>NC_044281.2:18284833-18898404 GCF_004027225.2 Strigops habroptila | reverse complement strand
GAAGGACATTAAAGATGACCTGAAGGCCAGTCATTCTCAACTTCATCTTTGGGAAGGCAATGGAGAAAATAACCTTGAAAATAACCTTGGAAAAAAAGAATTACCTTCAAATAACCTTGGGGAGAGGAAGAAGATGATCAGAACTAGTCAGCCTAAACTTCGGAAGGGGAAACAATGCTTAATTAACTAACCTGACAATCTTCTATGATGAGACAATTGGCTTGGTAGATGGAGTTACGCAGGGGATATTATTTATCACTATTTCCCTCAGGCTTTTTACTCTGTTCCCCATAAGAAAAAGCTTTTTTGTCTTTTATTTTCACTTTTTTTTACCATAAGGGTGATCAAACACCAGAACAGGCTGCCCAGAGACACAGTCCCGAGCAACCTGCACGCATTGACCGCGTTTTGAGCAAGGAGGCTGGGACCAGACAATCTCCAGAGATCCTTACCAGCCTCAACTGTTCTATGAAATCTTACACTTCTTAATAATGTTTACATTTCAGAGAGAGAACATTCTGGTTTATGCTATCTTTAAACATGGAAATGTTTTAAAACATATATTTTCTTACTTCTACACTTGGTTCTGATCCAGCACTAGGAAGACGTAATTGGAATGCAAAAATCAAAGAACATTTTAAAAGGTGAGCTTTTGGGAAGCATACCATTAGGCACTACATTCTACCTGAAACTTCTTTGTTTTGCAGAAGTATAAAACAGAGAGAAACAACACAATCCCAGGCAGACTTTTCTATGGTGGCTGAAAACATTCTGGTGTATCTGTTCACATGCAGCAACTTAGCATCAGCATATTATCACCCATAAAGGAAAAAATGGATGTGAGAATAACCTCAAGCTTCCTCAAAACCATCATACAAGCTAGAGAACTGAGTATGGATAACTGAGACACATGGCATTCATCCATATTTTTGCCTAGCAGGAAACATGAAATTTAAAATGCCTTCACATCTCTCTATCCTATCAGCACTGCTGACCTAAGCTGAGGTTAAGCTGCTTGCATCTCAGATGGTTAAAGGAACATTCTGAGGCATAAACAGACTGGAATTCCAGATTTTTGTTAAGTTCTGTGAAGCACTGATACTGGATTCTAAAGCTCAAGATATGCCAAAGCAATCTTGCAACACTCCAGCACTCTGTAAAAGATACAAACAAATGCTTTGTCTACAGCAGAGAAGCGATACTCATCTTCCCCACTTCCCCCCATAACTGCTAATTATTAACCTCTCCAAATGTCTTCCACATATTGTTGGTAAGCAACAACACGAATCAATCATTCCTCCTGCCTTTTTTTTTTTTTTTTTTTCAGACTAAAGAATCAGTGTAGCCTGTTGCATGTTAGATGCAACTACATACCACAACTGGGGCAGCCATCTCTGACAGCTCCCATGCTTTAGAAGCTGAGAAAGCCAACAGTTTTCTCATCCAGCCTGCCTCTTTTCTCAAATCACTCACCTTCCAGTCATCCCACCGCACACTCCCATCATAGAATCAACTAGGTTGACTCATCAAGTCCAACCATTACCCCAGGACTGCCAGTCTTGCACTGTATCCTCACCCACTCCAGTCATGTCCCGCACAGCCATAAAAACGGCCCTTGAGAGCATGACAGTTCAAGAGGGTGTCTTCAGCTTTGTGTTGCAATGAAGTAAGAGAACATAAACAACTGGTTATCACCTCAATTCTGTAACTTCTTAAACAATCATCTGATCATAATCATACGACAACCATAGAACTGGCCATCAAGACTTTGTTCGACCTGAATTTTAGGATCTGTTTCCTCTTTTGTTTTCTCTCCCATGCATGGCTCTGTCACCTTTTGCTTTGCTTCTTTTCACCTAATGCTAAGGTCTTTTCAGATGTTTAAACTGGAATGAAACTAGAGTATTTGTAACTAAATGAAAAAGAATCTGAAACCAAAAGTTTAAACTAGAATTATTAGTTAGTGATAAACAGTGAAAAAGCAAGACCCAAACTAAAACTTCTCAGACTTTAAATTCCTAAGAGAGGGAAAGACATCCAGAGAGGTCAAAGCATATGAGCTGTCATCCCGGGTCAGGCAGGAGCGCACACCATCCCAGCAAGGCTTTCACACATGCCAGCAGGTAGCAATATTCAAGGGCTTTCCATGGCAAGCATCTGAACCAGTCATGGATGCAGCAGTATGGCAACTGAAGAAAAGATTCTCAGGTAAGCAAGCCACAAGGTCAAGGCCATCTCCATTAAAACCAAACACCAGCAGGCAAAACACCAAGCACTGCTGTTGGATGACTGTAGGCAGAAAAAAAATCATGGTGTCAAAGCCTAAGCTGAAAGGCGGCAATCTCCATCAACGCACAAAGACGAGATTAGCAGTAATGCCTGCTAGTATTTTGTCATCCAAAAGTAAATAGAGCTCTAACCAGAATCCTGGGCCAAGCTGAAAACCTTGTGGACTAGAGACAGCCTGCCCAGTTCATTGACAGAATGGAAAGCAAAGAGGGTCGAGTTTAGTTCTGTCAACTGTTTTCTTCACTTGCTTTCTGTACCAAGCAGTTGTCACTTTCATTAGTATTTCTATTTCCACACTAATCCTTTCAGTGGCATAGAAGTGGCGTCCACCCAAACAGCAGGCTTGGATTCAGATATCAACACAGAATCATAGAATAAGGTCCACTGAAAGGTCATCTGGTCCCACCTCTAAGCTCAAAGCGGGGCCATCTAGATCACAGCAAATCCAATCACGTTTGCTCCAGCTCTTCCCTAAATCCCAAACACGCGATATTCCTTGCATTCCTATGGGAGTTTTTTTGTTGCTGTTGCTTTTAAATCATACTGCTGGTCTCTTGGGGAGCAGCTGCAGCATGCCATTTCAGCCAGGAAAGCAGTGTGCAGTAACCGGCTAGCCTACTATAGTGGCTCCAGCCCTGCCAGCTCCTACTCAAGCAAATGTCAGTAAAGCATTAACAAAATACTCCCAAAGAGTCAGCACCACTTTCCTTATACATGCAAGCTCTTCAAATGCTTCTAAAAGGAAATGCATAGTTTAACTTCTCCTATCCATTCACATGGATTGAGAGTTCTGCCAGACATTCAGCAGTCAGAACTGCAGTCCAGGTACAGAAAACACTGGGAAAGGGCTGCCTCCCCATCGCTGCATTAGGCACCATCACCCACACACAGGTATCAAACCGATTAATCTATACTCCTGAGAAAGGGATGAGCATCACAAACCCCAGGATGACAATTATGTCTGTGTCCATGCATAGAGATTTACTATGCCATAGGAGTTATGAGTTACCTACAATTTAAGCCCTTTTAGCTTCTCCCTCCCTCTTCCACCCCCCAACAAGATAGGCTCAGGGGACCGGGGGGGGTGGGGTGGTAAGTGTGTGTGCGGATCTTTATTGCACTAAATCCCTTGCAGCATTCTGTTTTTCACGAGGAATATATTTCAGGGACTTCAGTCCCCCCCTTCCCTTTATTAAGGTCATCTTAATTAACTTCAGTGTCTAGTTCAGCTGCTGTAGGTATCTCCTCCAATTTATATTTAGTTTCCACCCAAAATATTCTGAATCATTCAAGAGCTATGCGGTAGGAGTGTAAAAATTACCAGAATGCTATAACCTACCTCACAGCAGATATGTAGGAGGGGCCTATCTTCATGTATGGAAAGTAGTGAGTTTATATTCATATTTAGTTTTAACTAAGATTTTGGCTTCTCTTGAATTGCTTCCGCCTTGTCCTGAAAAGCCCTTATACATAAACATAACAACAGACAAATGTAACAGGAATAAAGTACTATTTCAAAACTGCTTTGCCCACTTTGAACTACCAGGAACCATTTGTCCTGTGCTAG
Organism: Strigops habroptila; assembly: GCF_004027225.2. Lineage (NCBI taxonomy): Eukaryota > Metazoa > Chordata > Aves > Psittaciformes > Psittacidae > Strigops > Strigops habroptila. The sequence continues at coordinate 18,894,548 of NC_044281.2, read as the reverse complement.
CACTTTAGTAGCCTGTCAGACCCAGCACAGCTCGTGCCAAGCCATCAATCTATCCTCAAGACGCACAATTCCAGCTTGAAAATGAAAACAACCTTAAGGTAGATATAGGAAAGCAAGCTATCATTTAAGCATTACTCATTTTTCGCTATGTATGTTTAGGCAAGAGACAGATCCAACACTCCACTTTTCAGCACTGCATGCATCTGGTATCATGAAACAAATCTTAGAGGCATCAGGCACTTAACATTGTCTAGAAGGATCTTTAAAACGTTGCTTAAGAAAATAAACAGGTTCAGCAGAAAGAACACTTGAAAGGGGGTCAGAATCTTAATATATTTTTTCGAGCTCTGTCATTAGTCTACAAACTGCTGCGTGACCTCAGACAACTATTTTGTTCAGCTTCCTTTTATGTAAAGTAAGCTGAAACATACAGATGAAAAGTATTTTAAAGTTTAACACTCGAGTATTTAGTAAACTTAACATTATGGTTAACATTTTGACATTTGTTAAAAGCTTGCCAAAGCCACTTCATCCATCAGTACAATGCTTTGCAGTTTTATTTCCTACTTGCAGAATCCTAAGAACATACGAGGCTATTGTACAGCAGGCATAAAAAAAACAAGACTCGCTTTAAAAGCAAAAGAAAACCAGGTAATTTTTTGCGCAAGGACTAAGACCAAAAAAGGCTTAATCATGTTATTTCAGAAGATATTTTGAAACTCCCTTTTAATATACCGATATTTTTAGGCATCGGTTATTCAGAAACATGCCACCTCTTTTAACTTCAGGAGCATACGTCAACAAGAGAGTTTAGCTAGACCAATTAAGGAACATGCGAGTTTCCATTAGGCTTTTGTTCTGCAGACTGTTAAACTGGCTTCAACAAGAATACGTTTCCAGTCTGCAAGATCCATTTCACCACACAAGGTCGCAAGGTCATCAAGGCTCCTTTCAGAGCCGACAGCGCATGAGAAATAAGGACAGAAATTCGGTTTGCAATACGAGGGGCTGCACGATAACTGCGCCTAGAAAAAACAGCGTCGATACAGGAAGCAGCTTTCCACCACTGCGTTCGCTTCTAAACAGCCATTTTACTTCTAACTACATCCTTCCCTACAGCCAGCCTTCATTTTGTGTTCCTGCCTGGGTGCGCGGTTGCAGGCTGACAGCTGAGGAGAGGGTACCGGCTGCGCTCAGGTGGAGGTGAGATGCCTCCCAGCCTCGCCGGGTGCCGAGCGAGCCGCTCCGGTGCCAGGGCCGGGGGAGGGAGGTTTCCCGCCTCCCCCCGTTTTTGAAAGTAAATGAAGGCGCCGCTCGCAATGGCGGGGGAGGGGGGAGCCAGGCTCCCTCCTCCTCCCGGGAGCCCGGCTCCTCCTGGAGAGGCAGGGGAGCCCGGGGACCCCTCTCCTGGCAGGTCGGCCCTGCTATCGTCCCTCCCCCCGGGCGGGCAGTGCCGTGTGTCCCGTCCCTCCCCCCGGGCGGGCGGGCTGGCTGTGCTGTCTCTCCCCCCGGCAGGCCGTGCGAGAGCGGCGGGGCGGGCACTCACCGCTCCGGCAGAGTGAGAGGCAGCGGCGGCGGCGGCGGCCTCATCCTCCTCCGGCGACGGCGGGCCGATCTTGCTGCAGGTGGCCGCCAGCAGAGCGAGCGGTGACGGCTGAGCGTCCTACCCACAATGGGCGGGTTCAGGGAAAGAAAGTGGGTGGCGGTTAGTGCGGGACAGCGACCGGGCTCCTCGCAGACGCGCACACAGGAAGCGGCGGCGGCGGCACCGGCTCCCGCACCCGCTCACAACGTGTCACCCGGGGGAGGGGGGAAGGGGCCCGGCCAGGCCTGCGCTTACCTGGGGGGCGGCCGCCCCGGCGGAGGCCGAGGCGGCGCCGTTGCCGTGCTGGAGATACTCGCTGTGGCTGCTGCTGTCCACGTCCAAGGCAGCCATTTCCTCTTGTTTCACGGGCTTCTCGGGAGCTGCGGGCACAGCGGGGAGGGGGAGGGGAGAGTCACTGACGGGAGCGATCACCCCCCTCCCTCCCTCTCCCTCCCTCCCTCTCCCCCCCCCTAACCCCAGCGCTCCCCCCGCCCTCCCGCACGGAGCCCTCCTCCTCCTCCTCCTCCTCCTCCCCGTGCTGCTGCCCCTGCCCCTCTTCTCCCTCCTCCCCCTGCTCCTCCTGCTGCTGCTCTCAGTGCCGCTCTCGCCTCGCTCGCACACGGACGCTCCGGGGCCGGAGCGGGGAAGCGCAGGGCCGGAGCAGGAGCAGGGAGCCCCGCGGGGCGGCTCGGTCGGTGCGTACGTACCGGTCATGGTGTGAGTGCGAGCGGCCGGCTGGCTGGCTGGGCGGGAGGCAGGCAAGGCAGGCTGGCTGGCTCGCACACAGGCCCTGCTGGCTGGGGCTAGGCGGCTGCCGCCGGGGACATGCTTATTGTGCTCACGGCGGGCTGAAGCGGCGGCGGCGGCCCGAGCCTACTCCGGGGTTTTTTTTCCTATTTTGATTGACGGTGCGGGAAAGCCGAAAGGTGGGGCTTGCAGCGGGAGAGGGGGCCCGGCCGACACCGCCGCCCGCCCGCCCGCCTGCCAGCCCGGAACTCCCGCCTACGTCCGCGCTCATTGGCTGCGCTTCGCCGCCGCCGCCGCTCGCAATGGCCACCCGGCCTGCCAGTCACCCGCCAGGGGCGGTGGAGCGGGCGGGGGGAGCCCCATGCCGAGGCGGCTTCCTGTTTGCCAGGGCTTGTGCGAGGAACAATGAGCGGGACTCGCCGAGAGCTAGCGGCCTGCTCCGCCACCGGGCCCGCGCGGCCCCTGCGCCGCGGGGAGGCAGCGCCGCTGCCGCGCTCCCCTCTGCCGCCGCGCCGGGGAGGGGGGGGGGACGCGGCCCGCGGGGCCTGGCCGCCTGCCCGCGCCGCAGGGGTCAGCGCAGAGGCACAGCTGCGCGGCGGCGCTGCGCCCCCCCTCCCCGCATCACCACCACCACCCCCCCCGCCGCGCAGGCGGCGCGGTGAGCGTGTGCCCGGGAGGCGCCGGGCTGGAGCCGCGCTCGTTTGAAATCTGCTGGCGGGGTTGTCACTCAGGGCTGGTGGCGGCCGCGGCTCCCGGGAGCCGGCCGAGCTGCGCCCCGCCGCTGCCGCCGCGCTTTGTCCCCGCCGGCGCTAAGATGTCGGTGCGCCGTCCCAGGGGAGCCGGCCCGCCCGGGCAGGCCCTGCCTGGCGGCGGCAGCGCGCAGTGCCCGGTGTCGGAGCCCGCAGGACCGGCCGCCCCCTCCTGCGGGACGGGGGGCCGGGTCAGCGGCGGCCTGTGGCCGGTGGAGGCGCGGCCCGGCAGCCACACCTCGATGGCTGACCTGCGGGCCGTTGCATAAGCTTTGTGGCCGTGGGGGGCTCGCACCCGGTTGACCCGGGCAGGCTGGACCTGAAATCTTCTGTGCCTCTTCTGTAAAATAAAACCCATGGAGGATAAGGCCGCGAGTAAGATTTTAACGTGCCAGGAGTGTCGGCGGTAACAAGGTGCTGTGCTCTGAGCTGGGGAGCCAAGCCTAAGCACACAGCGAGCGTTTATGCCAGCAGGTTTTACTTTAGTCATGTTAAGGAGAATTAATAGATGCCCCTGAGCGCCGGCTTGCTGTGGTGTCCTTCACGTTGTGCAACACAAAGGAAATTGAGAGCACTCGGAAGCTAAACTAAGGCAGGAAATATGTTTAAAGCATTATATGACTATATGATTATACAGAAATGATTATTGGTGGGGCCTGTTTCTGTGTTACACCATGTAGCTTGTGAAGGGTTCCTGTAAAGGGGAACAACTTCAGCTTGGCCTTCCCTCACATCCAAGTGCACGTGTGGGGTGGTAGGACAGTGCATACACTTATAGGCAGTGAACTTGACCCTTGGCTTGTAAACTTCCCTGAAGAATTAATTTTTCTTAGTCACCTTTCATGTGGTGTTCCAGGGACTGTGTGAGTAAGGCTGAAAAGCATTGGAGTGAAGAACTCAAGCGTAGTCATCACAGAGAATTACCCGAGAGATACAGTGAGCACAGTTTCATCTGTCCATAGTTGTGCTGAGTATTTGAAGTCACAAGCTACACAGATAAACGCATGGAGAAGTTGGTAACTAGGAAACGTAAAAATATGGTCTGGATTTTCAACAGCCTCTCCAAGCAGAGAGTAAACAGTGCTTTTTAATGAGTCCAGCACTGTGACCTTGCAGTAACTGCCCAGGCTTAACCTAGAAACTATTGCAGAACAGGAAAAAGCACACTGAGAAAATGTACGTTTAGTATCAGGAAGTTATGATAGGGGAAGACTGCAGAATCTTCCCTGGCAGTGGAAGATTGCTCTTACTGTGTGATGTGTAGTCTTATTTTAAGCCCATTTACTTTTGCTGGTATGTTTAGAGTGTGATGTAATAGTAAGTTGTAAATTAATCCAAAAGCTGTTCGTCACAATTCATTTTTTTCCAGGGTAGTTCTTTAAATTAAAAAAAAAGCCAACCCCAACTTCTGTTTTTAAAACATCTGTATTTCTTTACATAGTCTTTTGTGATTCTACTTTAGAATCAGTTGTTGGCAAGTTAAATAACATAGGCATAAAGGAGAAGAAGCTTTTTCTTGCAATTCATATTTTTTACTTTAATAACAACACTCTGAGAAGTAGAAGCTGTAACTAGGAGCAGCAGTCACGTTTATTTTGGCATAATATAATGTCAGAAATAATTTTTAGCCAGTAAAAGCTAAGATACACAACCTTTAAAATGAGCCAGTATATATACATCAGCAAATTTTAGAGGAGAAATTAAAATGTGAGATTACATGATCCACAAGACTACTGTAGAATCCAAAAATACATCTGGTGTAAAAAAATGCAATTTGTTTTGCAGTATCAGAAGTTGTTAGTGAAATGTATGATAGCCTGTCATCCTGGAACCAGAACGACTAAAGATGACTTTGGGCTTCTCATAACCTAGGAAGTGGTTCATCTGAAGATTGATATGTAAGAGAAATAGTTCCTGTTCATATGCTGGGAAGATGGGAATGATATTAAAAAGCCGCCCCTTGCTAATTAGCAGGGTATTGCCAAACATTATCAATGATGTTTTGCTTTAGGAAGGTTATGTGGTCTGGGACTGAAACTGAATATGAAAGTTGGTCTTTCTTCTACGATTGGATGTACATTGAGAGCTCTGTGACTTCAGTGAGATGTTGTCAGTAGAGTAGTTTACCTGTATGGATCTGATTGCAGGTGTAACTGCAATGCTTTAGGACAGAAGGATTTCAAATATCAATAATGGGATTGGTTTTTTATGTGTAAGAGTTTTTCAGTGCAGTGAAACTCGGATGTAAATAGGCTTTACAACACTAGTTGAGGACCAAGTTTTTCCAGTCAAGTACCTAAAATTGGAGGGGCGCTGTGATGGTAATACTAAGATAAAGAAGAAGCAAAACAGTAACAGAACATTAACAGACTATTAAAATGAGGTAAATTACAGGAAAGTTTTAAAAAGGGTATGCTATTATGAAAAAGGGGTGTAAAGAAGAGAGTCAGAAAGGTTAAATAGAAAACTGAGGGGTAATAAAAATGAAGTGTGTTTATTTACTGCTTCCCAGTGGAGGTTAAGAACACGTGAAAAGCAAGAAGAAAGGAAATGAGAGAAGACATGATTTTTAGCTTTTTGCTTATCAATATACTAGCATCAGGACATTCACTAGAAAAATCCTGGGTGCATCAGGGAGATCATGGTATCCGTACTGGATGGAAGTTCTGTTAGATGGTGGTCTTCCTGCTGAGTTAGCACTGTGCCGATACCCCCGCACAGAGTGAGCTCCATGGCCAATTAGAGGAGCCATTGTTTCCTCTTTCTTGAGATTACCCACCAGATGTACTGTATCAGTATGTGATCTGAATAAACTAGCCATGACCAGTGTATTATTGAAGAGCCTTGCCTCTTCAAGCGCTTGCCTCCTGCTTCTAGGCTGCTTGTGGTAAACTGCAGGTCCTGGGATGAGTTCTTAATCCATGTGCTGAAAATGTTGTGTTGTAATTCCAGCTCTGTAGGTAATTCCAGCTCTGTAAGTCTAGAGAAAGCAACACTGGTCTGTACATAATGAGAATACCTCCACCAGATACCAAAATGCAGCTATTTCAGAACTGAGACGCAGCCTTTGCAGCAAACAGCAGTACACTTCAGGAGAGGAAGTGGTGCCTACCAGCTTCTGATGAAACTTCAGGGAAGGTTTTGAAAGATCAAATAAGATGCAAATTGGAAAGAACGCTAAAACTTACCACCTACCCTGTGGTTTGATTGTAAGCTCAATGCTGCATTTGGCCACTGCAACTTAACGTCTCATTGGTTAAAGTTTTGGAGCTCAGTCTGGGGGAATATCAGTTCAGTGGAAATTCAGAAGGAAGTGCACCACCTAATGCAATTTCCATCCAGTACAGTGCCTGCTATAGTAGGAAATGTCTTTTCTGACTGTATATTCCTTTGAAACTTACGAGTTATGACATATTTCTGTCTTTAATAGTCCCTTGTATTGGTGACCCTGCATTTATTTAAAGGCACATAGTATTTAAGGGTCATTGGTATGTGGTCCAGTTCAGTTTTCAGATCTGTGGTACTCTGTTCCTCTGTAAAGTGGTGATTTTGCCATGCTGAACCCTTGAATGCAACTGGACAAGCTGGGCAGGAACGTGTTTTGCTGTGGTGTGTTCTGTACCACTGGGAAAACTCAGGCTGGGGTTGCTTTAGTTTGAAAGGCTGGATTTAAAATTACATCAAAGAATCAGTAGGGATTCGGTTCAACAGCTACCTTAAAACACAGTCTTTACTAGAGGGACAACAAGCAGAATTATCTGTAAATCTCATGCCTGAAAAAGTAACTAGGACACAAAAATCACCAATTCAGAGGAGGTATCCTTTTGAATTTGAGGTACCTCTTTTCCTTTAGTCATCTGTTTAAAATTTCAGTAGAATCTGGAAGGCCATATGTTTTGGTTTCTAAGTGCCAAACATTTACTTGGTACTACGAAAACCAAGATAATTACAAGGTTCTCATTCAGACCTATTCAACTTACTAGAGTTCAACTTCATTCTGAACTTTGGCCTTCCTTTCCGATTAGTTTAAGCGTTAGCAAACAGGAAAAAGAATCTAGCTACTAGTCCTAGACATCACACTCTTAACTTCTGTGTCGCATGTGGGGCCATTTGCTTAAGAATATTGAGAGATCTTTACACAGAGCCGCGGGCAGGGCTGACAGGAGGTTGCCTTGTGAGGATTCTTGAGTCAGCACATAGTAGTTGGAGATAGTTGCATGACTTGAGGTCATCCCTTTAGACATCAACAGAGAAAAGAGCCCTTGCCTGGGTGTACAGTCAGCAAGGAAGCAGCAGTGGTCAGAGAAAGGTGTTGGCTGGCCTGTGTTGTCATGCCCCAGAAGGTACCTCCCTGTTCTGAGATGAGTGGCTACAGGAGCACGAATTTTGCAAGGCAGGAGCAGGCTTGAGCAGTAGGTGTGGTTTGACCAGAAGAAGCTGGGCCAACCTAATAGCTCATTGACCTCGCCGTAATTTAATCAACTTATGCAACTGCCAGAAAACAAACCCTGCAAAAGTACAGCACCCCACATTGAAAGCTAAACTGAGTCAAACTAGACCCAGTGGGGGACAGGGCTCCATGGGTGGGAGCAGATGAGGAGAGGTAAGACTACCTTCAGCAGCAGCAAGTAGATTAATTGAGGGTGTCAAGCTTGCTAGACAGCACAGGAACTTGGTTTTGGCTATGTTTGTGTAAAGTGCCTGTCAGCAGCCCAGGATTTCTAGCCTCCAGAGGAGCACAAAACAGTACTCGAGAGCATCTGAAATATCAAGCCATTTGCATGGTCCACTGCACAAGTGTGATGGTATCCCAAGTGTAAGCATACAAAAGACAAATAACATTTGTTAAAAGTGAAATTGAGTTTTAGAAGAGTAATTCTCTGTTTTAAATGGGAAAGCAATTCTGAGAACACTAGTTTCTGCCTGAAACAACTCCATTGAAGAAAGGTCAAAGAGAAATCTGTGCTACCTTGATCCAGCTGTTAGCAGGGGAGACATTTGATTCCACTGATCTGCTCACGTCCAGTGGAAGCTGTTGATGGGATAAAGAAAGGCCTAAAACTAATGGACAGCACAGTAGGAACAAGCTAGCTCCAGACACTTTCTGCACTTGGCCTGAGACACGCAACCTAGCCACAGTAAGAGGAAGAACCTGTGAATAAGTAGCCTAACAACCCAGTCTGCACACAAATCGGAAGGCTGTGACTCTTCACCAACACAGATGACAGATCTTCAAGGAATGAGGCCAACAGAAAGTCTGTCCAAGCTGTACACACGCCATTGTGTGAGGACAGTCCTCTGGAACATTGTTTCTAGCCTAGTCATTGTATTTATGAATTCTTTTAAGCAATTGGAACAAAATAAGTCATGTTCCTTTTTAGTCAGAAGTTCTTCCCTGTTCGTTACATCTGCAACTCTCCCTGGGTAATAATATTTTTGTATATTTTGCAAATTGTCACATTCCATGGGGACATCTGATATGTGACTGATAAATAGGCTGTGTCCTTTATAACATGTTGGAGAAAACTAATTCGCTAGGTTTTTCTTTCTCGTGTTAAACTATGTGACCAAAACAGGGGAAGAATTTCAGTGTATTTGCACAAGGCTTTTTTGTCCCAATTAATTGTGTTGTCTTGTTTTCAGTTGTGTTTGCAAATAAATAAAGAGCATATTAGTTATATCTTCCCTGTAAAATCTGAGTGGTTTTTATTCAATTGGCCACTTATTCCACCTAACTAAGAACTTTTTTCATTAAGGAAATTTGTTTCTTACAAAGAGGAAGACAATTCATCTAATCTCTCTCCCAGTTGGAGAGAGGTGGCAGGAAAAAGCAGATAGGTACACAGCTGAAAACTTAGCCTTTGGCAGGAAGATCACTGTAGACAGCTCTTTCATTTCACCTCGCTTAAATGAGAAATACAAATCTCTTTCTTTAAGCTTCCTAAAAGTTACTGCCTTTGGGCCTCATAATTATCCTGTTTGTTTATGCTTAATGCCTACCCTTCAAGGTCATCACAACAGATGCAATTAAATTACAGAAATAATTGGAAAAAATAATAGATCCTTTAGGTAAGGTTAGAAAAATTGTTCAGAGGAAAACGTCCATAACCATGACTTGCAGAATCGGTAATCGGGCATCTAAGAATCCTACTCCATAGCCTGTCACAAAATTGGAATGGAAATAAATAAATAGATACATAGATAAATTCACCTGAAATAAAAAAACAAGTGTCTTGTTAGGTACCTCTTGTCTAGCATAATTCTGTCTTTCTCCCGATTTGGCATTTTACTTTTAATAGTACTGATAGAAAAGTAGGCCATTGTGGAAATGAAAGAGACTGGCAAATTATATACGTGCACGTGTGTTTACTGCAAAATTGAAAACTTAATAGCAGGAGTTATCTATTCTGAAAGGAAATATTTTTAGAGGGATGAAGTGACTTATTTTTAGGAATCTCAGGCTGAATTCCCAGAGCAAGAGCAAGCAGGACTCTGTGGCTCCCTCTAGGAGGAGGAAGTCTGGGGCTACAGTCCAAACCACATCCTGTGCTCTCTCTGGCAAGTCTCAGTCTAGCAGCCTGAAGGCCGCAGGGTTAAGGTGGTCTGAAAAGTGAGATGTCAAGTAAATGTCCATTGAGGGAGATCCATAAACCTGGATAATAGCTCTAAATCCTTACATACATTTAGGTGAGGGAGGTTTTTTGTTTCTTAAAAAATCCTTGACAGGATCTTTGAGAGAGGATTTGTGGGCAGGGACTTCCAGAAGAGGGGCTGGGAGCCATGTATGGCAGGAGAACCTTCTCCAGGAGGTGTCTGATGCAGGAACGACCTGACCTCACAGCAGTTCTCAGCATTTTGTTTTAGCTGGCACTCGGGGACTGCATGCAGCCCATGCCATCTCTAGACTGGCTGGCTTGGATGCTCCCAACGTGCCTGGTCCACTCTCACTCCCGTGAGGAACCCCAGTTGTTGAATAGAGTTCTGGCGTGTCCACATTGGCATATAAAGCCTTTGTGGCTTTTCCTACAAGCATAATTTCATTAAAGTAGACAAAAGCATTAAGAACAACAGAACAAATTAGGTTTGTACCGTTCTACTCATTAACTTTGAAAGAGGAGGCGGAAAGTTCTAGGGTTCATTTCAGGTTTTTCTGTGTCTACATCGCAGAGAAGTCAAAATTGAAAATTTGGGCAAGACTGTGGTAACAGATGTGTTCACCTCACCTTCCCAGAACACCACAGACAAGTGGTTCATCACAAATACCAAGGAAGAAAAGCTGAGTGAGGTCTGAAGTTCCAGGTCTGGTCATAGAAAAAAAGCTGGTTTTGGGGGGGGAGGTGGAAGGGAAGGGAGAAAAGAATATTTTAACTACTTTTGGGGTTTTTTTTAAAGAAATGCCTCAGTGAAAGAATCATCAATCTGCTTCAGCTTAAGTCAGAAAGAAGCATATTTGAGGCTTGAAAATGACAGTAACACACTGATGATGCTGACAAACCACCAATAAACTTTTTTAAACTGCTAATTAACCTCTGGCTTCTACAGACCTCTTTAAAAAAATGCACGTCTTCGTCACCTTTTTTGCAGTTCACTGGCAATCACGGTTCATGCTACTTCTCAGACCAGGCTGCAGATGAGTCTTGGTCCTTTTGACCTGTTTTCATTTCAGAATTACAGCCCACCCTTCCCAATCTAATGACACTTGCAAATGTCTGCACTTGGCTGCAGGTGTCCTTCCTATTTCTAAAAATTAATTAACGAAAGTTAATTATTTTTCAATGTATTGTTTTTCTCTCTTGTGTCAATTAATAGCTGAATTATTGAAGTGGATCATTGCTATTAGTTTGTTTTCACAAAGTTGGAAAACTCAGAAACTCCACTGTCATCTTAATTACTTACAAATGAAGGGTAAAATGCCTTCCTTTCCATGGCAAAACTCCAAGAGAGGTAATGGAGACAGGATCTCATGGCAAGCCTACCTTCCCCATGCATTCCTCCCATCTGAGCAGGACCACTTGAGCATGGGAGGCGAAGCATGCTTGCCATGCATAAGCGCAAGTATGCGGTTCCAGGACAAGAATCCCACTACGTCTTTTACTTTACGATAGCAGTGCCAGATTTTCAGCAGCACATGTTATGTTTAAACAGAATAGTAATTGAATACTCTCTCTGCTGCATAGGAAAAAGATATAAATCAGTTCATCCTCCTTTTCCCTTCCCAAAGAAACAGCATTACAACACTTTTTTCCTAGGCTGGATTCCTACAGAAATTAAAAGGGTTTTGAGATCATTATCTCTTCACATGCATAATAAATCTCTGTGCGTGTGTGCATGTGTACACACATACGTGCGTGAACATACTTGCACGTTGTGCAAGAGGGAGGGAACAAGAACAAACAGTAGCCAACTTTAACCACATCTGACAGCGATAAAAGGCTAAAAATGTTACATTCCTATACATTTCATGAAAACAGGCTGCTAAGTAAGAAGAGAGACTTGAGTTAAACCCTTATTAAATACCAAGAAAGCTGCAAAGATGAAAGATGTTATGAATACCCACCCACAGGAGAAGCTGTAGTCAGAGCTTCCAGCTATGTAGACCTAGGAGATCCAAACAGGATCTTGCCCAAGGGAAACCAAGCCCCACCCCATCAGATGTGTAGCTTATGGGACTGTTGTTTTGTACTGGAGTTCTCATCCATCGCTTTCCAGCTCTGAGGATGACATACTCAATTTTTACCATCTGACTTTGGGGAAAAAAAGACTTCTTTTTTTCTTTCTTCCTTTTCCCCTTTGTTCCCCAACCCTGATTTCATAGTCATAATGAACTGAAAACCAAGATGAAAGGAGAGACCAGAATTTGTTCTTAAAGATCCCATGGGATATTTTCACCAGTCTCCATGTGCAGCACACTACACAAGGAGAAAAAGAGCATCTTCAGATTCTCAGACCCTGGAGACTGGAGAAAAACTATATGCCCTGACAGCCTGGACTTAGGTCTTGTTTAAGTTAGCAAGAGCCAGTGCTGTTAAAAAGCCTTTCATCCCACTTTCTAACCTGTCACATCACTGATGTCCAAGGGTCTACCATTCTCAGAAGTTTGGTGAGGGACATGCATCTTGGGTCTATCAGCTTCCCTGATTTTCCTGTGATACAGGTGAGGTACCCATGCAGAAGACACAGCAGGAGGAAGGAGTAAGTCAGGCTTCTTGGCACTGTTGTCCCTTGCCGGTGCAGTGCAGGGTTCCCAGCTCTGCTGGTCTGCTTGGAAACATGCATGCAAGTGCCATGTGTCTTTGGCATCTCACTTCAATGCCAAATGAAAACAGAAAGCAAGAGGGGGCCCAAACCAGTGCTGCATAATGTACCAGTAAACACACTGTCTTCAAGACACTTACCCGCTCTAGTGCTTGTCTAGGTCAGATTTCCTCTCTGTTCATAGCTGGGGTGCATTCGAAGTTTTGTTTACTTCACCCCAGGGTTGCATATTCATCACCTATCAGGCACACATCCAGGGACAAACTCTGGTACTCCAACATTCACAATCCCCTCTGGATGACTGCCTGCCTGTTTATGTCCTAGTCACAGTAATTCATCTTTCAACTATACCTCTCTCCCGCACTGAACATTTCAGACCCTCCTTTGCTAGGCACGTTCACGTCTAAAAATATAATCCAGGAACTTTTTATTCTTCTTCATGTTGCATAGCAAGGAAACTTGGCTCTTGAGCTCAGCAATCTTGCTCCTAGATGCTGAGGCAATCAATGCACCTAGGCTGCCTTGGATGCCTGTAGCCGTATCTAGCAGTGCTCTGATTCACAGTCCTTCATACCCCAAACAAAGGAAGGAGAGATAATGAAAGAATTCAGCAGCCAAATCCTGCTATTCCCCTCTTCTTCCCAAAAAGGTTAACTCCAAGAAAAACAGAAGTGCCCATTCTTGTCACAGGGTGACAAAGGGATGTGTGTGGCATTATTATTATTATTGCTGCTACACGTGTGTGAGGTTAGCCTGAGATATTTTTAATGAACTTTTTTTTAATCTTTTGTTGCTAAGAGAATAATAATGACCTGGCGTGGTAATGAGAATCTCCAAGACTTGGAGCAATAAAATCAATTTACAGTCTTATAAACTAGCTACATTTTGCAATTTTATGGGAAAATAAATACCCATTGTCGTCAGTACGTTATACCTTGTCACTCCTGGGTTTTCCTATGCTAATATAGAATAAATCAGACAAATAGCCTTCTTTTTTGTGCTCTGACATTCATTACTTAAGGATATACAGAGGAAGTTAGAACAGCATGTTTGTCAAATAAGTAAATATTTAACAAATTGATTTTAACAGTCTAAGGGAACAGTATCATAAAACCTTAGAAATTTGGCAGTATTCTTATCTTCTTTTATGTGACACTCAAGTTAGTCATTGGAGCCATTTTATTGTCTGGATGAATGATAATTCCTGTAGTGGGACAATTCAATATAAACATCTGCAATAAAACAGGTCAGTTTAAATCTGCAAGTTAATTCTAGGCCAGAGGGAGAAAGCTGCCTTATTTACTGTTTCCTAAGGAGACAAGACCCCAGGGCAGTAGGACTCTGCATGGACTAGAAGTTAAACACACTCTTGATTTCTGAGTTTCTGGGACCCAGACCCTCGCAGGTCTGTAATTCACAGAATGTTATGCCCATGCTCCTGGTTGGAAGTTCTATAGTCAGAAAATGTTTCCTTATTCCCATGATTTTCAGGCAATGAAGGAGGCAGGATGGGAAGCAGGTTTCTAAAGGCCATGGTGGGAGGAAATAAATAGGTGTCCAAATGATCTGTGAAACTTTGTAATCTGCCTCTTTCAGTGAGAAGAAACTTAACTGGTCAAAGTCAGCATAAAGAGCCCCAGTTTGGCTTCTGTAAAAGCATGAGTCAGATATTACTTTTGCAAAGAGAAATCAATGGGAATTAAACTATGACAATGGTTTCCCACAGGAGCAGAGAGGCAGCCTCTCGCATCAAAAACAAGTGGCAGCCAACACGACAGAAACCCTCCTTTCTCCCATTTCCTCATTGGTTCATCTGCCATTTGTCCACATTTGATATGCAGATCATTAGTATGATGATTATAAGCAGAGAACAGACTTCACAGAGAACATAATCTGCTGTACCCGGAGCGAAAAGGCCTCAACCTGCCCAATATGTCATGTTCAGTTCAACTCCGCAGTCTGTACCAGACTGCTGGGGATGTATTAGAGTACTAAGTGAGCCACCAACTAGTGGCTATGCAAAGTATTTTCACTGCAGCAGCTAATCTACAAAGCCAAATATTTTCATGTTTACACTGCAAGAAACAAAATATCCTTATCTCGCAATATAAAACATTTGCTCTTTGTTGGATACCAACACTGTTAAACTCCAAAATTGTTTGAAATCCTGGCTTGTTGCTTATCTAATTCAGCAGTGCCCATTATAGAAGGAAATCAGAGAACTCCCTCTGATACTGCTCTACCTCCCCGTCTGAGGATTCGGTCCATTGAGGGTGTTTTCATAAAATCTTTGGTCATGGAAGAGATTACCCCTTTTTCACGGACACGAGTGAGATGTGGAAGAGTATTGAGGGCCTTGCCAGAGGTCACACAACCAAGAAATAAATTCTCATTTTTTTAATCCAAATCCATCCTCCCTTCCACCATCTTTCCACCTCAAAGAAGAAAAATGGAGCGACATTCTTCCTTGTCCTCTGTTTTGAATAAGAGCCTAATAATTTGACTACTCCATTCTGTTCTTCGGAAAACATTTTTTTCCTTCCTGTTGTAGATTTTCCACATACACATGCCTTCACCGTTTGCAAATTGCTGCCATACAGCATCAGTTAACATCCCTGGGAAGCAATAAACCAGCTACAGACCCTGCTTCCAAACAGCACCAGCCCAGGTTCCACCTTTACCAACTCAAGGCGTTAATGGCGGGAGTGGTTCTGAATTCAGCAGCAGCTCTGTGTCCTCTTGGGTGCTTTAGCATCCAAGCAGGGAATCCTGCAAAGCCCACCCAGGCCCAGCCTCTCCACTTTGTACCGTTTCACGCATGCTTGTGCATAGGAAGTATATCATTACAGCCCCTGAGCATTACAGCCAGCTTGAGCTTTTCAGCCTGGATGCTAATAGAAGCCATTCCCAACATTTTGTCAATTGGTGCTATTGCCAAGATACTGGCTAGAGATTTGTTAAATCTGGTTTTACACTTCTTTTTTTTAAGGTTGTATTGTACTTCAAAATTAATTTTGTTTTTCGAAGCCCACCCTTGCGGTATTGGTGACTCTTTCCTTGTGGGACAGTGCTCCTCTCTCAGTCACCTCTATATGGTTTTCAAGCCTTGCCACCTGCCCATCTAAGTTGTTAATTCTTTCTGGCATTTCTCTGTATCTTTCTTCCAGAGAAGAAAGGGGGCATTGAAGAATATCGTGCAGAGCCTCAAGCAGTTCCCAAATTGATCCTTCAAGGCTCAGGCTGGCGAGAGGGCAGCACGGCTCAGAGGCAGAGCCCGGCAGAATTTGCTGAGGAACCTTTGAGCCAGCAGCATGCCGCTTGAAAAGCCTTTCTCCTTCAGACACGTTTGTGCCTCGGATCACTACCAAATATAGAATGTATTCTTTAAAAGATGCTACTTTCCCCACATGAGGTATCTAAAACCATTGGAAAAAGCAAAGCTGAAAACTAGAATGATACCTCTTGCCATATATGAGATGTGATTAAATCAAAATGCCCCCACAGCCTGACCGGGTGGCCATCCAGACCTTCACTTTACTCACCCTGGTAGGCAGGTACCAGATACAATCAGGCTCCTCTGGAGCGCAGAGGTATTCACACACATGGCCATGGGCCAGGCTCCTTGCACACTGCAGGCTATGTAAAGGACTACACTGGCTGTTTGTGGTCGAGTAGCCTGTTTGCACATAGGAAGGGACATTCAGCAGGATCATTGTTAATAACACAACAATAACATTGTTAATAATGTAACCAAAACAAAGACATAACATTCCCATGCCCAGGTGCACTGTGGGACTTGCAGTTGCTGCTCTCGCCTCCTCATATCTGGCTTTACAGAAATGATCTGTCCAAATATTTTGCCTCTGTCACATGGAAAATAACATGACCAGCTCCCCTCCCACCAGGGCTCCAGGCACCCAGTGTTCCCACAGCCCCTTGCCTTTGTGCCTGTCACTCTCCAGCTGCTCTTGCAATGCTGAGCATTGCATGGTGGTGGGTAAAGCCAGTGCATGCCTTAGGCACGCACACTCACCTAGAAAGAGCCCAGAGCAGTGCGTTTGGGTTTATGTTTGAAGTGAAATTGTGATATTAAGAAAATGATTTGCATGGGTTACATGATGTGTCCTTCCATCAGGAAAGGTAAAGTCCTTCCTCCCACTGCTTTTTAACCTCTTTCTTGCTGTTTAAGTTTCCATTTCCATTCTGGGAAGCAGGCTTGCAGTTTAGTGGCAGTTCTTGATCTAAAAAACATTCTAGTTTATTTCACACAAAGAAGAAAAAAACATCTCTGGTTCAGTGCTTACACTGGGTAGTTGGTTTAGTCCTAAAAACCATGGCCAGCAGGACTAGGGAAGTGATCATCCCTCTTGAGCACAATGAGTAGCCAAGGGAACTGGGGTTGTTAGCCTGGAGAAAAGGAGGCTCAGGGGAGAGCTCTCTACAACTACCTGAAAGGAGGTTGATAGCAAGCTGGGTGTTGGTCTCTTCTCCCAGGTAACAAGAAGAAGTGGCCTCAGTTTGCACCAGGGAAGTTTTAGGTTTGATAGCACAAAAAGTTTCTTCATGGAAAGGGTTGTTGGGTGTTGGAACAGGCTGCCTAAAGTGGTTGAGTCACCATCCCTGGAGATATTTAAAAGGCATGTGCATGTGGCTCTTGGGGACGTGGTTTAGTGGTAGACTTGGCAGTGCTACATTAATGGCTGGACTCGATCTTAAAGGTCTTGACCAACCTAAAAGATTCTATGATTCTAAAAAAGGAGGGATAACTCTCCCTTCCTTTGTTTCTTTTCCACTTTTGCCCAGTCTCAGGTATACTTCCCTTGCGGCTGAACTCATCTCTATTTTTCTCATGTATCTTGTGAGTTTATCACTCCATCCACCACCAGCACATCTGACAGATGTTCATTTTCCATAGGCATTTACTTCCATGGTGAAGTCCTGAGTGAGCTCTGTTATGTAGCACAAACCAGCCTGAAGCTGCAATCACTTACCTTGTATGCTGGCCCTTGGGCTTCTTTCTTTTCAGGTGTGTCCTCAATGTCCTTCCCTGCTCTTCAGGTAGGGATATAGCTTCTCCTTCTTCTAGCTCTTCTTCCAGTCATGCAGAGTCTCCTCCAGGAGGAGCTAAATCCAGGGTTTTTTGGGGCTAATCCAGGCTTTGCTGTGGGGGCCCAAACCCTTCAGAGCTGGCAACCCCAGCTGGGCTTCTTTGCTTCTTCCCACCAGTTCTTCAATGCTGTCCTGAATCACATTAAGGCTCAACATTTACCAGGAACCAGCGACCCTTGAGCTGTGCAACACAAGGTGTGAAAAGCAAGATCACAAATACTGACAAGTTAAGGTATCCTGTGTTTTGATGCACAGTTGCTTGAATATTCAGAGGTCCCAGCTCAGTCCAACAGCTCTCTGACTCGCAGACATTTGCCTTGGTGTTTCTTTCCCTCACGTATAAAGACTAACCATATATAAGCCACTATTCTGGCCAAAACTGAAGGCTACATAAGCATTGTGGACATTGAGGAAGTGTGAAGGCCCAGCATTTTTCCTCATTGACACTGCTTTCCTAGAAGGTAAATCTAGTTAAGACAAGCCTTACCCCCCTGCAGAAACTGAGGGGAAAAAAACAACACATACTCCTAGTTTACATCTTTGATCCACCAGCTCTACACATGGAATTTTGCTGAGGGCTGTTTTCCCCTCGTGCTGCCAGTGAGACCCCAGGAGGCACTGTGTGCATTACAGCTGCAGGACAACAGCTGGGGGTCAAGAAAATCAGAGGCAGAAGGAGCATCAAAACTATTTTCTGACTCATCACAAAAAGCAACAGAGGGGAAAAAAAACCACTTTAAAATCTTCTCAAGATGTTTTAATATTAAACATTAAAAGTTATACAGATGTGATACTTGCAAGTCACTCCCAAATAAGCAAGAACTTTGCAAGCAGCTATTAGAATACTACACAGTTTGTAGTAAGGCTATTAAAATGCCCAAAATATTTACAGTCTTCCCTTCTAACCCAGGGGTGTGCCAAAATGCAAAAATTTATTCTGGTAACAAGAAGTCTTACAAACAAAATGGCCTTGCAATATTTCCCCAGCTGTGAATAGCAGGAATGCATTGGTTTCCTGATTGTTCACATACACCATTTAGCAGCAAACATCAGGTTTAAATATCAGGTCTCAACCATACGAGAGACACTACAGCTCCTGCTGGTCATCCAGCAGCAGGCATCTCCCAGCTTGGATTCAAAGAGCTTAAGCAAATGAAACAACATATCACACAATAGAGACTCTTATTAATGAACTCTTTCTAGCCGATGACTGTTTTTAGCTGCTCAGTTAAAAATCTCTGTGCACAAACCAGTCTTCTCAACTAGAGTAATGCAAAGAAAACCAGTATCTGCTCAAAAGTCAGCGAGGATTTAGTGCTGATGCGGTGCTAACAGATGAGCAGAAGGTAGAATCAACCTATTTCCTTGTTACAATCTGGGACTCTAGCAGAAGCCTGCAAAGGTCTTTCCTTTTCAATGCAAACCAAGTATCTCCTAAGTGACCTGTGTCTTCTAGTGTTACTGTAACTGCTATACTGAATTAGCCACTAGGGACGGCAAAAGAAAGTGTTCCATTCTGTTCTGGTTGAGCAGACAACGGCAGGGCAACCAGAGTCCTATCCAACAGGTCTTGTGGGGAAGGGCACCTCAAAAGGGCTGTGCATTACCATCTTGGTAAGCTGGACCGACAGTGGATCATACTTTGGTGTTTTATGCTTTCTTATATCCCACCCCAAGTTCTTGTTTCACTTTCCTGACCTAGTATACCTTCTCTCTCTTCCCATCATCCCTAGCTACGCTTTGTATTTATAGAAGTTTAATTTATCTTCAGCCTGTTTTCAATCTGTATTCTTCTTGCTCTCAGTATTTCCACCTCAAGCTACATGGCTTGTTCTCTCCTTTCGACATGAACATTTGGAACAAGCAGCAAAACAGTGTGAGCTCTGTACTTGTCCCTGAGAAGTACAGAGAAGAGGGGCATCGAGTAGATATGAGAAAAACACACAGAGAAAGAGGTTGACTTCCTTACAGCTGCCATGCTGCCTCTGAGCAAGGCTAGTCCTCCCACATGAGCCTAGAGCCACCAACCTGCTTCATACCAAAAGCAATGACTTCAGCAACCCAAATGTCACAAGGCTTTGCCTCCTCCTGCCTGATATTTCACATAGTGAAGGACGTGGGAAAGAACTTACCCATTAAAATAACACCCTCGGTGGATCTTTGCTGGACCAGCTGAAATTCCAAGCAACTGCAGCATTTCCATCAGTTCAGTGCAGGAAATACATGGCTCCCTGGCATAAATCACCTTTGTTCCCAGCTCTTCTTTTTCTGAACCCAGTGAGTCCCAGTGACCCTGGCATTGCACCCAGCCCAACGTGCAGTTCCAGCTGGCTCTGTCCTACTGTGCAGTTGCACTGGGACCTGCCGGGAAAGCTCCTGTGTAAGGTCCCAGTTCGGGGAGGAGGCGGATTGCTGCCTTTGGCCAGTTGCTTCCATGTGCTCCTCAAAAACCCCACGGAAATGAATGGGCCTTGTGAGCTCTTGCATAAACCTACCTTGATATGATTATCGGATCATAGACTTCAGGGGAAAAACAAGCCAGTTCCCCCCTTCTGCCCCTTCAGTCAAAGTAGTCTTAGAAATTCCTTAAACAGCAAGCAACTTTTAAGTGTCTGGTGTCTTTCAAATACTGAGCGATATCATTTATTCAGAGAGTCACAGCAAGGTTTTTGTCTTGAAGAAGCTTAATTTCCTGAAGCATATATCAAAATCCCACCCTATGAATCCCTTCTGTGCAACAGAGCTCTCCTTGTTAAAATTCTGCACAAGCACATTTCCTCCCTGCTCCCTCAGGTACCATTCTCTCTATGTACACTACAATAACAATTGTGCCTTTACTAAGATTGAACACAATAACCAGGTTTTTGTAGAGGATAATTAACAGCCAGCAGTGAATCTTAGCGTTTATTCAATGGGGTATGAATGAGCTATGAAAATTCTTTTTTGCTGGAGAGGTAATGGGATATTGTTGCAGTTGCATATGCTTTGCCTCTTGCATGATAGCATATTTATGGTGTTCATAGTTTAAAGTCAGAAATATGTACACAGATATTACGCATTTGTATTCAGGCAGTTATGCCTCAACATGTTTGCCTCTCTTTCTGTCATTAACGAAATCCCCACTCCATCTGCATCTAATCCAAATTCCTCATGTCCATTCTGAGCAGGATGAGTAGACCTGAGCCTCTCCAGCTGTTCCTTAGAGATGCGAAGGTTCATTTCTGGAATTCAATTTCCACAGTCTTACATAAACTATCTAGACCAGTGCCCTCACACAGGACACTTCACAGAGTACTTGAAGGTAAATACACTGACATTACACAGTTCTGAAATACACGAAGCCCCTAAATTTGTGCATGCATTTCATTTCTCAGTAGAAAACTGTTATGTTGTTCTTTACTATTGAATAGCTAAGTATGTGTAAAAGCAGCAACTCTCATTTGCAGTACTGTATGTATATCTATAAAGCATATTGTGTATTTTTATGCATTATATATAAAACACAAAAATATCAGACAATATAAGACTAAAAACCAATTGTGGCATAATTTAAATGAGAACATGGTCTTTTTAAAGTAGAAATACTAATGACTACTGGTAAAATGGCAAAAGGAAGAAAAAAATGTCCAGATACATTAAAAAAATAATAAATAAACCAAAGTTTTATCGGGACTATTCCCAAAGGCCACCGTTTCAGTTCTTGTCTAAGCTACCAGGAGATGACTAAGAGAAGAGAGGACTCGGGCTGAGGAGACACATGGTTTTTGCTGCTGATTCACAGAACACCTTTTCCCTGCCTTTTTGCAGCCTAAGAAATGTTGATGTTCTTTCTAGAAGCTACTGCAGAAAGTGCCCAACTCACTGGCTGCGCATTGCAGGTGCACTCCTGTGTCATCAGGGCATACAGAGACACGACTGCTTAGGTGCAATAGCCACATCAGCATGCGGCGAGCTTTGTCACTACTGTTACTTGGTTTTGCATTGCTAAGCACACAGGAAAACTTGGGAACGCTGCCAGAAAAGGAGCCTTTTGATCTGACCTCGGGCTTGTGAAATGGGTGGAAAAACACCTTAACGTGATTGCTGGTACGCATATAAGTGTGCCAGGCAGCTGGGGCTGGTGTAGTAGTCCTGGCTGTAAATGGGCCACAATGCGGAGCCTCCCATTGCTGGTCAGGGTTTGCTGAAGCTGGAAACGTGGCTGTACATGAGCACTTCACACCAGACCTCCTGCCAGTGGGCTTCACACCATTTCTGTAATTGTTACTGAAAAGCTGGTTTTTTAATTCTCCCCTGCAACCTAAAAATCCCCTTTCATTCATGCTGAAGGTGTGCTTCCAAAGCTGCGATCTTAAGAGAGGATGTGGAATAAAAACATTGCAGCCCTCGGCTACAGCGCAGCAGCCCTCAAAGGTGACCTCCAAAGGCAGCCCGCGAGCCTCTAACCTTGCCTGCCCTTTTATCATATTTTAAAGGAGTCTTGAATGTTTTGTTCTTTGAAAACAAGCAGGGAGAGATGAGAGGCTCTGCACGAGGGTTTGTTTGTTTGTTTGTTTTCCTTTCCACAAGTAGGTCCTGTCTCTCCTGGAAGGGGTTCTGGCTAACTGGGCAACTAATGAAACAATAATATTGCCTGAGACGAGGGAGTGGAAGTCTAGAGGGGAACATGCATTTATTTATCTAGATTTTGTTTTTATTCTGGCTGCTTAGCATTCCTTCTTCCTAGTTAACGTCTACTGGAGTTCAGTCATCAACTGTAATCTTGGAGAAACAAGCTTTATGTAAAACATCCAAGAGCTCCACTCCTCCTAGCAAAGCCTCTGTACTAAACACACAGCTGCCGGCCCGCAGAATGGGGTTTCAGGCAAGACCAACATTAGTACTGTGCACACTTTAGGGGTTAAATATAGCAAAAAAAGAGGACTTGTCTTTTAAGTATCTGTCCACTGACTTTTTAACCATCATGCAAAGGAAAACAATAAAAGGAAAAAACAAAATCACCTGTGGACAGCAGTCATGATTTAGTTCATCTGCAAGGGGTTCTTTTATGCATCATAAAACATGTGCTCTGTAGTCTTTAGCTAACATATCCTACACTATGATATAAGTGGATGCATAACATTTTGAACTGCTGGCCAGAAGACCACTTGACAAGAACCACACTTGAAGTTATTCATTACAAAGACGAGTTAAAAATGAATTTGCTTCTGCACAGGTGCGAAAAAGCCACTCTTTTTATGGCAAGGTTCTTCGGTATTAGATTAGGTTCAGTAGATGATGATGGAGATGCACGTAATGGGTTTGTAACTATGGGGAGGCAAAGCATCGCTCCTGACCCAGATAAACCTGAAGAGCTCTGCTGATGCCCTCCCCAGCTGGCAGCAGGAGCCCTGCCTGCACACCCCTGCAGCCGCTGGCCGCGCAGCTCCCTGCCTGGGGCTGGCGAGGCTCCGGCACCTTTCCCAGCTTCAGCAGCCTCATCACGGCGACAAACATGGATTACTACACTAAACACGTCAGGCTAAGTCAATAGTTTAATAACCACTATTAAGGCTTTTCCAAATCCATTTAACAACTGTAAATTATTCCAAAATAAAATAGCCTCAGCCAATCAGTTGTGTAGTCACTGACCCACCACTATGTGCTTATTTCTCAATTAAGCAAATCTCTGCACCCTGGTTGGCTTTAGCTGGTTTTGTACATTGTAAGATCCATTATATAAATCCCTGTCCCCTGCCTGAGAGCCTCAGCCGGCTGTTCCGGACACCAGGTTCGCCCTCACTGGTGGCAGGGCTGGGATGACCCTCTCCACTCCTCTTATCCCATGACATCCCCGCTCCTGCTGGCTCCTCCAGCCCGGGTGCAGGACTACCCTCAAGACCTGTGCCTGCATGTGCAAGGAGAAGGGTCACTCGGGGCTGGCGCTGTCCCTGAGCTCCCAGGACGGAGCTGGGGCAGCCGCCTCGCCTGTTGGAGCAGCTCCTGAGCTCCAGGCGGGCTCCAGGGCGCGCTACGTCCCGGGTGCTCCGCCAGCGCCAGGGAGAAGCGGCGGCGGCGGCGGCGGCAGCACCGACGGGGAGGTGACGGGGCGGGGGAGCGCGGCACGGCAGCGCCGTTAATGAGCCCCCGGCACCGCTCAGTCGTTTAGAGCCGCAGAGTTTAGAGTAGCCAATCAACCCGCCGGGGGGAGCGGGGAGAGCCCGTCAGGCGCAGCAGGAATAATTGGAGGGAGCTCCTAATTAATTTGATAATAACCCTATCCTGTACTAACACACTCCACATGCAAAACCGGGTAAAAAGTGCCAATTAGTGGTGGAAGGGAAAGGAAATGCGTGATGGGGATTCAGGGAACTTCTCAGCCAAGGCATGCAGGTGTGCTGGGCCCTCAGCAGCACTGTCCCTCCTCAGGCACTGGAGCGACCTGCTCACATCTCATATAGCCCTGTATCTGCTGTAGCCTATGTCTCCCATGGAATGAGTTAGCTTTCTTCTTGGTACTTGCATCCATCAACCAGCCATAGATGGGCTCATGATACATTTCAGACGTGCTCTAAGTCATTTTTCTGGTCGGTTTTGCATGAGATCCTCATCCTCCCCACACGCATGGAAGCCTTTGTGCCCTGCATGCCTGCAAGCCATGGAGGGAGGGACAGCCAGCAGAGCAGGGCCTCAGCTTCTTCAAAAGCAGGGGTCATCAGCTTACTTGTTTTTCTTGCCACTCATCCAGTCCATCAGGAGGCAAAGAAGAGCAAAAGCTCACAGGGAGCTAGGACTCCGCAGGGACCCTGGAGCTGCCCCTTGCTTCCCACTGCACTCATCACAAGCTGCTGCTAGTCCACAGATCATAGTTAGGATTTAATTTCTAAACACTGATGTTGGCCTGCCACCAGCATTTAAGATAGCCTTTGTTTTAACTTCCTTCTATTAGTCTGTGTCAAGCTGTTTTGTATTTTCACTCCTGAATCTTTTCAAAACTCTCAGCATTCTGTATTACAGCCCAATCCCAGGGCCAAAGCTAGCAAATAATTCAATACATTTTTCAGAAAATAAGCAGCTCTGATCTAATTATATGTTCTTAAAGTTTTACCAGGTATCTTGTACTCACCACTTTTAAAGCTCCCATAAAGCATGTGGCTGTAATGAGCTCCAGCTTGCTTTCCAGGCAAATATGAAAGAGGGGGTTTATATTAATATTTGTGAGCATGGACAAAAGTCAGTGCTCTGTGGGCACTATTGTGAGCACTGGGACAGGCGGTGGTTTGCTTATTTCCTAATCTGTGCCTTGCGAAGCAGAGGGCACATGCAGCAATCTGTGTATTCCAGTAGCCCATTGGCTCACAAAGCCAGCAAGGAGAGGAGCTGCAGGGAACAGAAAGGCAATTGCTGCTGGCTCCTGTCAGGGGAAGAGCAGAGAAAGGGGACACAAGTCCATCAGCCTGTCTTACAGCAGCTCCACAGTCACAGAGCAGGGGGTGACTTCCAGCCACTCGGTATCCAGCACTTGCTGTCAGCCGAAGGATAAAGACGGTTGTGGTGAAGCAGGTTCCAAACACATGATGGTGCCCCACATCCCAGAGTCACCAGCCCTTGGGGACATCAGCCAGGGGATAAATGGATGGGAGGGTAATTGCAGGAGGGGGTTTAAAACAAAGCCAGAAAAAGAAAACCCTCCCACAACATTCAAAAGCCTCTTTAAAAAGCTTCAGTTTAAAATGAAACACAAACCTGGCACCTGGCCACAGGACTGCACAGCTTTTACCTGTCCCCATATGTAAAGTCAACCTGAGTGAGCTGTTAAACATTTCAATGCAGCCCTCCAGCCCCCTAAAGGCACCTTCCTCATGTGAATTCCGCAGCCAACTCTCTGCAACAGCAAACTTTAGATCTGGAAACATTAACTACCTTCCCATCTCGTTAGAGAATAGAAGTATCCACCGGGACACAACGAACTGTAAACCAAATGCCCAACTTAGGGAAAGGCAGTCTACATGGCTCACTGCTGTGTTCATTGCAGGAGGACCTTTTCAAACTCACTCAACTTGGCTACATGATCATACAGCTTTCCATCCCGGATAAAACTGGCCCCAGCTCAGACTCCCCACAAACTACCTTTCTACTGTAGAGTCTGCCTTTTAATTAGACAATGATAAGAAGAGCTTTCTTTCATAGCATGTGCAACAGAGACGGCTTTGGCTGTGGAAAGAATCCCTGACACTGCTCCCGTCCTAGCACACAGCACAGGAGGAAGGGTCTGCTCCTCCTTCCCTGGGAATGTATTAATTTCAGGCCACATTGCAGTAGAGCAGATTCACCCCCCAGTAGGAATAAGAAATAAAACACACGCTTTCCTTGGAGCAAAGAGACCAAAACTGAAGCATAGCACATACTTAGTTAAAAAACCCAACACACACAACTTTGATGTGTTTGATGCAGGAAATGACATGGTTTCTCTAGCTACATTGCTATGAAATCTTAAGTGAAAGATTGCTTCCAGCAGAACTCTCTGATTAAATCTGGAGAGATTTAAGAAAAAATAAGGTTTCAAGGTCCAATTAATTTTCTGATTAAGAAGTCAAGATGGGTAAGGAGCTAGGAGCAGCAGCTGAGATGTGAGTCTCCTTGATTATGCTTCTGTTTGTTAATGAAGTTTTAAAAACCAAGGTACAGGAGAATAAAAAGCTGACCTTTGATGTATGTGATATGCCATAAACTAGAACCAGCCCTCCAGATTTTTGCTTGTCAGCTTTGCATTTACTAAACAGAAGTTGTCTTTAAAGATGATTTAACAAAATTACAGGTCTGTCTCTACAACTTAAGTTCTCCCTTAAAGGTAGCCTCTATACATTGCCCCTTCTTCCTTTCCAGTGTTAAAGTAAATAAGTAAATAAATAAAGGGGCCTAAAAGGTTTGAGGGCCAATGCTCCCTGCTTGCCTCTTTTTCTGGGTATCCCAAAGTCATGCAAATCTTGTCTTTCTTTTTTCTGCTAGAGAAATGTGTAGATGCTCTGGGCTTCTCCATGACAGGAGAGGGGTTTCCTTGCTCCTATGGAAAGCAGGAGAAAGGCAGCTCCTAACAAAAGGAGCTTTTCTTATAAATGTATTAGTAATGATCATAGATATGAAAACAGCCTAAATAAGAAACATTTCTGGGTGCTGAATGAGGATACCATGCACTCAGCAGAAGTGGGCCCATATCAGCCATTCTCCAGCCAGCCACAGAGCCTCACAGAACAGATGTGCCATTTCAGTGTTTAAAAACATACAACTGAAAACAAAAGCCCTTTCCAAGATCTTCTTTACATGCTAATAATCAAGCAGCACATTATTTTCAAGGAATAATGACTAGAAATCATTTCTGCAGAACCATGTTCCTAACAAAATCTAAACCTCCAACTTAAAAATTTGCCTAAAAAGAAGGAAAACAGCCAAACTTTCCAAAGTCAAGGAATTCAAGAGACTTTCCTGTGCCCAAATCAGCCACATACAAATGCTAGAAGAGGTTACTTTAAAAAGTGTGTGTGTGGGGAGGGAATTGCCCAGGAGTAAAGTCAACTATACTGAGATTCCAGTGTTCTGCAGGCAGTGAAAATTGTCTAACCCCCTGAAGTTTGCAATCCTTGTCTCAAGTACTGTATACTCCGTAAGTAAAACCTCCTGCCCCAGAAATCCAAGGGAGGGTGAAAGAACTCGCTTGAAGGTTTGCCTCTTTGAAAAAGACCTGAGGAAAGGAAAAAAAGGTCCATTTCAGGGCTCACAGAATAAGTGTATTTAGATACTCCTCCTTAAGAAAGGACCCAGATGCAAGCAAGGTTTGTGCCATAGTTTAAATCCAGGTTCCCAGGAAAACTTGCTTACAAAAAGATCAGAAGATCTGAGCATCATTACTGCAGAGGATTCTGAGAAATTATCTCCTAATATGCAGTTGAAGGCAGAACTAGTCTTGGTCTCTCTTTGGCTTGAACCTCTACTGAAATTTAATGCTGACAAATCAAAAAGGGATATATCCAGAATCTGTAACCCTGATAAAAATGGGAAATCTGTATCATCTTAATCAAAGGATATGCCACCCTGAGCTGGATCTGTGTCTTGTCCCTTGGCCTCATATGACTCCTGTGTGCTAGAGGTTAAGGGTTTGTTAAAGAATATCGGTTTTGATTAAGTGTCACATATGGTGTAAAACATCCTCTTTATCACTGGCAGTGAAGGTTGGGGGCCAGACAGTGCCTTTTAGTGAGCTTCTAATATAAATTAGGTGTCTTAGGTAATGGGTGGTTTTCAGACAGGATTGATCTTTCTATGGTCCAGTGAAAGTAGGTGTGTTTGGCGAGATGTCACAAAAGCGAGCTTCCTGGCACCTATACTAATGGGCTGGTTACCCCTTTTGGAGTAGGACTTGAAAAATGTAGCCCAGGAATTCCCCCTCCCCCTTCCTAACTTTTTCTTTTTCTTGATGTAATGGGCAAAGGTCTATATATCCTTTACTCCTTTGGTATTTCACTCCTTGTATTTGCAGTATCACTCAGTGAATCTTAAGCCACTCATCCTTTTAGTCACTTACAGCTCCCTAAACTTGCATGAACTTAAAGATGAAGCGGTTATGAGTAGACTAGGTTACTTACTATTTTTATCAGTGTACAACCTTTAAAGAAAAATGTATCATCAAGTACACCATCGCCACCACAACCAAATGATTTCTATTCCCCATTAAGTCCTCCTTGGAAACTTTGATTGCACAGAGACCTAGGAAGAACTGTAGAGATGTTAAACCCTAAGTTCCCCTGCCTCAAAAATAAGAGCAAACATGCATTTCTATAGACATCAAAACATGTCTGTATTTTCCTCTTTATGAAGCAGAAATTCTCTCAGCTTTGTGCAGAGTGGCATGATCAAAAGCGCAAACTGAGCACATGAGAGCCAGGAGCTCTAATGCAGAGTCTAACCATGGACCTCAGGTAAAGAGGGTATATACAAAATAAGCCTTTCTTTTGTAGTTCATTGACATGTCATAGTTAAAACTTTTCTGAAAAGTTTCCATGGATTTATGAAGAAGTGAAAGCACAAATGCACAGTTGGTATTGCAGGCTCACAAACCCAGCCAATGAACAAAATCCATGAATCTCTAAATATGCAAGAATATGGCACAAACATTTTAATATTTCACTGCATTTCCCACATACCCACTCATCATTTGAGCACTGGTAAATATCAAATTGGTTAAAAGTGTTTAGAGAATTAAGATACTTAAGTCTATTCTGATCCTGACCCAGAAAAGCTTCCTTGGTCCCCCCAGTTTAACTAACCAGGATAACCGAGTTTAGAGCATAAATACCCTTAATTTGCTTATAAAAATATATTCTTCTTTAGGCAAAGACTTAAGCATATCTGTAACTTTAAGCACAGAATAACTTCACTGAATACAATGGGATTATTATGATTAAAGTTGCAGTTGCCTGCAAACCATAACAGAACCAGCCTGAGACATGGCCTTCCTTTTTGATTATCTCAGATATGAAGCATAAAAACTCTTCTGATATCATGGACAACCTAGACAACATTTTCTCTCTCCTATCTCAGGGCCTCTCATGCTTATTTTTGCTTATTTGCTCACTGTTATAATGAGGTGACTTTGCCAAAGTGCTTTTGAATGTGTTTCTAATTAGAGACATTTTAAAAAACTGATTAACCAGGTGAGGTTTGGGGTTTTTTTTCAACAGTATCAAATGAAGGACACTTATTCTTACACCCCATGTTCCCAAACTGATTCTTAGTTGTCACTGCCTACATCCAACATGGATACGCTGGTTTATTCCCAGCTCACCCTGTGTGTGTGCAGGAGTAAACAGGATGTTTGCAGGACCAGGACCAGTCTGGCAGTGTGAACCTCTGTGCAGGCCCCATTTATCCAGGGGAAAGGGAAGTTTACTGGGGCTTACCTTTCAGAGCTGGGATGACAGCAGTGTCATAGCAGTGCTTCCTGGCCTGCCCTGCCATCCTCTGTATTCCATGGACAGAGACGCACAGAGACACCATCAGCGTCCCAAACCCCCTGTGAGGGGTCATGAGACAGGATTCAGTGACTGGCAGTTCATTTTGTCTGTGTCACAGCAAAATTACTGCAAAGACAGAAAATGGAGATATTGCCCAGCTGCAAAGAAGCGTTACAGAAATATTGGTGACTCTCCACCTTATTCCACATACAGAGATTTTGTACCTCCCATGTATTATTCAATTTGGCAGAGATAAGTAGTGCTAGAAGGATAACATTGAATAGAAGTTGCCTGAAGGATCAGTTCTACATTTATTACTCTCTTTTCTGTGCTGATGGGAATACAAGTTAATAAAAGTTGTGACAAAAAGGTGATTGGATTCCTGGGATTTCCCCTTTTATCCTGTGGTCATCAAATGGTGGACAGATCACCCGGCGAGCTGGCTCATGAAGTGTGAGGAAGGGGAGGTCCATTCTGTTAGGGAATGAAGCACAGAGTGAGGGGAGGATTTAAGGCCCATTGCCACAGGGGGTTCATGGTGGTCCAATTAAATGTACAATCACATGTACTACTTCATAGGTAGGTGATGGACAAGAACAAACATTGCTGCAGGATATCTAGGAGGCAAACAAAGGCGTTTGGAAATGCAGGGTTACGATTAGAGCAATCTACTTAAAGGGGTTACATTGAAATAAAGAGAAAATGGCTTATTTTTATCCTTACTTTTGAACGCCAACACAGCCCAGAAAAGTTTATGTCTTAAATGCAGTTGGATATCCCATCCCTTATATGTACCCCTCTGAAGGGGCAATCCTGCAAACCTTACTGGTGCAAGACTTCTCTGTACAGAATTGACATTTCAAGGGTTTGACAATTTTCCATGTGTGAGTGGAGGAGGGGAAAAATAAGTCCAAGACCCACTGACCTTTAAAGAACAGGTTTGTCCAATTCAAGGGTCAATTTTCATGACATGGAGCATTAAGTTTTTCAGCGCTCTCCCTGAGCACAAGGTCCCTGATTACTATCCTGCACCACTTTGGTTTTTTTAATTCCGATTAGTCTTTCTTCATTAAATGGGAGAAGAGTGGGTTTCACGTGCTGTGGTACAGGTCCACCTCTGCCATGGAGACAAAATGGAGGCCATCCCCGCTCCCTGTCCAGCCCACTCCCCGGGCACTGAGCCTGATGCGCACACGGTGCCAGTGTCTTTCTGAGCTGCGTTTTCACCATCTCCTCTCCCTCCAGGACCCGTGGTGCTTTGTGCCACCCCAGGGTGTGCTGGGCTTTGCCCAAGGCTCCTGTGGCGGCCCATGACAGATGAGCTTGACAGCCTGTGCCACAACCAGGTGACTGAGCATTAGCTTGCCTGCAAGTGCAGGCGCTAAGTAAATCTCGTTCCTAATCCAAATCGCTTTTGATAAGAACAAAAGCTGCGTGCAAATGAATATTTCCATCTTATTTCAAATTCTAGGTTTCAACTGCAATATTAATGCTATTTTACAGTGTAATTTACTTGTAATAATATGTCATTATTGCCATTTTACAGTTTTCTCTTAAAGTAGTAAAGAAAATGTTTTAAAAGGCACAAATAGCTGCAGCACAGACCTCCATTCAGCCTAAGAATCTGTGCTCTCCCATCAGAATGGCACGTAATTGAAAACAATGACAGCCCCAATGGGCTAAACACTCCCGTCATTAACGCATTTTTATTTTGGAATAAAAGAGCACACTTACAGCTTTTTTCCTAAATAGTAAATATAAATTAAGCATTTCTCTTCCGTTCCCAGAATGGCATCTGCCAGTGAAGCCAGGGCTGACCTCAGTGCGTCTCAAACCAACACACTGGGTTTAGACATAAACCTCCCCAAGGCAAAGGGTTCCCTGCAACACAGCACTTGACAGGCAGCCTGCAATAGGAGAAGCATCCTTACCTGGTGACAAGTACCTGAGCACCAGGTGACTGTACCACTGGGCTGGTGGGAATTGCAGAAAACTCGGGCAAGCCTTCAAAATCCAGCCTGTGTGAGAGGGCATGGAGATGTCACAAGGAGGAGGCATCACTTAATGGAGAGGATGTGTGTCATACATCGTACATGTAATGTTACACCAGTTATGTTTCCACCTCTCCTATATATTTTTGGATAAAAACTGATGCACTGTTAGTCCTCTTGATGAGTGAGGGAGCTGTCCCAGGGAATTGCTGACAGTCAAAGTCTTTGCTCTGTGAAAAGCTCCACAAACAGGAGGCAGGATCCCACTGTTAATTATGAAAAACATAAATACATCAACAGTTGGACTTAAATAGCAGCCATCCCTTGGTAGGAACTTAAAACCCTATTTATGCCTTGTTCAGACTACCAGCACCATTCCATGTAGGAAGTGTCCTCATTGCTCTGTCTCATGGCCTATGTGCTTCCAACCCGCAGGAGGAGGGATGGGAGCTGTGGTTGGCAGGAATGGAGATACGGACACTGCTCCTCCAGGGAAGAGTCCTTCCTGCGGTCTGTGTGGGACATCCCTGTGCAGCGACATGCTGCTCAGGTACCACTTGGACATGAGAAGGCTGTTTGAGATCCAAGCGGTCAGGAGGGTTGTAGGTTACACATCGAGTTGTCTCCTGAAGGCTGGGAGTTTATACCAGCAGCGACAATTGTTGAGCAGCTGTGAGGTTTACACTGCATTTCCGAAAAAAACAGGATTTCTCAGTGTGATCTCTGTCTGAATTTGGCAGAAAAATATTTAATGGCTTGCAAAACATTGGTAAATAAAAGCAGATCAAGATGATGTTGTTACAATAACAGATTACATTACTATTCTCTGTCCTTAGGAAAACCCTGATTACACCAAGATCCTCACAGGGTCTTATGAATAAGTCAGGAAGGGGCTCTAATGACCCCGCGTGAGAGCATACAAGCTGCAGCGCAGCCAGCAAGGTGCCAGGTGCCTCTCAGAAACAGGCACTAGCCTGGATGACTAACAGCAGTTATCACAGGGGGTTTGCTGATTTTCTTTGATAATTCGAGCCAGATTTTCTGCTAGTATAAACCAGTACTGCTCTATTGAAGCCAAAAGAGTGCTGCCAATTCATATCAGCAAAACCTGACCCTTAATTTATTTTTAATCCCTTCATTCTTCATTACCTTATTGAAGAATTGTACCTCAATCAGAAGATTCCCCACTACAGGGATGAGCAACAGACTTTTCTTGTTCATCAATGTATGGGAAACTCCAATAGCTGAAGTACTTTTCCACCTTTGCGAGCACACCTAGCATTGATTGCTGATCTTATATCTTGAATTGCATAATTACTGAACTAAGAGAAAATTACTTTTTGCTTGCAAGTGTCAGGACAGCTCTGAATCCATGAGTGACTCACCCTCAGGCACTGGTGTTTAATTTATGAGCTATTTATCTCCTTGCACACACCCCAGCACAAACAATTATACTTAGTAATTTGTTGATCTTATCAAGGCTGTTTGATGTTACTATTGCTACCTCCAATAATGCTGTGCTTTGAAACTTAAACAGGATTTATAACCAAATTTGGATACTTTGCACACAATTCAGATTTCAGGGAACTTTAACTCTTTGGTAACTAAAAGGTTTTGCATACAATTTTCAAAGGAGAGCAAATGTTGCATCTTTGCCTGACAAATTCGGCAAGGTGGCCCTTCAGCAGCATCAGAGCCCCTGCTAGGAGCTAGTTCTGCCCCTGCATGGCACAGGTGAGTTTTCCTAGCTGAGGACGAGAGAGGGAAGCAGGTCCCATCCTGGGCCAGGGCACCTGCCCATCACCTCCATCCCATGTGTGCTTTGGGCAGACTGCAGTGGCTGGATGCGGTTCCCACATGGATCTGTGGAGTCCTCCCTCGGAGCCTGTCCTACTGCTCTGGCTTGCTCCTGGGAAACCTTTTCACATGGGCCACAGCCTTCCTCCATACTGAGCAAGGACTTTGTTAACCTTTACATTATTACACGTTTACCTCAAATCCAACTTTATGAACCCCTTTGTGCAATCTAACTCTGTTATCAGGAGAAGGTACCAAACCTGGGGCCAAACATGCTTACTTCAGGCTGTACTTTGGGTGCAGGCAGCCACTGTGTGTCCATGGCTGTGAGGTGGTGAAGGTCCTCACCAAAGTGTTTCCCAAATGCTCCTCACAAGCCTTTCTTCCTCCTTGCATGCTGCTGTGATCATTAGGCTCACTGAAATACAGCAAGTGAACTCAGTATAAGAGGTACAAGTAGTGCAGGGATTTAACTCTGCACTTTCAAGCCCAGGCTTAAATTGGCTCTAACTACAGACGTGGAGGTCCTGCCGCAGGCGAGGCGGGGGATCCCTGCCCGTGGCTGTGGCAGTGGGGGATCGGCTGGCAGTGCAGGCAGCTCACACCACACCTTGCTCTGCTTGAGCTGAAGGGTCTGGGTCACTGAGAGTAAAAACATCACCAACACAGAGCCGTACTTCTTCCATCCCTGCCCTTGCTGGAATAGCCCTTGGAGTGTTATTTATTGTAAGGCCACTTCATCAGGAACTGTAGTGATAGGACAAGGGGTAACGGCTTTAAATTTAAACAGGGGGAAGTTCAGGTTAGACATAAGGAAGAAGTTCCTTACTGTGAGGGTGGTGAGGCACTGGCACAGGGTGCCCAGGGAAGTTGTGGCTGCCCCATCCCTGGCAGTGTTCAAGGCCAGGCTGGACAGGGCTTGGAGCAACTTGGTCTAGTGGGAGGTGTCCCTGTCCATGGCAGGGGGTTGGCACTAGGTCTTCTTAAGGTCCTTTCCAGTCCGAGCCATTCTATGATTCTATGATTATCTGTGTTTGGACATACCCCCATATATAATCTTCACCTTTTCAATCCCCCTGTCATGCAGAAGAGACCTTCCCCACCACCCATGCTCCTGTTCAACCTGCCCAGGTCTGCCAGCCCACTTACTTTCCAAGACTCGGGTGAATGTATTTTGTTCACTTACACATCACGTGTGCTCTTGCAACAGGCCCACATTTTATTTTCTGCAGGGTTTATGAAGTTTTTTTGTACTGAGCACATACATTTTGCATGTAGAGAATAAAGCGCTACAGGCGTTCTGTAACTGCACAGAGCCATAATGAGCTCTGATGAGCAGGCACCTACCAAATCATCGGTTTATGACAGCAAGCACACACATGTAACTTATTTCACAATATGCAACACGCTGCCATATGTATCTATTCCCATGGATCAGGAATGGGCACTACAAGAAATAACTGCTTCAAAGAGAGCCTTGAAATGCAGCATTTACTGTTAAACTTTCAAAGCCCAACCAGCACACCACTGTTTCAATCCGCTGGGATACTGGGATGAATACCACTATTTTGATTATCATTTTTTTAAATTCTTTTCAAAGCCTTCAGCAGTTTTCTTGGTTTAATGGAAGTGCAATGGTGGACTGGCACAAGCAAACATATGGAATTAGTACAGGAGAGTAAAAATTAAAACAAGTGAGTATTAGTTTTAAATGATTACTGGCTTCTAGTGAGTCTCCTCCTCTTCCCACCCCCCCAGCTTTCATCCTCTGTGAGCTGAGGGGAGAGAAATGTTAAAATTTAGCTAGGATTTTTGAAACTTGCCACACACATCGCTCTTTCAGAACGCAATGTTACGGTCCTACCCTGCACCTGGTAGAGGAAACACGCAGCATTTAAGCCACCCAACGGAACGGAGCACACAGCATCACTGCCAGCAGCCACAGCAGAGGACCGACGGAGCTCTGCAAGAACAGTTTGGGCAAGCCTGGCAGCCACAAGAACATCAAATAGTGCACCAAGAAAGCAGAGCACGCTGTCTTTGGGCTGAGCATGCTGCCTGGGGCTGCAGCTGCTGCCCAGCCGGGAGCCCAAGTGGGGGCCCCAGCCCGCGGCAGGCACCACTGACAACCACGACCAGCATCAATAAAGTGCTGGGAGGTGTTCAGCAAAGCTACCCTAGCTACAGTGCAGGCACTCCAGCTGGGAGCTGTTCTGTGGGAGAGGAGGAAGGGAAATACAGCTTATGACATGGTGTTTCCATGTTTCATGGCACTCTGGCATAGAAACTTCTTGACCAACCAAGCCCTGCGGTCTGGAAATAGATCAGGGTGAACTTGGGTGACGAAGGGGAGAAGGTAGATGGGAACCTGCAGCAGGTAAGAAAGGATCGTTCAGGGAAGGTAAATAATTTAAAACAACTACAATAATGCTACCACCTCTACAGGGCTGGACACAGCCAATGAAAGGCCAAAACCCATGAAATTAATACTTTTTTTTTCTCTTTTTAAATAAAGATTTTAATTAAAATGCAGAACTGGGAAGGACACCAAAGAGATCATGCTCTTTACTGGTGTTTGTGGATAGACTTTGAAGAAAAGTTGCTTTGGAAAGGAGGCAAGAATGGCAATATTGGGTCAGATCACAGGCCCTTCCAGTCCAGCATCCTGGGTTCTGACAGTGGCCAACAGATGCCTGACAGGGACAAGGTATACATACCAGTTCTTCTCCCAGCATCCACAATTTGTGACTTAAGGACACTCCAAGTGCAGAGGTGAAACCTTCATTTTTAACAGTTCAGGTTTTTTTCCCCAGTCAACCCCTTTTTTCTTCCCCCAGGACTTTGTCCAAGCATTCTGAACGCTTGCGGCCTCAGGCATCCACATCATCTTGTGGCAAGAAGCGCACAGCTGAAACCATGCAAAATAAGCATTTGGTTTAGCTTGTCACCCACACTAGCCTGAGCACTGAATTTATGAAGATATCAGAATCCTTCAGTTCCTTTGTGGAATATTCTGACCCCAAAGTTGCTCAAACAACAGCCGAGAGCTGGTGGCTCTTATCGTACTAAAATGTTTACTTCAGTTTTCAAATAGCCAGACAAACAAACCCAAGTTTGAGGCAGTTAGGTGGCTATATTTAGTTCATCACCAACCACTACCTGTTTTACTTTAGGTAACATAACATACTATGGAAACAATATGATGTTTTATCTGATATATTATCCACATGGGAAGCCCAAGCCTGCTCCCCTTGTGCTGTTCTGGGAAACACCGACTAGGACAGAAAACTGTCCTACACGAGAGGTATGCATGGGTACACATAATCTTCACAAGTTAAATCTCTGTTGTTCTTTGTGCTTCTTAGTCATCTGAAATATCACGTATTGGGGTGCCCAAGCACATCACCTAGAT
Source organism: Strigops habroptila (assembly GCF_004027225.2). Taxonomy (NCBI): domain Eukaryota; kingdom Metazoa; phylum Chordata; class Aves; order Psittaciformes; family Psittacidae; genus Strigops; species Strigops habroptila. The sequence goes on along the minus strand of NC_044281.2, from coordinate 18,857,916 downwards.
ATTACTATTGATGCTGCTGATGAAAGACAGCAGTAAGCCCTTACTTGCCTACAGCACTGTTCTTATTTGACCAGGAACACACTTTTAAAAGTGAATCTCCTGATCACACCTACACACACACTTTCACTGCTTTGCTCTGCAGGAGGAGGCAAACTGGTTTTCCCTTAGGAATCTTACAGCAAACTGGTCCTCTTTTGAGACTGAAGTGAAAACTGCGCTCTAATTCCTCATGGGACCCGCCTGCAACCAGTCCAAGGTAGCCCCTCAAATACCTGACGTGGGACCCACTTTGCTCTCCGGATCTACTCCTACAGTCACCCCACACACTGCTGCAGGCACAGCTGCTTTCACTGACATCTCCACATCACCTTCCGGCATGCTCTTTTGGTCAGCTGGAGGCAGGTAGCAGCGATTTCCCTGCTGCACTAGCACTCGTTGAATTGCAGAAATATGCCATCAACACCATGGCTATTAGGCACTGCGGAATACAAGTTAAGAGGGTTAGTACTCTTCCTCCTCCCCTTCTGCGAAATTCCCTACTTTGCATGTTTTGGAAGAGCAGGGCCTACACCGTTTTCTCACCCTTCTCCAGCTGGAGAAACAAAATGTCTCCTTCTACTCACGATCATCATCCCCAGTGAGCACTGGTCATGGGGAGTGAAGAGCATGCAGGCAGATTTCACTTTTTTTTTTCCTTAAATAGCAAATGTGAGCAGGATGGATATATTGCACCTGGAGTGCATCAAAAATGTGTGCTTGGCTTAAGCCAAATGACAATTCGATTCAAATAGAGTGCTTGAAACTTATGGATATCTACAAGTTTTTAGGAGCACAGACCCACTGGGGAGAAACACAGGCTTGCAAATACTTAATGTGGCAGTTGCCACAAGTTACCAGTGATAGGAGTGACAGAGTTTATCAGATTATTTTTTCTTTTAATAAAACTTGGTTTTATTCTGGAATAATTGATTAGCTTCAGCAGTTACAAGAACATTAGCTAAAACAGCTAAAGAAACTATTCAGGCAGGTTAGTAAGCTGAAACATAAACCATAACGTATATTTTAAAGGTGTGACAAATATTTTAGGTTTGTTTCCTATTTTCAGAATATTGAAAATATTCTTCAGAAAAACCTGTGCATCATGAGAAACTTAGTTCAATTTTTAATTATTTTTAGGACAGGGAGGTATCGTGAAGCACACACATTCAAATCTAAACAAATACAGCTTATTAAACATAACTAAAAGATGCAATAATACAAAGTGATCCATTAATTGTACTGTCCTTTCTAACAACTTCTTCACAGACATGTGATAATTAGGGAGCACGGGAATATTTTGGAAACCAGACCAAGTTTCAGACAGGAGAAGGGAACACATTTCAGCAGGTATTAGTGCAGTGAAGAGGTTACTTCGCTTTCACCAACACATATACTCCACTTCTCACTCACCTTTCATTGCATCTGAAACCCAGCATGAGCCCTTCTCTGTTACTAGCACCTTGCTGACTTCCAAGAGAAACAGGTAGGCTCCGTTTTCTTTTGGATTTGACTTTTAACACAAGATTTGGTGGTCCTAATCTTTTCTCAATTATGTAACATCAAATTAACGCCAAGAACAAATACTATCCGCACCAGGGAGAGGACATAAAAGAGAATTTCAAGGGTTCCAAACCATCTGAAGTCCTAGCTTCCCTGCTTTACAGTACTCTTCCCTCCTCCTGCCACCATGAAAAAAGGAGATGCTCTTTAAAACAAAATCAACAACTACGTATTGAAGTTGTCTGCCCTCCTTCTTTCTCCTCAGTGCAATTAAAGGCACGATGCCAACTTTTCGACAATGAGCCCTGTGGCTCTGGCTGACCCATGTCTTACTCTTTCAGAAATGAGCAATAAAGCTCAAAGGCGGCATCTCAAGGGAAGCCTTGGAGCAGGACATCACCAGCAGTCCCGGTATCTTAAGCACAGAGGGGAGGTTAGCCAGCGATCAGTTGCCATTTACAAAGTTGGTAGCAAGCAAATTTATCACAGTAACGCGAGAGGTCTGGCATCACCAATGAGCCACAGGTAACATCAGCATCTCTCCCAGCCCTGACCCCACTGAATCTGTAGCCGAAACCACAGGCCCTTCAGAAAAAGTCAGGCTGCTTTAAATACTTTAAACATCCTGCAAGCAAGGACAATTCTACAACTGGCATTGAAAGTACAAGCTTGATTTTCCTTTTGCCAACAACTTATTTTTCTGTGTTACCCAAAGAGACTAGCTCTCCCTCATGGTTAAAGGGGGAAAGAAGTACTCACAGCTGCAACCTTATTCCAGCAGAACAACTTACATATCCAGCACAGCGTGACCTCTTCCTTCTCAACACTCTCTCACCCTGCACTGGCCTGAAAACCAGACCTGAGAGGACAACACACATCAGGCACCGCTGCTCCAGCTTCCACAATTTAGTAATTTCAAGGCAAGGGTTAAATACTTTTTCAAAATTATTTGAACAAAAAAGCTTCAGTCTCAAAGATAAAATGATTCTTCTACATGTATTTCCTCTCTCCAGTGAAAATCATTTATGCTGCATCGTTCTTATTATCGTTACTATCATCTTTCAGTGAATGTCCATCTACAAATTCATTAACTTTTTTGAGACAAATCACTGGCATCCTAATCTTCTGATTCCCATGAAAGACTCACTTTCGAGACACAATTGCAGCTGCCCCACACTGCCAGTTACTGTATCATACACGTCTTAAAATGCTGTAATCAGCATCCACCAGGTGCCGTATCGCATTCAGCACACCACAGTCAGTCAATACAGACATCCCCAAACACACCAAGGCTGGTTTTGTCAAATGTTTTATTGAGTGTAGACATCTGGAGTACTGTAAAACATGCATTATCTGTAGATTCAAAAAGGAGCAAGCCACATTGTCCTCACTGTCAAACGTGTCAGGCTTGGCATACATGATGGAGATTAATGAAGTATCATGAGAGTAATATGGTTCCTGAAAAGCTTCTACAATTTGGAGTAGGGTCTTAATCGTTTGAAATGCAAAGCTGTTCACATTTAGTGAACTTGCATGTTCGCTGGGGGTGCCATATTTTAATTCAAAACAAACAAGAATAATTTCACTGGGGGGAGGGGAGGTTCCCTAGGTAGAAACTGTTATGCTTTTTGTTTCCAGATATTCCATCCTAAATAAAAATTTATATGCTTTTTGAAGCAACACAGTTTGTTTCTGAGCAATGAACAACATCTGACATTCATTTCTTCTTGGGTTGTTGAGGTGTATTAAATTTAAAGAAGATAATATCTCCATCCTCCACTATGTAATTTCTGCCTTGTTGTCTGTATTTTCCAGCAGCCTGTAAACAGAACAGACAAAAGGAAAATGGGTTATTTCATTAGACATTTTATAGTATTTTTGAATTGTAATTATTTAAATACATTTTGGTACAGAAATGGTACTACTTCAGCTTCAGATTTTGACAGCCACAATACTCCTCGGTTTCACATAATTTGGTTTTACATACATATAAAATACAAACAAAAATAATTTAACCCCCACTTAATTGGTGATGCTTAAATGCCATCTGCAATATATAGTGGCAAATCTGTAAACCTTGGCAAGTCTTAAGATAAAGGACACTAAAACTCTTTTCTTCCCTCCCTACCCCCAAGCTTTCGGGTTTTTCTTCATCTAAAAAACCTGCAGATGGCAAACACTGGCAGCAGCAATCTACAACAGTTTTGCTGGAAAGGGCGATTGGCAGCAGTCTGCATCATGGCTGCATGGCTGTCAAACTGGTATATGAACTACTTCTGAGCGGCTGGACATGTGAGCGCTGTCAAAACGAAAGATGGGAACGCTACGCAGAAGTCACAACCGTACATGTCTTGCGCTTCAAGTGGGGCTCTCATCTGCTTGTGCCCAGACAATGAAGGACTGAGGAGCACAAAACACAGGCTCAGTTTTTCTGTCAGAGACATCCTTTAGAAGAAATTTGCTTCAGAAGGACAGATATAAGAGCAGATAGGCTGTGAAACCAGGATACAGGAGAAGGCATATAGACCAAAGACATGAAAAGGAAATTCGTTATGAAAATGCTATACTTGAGAGCAGAAAATAGGCAAGGAAGCTATTAAATATCAGTATTCTCCGCATTAGAATTTATTATCATATTTTTCTGTCGTTATCTCATCGTAATTAAACCTAGTACTACAGAGGCTACAGAGAAGCTGCAGCATTCGGACTGACAGACTGGGCGGGAGGTGGTCTGCAGAAGCATTTATCTTGAAAAGTGATCTACAATATGGAAAAGTTGAGAGCTTCTGCTTTAGTTCAATAACGATTCCTGTTTTGAAGTTTCCTCTTGCAGGAGAAAGTGCTTCCATGCAAGACCTCACTGTGCCATTATTCTCAATGACACTATCACAGTGGTGGCATGCTAAGATCCCATTACAAGAAAGCTGTTAACTAATGACCTTAGTTGCAGTAGAACAGATCAGATTAATGGTACATAGTTAACTTAGACACCTTTCTTTCACAAAACCTGCTCTGTAAAGCAACGTATTTCCCCATATTGCTGTCTAGAAATTTAGAGGCTCGATAACCTTGTTGGTGTCATTCCTTATCTAAATGTCATCACCAGTGATGCCAGCCTACAGAAAATTGCAGATAAAATAGCCTTGACAATAAATACATAGTGCAATAGTAATTGATATTACCTGATATGACACTATTGGTAAATAATAACCAGTAAATTGCAAATGTTTTTATATTCCACACCCCCCCCCCCCCCCCGGAAACCTGTTTAAACTATGAAAGCTTTACTTTCAAGTAGACTTAGTAGATCTTTCCTTTGAAGATCCTAATAATGCTCAAAGTCAAGAGTAATTAGACTAATTGATGGCATAAACACTAATAAAACGGTGCTGTAAAAATCATCAGCAGGCGTAAGCTGCAGGCACAGGTACAGAGACATTTTACAGTCGAATACACTTATTACTTGGAAATATTTGTAGAAAAAACTGACCTCCACAAAGTAACAATGTGCATTTTTTTAGCACACTTTTGCACGTGGTCAAAATGGCACAGACTTCTTTAATTAAATACATTTTGACACACTAATGCAAGTTTATGTATTTTTGTCACCAGTTTACAGTTAATTAAAAGTGACAGTGTTCCTTTAAATTCTCTGGAGACCATTTAATCCATTTCCATTGCTATCAGAAACACTGGTTGAAAAAATCAATACCCATTTGTGAATCTTGAGTATGTATTAAACAAGACACGTCTAACCAGTTCATTTGCACTTGAAAGCAGCCATCTGTAGAAGCCAGCTTTGCCTAAGCAGATATGATTGCTAATAATGTGATATCCCTGTAGACTACAAAGCCCACACAGAGCTATTCAGTGTATAGTTCACAGCACTGGCATTAAATTAGTTATGCTGTACTGGTGTTAAACACACACAAAATCAAACTTAAAAATCGATCAACTTGATAACATACAAAGCAAGCGACTCCCATTACCACTGTTATTTCAGTTGACTCCTGAAAGCTCCCAAATTTAATTTTGAAATTTACCAGCAATATAAAAGTAATTAGTATTGTGTATGGCATGAAACATTGTATTAAATGCAAATTAGAAAAAACTAGAGTAATATAACACATTTTTCTAAGAGCAAGGGTTTTTTCTAACCTTGATTTAAAAACTGAGTAACAAATTCAAATATGCTTCCTTTGCAGATACTTCAAAACAATAAAATATTAACCATTAAATATCATTTGAACATGGAAGCTTGATGTTTAGAATCTCACATTGTGAAAAGCAAATAAAATATACACGCAAAACAGATTAATTTAATAGGTATTAACTGATACAGCTTCTCAGGGAAAACACTCAGATTTGAGCATCAAAAACTGTTGCTGGCAAAATTTGAACCTTGGTTATATAAAGTGGTCTCTGACTGCAGAATATTAGATTTATTTATAGCTGTGGTTTCACTTTACAACTACAACTCTACTTCCCTTTTCATAAGGCAGTTCACATGCTGCAATGAACCAATTATACTGGGATTTTTTTCCCCTCACTTCCTGGGGTTCAAACAAACCTATTAAAGTCCCGCTGCTCAGTATGATCTTCCTTAGTGATACCACTGAGAATAAGCTGAATTTGAAACCACAGTTTTGCATACCTTTCAAGCTATCAAATAGCAAACAATAAAGCTGAATCTTTTACATTCTTTAACACATCATAGTGTGTAGGAACCTTCAAATACCGCAATTGATTAAATCAAACTAATATGCTTTGTAATTGCAATTTTATAAAATACAAATCTTAAAATATCAAAAATGCTAAATGAGAAATCAAATGTGTATGAAATAAAGGCAGGTTTCTCTGCTTAAAGACGGTGGAAATAATGTCATAGCAATGCAGAGAAGAACAGTTTTTCTTACAACATTTATTTGCCATGTACAAGTTCATTTCATATTTAGTAACTTCAAATCAGCTGTAATTTGTCAGCTGTAAGAAGGGCACAACTTTGGGCACCCAATCAGTCTCTGCCCTCTAGTGTTGAGAAAGCAGATAAAATTCTTCTTAATAGAAGTGTCACTACAAAGAAGCATGAGCTCAAGAAAAAAGTTTTTCATTAAATATCTGCACTGTCTATTCAGTAAATAGTAGTTAGGAAACTTCACCTACTGTAATATATTTTTGTGGCCTACATACAGCTATTACTGGCACCCTGAATAATCAAAGCAAGGCATGGCATTTTTGAATAAGACATCAAAGGGCAATTGAATTAAATACTGAAAAGGTAAGTTTTAAGATTCTAATTATGCCTATCGGAGCCTAGGAGTGCAATCTAGTAACCCTGGGGGGGGAAGGTATATTTTTATAATATAATATTGTATTAATCATTTGCACCTGACATTTACAATACTTTCACTGCAAACCCAAAACAAGATGACAGAGATCAGTTTCTGAAGAAACAGATTTTCTGGTTCTTGCATTTCCTTTTTAGAGGTGATTTGAAAATCTGATAGCTCATGTTAAAAATTTGATTTTTAAAAATCAAGTCAATTTTAAAGCTTACTAAATTCTGAACACTAACATGTAAACAGAGCAAAAAAATTTAACACAGCATTTGATCTTATTGGCAATATTTAGTCCATAAACTGCCATATCTTGAATACTGGAATAGTTGCATTCCTATTCAGTAAGTTGGTGCATCTGAACTCTTTCTTAAGCAAAAGATGAAAATAGATTTTGGTCTATTGCTAGAGGCAACTGCTAAGATTCGCTTAGCATCAAGAACTTCTTCCTAGTAAAAAATAGACTTGAAATGGAAAAATGGCACATATGGAGGAAGGGAGAAGAAAAAGATGGGGAGCTCACCTTGACAGCAGCTTCTGAACCTCCTTCTTTAAAATCTTCATATTTCATTACTTCAGCCATAATGAATCCCTTTTCAAAATCTGTGTGAATCTTCCCTGCTGCCTGAGGAGCCTTCGTCCCTTTCTGTCAAAGGAAAGACCAGAAGAAAATTAATTGCATTTAAGAAGACTGACTGCAGGAAAGAGGTTTCTCCTTTTTGATAGGCTTTCAGGATCTGCTGAAACTTTGTTTCCTATCAGTTAAAATGCCACGCATACAGCTGGGTAATCCTTCATATTGGGACATACAGATAGATGCCTTCATCTCAGATAAACCAACTGGTATTAAAGAAGGGCAGCTTTGTTTTTCCTAATAGGTATCAACAGCAGTATTGATTTTAGAAGCTATGATTGTGTTTTGCTGTGAGATTCACTTCGATCCCTACCTCTCCACACAGAAAGTGAGGAAAATAAAGATTTTTAAATAACTTAAAAATCTGAATTACTCAAGTCCTTTACTTACGTCCAAATAATTTCAATTAAATGATAACATTCACTGGCAAACCACATTGGTAATCAAAAATGATTTATGGATCTCAAGCCCTTCATATCAGCTTATTTTTATTTCAGAATAATTTTAGTAAGTCTAATATAGAACAAAATGACTATTTTTACCAAAATGTCAACAACCGAATCACGAAAAATTAAAAATCACTGGCAACTATTATAAGATAATTTAAGTTTATGCAATAGAGGAGAATGCATTATAACTGCATGCTTTAAATTACAAGGACATACATTCTGTGCACATACAACCATGGAGAGAAATTTGAGAAATAATGGTGACCTAAAGGCTGCTTAATAAAGCATGTTAAAGTGCTAAGGAGTCTGACACTGTAAAGCACAGTTTTTACAATAAAAGATGTATTGGGTTAATATGGCTACTCACTGATGCTTACCTGACTAAATATCTTTGCACATTAAATCAAAGATACTTAAAATCAGTCTTAAGATAAACCAGCTTTCAAATTTTCTAATAAAGAGCAAGCATTTCTCCTACTGAAAACACCGGAGTTTCAGAATGTGCTTTTAAAAACTATGGCAAGAATCAGAACAACAGAACTTCTGCTTTTATATTATTTTGCAGCTATTTCAGGGACTTCAGCTAGCAGTCACGTAAAAGGAGATGAGACGAAAAGGCTAAAAAAATAAATGTGCTTTTAGGAAAATAAGTTTAACACGCTAAAACATATACATAAACATCTGTAGCAGTATTAATAAAAATATAAATTTAGTGGAAATTATGTTAATGAAAACAAATTAATTCCATTGAATGAAATTAAATACAGCACTGAAATTCACTGCACAGCACTAAATACACTGATGCAAAAAATAAAAGCTCAGTGACAGATCTGCACCTCCAAAAGTTGGCATTTTTGTAATTTTTAAGATAGATTTTGTAACTATGTGCATTTCAAAATATTTTCTTTATAACATATTTACATTCAAAGGCAAACCACTACAGCTCAGCTCTTACTGTCCTCTGGGAATAAATTAGTCAATGTCTATGGCTATAATCACTCTACATCAATATTTAAAATACATGATTTAAATTTTAGGCATTACCTAAGTTCCTGGATAAACATATAAAACTACCAAAATAAACTAGGTCTAAATATTAAAGTCAGTAAAAGACCTGAATTACTGCACACTGATTTTAGGGTTTTGAGTCCAACTGTGTATCCATGAGGAATATAATGATGTTATATTGCTTTTATTGCTGAAAATGTAATCCGAGCAAAGCAAAGGAGGAATGAACCATCCACAACCCAAACAAACTTAGTGAATACAAAATGAAAAGCAACATCAATTTCACTGCAGACAAACCCAGTCACACAGATTAAGCAAGCACAATACTGGTACGTCTTATCTCTGACCACAGGAGGAGGGTAGACAGATTCTACAGGATGAAGAAATTCAGACTATGTAATAGGCAGAATCAATTGTTACCTGCCTCAATCAATGCAGCTCCACTTTCACTGTTCAGCAGCTCACAAATAATTAAAGTTATCCTGGACAAAAACCTCATCTGTAATGACTAGCTAACCGCCACCATGACAAACTTCAAAGTCAGTGATATCAATCTGAATTCAATAGTGTGGAACTGGATATAGCTGATGAATAAGTATGAATCTTACCCTGATGGTCCATGCACGCACTTCATCTGGGCCTGCAGTGAAAAAGTATTCTAGTTGGAGTGCTGCATATCCAGCCTTAATGATCTTTGCTAAAGCACTGAGAGAAAAAAAAGAATCCAACTCATTCAACATATACACATAAAACAGCTAAATGCCCCAAGTAATCAATTTACATGGAAAGACATCAGATATTTTGAAGGCGCTGGGTCTACTTTTAAACACAGCAATAATCGCAGTAGCCTTTTTTTCTTTGAACTCTCTTCAGAAGAACTACTTTTTTACTGCAGAATCATAAAGATGGTATTTTGAGTTGTTTATTCTGCATACTACAGAAATATGGGATAAATTTAAATCCCTATCACGCAGCACTTTTGGTTTCATGCAATGTTCAGGACTCCAGGTCATGAAAGCATAACTGTTTGACTGAAATGCAATATTGAAACAATTTATTATAGTTCTTCAGAAAAATTACGGCAAAATTTTCTCCACTGTCCCTATTCCCCATGGATGATGAAACAGTTTTGGTGATCATTCCTTCTCAAAAATATACATAACTAATACCTATGTTATAATTAAAACACTGTACAGAGATGACAGATGACAGTTAAAAACTTAATTTAAAATAAATCTTTTCACTCTGTCTCATGGTAAAGAAAGGAGAAGATTCTCTCTTTATAATGGTAATTACTCTGTCATTTATTATTCTATCAGCGCAAGCAATTAAATTACTGCAAGGAAATAGTTGATAATAAAGTGTAGGGAAAATGAATGCTAATTAACCTTTGTGTCATGTTCTCTTCCAGATACTTCTGTTTCTCCTCGGCACTCATATCTTGCAACTTGAGTTCCAAGGCCCCACTAAAAGGAATGACCAAAGCACCCGGGTCGTGCTTGTCCACCCACTCTTTAATTTTTATCAACCTGTAGACAACAAAGGGCACAACATTATCTTGTAGTGCATGCATGGCTGTACCACATTCATTATTATCAAGTAGCACATACATATTCATAAGAATTGCACGGATTTATGATGCCATCTTTTTGTGTATTGCTTTCCAAGGTCAAGGCATTAACAGGCAGCAATTGCTTCAGGTGTACTCCATTAACATTTCACTGTTTCTTGGTTTCTGTTTGGCATTTAATCTATCAGAAATGGGCATAATTTGAGACATAACTAGGTTTTTGGTAGAGGTTAAATACTTGCAATTTAAAATGCTAACTGAATAAAACTTTGTAGATCTGCGGATGTACATTTTTCTGAGACTTCCAAGAGTGATATTTATCAAATGCAGTAAAACTGGGGTGTCTTCAATTTTCCCTCTGACTTTCTCCCCACCCCCCAAAAGTATCTCAGTGGCTAGGGCAGCTGACAGTAGCAGACAGAAAAAAACACTACACTCTATAAACTCCCAGAGAACAAGCGCACCCTGCTTTTTCTGGCTATTGATCTTGGAGAATGCCATAGCTAATGAATACAGGGCTGTGTTTCTACTTGTTTCTCCCATCTTTCTACTCTCCCCAGGACAACGCTTCTAGATACTATACTACTATTATTCTTTTAAATAAAGAATCAAATTTCCAATTTCTTTTCATCTTCAATAGCTGGCAGCATCAGTAATAGTTTGCTGTACAGTTAATACATTTTTTTAGTTGAATGAAACTACAAATTTAGAGCTACAGATGTATGGTGTTAAGTTTTTGAATGTTCAATATCCTATTAAAATCAAGAAAATTTTCGCAGCAATAGCTTATGTTTAAACAATCTTTAAGCACATGCATCACATTCATGACTGCAAGTACTATTTACTTTAAATTTAAGAGAGACATTCATAAATTACCTGTAAGGAGTTCAATGTTATTTATAGGGCACTATTTCTGAACAGGTGTAGAATGGTAAGAATGACAACTCTGTATGCTCAGCAAGAAAACACGAGAGGCATGGGAATACTCCCTATATACTAAGAATCAAAGTATAAAATACAGTAGTTTGGGTGCTGTAGATGTTTCAGACCTGAAGCACCCACCATACAGCGCAGGATTTTATGCTTGCTGAGTTCTTTTTCTTAGTCCTGCTAATCTCCAAGATTTAGACTAAGGTTTTAACTGCTATTATACTAAAGTGCTTTGAAACTGTGGCCTGCAAACCTTTAAATAATCAATGCAAATGTCACTTCAGAAAAAAATGAACTGAACCACAAGTTCATCAACACACATTTGTCAAAGAAAATAGCAGGGGATCAGAGCTATTATGAGATTAAGTGCATGGCCCACTGAGTAGGGCTTTAGATGGGACAAAGAATATAGAAGTTCACTCAACAGTTTTCACACGTTTGTTATATAAGGCTGGTCTTCTATCATTTACTTATGTAAATACCCCATCAGTGGTTTTCAATCCTCATTATACTAATCTTTTTGTCCTGCCGTCACCCAATGAAAATATAGTCTGGTATCCAGAACTGATACTGAAACACTATTGCCTTCAGAAACGTCTGAACTGAAAAATCACAATTAAGGTGTGTTTCTGAATGTGACATGTGACATTTAACAGCACTTCTAAACCCAACATTTGTAGTAAACTAATTGATTTTGGCTAACAAACAGGATATCAAAGTTCAGAGCTTAAAAACATGAACCTTTTACAGAAAATGTATCTAGAAATGGATCTGCTATTCATAAGTGTACTTCAACATCTGTGCATACATCATTTTTATTTATATTTTTAAAAGAAAGTATCTAACATTGATCTCTGGACATGGTCTCTGGACTAACTAAATAACGTACCAAGTGAAAGAGAGAATGAAACACACGAACTTGAAAAAGTGAAATGAGCATAAAAGTAATGTCAAAAATTGGATTCAAATTCTGTTTGGTAAATATGGTCATCCTAACTAACAAACTAAGAACTATTGTGGAACAACAAGATAAGAAATAATTACTTTGGCTAAAACACCAATTCAGAATAATAATAGTCTTAGACTGTCATTTTAACAGCTTTTCTATTGAGTCCTTAGAGGGATTATTTGCATTCCTCAGGTATTCTATTGTACGATTCAGATGAATAAAGACTTACAAATCATTCCTCTACCGCCAGTGTGAGACTTTGATCCAGTGAATACACCATTGTACCTTAACTATAATTGGCAAAAAACCTGACAGTGTAGAGCATCACAAGCTTAATAACAAAGGAGAATATCTCAAAGTGTTGACAGATGATCTTCATAATGCAGGAGCAGAGCTGGTACATTTTAGCAATAAATGAGCACTGAGGTCTAAAGGTCTCTGAAGTGACTGACATCAGACCTGCTACAGCCTCACTAAAAGAATAAGGTACTGCACCCCACTCTGTACAGACAGTCAGGTTCTCTGCCCGAGTCTTTCACTTTTGCGACTTTCAGTGACACAGGAATTACTAAAAAGTACCAAGGAATTCCCCTAATGGTCATCAGAATAAAGAAAACAAACAAAAAAGTAAATACTCAAATACAAATAATGGTATATTTCTAAATGAAATTTTCCCCAAAGCAAAAATGCTTGACTAATAATCAATTAAGTAATAGTGCAAAAAACTGGGAACTATATGAAAACAGTGTACATGCTAAAAGCAATTTAAAATATCCTCTTTCTTATTCAGGTTTCTAAAACTGATGTTATTAGTAGAGTTAAAATTAAATTCTGATTATAGAACACAAAGCAAAAAGAAGAAAGGCTTTTTCTAGTACTACTCAGTAATAATAGCACAGGATCTCTTGGAGCACTTCTGGACATCCAATAGCCTTCCCCTATCAAGGTGGCTTGGTTCTTTCCTCCAGGTGGCTCTGTGGAGAGTAGGAGCGTTTCAACAGCAACAACAGAGGGTTCCTGAATTGAAATTTTATTCTGTTTGCCAAAAATGGACAAAATATCCTTTCTGGAAAAAAAATATAGACCCAAGACACAGTAAGACAATCATGCATTCTGAGATGGCAAAAAGAAAATCTTAAATAAAATCTGAATTGAAAACTCAATTAAAAAGACAACTGTGTAAAAACGTAACACAAGAATAAGACAGAGACAAGAACAAAACCAGATGCGAACAACTTGCATGCAAAGGCAGCACTCAAAATTCTGACCAAGGAAAACAGCCAAGAGGAATTAAGATGCTCACCTGCACCTAACACTGTTACTGTTGGCTCATGAGGACATAAGGAAAGACAAACGCATGTCAGCATATCTACTGCTAATTCAAAAAAGCTATGAAGACCAAGAGGTTTTATTGTCACTACTAGATTCCAAAATTTGACAAAGCTGTCATTTCAGGACATTCCAGTTTTTAACTCTGCATCAGCCTGACAAGGAAAAAGTAAACGAAAGAAGCCAATGACTTCAAGTGCAAAGGATCAGGACAACTACCAGAGTCAGCTCCTGATAGTTTAATCAGGATGTAGAACAGACCTTGGAGAAAGGTTTGAAAATGAGGGCACTCACTAAGAAAGCCAATAAGCAAAGATCACCAGAAAGGGGTGTTGCACAGAAGGGAATGCCTTCACTTTAAAATGGGGATTGTTCCGGAGGCAGAAGAAACAAAAACCTGCAGACAACTGAAATAAAGAGGTACAAAAGTTGCAGAATGTACATTAAATACAAATCGATATTTGGCAGAGTTTCACATGAGAGATCCAGCTGGGAGCAGAGACAGAGTTCAGATGGAAATCAGAAGTAGTGATGGAAGAGAGAAACTGCAGAGAGAACGTAAGCTCAGTGGACACCTGCAAGACAAGATGATCTGAAAAACTGACCCCTGAGAAGAAAGGTGACTCTTGAGAGAGGATGCTTTTGTACAACCAAGACCAAAAAAAACCCTCATCTATCTCATGGAAGAGAAACAATTGTTTTTCTGTTCTACGCCTAACTATGAGTGGAAACCAGCAGAAACAAACCAACATGACATCGAAGAAGAAAATACCAGGCAGCACCGCAAGAAGAAACAAATGCAGATAATGAGATAAGATCAAACTAAGTGATCAAAATATACAAAAGACTAAAAAAAAGACCTACAGATCGGAGTGAGAACAAGAGGACCTAGCAATTCCAACAGGCTCTTCCTGATGGCATTTTTGGGCAATCCTGGATTTTTCAAACCTTCCAAGCTCAATCTGTTTAGTGCTTTGTTCCCCAGTGTTGAGGAGTATTCTGTATGTGTAGCCTAAGCCACCTTAATTTCGATTTAAACGCATTAGTTTAACTGAGCCTATACACTATGGTCTGGGAATACACACCCCTTATTTCTATACAGCAGCATTTTACATACTTAAAACCTGAAGTCTTTCTTTTATTTTGAGCTTTCCTTGTAAGCCAAGTATTACTTCTAAACTTTGAACCTTTTTCTGGAATCTCTCCAATTGGTCTAAAAGTTCCTGGAAGCTCTCAACGGTAATGTCTTACAAGCATTAAAAATAGCTAAAGAATTAACTCATACATTTTTCAGGTGATCATCCTGTTTATAAACCCCAATATACTATTTGCTTTTTTTTTGTGACAGCACTGCAACATTATCTCATGTTCAGTTTATAACTTACTGTATGACCCTGCTTGACTGGCTATTCTTAATACTGGATTTGCATAGTTTATTATTCCTACATAAAATCCTTCTTAGAAGTTGCACCCTAGCTCTTTTTTTCCCTAATGATCTTGTCCATTTCTTGAGATGCTCTTAAATTTCAATTTGTTCTATACATACCTGGACATCACGTAGTTTGGGGTCATCTACAGATTTAACAAGAATGCTCATCATCCAGCTCATTAATGGAAATACATAACAGTATTCAACTAGAAGCCGCTTCTGTAGATCTCATAATGAGATATTCCTCCATTTGGAAAGTGAACCACTGATAACTATGCTCTGTGTATTATCTTCTAACCAGTCTTGCACACTCAACTGCCAGTAGTTTCCATCTAGCCAATTTTTCTTTCTTGTTTATGAGATTGTTGTAAGACACTGAAACCTTTAAAGGCTTAATAAAAATACCAATATGTAGTAAAGCATACTTTTTCACTACATGCAAGACCATTAAATTTATCACAAAAAATATTAGAGTCATCTGACAATTTAGGCAACTAATAAATAGCCAAAATAAATTTGTGAAGGCAACTGGGTTGCTTCCAGGTGATTAAAAACAGTTGAATTGTTCCAATATTTTTCTTGAAATTAAAGGAAAATTCATTGACTTCAAAATGTTTTGTTTCTTTTTTCCTCTTTGTGGCTTTCTTTTGCCTTTTGAAGCCTCACACATTATTCGCAAGTTATCTAAAATGATGACGAATTAGGCAACAATTATTGGCTTTTGCCAGGTCCCAAAACATTCTACTATGAATACCACTAGGTTTAGTTGATTTGGTGGGATGGGAGAGGAAGATTTCATTTACCTAAGCACCAATACTGCATGACAAAGGGCATAGGTGTTGTCCTTCCATTCTGTTCTGTTAGCATGCACAGACTCCACAAAGATCAGATAACACTGTCCTTAGTGCTGTACATATATATATGAATATGTAGTCTTATATAAATAAGAGACATTCACACCCTCACTAATTCCAAATTTATATAATCAACAAAGAACGGAATGGTGAAAATTATGAAACCAAAGTATACCCAAAATATGTCAGTGGCAGAACTTTAGAACAGGAAACAGAAGGCACAAGTGATACTCTAACAGGTTAACATGCTGCAACTCTTTATTGCTACCTGCCTTTTTTAGGGTATCCCTTTCTTCTTGCACTACACAAAGAGAAAGGAAGACTAAACAGGAAAACATTAAAGAAAATAAAGGTACTTGCTTCCCCCCCATGATAGTTTGCTCTTACGAAGACAAAATCTACATAAGGTTTGGGAGTACCTTTTCCTGACCAAGACAATCCCGTTCAAATCATCACTGACATTTACAAACTTATTTTTTTTATTCCCTGTTCCCAGATGGCCAGGAGGAATGCAGGAATCCTTAAATTGGCTCTTTCCTAACCCCCACCCTTCACCTGCAAATACTTTCCAGTAACATTTCATAACAAAAGCACTGCCTCCACACACTAGGCTGCTCCCTGGCCGGGAGCCTCCTCTCAGCCCCTCAAAACAACAGTTTTAGGAACTCAGAACTTCATTCATCCTTTGTATCCTTAATGTGTTAAGTTCTTCAATACCTTGCTAGAGACCAATGTCTCTGTCCCCTCCAGTATTTAGTCACTGCATTCAGACGAACCTTACAAAAGAACAATGTGGAGAACCTATCCCACGTGTTAGATGCCCTCATCTCCCAACACAGATTGACTTGAGCCTTGAAACATGCAGCTTAATAGTCCTTAAAATTCTTTACCACAACATTTTCAGGGACTTGTGACACACGTCATGATACCAGGAATCTTATGACAGACTAGGTGTATAAAGTATTTAATTCTACCAGATCTGGATTTCACACTTCTTAATTTCATTACAATTTCAACTGATACTCTATCAAGAAAAGAAGAATAGAAGTTTCTGACCAACACTGTCATTTGCCATTTATTAGAGATGGGTTTATAACTTTCCCTAACATTCTCCTTTGAAACGTAAGTAATCCCAGGCTCTCTGCCTCATGTGTGTCAAAGCAAGTTTTTCCAGTGCCTTGATCTTTATCATGGCCATTATCTTAAATCTCCTATAATTCTGCAAAATTATTTGTTAGATGGGGTGATCAGTACTGCACCTACTAATTTAGTTCATGTTGCATCCCAGATTCTAAATATTTTCATAATCTGGACATGAGCTTCTCATTCCATTCCTTACCCATCTAGATATTACACTTACTTTTCTGCTACCAGCTGCATACGGAGCAGGGACCAGCACTCCCTGCAGGCATACTCAAGCTGTTCACCAACAAAAATAATCTGGCAAAGAGCAGTTTTGGGAGGGAGAATTTATTTCTGTCATACCTCCCCTTTCCACCATTCTCTTAAGGTGGACTGATTCACTTTCCCATGTATCCTTACAAGTGGTTGTGCCAATGTAACTGAAGGAAGAGTGGTGCAGGACCAGATAAAGACTGTTAAGGACAGGAGTGCATTAAATTAGCCTGCCACCCAAAAACCAGCAACGCCAGGAAGACAAGCTCAATCAGGAATTTAGGTGTTTATTACTGGGGAATGCTTGTATATGGCATGACTCCTGAGCAAAAACTGTCCTACATGAGATCACTTAAAAATAGGCAAAAAACAGTATTAGGTGACAGGGACAAAAAAAAAAATAAATTAAGGCAATATTCCAGAAATTCATATGAAAGCACTTCCTGTCCTCCAGATAGAAGTCTGTTAACAAATTGTCTAAGATAATATGGTAGTATTATACAGTTCTCAGTTTATCTAGCCTAGAAAACTACCTGGAGATATGTGCTGTTTAATGGTATGTCAAACACACAGAAGGACATTATACTTGACTTACAACTTTATCCTACTGACCACTTTTTGAACATACTTCATATAAAGATTTGGCTTAACTGATATGAAACTTGTTTAGCTGTTTGGGTTTGCAAGATGTTGGAACTGTGAAAGAAGTAATATTAGCGAACACGCTATTACGTGTAAATCAAGTACAGACAGTAGTTCATGGACAAAATACTTCTATAATTAAGAGAAATCAAGCATACATAATAGAAAAATCAAGTTGATGACCTACAACCAAGTTTGAATTCAAAAATATCAAGATGGTAGAAAGAGAGAGAGAAAGAGGTAAATTAATCCAGAATGACTTTTTCTGCTAGTCGACACAGAGGTCCAGTAAGAAAAGACTTTTTTAAACACCTTATATAGCAAATTCTATCTAACAAAAGGTCAGTAATGGTAACCCTATTTTAAACATTTGTAAGAAGCATCATCATGAAGAAGAAAGATCTTGAAATCCATTTTTAAAACATTTGTTTCTGATCTGATTTTCAAGACTTCAGTAATATCTCTTTATCCACATTATGGTCCCCATTAGAGTGATCAAAACCAATTATGACTTAAACAATAATGAAAACGGTACTACACTGCTGCTGTAGCACCTGCTGGTATGTGAAAGGCTTACAGTCTCTAGTTCTCCTTGGTCTGCCAATTGTGAAAATTAATTCTGCCTTAACTCAAAAAAAGAAAAAAAGAGAGACAAAAAAAGACATGGCTGTTGCTGTCAGCAAGGATCAAGACTGAACTACTGATGAAACTGCATAACAATGCAGACCGCAACAAATTGTGCACATTACATTTCACAGTTACGGGCATAACAGGCTCCCCTTGCAGCACTTACACTTTGGACAAAAAGAAGCCTTTGGAAAGTCACATCTTGTTGTTCTTTCTGCTATCATTTATAAAATGCAGTGTTTTGCAAGGTTATCTGTGACAAAATAATTTAACAAATGCTCATCCATAAAATATAGCAGAAGGAACAAATCTCAATCACAGGACTTATGTGCAAAATTATTATTATTGAGATACTACTGCAGGAAGAATCCCTATTCCACAGTCAGGTTTACTTTATGGCGTGAGAATTTTAACTTTTGTCTCTTGACAGGGCTTCCTATGTCACACGGAAAACTGTATTCTTAAGGATCCTGAACAAAAAAAGTGGGACAATTAATATCAACGCTATTATAGCAAAGTCTCAAATATATAATTAAAAAAAAACCCCATGCATAAATAGCATATTTAATTTTTTAAAAAGTGATGCATTAACATGAGAAACTTTACATGAAATGCACAATGGACAACACCATTTAAAATTTATAATCTTTGATTCTTCTATGTACTACTGTGTGTACACAAGCAAATACAAGGCCATACTCCCCCCGCAAAATATGATCTATGTAAATCTCTTGTGTAATGAAATAAATATATACTAACACTTGAAATAAGACACTATAAAGAGTAATTTGGAATATATTCTACTAGTGCTAATTAAAAATCCTGCAATGAGCAACACAAATGCAGACTACAACACGTGTTAATTTTGGCTTTTGCTGATGTCACACAACAATGTAATGAAACCTAAACAACCTGGGTCAGAATAGTCTTCCCCAGTTCTCTTAATGAAACATCCTCTCCTGCTCACACATGATAGAAGGAGACACCCCGCCTTGTTTTCCAGAATTAGTCTGTGTGATCTTAATTGCAGAGCCTTTCCAGACCACAGAATTCACGACTGCCCTTCCTCCATCAGTTGTTAAAATCATGTAAGTATTAAAATTGCAAGAGTCAAATATTATACCACAATAACAGCATTAGATTTTCAAATACTAATATTTTGTGATCACACGAGACTATGAGTGACATTTTAAGAAGCTATTTTAATGAGACTAGTAATAAGAGTCAAAAAAGCTGGTGATACTGGACTAACTTATGGGGAATTTAACGAGGAAAAGACCAAACTTGATATTAGGCTGGAATATTAACTTTGATACTTATCCAGAGAAAGAACATCATCCAAGCTCTCAGCATAACAATGAAAGAGTTATTTAGTTGAATGGTTAATATTCAAACTACAGCAACTCAAAGAATACAAGGCTTCATTTCAGACACCTGATTGAGATACCTAATCTCGCACTGCTCCCTATATAGTTAATGAAGCAGGAGGCTCTTCTGGGGGCAGTCCACTTAAATTAGGGCTTCTGTTCTCACTTTTCTTAAAGTATCTTCCCTCTCCTGTTTTCATAGGCTGCTTCACAAACTAACCCTTACCTTACGCGCCTAAGATGCTTACATAAAATTATGTGGTGTGCCTCAGTCTTACCTCCTGCTGATACATTTCTTCAAAATGCTGTCTACTAAATACAACAGCATACTCTGTACTTTCATACGAACATGTCCATGTCCAACTAAAACACTAAATGAGTTAGGGATTTTCACAGTGTGCAGAGATGCCTTATATGAAATGCACTTCACTAACATGAAAAGCTGTCACAAAAATGTTCAATTCTACAGACACAGTCTGTTTACTATGGTGAAATAAAAAACCACAACAAACAAAAAGCAACCGTATCTGAATCATCTACTAAAACACACTTGTCCCAGGGGAACATTAACTTTGATTTTTTTTCAGAAGCAGGAGTAAATATCTGGATCAGTGTCTGAAATTATGCTCAGTTTATCTGACACACTGTAAAGGATCTGTTAGATTCAAAGATTTTCATGGCTAAAATGGAATGACAAAGTAAATTTCTGTCAGAAATAAATTTTAGTTTTGTGTTTGCAAATAATAGTTCTGTACAGACACAGACATGGAATGAGAATATTTGATTTTTTATAAAACTACTAGTTTACCTAACTAATCTTCATTTTCTTATCTATTATGGAATTAGGATACTCTCAATGGCCCCAGGAATTTTAGCAACAAAAAAATCATTTGACTAAAAAGAAGTTCCACCTTGAAGTGCTCTGTGGTATGTTTTACCCTTACAAACCCCAGTCCTAACAACAATGGGATCAAAAAACCAAAGCTAAAATGCAATCTACTTTAATTTTTATGACTTGGACTAGAAACCATCTTTCAATAGAAAGTCAGAATGTAAGCCCCAAAACATACTAATTCATGCTCAGTGTCTTCTGAGTAAAGAACAGGCTGCATGTGTGGTGGCATACATGATAGTTGTCAACATAAATGAAAATGTTCATGAATAAAAACCAGGCTGTATAAAGAGCTAATTATAATATTACTATCAATTGCTAGCTTGCACTTGCAAATCTTTCATATCATATAAATGCATTGTTTTTGACATTTCTCTGTAGCTAAACATCACATCATTTCACTTTTCAAAGTAGTTCAAATATGCACAGGATATACTATAAGGAATGTGGTCTGATCTACAGTTACACCAAAAAAGAAAAAACCTAAGACATAAATGTGCATTGTCATTAAAAATTAATTTAAAACATTAATCAGCTCCCAAGTAAAAAAAGAAAAAAAAAAAATAATCTAGACTTCTAACAGCCTTTCTACATTCTGTATATTCATCCTTTCTACCCGAAACAGCAGTTGAAAACACTTCAGCCAATCATGCAATTGAAGACTCAGATAATACATACACGCAAAGCAATAGGGAAAATGTGAATTATTCAACTTGCATCCAGATTTTTTCTTACCATTAGAAACACTTTATTTGCTTAAAGCACTCACACTCTTCTAGTACATGAATTGTAAGAAAAGTTCAGTAACCAATGAAAAGCACCATTCCTATTTTAGTGCTCAAATGGATTCTTCTTCTATTTTAGAAGTGCCATAGAATTAAGTTTGGAAAAGGCCTGCTCAACAGGCAAGAGCCCTAGTAAGGAATATATGGTTAAAAGCAGACCTAGCCAAAGGAAAATACTAAAAAATCATAGTGGGCAGTTATTCTGAGACACGATAGTCTATCCATTTCTCCACCAAAGAGTCATTTAATCAAAAGATACGGTGCCATTTTAGTTTTACTTTGTTTGAGCAATGACACCCTCAAAGAAGAAATGATCACAGAAAATAACCTTGGTAAACACAAGTAATTTGGTTTAAAGGAAAAAATAAAGCATGCCCTGATAAATTTATTCTCTCATTGATATGACATATGATTTTCTATGCAGGAGGAATAAATCTATAAAGCATTTGATAGTGTACTGTGTGAAACTACCTATTCAGCTAGAGAAGGGGGGAAGTGGATTTGTACAGACCGTGTACTGAGTAGTGCACTGGATCTGTTAACAGGAGAACGAACTGGTGTTTAAAGATATCATTAATCAAGTTTCACAAGGATCAAACTTACAACTGATCTTGTTTAGATATGTTAATGACCTTGACATAAGTATTACTTGCATGCAAAGTTTACGTTAAATGCAAGAGCAGGAGACATCTTCCTCAAGGAAAATCACCATCATTACCACCGATTGGAAGTGAGAGAAAAGGGGATCACTATGGGTTAGTATTCTTCAGGGCAATCCTAAGCCACCAAGACAATGCAACAAGGAAAAGACAAATGTAAACTACAGATCCTACTCGAAATAGTTCCCTTCATTTAACAGGATGCATTACGTCTGCATACAAGGTATTCATAAAAGCATGTGGAATACTATGTGCAGCTGTGGTCAGCTAAATTCAGAACAGGTCTAAGTTTATCAGAGGAATAAGAACCTCATCTAAATGACAGAGACGAAGAGAATATAATGCCTGCTTTAAATAAGTACTGGAGGTAAACACCAATTAGATAATATACCATTTAATCTATAGGACAAAGCTGCTAGAACCACCAACGAAATAGGACAGCCATGGAAAAACATAGGCTGGAAACAAGCAGAATATTTTCAAGCCAAGGCAGCAGCAAGGTTCTGTGAACAGCCTCCCAGTACTAAGTACAAAACAATCAGCTACTGTTAAAAAAAAAAAAAAAAATTAATTTATTTATGAAAGTCATTATACTGTGTAGCTACCAACAATAACTGGTTCTGTACTGAATGCAGAGGAGGAATTACAGTAATTTAAGGATTACCATTTAGTTACAAGGAAGTACTACACTTTGTGAATTCAGAAAGACATAAAGGCTATACAGAAATGCAAAAGGAGGACAAGGAGGTCGCAAACTCATACAAATCAAGTTCCTGCAGGTTTTGTAAAAACCAATGCCTCCACTGGGCAAAAGGCATGAAGAACTCAAACACCACATATTCCACTTGGCTGGAGCTAGCCAGCTGACCAGCAGCAACAGACTGGCAGATTGACCATTATGCAAAAAGTCCTCCCAAGACACAAAATATGCTACCTGCTGTTTAGTGCACCACTCAGTGCTTTTTAAAGGATGCATGCAAATTGGGAATCATTGTTGTAAGGAAACAATACTCTAACTCTCGAAAAACTAGACTTCAGAATTCAACCTTTTGGAAAACTTCATGAGTTTTGCTCTTCCAAAATAAAATGTAATCAATCAAATAAAGGTAAAAAGTAGCCCATAATAGCATGTACCCGTACCACCCACGAGGAGAGCATGGGCAAGGCTACAGTACTTGTATCACAACTTGGCAGTACGTCATTTCAAAATTTGGGCAAGGTACACATTTTATAAATAGCACTAATGAGAACACTGGACTTCAATAACCTAATTGGTCAAATGAAGAAAATTAAGAACATGGTTACTTAAGATGGTGTGAAAATTTAAATGGAATTTTCGTACTGGGCATCACGAACAGAAATCTAGAAGAGACAGAAGTAAAATCACCAAATCTCCAGCCATGTAAAATGCCTTTAACATAAAGCCATCCCTTTTTCTCCTCCAGTTCCACATCAGTATCTAGAACTGCTCCAGAGAAAGGGAATCCCATCATCAGAAGTCGTCTTTCCTATCCAACCCTATACTGCATCTTCAAGAGCTAGCCTGTCCTTTGCATGGAGCAAGACAAGGCTGGCTGTAAAGGAAAGGGAGCCGTCTGGTACAGCCATGAGCAGGCAACCCTTTGGCGCAGGACACGCGTTCTGAAATGCACTGGCAACCTTCATTCTGACATTTTCTGACTTCAAAGTGTTTCCTATTACAACATTAAGATACTTAATACAGCTGTACATAATTTCCGATTTCCAAAAAAAGCCATCAATAAACATGCTAAATTCTAAACTTAATGTACTCAACTACATACCCATTACACAAACCTATCTTTCAGCTAATGGATCTACAGTGAGTATTCAACCTTCAACAGACAAGAAGCTGGGAACAGGTAAGGTGTTCTGCTATAAGATGTCACAAATACTTGCTAAGAGCAGAGAAACAAAAAGACATAGTACCTCTGAATTTCATGCCATGCTTTGTAAGGAGAAAAATCTAGTGAGTACAGTCTATTCTGATCCTTCTTCATAAAATATGGCCACTTTCCCATCCCATTCAACAGTTCTTTGCATTCTGCTCAGTCTGGTTTCTTTTCCCAATGTCATTCTCCAGTCTTCAAAGCCTTCCATCCTGGTCCAACAGCTCTTTAGCAAGATGCTTCCAAATGCAACCCCCCACCATGTCATTCAATTCACACCTCCCCCCTAACCTGGCTTTTGGTCACTCCCACACTCCTACTTCCTTTTACCTTACTTGTGGGGTTAACATAATCTGGCCCTGGCCAGGCACCCACCTCCTATTCAGTTTCATTCGTTCTTCAACATACAGAGGTAGACACATTTGGATCAGAGGCACTTCCAAATTCCTGTCAGGTCTGCTCAATTCCTAAGTTCAGTAACAGCTATTTCAAAGAAAAATTCTTTAGCTGCTGCGTATCTCACAGTATTTAGCACTACATTAAATTTACCACTGCACTTTCTTACATTTTGTTTAAAAAATATATCAAATACTGAAATTTTAAAATCTGTGTTGTGCAAAAGATCTAATGCATTTTGATGATGCTTCTCACTAGAAACAGGACAAACTAATTATGTAACAGGCTGAAATGAAATAAGCACAGAGACAAAATGCAATTTAAAAACCAAAAATGAAAAAAACTAATTCACTGTATAGTTACTTAAGTACCAGAGACACAAAAATAATTCAATAAAGGTATTAGATCTTATCAGACGCATAGTGTAATATCTGTTTCAAAGAAATATTCCATACAAGTCCTTTGCTAGAGACTAGAAAAGCACAGAACATAGAGTTGTACTTCTAGTGCCTCCGCTTACTAGATGATATCTTCTCTTTACACAGGTGAAGGACAAAAAATGGGAACCTAAATAGAGCAGACAAACATGGTAAAGCTAACAAACATGGCATCTTTCCTACAAAGAGAAATTTTTCTTGGAAAAAGATGCAGCTGGTCGTTTCTCTAGCGCATTCACCTAGTTATTGCATGCTGTACTTTTGGTACATACCCGTGGAGCACGCGACAAGAAATGCCAAGAATGCAGGAGACTTAATATGACTTAATATTCTAGATGTAGCTGCCCGTATTGCTATTTACCAGAAAGAAACCACAGCTACATATTACATATAAATCAGAAAGAGGGTCAATTTTTAATGTTTTAATGAAAATAATGCAAAGTCTCAAACTTCAGATTGATGAGATCCCTGAACCACAAGTATTTTCCCAGCTCAACAGCAGTTATAAAATACTACATAATAATCCTTTATGGAGAAAGCACTTAACTGAATTTGTGCAAAATTTATATAGTTCAATTTTCAGAAAAGCACCACACTACAAATGCATTCCATTCATTCAGAAGCAACACAGCCTCAGTACTATAGAAGCTGAAGGTACTGCTCAATGCAATGATTCATAGTTTCCCTAATAGAAAGATTCAGCAGTTTTCAGTCGAGACCTTTATTCCCTCTCTGAATAAATGATGCCTGAAATTTTTATTCTTGTTCTAATGGAATTTCAATGGCCTTCACTGCAAATCTACTGGAAATTTTTGCATATTAAGTGGAAAAAATTAAATGATGTTAACCACGTTTTAATGTGATTAAGGCTGACAGGGTCATTATTTCTGCTAATCACTCAGTTTAAAAAGCTCAAACAAAACTTTGTAACAGCCAACGTTTTTTCTGCTTTTCCATATGTCTACTGTAGTTCAGAATTAAAATCGCTACAGAATATGAGACACAATGTATCATAAAAAGCATATACCAAGTGTTTTCTGCAATTTGTGCATGGAGTTCATTATAATTAATATCACGATTAAAAGGGGGGGCGTCAATCTTAAAATATGTATACCCCTTTACTTCTTTAGTTTTCCTCAATCGAAAGTCAAAATACAACAAGAGAATATTTCTTTTCCTGTAGCTCCTATTTGCTAGTGAAAAAGAGAAAATATTTCAGCATGTCTTTACCATGAACCAAAAGGTATGTGTAATCACTGAACATAATTTCTTTGAAAGTGTCTGTTGGGCTCAGCAATACAGAGTTCTGCTTGTTACCAGTTAGGTCAGCATAACCTGGAAAATGGGCATTAAAGTGGAACACAGGCCAGCTGCCATGACAAAGAGCAAACAGTATATAGTTTTCACAGTGTTTTGTATTTCCTCTTATGGACGATCAACAATAGAACAGAAAATTATGGAGACTGAGACTCCTCTCAGCTTGAGAGCCACAGCCTTACAGCCAGCCCTGCCTGCTCTTGCTCAAACATTTGCCACCGACAGCAGCACTGAATCCTAATGGAGCAACTCCCCAAGATCAGTAACAGAGAACACAGAAACCTTGAAGGTGATCAAAGAGGCTGGAAGGACTTAAAATTATAAAACCAGACATAAGGTTGTCTCATTCATACTACCAGAAGAGAGGGGGATGTTGTTTGTGGGATTTACTTTTTGTTTCTTTCTGGGTGGGAGGAGGCTGGTCAGAGGTTTTTTTGGGGTTGGGTTTTTTGCAGGATTAGCATTCTCTGTAAAGACCACCACTCTAACGCTTACTGCCTGCTTAATGATTACTACTACCCTCTGTGGATCCTCATTTCTGGAGGACCTGTACCTCTCACATCATGTTACCTCTCTCCTCACAAACCCAAAATATACAGATGATAAAAAAAAAAAGAGGAGGGAAGAGGAAAAAAAAAGGCAGTTCAGCATCCAAATTTATTTTTCTACTAACTAACTGTGTTTATACTTAAGTTACTTTAGAAGAGAATGAAAGTGCAGACAGACTGATTCGCATTGATCATTCCCATCTGGTTTAATAGATACATTTCAACCTTACTAAATCACTAAAAATAAAAACTGTATTACAGCAGCTTCTTGAATTACAAAAAACATTTTAAAAAACAGTAAACAAGATCATTACCTTCTTAACTTTGAGGCACATGAAATTTATCTGAAAAATATTTTATTTCCCTCCCATTCCTTGGAAAAGTATCCAATCACATATACAGAGATTTTTAGATCTACTTCATGATTACAACAAAAAATGCTGAGAAAAGAGACAGTGATTAATCATACAGAAGTCTTTTAATATAAGATTTTACTTCTACCTTCCTATCTAGCATGTACTACTAACTATATTTCAACCACCAGCAGCTTTTTCTTCCAAAAAGACTATTTGCTTCCTGCCTGAAAACCTTCCGTAACAAGAAAACATACAAACAAACAAAAAAAATCCAACATTAGATCATTTACTATCAAGGAACAAACAACGTTAACATCAGTATTATATTACAGCTGTAGTTTGTGATGTTCTCAAAAAGAAACATTACTTCTATTGTTGGACTTTCTAGTTTTAGTGTGAAGCCATGCACTAGTGCATCAACTAACAACCTCACTGAATTCTTGTGCTCATCTAAGAAGGGACCCTGCTGAATGTCCTAATGCATCTTATTGTGAATCTTCAGCAAATAAGACTTCACGTATGAGCTCATGATGTGCTTTGCTGCTGGAAAGTCACAGGCTCTGTGGGAAGCTTTTTATCTTCCCAGCAGTCAGTTCTCTGAGAACATCAGTGCAGCTACTGTAGTTACCTGTAGATTACTTGTATTTTCTCACATCTGTGTCCAGCAATCTAAACCATGATGATAAAGGGTCATTAGGTTTTGAGTGAGGAAGGGGATGGACTAGACAATTTGCTCTGATAAGCTCCTTGTTGTGAGCGCCGGTTTAGAATGTGAAATGCGGGGTTATGCACATTCTCAACTCAAAAGACAGTCCTCTTGGAACACCAATTAAAAATCATGCTCAGCCCATCTTAAACTACACAGACACATCTTACCTGAAATTTTTACAATTAATAATACTGCAATAAAATAATTCTGTCATGGTAAGAAGGACATCAACTGTCCATTAGCCACAAAAGAATTCAGGTACAATTACTAAGATAACTGCTGTTTGGAGCACAGCAAAGCAATTTCCCACAGTGGGACTTACAGTTCAATTTACCAGTTGGGCAAATATTTTGTGCTCTGTAGTGGTCTACAGAGTTAACAGTTACCTGTAACATTTGAGCACTATTATACTTGGAGAAAACTTTCTTCAACCTAAACAGGTGTTTCTGCTTTATGTGTTCCCATGAATATACATTTCTTTCCAACCCTGTTCTAGAAACTATTCTACGGCTTTTCAATTAATATTAAATGCAAATTTATGAAAAAGCCAATGGCTCTCTTCTCCCATTCCAAGCTACTCACAATGAGGTCTTGTAAGTTATAGGCTACTTGGAAGAAGGATGGGAATAAGCACAATGTCACCTATAAAATTATGTTAGTCCTCAAGTAATTTGGCAAGGTGGTAATAGGCTACTTTTCCTTACACGGTATTCTTAATTCAGTAAAACAATAATAATAAAAAACCCCCACATGAGTTAGACAATACTGTCACAAATGGAGAGACATGTACACAAAAATGGAAGAAGGCTGCATTTTCATATGCAGCAAAACCAGATTATACCATGAGCACAGCATACCGTGAGAAAGTTCCACTGATGTGCTCAGTGATAAAGCTGTAAGAATCCTTAAAAATATTTACAGTGAAATTTTGTGTCAAACTCCAGAGAGTATCATGGTATTATGTTAGGCAACAGACAAAATTGTTAGGCAAAAGACAAAGGAGCCATTGAGTATTTTTCTGGTCAACATACAAATTCAGAGATTTAAGAGTATGAAAAAATGTAACTACACTTCCCTATTCTCGAAATTAAAGATTAAAATGATTACCATTCAAACACTAACTCATCAGCTTAGATAGTTCAAAAGGCTTTTTCTCCATTGCCCTTGCAGAGATGATGATATCCTGCTATGTTGCTTCTGAGTCTTAATTTCAAGTCAGTGAAGAAAAACAGAAGACTGATATTTTACACAAAAAAATTAGATCTATTTCCAAAGTAGGGTAATAATAACAATGCACGCCCATAATGGATTTTCCACCAAAATCCAAAGACAGCATTTGAAAAAAAGCTTTTAAATTTTATCAGCTACTTTTATTTTATACACATATATCTCCTGGTTCTGACTTCTGCAAGAGGACTAGCTACGTACACTTGTATTTTTTTTTTTTTTACTTTTTTTATTACTATGTGTCCTTTAATGAAAATGCAACATTTTGAGAACTAACATTAACAGTCTGCATCATCAGAGAAAATGAATCCTTAATAATTATTCATACACCAAGTAACTGTAAACCCAAATCATTTCAGAAGACCTGAATGTGTCAAGAACTTTGACAATTATGACTGGAGCCAGGAAACTGTAGCACTGCAGAATTTCTTATGAATTTTTCTAGTTACTTTTTATAAATGCTGTCCTAGATGACAGCTTAATGTGTACCACATGCAATATTTATTCTTCTTCAGTGTCAGACTGTCTAGCCATCCAAGGGAATACAAAGAATGTCACTTGTTAGGATAAAAGCACAAGGAAGGTAATCAAGGACATATGTAACATCAGCCAATCATGCCCTATTTCAACATCCTATTCCATTCATAACAGTTCAACAATTATTTGCTTACTGATAACTTGCTTTCAGGCTGTTTGTGTTCCCCATAATGGTGGTTTGCATTTATTTTGCTCTTTAGAATTGGACACTTGCTGTGCCATGCATGTTTGTCAAAACTTTATATCTTCTGTCAGAAATACCTTTAGCATATCAAACAATTTCTGTTAGTCAGAAATCACTAATAGAACAATCTAGTTACCTTCTATGTCAATAGGGTACTAACATAACTAGAAATCACGAACAAAGGGTTATCATGCAACCACACACTACTGCAAGACAGGCAGCTAAAACCACGTTTCTGTTTAATATACTTTGAGCATATAGCTGTATCTTCAAGGAAAACCAAATACAGAAATTAGCCTTTGACTGGAATGGAAAATATTTCAGAAATATACTGTCTAAGCACAAAGACATTAACCTTTGGGTTTTAAGCTTGAATAACTAAATTCCTTGCTAGTCCTCCATGTCTCTTTACCATATTTTATTTATTATTTTACAAAATGCCTAGAAAGAATACTTGCAGACATCATTAGCTGCTGATTCCAATCCATCTGATGGATCAAGTTATGAAAATGCATTAATTCACAAAGACAAGTAGAGACAGGCAGATAGAGGGAGCCAAAGACAAACATTTACCCTCCATAAAGTTATTTTTAAATAATAATAATAATAATTTAAAAAATCCTATGGGAAACTGAACACGCATGTACATGCACGCACACTTCATTAATCTGAATACCCTGGGACACAATGATTTTATTAAATAAAAACAGGTATGGATTTAATGAGCCTCTGAAATAAAACATAAGCTGGAAGAACCATCACATGTTTTAGATTGACAACATTGTGCATGTTTTCAATGTATTAGGTGTAAGATTTTCTTCTCTTTTTTTAATATAAGCCATGTTTGGATTTAAATACATCTTCACTTCAGAAATGTAACACTGTGCCTGTCCATGAAGACAAGAGTGAGACTTGATATACGGTGGATCTGATTAATGCATTTTCATTGTTCAAGTCAATGAAGTACAAAACTAGCACATGCACTTATTTTCTTTCAAATATTTATCTTCTAAACATCTTTTAAGGTTTTAGAAACTATTGCCAGAGCACAGTAAATCCCAAACATTGTTTTATTTAACTTCTCTCCAAATTAACAATATTAAGGGTCAAGCATTGGTAATAAAGGATAACATGATACCCACACCAAATGTCCCATTTGACAGTTCTTCCATTAAACATATATAACCTAGGGACTTTCCTCTCGAATTTAAACACGAACAAGCACCTACTCCTGATTTCAAGATAAAGATGCATAGTTTTACGCATTGTAAAACTAGTGACTATCAACATTTGAACATTAGTCATTAGTATTAGTCATTAGAAGAAACTCAAGTTGTGAAAATAAAATACTCTGCCAGAACTTTAGAGCATAATCTAATCTTTCTTGGTCAAAACAAGCAGTTAAATGAAAACATATTTCCATTACTTAATACATAAAATTGAGCTGTAAATAACCATAAAAGTAAAAGGAAAAAATAACATGCATCAGATTTACAAAATAATCAATGAAAAAATGTCTGTCAATTATGAAACAAAGAATTTATTTCAGAGCAAAAGTAAACTTGAAAAAATAGATGCCCAAGCCATAGCAGCCTATATTTCCAGTTACAAAAAAGAATCTTCCTTCTTAAACAATATTTTTCTGTTCATACTAAATTATTTTTCTATTGGTTGATGTTCCCATTTACTCCCCATTCACAAGAAACAGAACAATAATCCATAAAATATTCCCCCAGAGAATGGAGATGCTGCAGACCATTCATGAACAATTTCAAGATAAGAATTGTTCCCAGACCCATAAATATCTCAAATACTAACTGCAGTGAGATAAAGAATGAT
The DNA here is from genome assembly GCF_004027225.2 of Strigops habroptila. Classification (NCBI taxonomy): domain Eukaryota; kingdom Metazoa; phylum Chordata; class Aves; order Psittaciformes; family Psittacidae; genus Strigops; species Strigops habroptila. The sequence continues at coordinate 18,826,065 of NC_044281.2, read as the reverse complement.
AGATGAAATAAAATTAACTTCAACTATGAGAACTTAAAGGATTAACAGAACTCCATAGCATGTGAGAGCAAGAAATGCTTCAAGACATGATCCAGACAGACAAATTCAATAAGCAGAATTCTAGAGGTACATACATGTACTTGTTTGCAAATCAGATACACCAATACTAACAGATTATGAAAGGAAAGATACTTACTAATTTGGACATTGTTTAAAAGATACCATTATAGTGATACTGATTGCAATGCTCAATCCAAATTTCTACATACAGATGATTCTGCAAAAGCAATACAAGTTATTCTCTTGTTATTTCAGAATAGCGAAAAGTATTATCAGAGGGGTTTTTGCTCAAAAAAAACCAAACCCTGAAATGAAAGCTCATCTGCCAGTTCTTGCAGTTATTACTGCTGAAGTGTCTACCATAAGAATGAAAGACTGTCCTTCATCTAAAAATCACCAGTTACAAGCAGCAAGGAGGTATTGGATCCTACCACAGAGAAGGAGCTACTCAAATTGCTCCCATCGCACCCAGTGAGACCACAGCCACTCACCTCTCTACAGTCATTCAACAGCCTTCCTCTCCATCTTCTATATTCTCAATAGGATGCCCACAAAAATTACTGGTGGCTTTTAAAAGCCATGTCAGATATAATAATGACCCAAGAGATGTTGAAAGCTGGACACATACCCATAATCCCTATTTTCCCCTTGATTTGAAAGAGTAAATTACTTGCTTTATGGACTATGCACAACAACTTGTGTTTCTATGTTGTCCAGTTGACAAAAACAGGCTAACAATGTTCATTCATTCTGAAAGGCATAGAGCTTAATAAATTAAGAATAGTAAGTAATAACTCAATATACAATAACTTAATAAATAACTGCTATTAAAAATAATAGTATCTTGCACAATTCTTCATTAGCTTATTTGTAAAGCAAAAAAGGGCAAAATCCCCTTTATTAAAATAAAATAAAATAAAATAAAATAAAATAAAATAAACCTACTTTCTAGGTTAAGACCTACTCATTAATGGAACCAATTCAGGTTATTCTTTAAGCTCATAAACCAAACTATGGCATATGCAGATTAGTCTCTACTCCTCTTTCCCTGTCAAAATTCTCCTGAGGTTCAAATATGCAGAAAAAGGTAACTTGATTCAGTTATAGCAGTTAGCAGATAGCATTTTAACTGCAATGAGGGAAGCGTAACTGGACCTCTGTAACTTGCATCACAAAGGAGATACAAAATATTCTTGTAAGTCAACAATAAACTGAAAAAGCAGCAGAACTCATCTTCTCCAAGTAGATTTAGACACTCACTTTCAATCAAAGAAGAATCTTTATCCCTGGGAAATCTGAGTAGACTACTTCACCTTACTTCCTTCTCTTTCTCTCATCAATATTATTACATCCAAAAATGACTGCAGAGAAGGTGGCTGTGCTTGTAACACACAGGACACAAAAAAGTAAGGAAACAGAAGTTCTGCTTCTTCATTAGCAATGATGTTTCTCAGCAGGGACTCAAAATATGAAAGGGATTTTGACACAAATATCTACAGGCTTACATGCACAGTCAAACTGCTTTACTCTAAAACAAGCAAGAAAGTACTACTGAACTATTTGTCACTGGAAGTAGAGTTTAAAATCTGCATCTGAGGTAATGATATTGTAGAGAGATGACAGCGCTGATATGGTGCTTAGTACCCTGGTCTCCTCCAAAATCCCTGTGGACCTGTTGATGGGGTTGCATTGATGATGCTCAGGAATAACAACCCTGAACTAGATGATCTTTAAGGTCACTTCCAACCCAAACCATTCTGTGATTCTGTGAATGGAACACAGTGTAAATTACAGAATCTGGTCCTCAATACAAAAGCTGGGTTAAGTTGCTTAGCCTTCCCCTTTCTTCCGTTCTGTGTCAAAGACAAGTGAGAAAAACGTTTCTCCTTCACTTTTTCCACTCTGTGTTTAAGACTTCACTGACTCAGAGTACTATGAGAGATGCTTATTCTCCTGAGGCTAAAAATCTCATTTTAGAGTATCAAAAAAGATATCAAACTACTGAAAATTCCCAAACTCACTGCCAGTAAAACTATATAAAGATTGTCAAAAGCTATGCTCTGACATACAATAAACAAGAGGGAAGCACTGTAAATAAGAATTACTTCAAAGAACTAGAAATCTGCATTCAGGCGAGCAAGCAGCACACTGCTGAGCCAGCTAAATCTGTGGGAGCAGCGTTCAGTGAAGGACCACAACTACATACAACATACACTTAAGTATCACTCCAAGCAGATTTGGAAAGCCTTTGAAAAAGAGGACTGACAGAATACATAGTTTCTTTGCAGACATCATTCAGGAGATAAATCAGTGATATAATTTGGGGCGGGGAGGGGGGGGGAAGGCAACTATCAATATTTTTATTGGGTAACTTGATTTTAAAGTAGAGAACATTTCCCAAAAAGATTTTGTCTATGATTTCACCAGCACCAACATTTTTAGGGAAATAGTAAAGAAAACTGAGGCACAAAGTACAAGCTTCCCAAGAGTGGAAAAAGAGTAGCAGAAAATTGAAGTAAGCCCTTTACATACCACACTGGGAAGAAAGAAGGGCATAGTGTCTGCTTTCTCCATATCCACTACGTAGTAACAACATATACACTCAGACATATCTCTGCATCTCGGTTTTCTGAGCAGTTTAAGCATTCTTCTGGTTTATGAGGTTTGAAAACGATGTTGTACCTCACAATGCATCCAGAGTCAGGAACATGTCACATTGCAATGATTTTAAATTTACATCACTGTAAATGTTTGACATTGACCATTCTGTGGAAGTTCCTCTCTTCAATGCTCATGTTATCTATACACTGAATGCATTAAGTTGTGCAACTGATTCGAAATCTAGTGCCACATTATGCTCTCCTCAGTACTATATGTCTTAAGTAGCATGTGTTTATAAAGGTGTCAAAAATATTTATTGAGAAGTCCCAGTTCCAATGAAGATCAGGAAGAAATAAAGTTTCTAAAGTGTTCAGACAATATATACAAATAAAGAGACCCCTTCTTATCCCTGCACAGGTTTGGATAACTTTTAAAGTAGTTACCTCTTTGCTTGTTGAAAGCTAGCATCTATTGGTTTAGATTTTGTCTGTGAAAATCCAAGTGTCTAAATAAAATAGATACAAATTGCTTGATTCTCCAAACTGCCATGGCAGATTAAAATAAAGTATCATTAACAGATAGCAATTCATAAAACTACACAAGCCAGCTATAAAAGTGGTGGAGCATCTGAACTCAAAGCTGTGGTTGTTCAGTGCTACAACTGCACCCACAGAATTGTATATAAACAGCTCAGAAATTATGGTGATGACAGCCAAAAATAAAAAAATAAAAACACCAAGAAGAGCATCTGGAGAGAGAAGAAGAAAATGAAGAGAAGACAGAAAGCAAAGCTGAATTGTTCAAAAGGCGGTTTGGTATGACATGCAGCTGGTAAGACAGGGATCATACACACAGCAATGAAGTCGAAAAGTTACTTATAGCTGCTTTCACTCAGCACAGCTTTACTGATACAAAGTGTTAATACGTAGCTCTTTTGCACTACTCTGATAGTATAATCAGCTTGATACACACGGATGCTCTCAGAGAATATAAGAGGCTCGCTGGGGTATGCCTGTGTTGGGCTGGTGCTTGGTGTTGTGGTATGCTGGGCTGTCATGTATCACTCACAACACTGTAGAAACTGTTCCTCATTACTCTCGCCACCCTGCCCTCTGCAGTCTGCAGCCTTTGATGAGTTGTAAGAATAGCTTGAAGCTATCTTTATCTGCCCAGGACAGGCCTTCCCAAAACCAGGAGGTTCCCTTCTACCACCATCCCCCTTTTTACCAGTTCAAGACTCAGTATGTAAATTACTGAGGCTTTATTTCCTGACTTCGTAACCTACACTTTAGCTACTTATAAGTGCCATGTTGTAACCAGGTGGACTGAATTTTTTAAAAACAGCTTCACCATATAGCACTGCCCATTTTTAGAATATCCTAGAAAAATTTTATTTGAAAAATTTTACTCTCGTAATGCTTAGGAGCCAAGACTTTACATTTGGCACAAACAAATTTAGTATCAGAGATACTTGTGCGCGAGTTCATCCAAATGAGAAATTCATGCCCTCAGTAGCAAAACTGCTCAAATTTAACACTGAAGAGTTTCAGCAATTTAATCTCGTTCTATAATCCACAGCACCCGCGTGCAAGTGGAGCTAGGCTTTTCCTGGAAAAGTTCGGGGTGAGGTTACACACCAGAGCTGAGAGCAAGGTCCCATCTTCCCCATGCTCAGAGACATGTCCCCCCACACTTGCTGCTACCCAAACAATATGCATTCACATTTGAACGGATGGGGGGCTCCAGAAAGGGAGGCAAAAGAAAGCAAAGCAAAGCAGGAAGTCTGGTGAAAGAAATCATCCAGACCAAAGGACTGGACTGGAACTAAGCCAGCAAGAATGGGGTAAAACCAGAGATGAGAGAGAGACAATCTGGCAAAGACTCATGGAGAACATGTCAGCTAGGAAGAAGATGGGGAAGAAAGTCTGGGATAGACACAACTGAATGAAAGTCACTGGAATTGGTTAAGACAGAATACTACATGAAAACAACTGGCAATGTCAGGCAAAGGTGCTGGAAAGAAAAGAGACTGCTATTAAGTTGATAGATGATAAATTAATTTGTATTCATTAATTTGTATAGGACACAATAACTGTTTATTAAACAAACAGCGTGCACCATCCCCTACTACAGTAGTTAAGTTCTCTATGGAAAACATATGTCATCCTCTAGTTAAAACAACCTGAGCTGTAAAGTACCCTCTCTCAATCAGGCAGTAAAGATGCAACAGGAAGCCTAAATTCTGGATCTTGTTAACTTTGAGTATTTGACTTCACAACTTGTGTGTGCAAAACTCCATTTATACACAGATAATATCTTTTAATATTTATTAAAAACATTTCAGTTGTAAGGCAGGGACAAGAAAGGCAACATATTTTAAAAACCATAATTTTCCAAATCTGTCAGCATAGAAAATAACATTAAAATCATTAAGCAGCTATGTCAAGAAAACATCTCAATACCAGAATGGCATTACAACTTACGATTTAAAGAATCCCACGTCAAATACACTCTCCAATGTATTTCTAAAATTTATCTGCCTAAATATCCATGACTGTATGACCTATAGTATACTTAAATATACACTTAATGTAATTCAGAAAATAAATGTAATTCATAAGCTGCATTCTGCTCTCAGGTGGGTATCTTGCTACATGACTAATATGCTGTATTTGCAAATAACTGTTTGCTCTAAGTGATGTAATTCTATTTGTCTCTGCAGAGGTTCATTAACAGCAGCAGCTCTCCTTTTAGAAGAGGGATGACGTTTAGGTATTTGGTCCAACTAAGGAATTTTTTGTTCTTAGCAAAATTTGCAAAGTTCATCTGTTTCAGACGGCATGTGAAAAGGGCTGAAACTTGGACAGTGCAAGGAGATTGTGCTTCTGTAGGACTAAGATGGAGATGTTTCACACTTTTATTGAGCCACCATATTTCTAGTTGTAATTGAGATGGATCTGGCCTGCAGCTGTTCCTTCCCTTATTTCCTGTGAATTTATTTACTACGATTCTTAAATATACATCTCCTTATACTACTTGTTAAGTCATCTTTTGCTTCAAGGTGTAGTACGTTAATATCATCATTTCCATTAATCTTTGCTTTTAAAATATTTTGAAAGGTCTCAAACCAAAATGCAGGTTAAATGATAAGGAAGAACTTTCACTGTTTTTTTTTTCTTACATAGAGATGAAATATTTATTGCAAACCAATTTAAGAAGAGTCTGTACGAAAATAGTATCTCCAGGACTTTTCTAAAATCAGAAATAAATTAAGGGTGGAAGGGGACATTTGGAAGCAGAGGGGTTTTTTGCTATTGAGTTTCTTTGGTGAACTGAAGCCATGAAAACCTTCCGGATAGAACTTCTCTTACCATCCTCTTGCTCTACTAGCACATGGCATCGCCTTGCTCTTTTGCTCAGATGGTAAACACACAACTATTAGATCTATTCTACCACTGAGCATGTACCCACAGAAATACAACCAAGAACACCAAGTCTCCATTTACTACCAGATAATAACTTACTTTCCTAACTAGTTTAAAGTGAAAGACTGAGTGAAGCAGATTAATTCATACTAAAGTCTATTGAGTCTTCCTTGTACTTTATCCTTGATATTTATTTCTTCATGTCACATTTCCCCCCCAAACTCCTTTTTTTTTTTTTTTTTTTTTTAATATTTGGAACATCTGAAGCAATATGGAAAAGATGAATAGAAAAGGATTATTCCCTCTCATACTATAAGATCTAAGGAGCATCAAATGAAATTATGACGTGGCAGATCCAAAACAAGCATAAGGAAGTACTTCTGCATATAGCACATAGTTAAACTATGGAAGTCGCTGCTCCAGGATATTGGGATGCCAAAAGTATACTTGGGTTCAAAAGGTCTATGGCTAAATTCACAGAATAAAAATCAGTCAAAAATTATTAACCACAAGTATATTGTATCTGGCATAGCCAGTTCTACAATAACAGATTGCAAGAAGCTGGATGCATACGCTCTCTTTGCTTAATCTGTTCCTATAATCTTCCCTGGACATCTGTTAGTGGCCTGTCAGAAACATGATACCAGAAAAGACAGACCTTTCATCTGACCTAATTATGCCTCTTCTGTTAAAAAATGCTATAAAAATCAACAGGGAAAAGGTTACTTATGATAGCATATATGCCACATTTCTAAATACACGAGTAAGATACTTCAAAAGGTACCCTGTCCCATCAACGCCCAACTTATTTTTGTTAACAGAATTTCTAACGTAACATTTTGAGAAACAACCCCTTGAAAGTAATGTTCACACACATCTGGATACTCAAAAAGCCTGAGCTATATTTGAGAAAACAATGTTTAAAAAAATGTAACAACTGTCAGACAACTTAGTTATGATGTTACAGATACTACAAAATCTTTAGCAGCATAATCAGCTCTTTGAATGACAGTCTGCATAGGACGAAAAAATTCATTTCTTTAGACCTGAGAAGTTGAGTCAAAAGATCAGTCTGTGCAGCTTTGACACATGCATTATTCTTGGTGCTCACTGCAAAGAGTAAGTCCAAAATACTGAACCAAACCATGCTAAGCATGGTCCACTATATCTGCTCTTTAATTAGCTCAATATATTTCATAATTGGAATCCATATTATGACCTGCTAAAAGCACCCTCTCTAGCAATTCTAAAATGAAAACCTCTAGTTAGGTGAAGGGCTGATAAATCTCATGTCCTGGATTTATCTGACATCCTGTGACTCATAAAGCAGTTTTAACAGAAAATTAATAGGCTTATTTAGAATACTTTCATGGTAAAACTTGAATACAGGTATACCATGTTAACATATTAGATCCATATAAAAACCATTAGGAATTATTAAAAGAAGGGTTTAAGTATTCATTTAGAGCACAGCAATATGCACTAAGAATGGTTTCAGTGGATTCCCCCATACAACATCATGATTACTGTCATCTGATCATAACACAAGTGCGACTAACACAGCTGCCATGTCAGCTTCTCTTCAGGGGCTAGGTCTTAATCATAAATCAACTGAATGACTAATTCAACATTGTTAAAACCAGCAAGTAACTGCTTGGAGCCATTCCAGTTTTTACATCTTTCAAAAGGTCAATACACCTACTCAAACACACAATAGTCCTATCTTTCACAGTGTTTTCTTCTTTTCTGGGATTGAAAAATAACATGTTAGCACTTAAGTGTGTGTTTTAACTAACAATTAAAATGTTCATTAATTCTGAAAAGAATGACCCAGTAAAACAAGGACAATTTTAGTTTTCCTATCTACATGCAATCAAAAAGCCTCTCCTCTCCTTTGCTGCTTTAAACACTTATAGAGTTGTAGAAGTCTTATGAAAACATTTTACTGCTGAGCATTTCCTGCATTAACCTTACTTTTGTTATAGCAACATTAAGAATTAAGCTCAGAAATAAACTTTTTCAAGTTGAATGACTAGTCTAAATGTGGCTTGCATTTCAAATATGAACCTCTACCCCCCAAAATAATAACAAAAATCACAAAGTAAGTGGCATCTAACAGTAAAATATATTCTAATCATTTACATCTGCTTGCACCACACAAATGACAAAAGCCTACCGTTAGCATCCTTCATAGAAAACATTTATTCTGCTCTTAAATATAAAAGCTATGTTGCATAAACAGAGGATTTAAAGCTGTGGCAGAGTGGCTGAATGAAAGAAAATGGCAATCTTTCTGGTTCTAGTAGATGCCTTTCCCTATCACACAATGTTTCCCACTCATAAATACATGACAAATACTTCCTCAATCATTTTTTACGAGCAGGGATGCACAGGGGGTAGTCAATGGCTAGCTTGAGGGAAAATAGGAACAGCAGGAGGCAGAAACTGTACTGAAAATGGCTATGTGGTAAATTCTCTTCTGGAACATCACTCAGCTACCCAGGCTTTGATCTTTCAGCTACAATTACACTCACATCCACGAGATCTGGGTATACTTCTTAAAAACTAAATCATTAATTGTAATAAAAACAGTTAAACCATTTCACTCTATGACTTCTCAACTCAAACATCTGATTTTCTACAAATTAAAAATTGCATTTTAAACAAAGATTTGCTTTCAATTGGGTTTAACTATGTCATCATTACAACTAGTCTCACAAAAAACATGGGGTGACTGGCGACAGCTAAATCACAGACTGGCGTCTCCTAAGTAGTCTGTCTACCATTAGGGTCTGGGAAATGGTATTTACTGTACAATTAAAGCCAGTGAGCTCTACCTGTAATCATCAAAATACAGGTGCGAGGATCCTTTTTTTGGACAGGGAAACCGACTCATCCATTTTCACACAAACTTCCCCATCTGTAGTGTTATAGCAAACCTTAGGAAACCTCAACATTTGTACTCGGAAAAAAATACCACCTGGCAATAACAGAGCAAATACTACTATCCTGATTTTAAAGACTTTCCTTGGGTAGAACCACTTTCAATGTTTAAATCATCATACCCAAAAAAACATTTAAAGAAGGAACAAATTCACTTAAAATTATACAACTTGGCCAAATATGAAAAGCTTACATTAGTACATTGATTATCAAGTTTATTCCAAAGTCTGTGTTTTAGGCTGAGAGGCTTTGCTATTAAATAGGTTAAATTTTGTTCTTTAATACTAACACAAAATGTCTTGGAGTATCAAAAGGACAGTTTTAGTTGCAGTAATTTCACAGAATTTATTCTAATGATTTATTGGAGTTAACCATCTGACATTAATTATTGTTTTGGCTTCCAGTCTATGAATGTTTATTTTTCAGTTTAAAGCCTTCTCACTCTTTGATATCATATGGAAATGAGAATTTTTAATGGAAAATTGAAACCATGTGCATCTAAGTACTTAATGAAGTACAGGGAGAAACAGAGGGTGTACTTTAGGAGAATTCAGATATTCCGCTTTAGATACTTTTGATTTGTTTGGATGAGTTACATGCATATATCTGTTCACAAACATACATTTATACATCTTCAAAGTATCACACAAGTACAGTGCTTAAAGATCTGAATACTAAGAAAAGGTTTGTTGTCTGCTTGTTGGGGTTTTTTTAACTAAATCCATGGCTCTAGATTCTTCTTCATCATACACTAATCTGTTCCCTCCTCTTCAAATCAAATATTTATCCCATCTAGAGTTTCCAATGACAAGCTTAATGCTGTACTTCTCAACAGCGGATTCCCACCATATGTCTACCATGTTAGGACTGGATCTTCATCCAGTTCACTGAATGTCTGATAGATTGATTTTGTAACCATCATGTATTTAAGTCATAATATTGATGTCAGGAATACTTGGACTAAAACCTGCGCTGTTCATGGCATTAAACCCCATCAAAACAGGCGTGTAAACCATAAATAAAGTGCAAGCAGTGGCAAGGAAGCCAGGCACCCAACTGCAAACAGAAGAGTACTGTTAAAATGTTCAGTGTTGCCACAGTTTGAAAGATGTCTCTGCAGCTTGCATAGCATTAGTCCTTTGGCATTCAATTCATTCCTTCGGAATGAAAGAGATGTTGTTCAGACAATCAGCATTACATAACATGATAAAACCATATGTTTATTTCAATCAGTACTTCTAAATCAAATCTGTTTTCTTCATGGTTAACAGTTTCATGCAAAAATGTAAGGAAGGAAAGCATATTCTTTTCTATTCTGCACTTCCGTTCGGGGTTTCACCACATGCATTGCACACAAGCACCATGTCAATGGGAGCATATCAAGTAACAGAAGTGCAACATTAGTTTTTATTCCCATTTTAATTAATATCCTTGGTGATTTTAATCACAAGGAAGTGTTCACCATTGAAAAAATGTGAAATAGAAACATAAATTTAGATATATAACCTGAACACACTCACCACTTGTTTTTCTTCCTTATGTAGTCTTTTTCAGAGAGGTTAACCAAGTAGATCATCGGTTTTGAAGTAAAAAACAAATGTTTGTTCAAAACATCAATCTAGAAGTGAAAATATAGGAGGAGAATTTTAAAAACAAATTATACCAACTTGAATTAATTTTATGACCATTTTCCTCACGGCATGTCTGAAAAGGTAACAGAATTAAAGTGTAATCTATACACCACTGACAAGCACAGAATCAGCTGATAAAAATTTAACATTCAATACACTAATGAATATGAAATAAAAAAAAACTTTTAAAAAGACAGTAACAGGTAGCAAAATTAGTCAATTCATGGGATAATATTCATAGCCTACCTCTTTGTCATTCCAATCATGATAGAAGCGGACAGCTTTCTTTTCATCTATTACCCATGTCTTGATTTTGCACATTACATCCTATGCAAGATCAAGAAAAAACAAAGTCAAAAACTCAGCTGGATATCAGACCATTCTCCTCCATACACAAGGCATGTATATATTAAGAATCAAAACATACACACAAGTTTAAAATTAGGTTATACCTTTTAAAAACAAATTCTTACTCTCCCATGAAAATAGAAATTGCTGCTTTATGTCTCTAAAGAGCAATATCGATTATTAAAGTGATACAAATCCTGTAATTAGGAAGTTAAATGCACAACACTCAAGGATCATCTCTTGCCACCACAAAAATTAGCAGAGCTCATAAAATCTATGCAAAAATCAGTACATTTTAGATTGCTTTTCAAACTCAGTAAGACGCAACATTTCAGCATCCAGCGGGAGAGACCACGTACAATATAAACATGCCATTAAGAAAAGGGAATGGGTGGGAAAAAACACAGCAAATATCTTTTTTTTTTTTAAATTGTGAGCAAAAGAAATTGAGCCTATTATTGATGATCCACCCTTCAAGAAATTAATTCAAATGGCCAAAGCCCTTTTTATTTCACATTAATTTTTCGCCAACACCTTCTCCCTCCCCCCAAAATGAAACCTGCCAAAGCCTCCATTACACAATGGCAAGAGCCTTGCACTGGTGACCTCCAACCAGCTGCATTCACTTTCAGAACATCTCTCTCGGCAGGAAATCTAAAGGCCTTTTAGTTAGCAAGCTAGTGTGCATTCAGAAGGAGTAACTGCAGGAAGAGCCCAATGTGCTTTGTTTCTCTGGCCTTTCTTCACAGAAAGATTAATCATCTGTGAAATGGAAACGGCAAACAGCAAGTGACACAAACTGAACCCTTCAAGCCTTTCCTCATCAGTTTTGTGGTCGTGAATCCGAAAGCTGCGTGTGGCACGGTTCTCCTTACAGGCAGGTGTTAATAAAAGGCTCTTGGGTCTGAAAGGTCAAACTCGGCTCTTCTAGGACTAGTACATTTTAGAGTTGCCTATTTTTTGTTGTAGATAATTTATGATCATGCTTTAAATAATGCATTTGTTAGGTTATAATTGATGCAACTGAGAATTAAGATCCTTAAAATACAAGGAAACATTCCCTAAGCCATTGAAAGCACAATATTTTTTGCGCTTAATGCTGTGTGGTTGAAGTGCATTTATAAACAACCACAAATAACATCAGTATTTACTACAGTCTTTTCTAGTCTTGCAATTGCTTTAGAGAAGGAAAAAAAAAAAGTCAAAAAAAAAAAAAAAAAAAGAAAAAGCTCTTCTAAATCTTCAGATCCTGATTTGAAACCCTCCAGGAACAGGACTCCCCACAGATTTTAACAAGGAAGGGGCAAGCTAAAACTTTTAATGAAATCTAACATGTTCTGCCTAAGAATAATCACTTTTACTCTCCTATAACTGAATTTCACTCATAAATGTTTAAAAGTGGCTAATATAACACCATTTCCTACAAGGAGAAGATCAAAGTGCTATATTACAAATGCATTATGATTAAAAAAGCACTGTGCAGCTTTGCTATTAACTGTTCTTTAAACCCTAAAAGGCTTCCCATAGATCTCACTTGGCACTGCATATACAACCTTTGACAAGTAATGTAGACCATTTTTATTCATTGCCTAAAATTGTAGGCAATTATGTGCGTCACACTGGCCACCTGCAAATTCTGAATGCCTGCTCCAGTTGTCAGAGCAAAAAACTAATGTCGGAGGGGATTAATCTAGGGGGAGAGAGTCCTCTTTAATGGCTCCAGCAGGTGAAATGGCCCAGCTGGTTACTATGATGAGTGGCCAGAACAGCTTATGTAGAGACATGCAACAAGATTACATATAAAGAAAACACTGGTACCATCTTATCTTTAACCCTATGTGCTTTTTATTTTTTAATTAATCAGTACAAACAAGATAAGGGAAGCAATTCTACCAATAGGTACTTTTCACTGAAGATCTTTATTCTCTGCTTTTGTTTAGATAGATATGTAAAAATCAACACAACCTTCAAGATTCCTGTTCAGCAGTGAAGGAATTCAGATTACACACTATTTCGGGTTTTAAACCAATTCTGTAGACACCTGCCACGTGGCTTTCAGCATTACAGTTGTCGTCCCCCCAACAGCAACATACTATTGCATATAAATTGGAGCCGATAAAACACTGACATTAAAAAAAACACATAAAAGTTATCAAAGCCAATCTTTTAGCTTTAAGCAACAATGAATCACACTGTGAGGGTACCTATATAATGCAGAACCTCCAGAAATTTCAAGCATCTATGCAGCAAATAAAGTTTGCTCTTTCTAAAGCCTAGCTAAGCACTTAGCTACTCATCCGAATTTCTCCTCCACATTCATTCACCTGCTACAGTGACACATCTAAACCCATTCTGGCACAGACCTAATCTCTCAGAGTTCTCATTTAGATACCTGACTTGATGCTGTTTGCAATTGTTGTCCTAAAGGAGTAATAACATGGCTAACTTCATCAGGAAAGGCTGGTCAACAACTGAACCTGCTGGGGAGAACTGACAGCTGAATACTTGCATGTCGGCTTTACAGAGAAGGTGCCTAAGTATTGGAAAACATTATTTAGCCAAAAGGATGGAAACTTAAAGGCAAATACAGCATTTATGTCTGAAGCTGGTGGGACAGTAAGACACAAAGAATTTCTCTGCTAGACTATCTAGGCAGTTGTACCATGCAGAATGTAAGGCAGACAGTCCAGAAACAAAAAAAAGGGACAAATTCCCCTGCATCAATGGTGGTGTCCCATTTAAATGAGATTTAATATGACCCCTTAAAAATTAAATACTAATGCCAGTATGAAGAAAGGCAACTATTTCCACATATTTCTTTTTCACTCAGCTGCCCCAATACTCCAAATGAACACCAAAAAGTAAAAAGCACATTTTAAGGCTTTATCACATATAGCACCATTTTGAGTTTTATTAATTACTTCTATTTAGGCCTGATGAAAGAGTATGAACTGACCTTTTTATCTTCACTATCACTGTAACAGTAATTTAAAAACATTTAATCACTACTCTAGTTAACCCCGAGATGCTTAATAACAGAATACAGAGCAATGATCCACTTTGTTTCATTAGATCTGGCCTCCCCAGTAGCACACATTGAGGTCAATCTGTCACCAGCAGAATGATCCATTTCTCCTTGTTTGATGAGAGAGGTATTCTTGTTCTGTTTTTCAGCTAGCAACATTATAGCAAGAACCATTTAAAAAGTCACCAAAACCACCTCCAAAATCCAATTTACTTACAGCTGTCAAGGCATATGAAACACAGCAAACTTCATGAACATCAAACACCATTGTTTTAAACACCAGTTAACGTCTGACTATATCCTTGGCAATATATTTAGCATGGGTAAAAACTTAGTTATTTAGCCATATGCAATACAGTGATTTTAATTTATGTCCTGCTCTCATTTTCCAAAGGTGGCAAGTAGTCAACCCATAAATGCTAAGCAGGACTTAACAGTAAGTCCCAACAGTATAAAATACTCCACAGAAATACATTTAAATTGCATTTAGGAGATTTATCAAGACATGCTCATGAGACACTACTGCGTAGGAAAATGTGCATACATTAATAAACTCTCTGGATGGATGATAGTAATAATGTGTGCCAATGCCAAATTCTGCTTACAGCATGAGGGACTAAACTGAAGCTTGGAAAACTCACTTGCCTACTTGGCATCAGAGAATTGTGAGTTTTTTGTTGTAAATTAGCAGGGCATGTAATTAACTTCTGCAAATTTAATAAAGAAGTAAGCAGTTGTGAGGATTATCACTTCACACTTCAAAGTGCAAGTGAATTCTCTGTGATCCTGCAGGCAGTGCAAAAGTCTCCGCTACTACAGAGAGCAACTGTGAGTACAGTAGGCTTTCTCCCCAGAAGCACCTCCCGTGGTGGTGGGGAAGTACAGAGTATGAAGTAAGGAGCAGCTTATTCATTCCCTTCAAAACTTCCAAGCTGTAATAAACGACCTGCTCCCTATAAACACATCAAAAGCAGTTAAATATTCTTTATTAAAATGTTTCAATTGCCCAAAATGCTATCATTTTCATTGCTCTGCTCCTCAGAACAGCTATAAGGAGCCACTAAAATGTTACCTGTAGCTCTTAGCTTCTCACTTTTCATTCAGAAGTCCATGCCATGGCATACCAATACTGAAAGTAGTAGCGTATAATTAATATATTCAGACTTCCCTAAGAAATCTGGCTCAGTGACACAAGGTATTTAAATCAAAAAACACTGCATACACTTAAATGGAGTCGACACCACCTAACCAGTAGGTCTTAGAATGTAACTGTAAATAGAAAATCCAATGAGTGTGTTTCTGGTAGCACTCCAAACAAATTATTTGCATTTCACTAGTTATCATCTTTCATCAACAGCCTAAAAAAAGACCATGTTAATGACACAGATTTGAGAATAGTAAATTACTAAGAACGTGAATCATGCATGTAGTGACCAGAACTACTGGACAGACAGTGAAAGCAAACAATGTTTTTCAATACAAAAAAAAATCAAGTTCATACACTTGCTGAGTGGGAGACAAGGAAGGAAGGATACAGTATACACCAAGTAGAGGACTTCTCCTTTTTGAGAGTGACTTAGAAGACTTGAGGGTCACAAGCAAATGAACTGTACCATAATTAAAAGACTAATACAATCTTTGAGTATATAAATAGGCTAATGTCCAATTTGAATAATTCTACACTTGTCTCTGCTGACATATTGAAACTCTGGAGAAAAATAGGAGGTTTTGAAAAAGTGTTTATATATGTATGAAGACTCAGCTTAAACCTCATGCTTTTATTCTTACTGCATTTCATATATATATAATTAACAAAAATCTCAGTACAAGGCTTTTCACACTAGCATAGAGAAATCAAATGGCTAAAAGTTGAAGTCTGACAAATACAAACTAACTCTGTGTCTTATTTCTAACCAGTAAAGATAATTAATCACTCGCACAGCTTATGCAGTAATTTATCTCTACCTAAAAAATATTTAAATAAAGGTTATTTTTTCCCCTAAGAGATATATCCTGTTTTAACCACAGTTGTGAGAATTAAACTGGGATATGCAAGAGATCAAACTAGATAATAATTAGTATTGTCTGGCCTTCAAAATGGCTATGATGGTTTTTCAGATACAGAACTACGCTATTTGAGGTGAAGAGTACTCAGAACTAGTTAAACTGTGCTGCACCAAAAACACTTCATTGTGTGCACACCAATTTCCTTGTTAACGAAAGATGTATGGCGCGCACCATACCCATAGTCCTGCCATTCATTGCTTTCCTTGGAAATCTTTTTCAGTTCTATCTAGCTTAGCTTCAGCTCTCTGCTTTTCCTGGAGGTTTCTGGTGTTTTAGAAGAGTGAGGCTGAAGTGACAAAGTAAGAATTTATTGTAAAAACAATGTTTTGAGACTGTTTTTTTTTAAAGGACAATTAAGACAAATTTTGCAGTTAAAAAAATAAAAAAAGGCTAGGTCATATTTTTCAGTTGTGTTAAGCGCTTAAATAAGCTGTAGCAGCTGGGTGCAAGAAAGAGAACAAGTCAGGTACTGCATCAACTGGAGTGACAATGAGCTCCTCTGTGGTGCAAAACAATGTCTAATCTCTCACAATTCCCTTGCTCACTGACTTAAATAAAAATACAATGGGAGAAGTAATGGATTTAGGACAAGTGTATTATTCTTACTTCTATTCAATACCTTCTAACAGAGCCAGTACAAGCTGCACGTGATATAAGATTTACTCAGAGCTAGATGCCAATAATGTTTATGAACCACAGCAAGTACTTCCATCCAAAACATCCTACAAGCATTCCAGGCAATGTAATTCATGTCAATAATCCCCAAATTCTCTTGCATGGGTCATCCTTGGGATTGGGTTCTAAGGCATTATACATAAAACAATATTATCACCGGTAGCTTCTCAAACAAAAAAACAAGCAAGAATATAGAAAGCAGTCTATCTACAGGTGATTATTTCTAGCATTCAGAAATTCAGAACAGGTAAATTGCACTGAAAAGTAAAATGAAACATCTTCCACAGAGTTCCACTAAACTTTCCTTACTGCATTAGTCTATACACGCTTAATTCCAAATAAATCCATATGTGAATGCATTTGTTCTAGATATGAATTATTATGGAGTTATTTTGGCATATATATACTATTTAAAAATTTTACCATAGCTTGGATCTGGACGTACCAAGACAGACATTATTTACAACAGTAATTACTTTAAGCCACTGTTCAAATCTACACAGGAAAGATCAGCCTTGACAGAAAGTATTTAAGCATTGACTTCTCTTTGTCTATAGATAATACCAAAAGAAATCCAAATGTATAGTTACACATTGTGTACTTTTAAGTCGGGCTTTACTAGCAATTAATTCACAAACATCTGCCATGAATATTTTCCTGTTACATTCAAAATGTTCTCCAGAATGAACTTTAATTTCCTCTAAATACCACATTAAGCACAGTAAATGGTCCACTAAAGATTTTAGGTGTAATTACATGTATTAAGAATATAAATATTTTCTCGATTCCCTATGATTTAACATTTAAGTTACTAATTGTAACAGCCATCGGCAGAAAGTATGTCAACATGTACGCATATGCTGTTCCTTTCCTTCTATCTCCAGTAGAACAAACGGGCCTCTCAAACTCTCCTCACAAAACGAGACCAAAGAAACTGGGAGGGGGGAAATACAATTCATCGCTGTATTTATCTTCAACTTGGAATGGAAGAAAGGTGAAAATTCCCAACTGACATCATCAGTTAGAGGAAATAAGAGTTCATCCATCCGTGAGAACTCTGGTGAGCGCTTGCAGCATGAGGTCAGTGAATTCTGCTCTGCACCATCCCATTCATCAGAATATTGCACGAAGGAAAGATTTTCACCCTGTTTTCACCTAGAATATATTGGTAATGAGAAGAAACAGAATCTACCAGCTCTCTGCTGTTTGTGGAGTATCTCTCGCACTGTATCGGTCATTTTAAATGAACAAAGAGACCATGTTTCAAACAGTTACTGTATTATAAGGACAGGACCAAGATGTTGAATGGAAGAGAGGAGGAGGGAAGGGATTAAAGCTACTTAAAACATCATTAGGAAGATTTTTCTTTACTGCTTATAGTACCTATATACCAACAGATACTTACACTCTGTGCTCATGGTCATTGTATCAACTATTAGCTCACTGCCCATTGCAGTAGCAAAACAAAGCTTGATGCCTTTCTCACAAGTTAAACATGCACTAGATGGTTATGGTACCATTACATTAAGAAGGAGTCTCTCACTGTTCTTTTCAGAACTGTAATTACTTTTGCTCTTATAAAATATGTTTGATTTGGAAAACTAATCTTATTTTAAAATTGACAGACGTTAACAATGGAATTTAGATATATCACGGACTTGCAAAAGCACCCCTTTCAACTGAAAACTGGAAGTTCAAATGCAGTGAACATTGATCCTGACCTGTAAAAAAGCCTTTCAGCTGAAAATTGGAAGCTCAAACACTGTGGACGTTGATATTTTGTCTTCATACCACTAACATCAATAACCTATGTGAACTCAACTACAAATAATATTCTTGTGGTCAGATATATAAATCACAATAGCATTATCATTAGGAATTATTTTGTGCTGGAATTCAAGATTCAGTGCACTAACAAAGGGCTGAAGGAATAGTGATCTGTTGCAGAGGGTCAATCTCTAAGGACTAGAACTGAATCACGCAGAAAGGATAATGGAAGAGAATCCTGCAATAATGTTCACTTAACTATATTATATTGTATTAACTTGAAGACTTCTGTCTCCAGAAATGAAAATCCTATAAAGTAATAAATGTATTTTTTTAAAACAAGTTTAAAAATTTGTACGTTCTGATCTATAAACTCATACACATTTGAATTTTACTTTGAAATCTCCTGCTACCCAAAATGACAGATGAATAATAAGCTAATGATAAAGTTTAACTCAGTATCTCTCTCATGTCTCTGGAGATACCAGCAACAGACAAATTTAAAATATAAAAATCAAAATTACTCTGATTGCTTTCTGAAATTATATTCACACTGTTTTAATACATGCAAATAATTGGTATTTTTATTCTATATCATATCTTTAGAAGGTTATAGCCAAAATAATACTTAAAGGTATACTGAGTCTGAAAGAATAGTACCCTTAGTAAAAGCAGACAGTCATTTCTAAGAAGGCAGTGAGAACACTTGCAAAACAGACAAAAATATACATGTAAAGGAAGCTATTCTAAACCTGTGTCAACATTTCATGTTGCTGATCTTGGACCATATCGTGTCATTGATTTTTAAGTAGAACTTGAAAATTATTTCATTGATGGCTCCTTAACAGCAGTTGGCTATTTTATTTGTGCTGACAGGGGATTGAGAAATCAATTCTGAGAGAGACAGGATGAACAGTTAACACTGTATTCAACTGCAAAGCCAGGTCACTGCACAAAGGTGAACTTACCAACTGTATGCAGTGTGGGCTTATGTGAAGGAAAAATGATAATTAACAAGTCAGAACACAGGTGCAAGAAGGCAGACAATCAAATACAAATCTCAGATTTCAGAACAGGTGACAGATACAGACTGACAATTTTCTTTTTTTCTCCTCCTAAACCTTTTGGAGATTTCAGACTATGAAGTAACAGTTGTGAAGACTTACTAATAGAGAGAATCCTCTAAAGCAGACAATTACTACTTATGAAATAAGAAGAATAACTTCTATTTTCAATCAGGTTCCATGAAACACACAGTGAAATCCCCTTTGATGACAAAAACAATTTTACACAGGTCACATGGAGATTATATCATCTCTGAAATCAGCAACTTTTCCTTAGCTTTCATATTAAGGTTATTTGTTATATTCAGCAAACTACCAAAGGAAAACCATACTTGACTAAGATCAATATTTTTTCTTTTCTTTCCTCACCTCCTTCTTCTTTCCCTAAGCTTATATAGCATTCTTCTTCAACAGATCTCAAAGTGCTCTCAAAAATGTGTAAAGAAACAAAAGAGGCAATTCAAGTGCTTGATGTTTTTGTTCAGCAGGGGCACACAAGACAATGAAAAGTCTGAAAGTGATACAGGTAAGAAAGCTTGCAATATCTTTCTCTGAATTAACCACAGAACTTTCACAACTCTCAAACAGTTAAAACTCTTAAGAAATTCTCATCTTTACCTTAAATTACTCCCAAAATGATAGCAAAAGGAAAACAATGAAAGAGCCTAAAACATTAACGTTGTGCCTTAAAACCAAAACAACCTGCAAATACTAAGGTTTTTTTTTCCTTGTAATTGCCTAGTTTTCCTAGGGAAAATGATTGGGAACAGGGTACAGATAAGAGCCGTTTGTTGTGCACCTCTGCTACGGAAAGAACAGAGTATTAGCAATGGCTGTGTATTATTCTGGTAAATAACTTTAAAAGGCAAATCCTGATAAGTTTTCTCACAGCCCTTTCCCTCTCCTCTGCCCCTTCCCCCTTTCTGAAGAAAACCTGTTTGGAAAAAAGTATTAATTCCAGTCTATACTGTCTCTTCATTACTTTTCTGCCCTGGAAAGAGCAAGCCTTGAACAGCAGCCACAAGCTGCATGGAAACAACACTACAAATTGTTCTGGACAGGGAATTCTCTCTGTGGCAAACCCAAACAAGCTAATTGCAAAATGCAACAGATTTGGGAAGTGCAGAATGATCAAACAGCCAAAGCACTCCTAAGATTTGGCTACTGCTTTAAGGAGGCATAATCTTTAATTTTTTTTCACCAATCCCCTATGGTTTCTCTCTTAGTACCATAAGCCATTTACCACACAGTTAATCACACAGTATACGATACAAATGCAACCACAGGCCTTCTCTGTAACACGGGATGTTAAAGGAGAAGAGGCAAAGCAAACTGTGCAGGAGAGCCTCACAACCCAGCAGCTGAACATCTAAACAAACCCATCTACTCACTGGAAAAGCCCAAGAATTACTGTTACAATCTTACGACTATACAAATTTTATTTGTAGAAGCTGCAAAACTAGACTTAAGGAACAATTTACCAGGAAAAATAACCAGGCAGAGCTTTCACAGGCCTTTACCATTTAAAAGCGCCCATTTTACTAAGATCTACTGTCTATCTTGCAACTCAAGCATGCAAGTCACAAAGGAAGACAAGCAAGAACATCCAAGATCAGCAGGGCTCACAGACGTTATGCCCCACAGCACTTCCCTGAAGAGATTCCCTAGTGACTGTAGTTCCTGTGTGCAGTCTTTGTCTCATGGGCAGCATTAATTTGTGCCTCTCCATTCTGTTTGGCCACCCCTTCCCATGAAACAAAGGAATTTAATGCCTTTGAAACCTCTATTGTTGTTGACAAACTCAGCTGAGACTGGTCAAGTGTAGCTGTTACTGAGAACAGAACTGGCAGAGCAACGCGACTTCAAGAACTTGGTGGGTTTAGTGCATGTGTTCATAAAAAAAGGATTAAAAACCCCAAGGAATGATGGGAAGTGTGAGTTACAAACACAACATGACAAAGTCATTTTGACGGGTGAACTAAAGATTAAATAACAGGAGACTGAAAGGACAAAGAAGGATGAGAAAATAAAGCTGGGTAATGACAGATTAATAATGCAGATTTAAAAGTTTTCTTCAGTTAATTTAAGATGTGTTTCTAGATTTGAGGATTTTATTCACTGTCTCACTTGATTTGAGAATAATCTGACATTTTTTGTTTTCAAATACATACCAAGTTCCTGTAGTTAAAAAATGAGTTAAGAGCAGTTAAAATGAGTTAAAATGAATTAAGAGCAGTTCTGCAACAGTAACTATACCTACCACTGAAATAATTTTCACCATTTCATACCAATGTAAAATTCAGCCTTAGAATTTTTAATTTTCTATGGACAGGATTTCTACTTGCCCCTTTCTTTAAGACTAATTAAAAGGTGAAATGTTATTTGAAACTGTAGGAACAGTAAAAATCACTGCCCATGTATACCCGAGGCTGGGTTGACACGTCAGGTAAGACCTTAAATGAAGGTCTTCATACCTTCTCTCTCTGGGCTTACGTGAAAGCCTTCAAATCACCCAACAATAGTTCTTTTTATTGGCTCAGACCAATCAAGGAATAAAGGCCTTTTCAAGCCAGATGAAGACCAGTTCTTCACCAACAGAAGCTACCAAAGAAGTGATTTTTAACACAGAATCATGAACACTTTGGACAGGGATGTTCACTTTCAGTTCCTATTCACTCCCAAACATTACGTAGGGCCAACAAATTTCACTGCATTTCAATGCTGATAAACTAACACCAGCACTGATGTGACAATGTTTTTCTTACTACTTGCTATCTAAAAAGCCATGGGAGAAAACACTATTTTTACTACTTAACTGTCAAGCATAAATTGTTTATTTCCACACTGATACACTGCTGTAATAATTAGCGAATGTGCTTTATGTAACACCTGAAATATTTATGCAAGATTAATGAAGAAAAATTAATAAACCAGACTACTGGCAAAGTACAGCAGACTCAAAAGTCAAGTGGCAGTAAAATAATTATTTACAAAAATATACTTGGAAGTTGATAATTATTATACATTTCTAATTTACAAAGAAACACCACTACTACCCTGTGATAATTGAGCTCATTTAAGCAGTTTTCCACAACAACATTCTAAAATTAATTTCAACTAACAGTCTTTATTTAATGTGCACTAGAAGACACAAAGTGCACCTATACCAAGAAAATACATTCACTTGGTGGCTACAGGAATGCTAGTATCAAGATCAGACTAGAACTTAACACCAGTAATAATTCAGAAGGGACTGCTGGACTTTGAATTACAGCTAAACACTCATTTAAGTTTGACGAAGCACTGGCAATTCTCATATGAAGCTGTGTCAGCAAGAAAACAACAGGTTAATTTAAAAAATTATAATTAGCTTTATCAGTGAAAATTTACACTGTCAACACATCAAATAATCCATTCTCATCAACTCATAATAATGATTAGTCTAAAATACACATAAAAATAGTAGTAGCGTATCATATTATACATGTGGGAGATCAATAACTAAACCCAAGAATACAAAAACTTCAATTCAGCACAGAGAGTACTTAATGACCTACTTTTATAGGTCATATACTTACATATTCAGGTTTTAATTTCTTGTCTCCTCCTCTTACAGCTACTTTTTCAAGCTTGTCTATACTCTGCATGATCAGCTCCTCATCTTTCAGTCTAAGTTCCTCATGTATTATTTCAATGTCACGAACAGGATCTACACTTCCTTCGACATGAGTGATATCATCATCTTCAAATGCTCCTAGATGAGAAAAACACAAATTATATATTAAACTAAAAAGACAAGTATATTTACAACATACTGTGAAGAGTCAGAAGAGTTTCAGATAAAAAGTAAATTAGTAGGTCTGTCATACTGCCCATACCCAAATATCACCTGCAGTATTTTACATCATACTGTTTCAGTCTGTTAATTTACGTATCAACTCCAGAATCCAAAGCTTTATGCAGACAGATACAAAGCATAGCACTTTGCCACTTCAGGAGAGCACATAAACATATTTAAGAGTTTCTTCTAAATAGGAACAGGCTAGAGAACTGTCCTGAAAATAAGTACCACTGTATTTAACAGTACCTAACCCGGCAATGGCAAACATACTAGCTAAATTGAACGTCGCAGAACATTTTAATACACACAGTAATGACTCATGGAAAGAAAACCTTACAAATCACTCTGGCAGCCCTCACTGGCTGGCCAATTTTATGCATTAAGCAAAGAAGAAGTTCTAGACAAAGCATTCTGAAGTTCTGAATGACTCTTAGTGTTTCCAAGGGAAACAGGGCTTAGGAAAGAAAAAAAAAAAGAAAAAGGCCTGAAATCATCTGGCAGACCTCGTCCCTGTTTCAATCTACTTTATCACTGTGGTTCTGACGGTGATTAGATAATGAACCACTCAGACACACAATTTACACAGCAGCTAATTTCATCGGCCTGATTTGAGGGTATGGTTTTTAGGGGGCCATCAAAGAAGCAGATGAAGGTGCATTTGTCATATATGAGTGACAACCATTCACACTATCTGAACAAAATGGTGCTGGCCCTTATTAGAAACACATGCTATTATCACATATTTAAAGTGCAGTTGAAGCCATAATTTCAAATTGCCAACTGGAAACATAAGGTTAAAACAACCAGATATTACTGAAGCATGTGTGCTGACTTCATGCCCTTCTGAAGACAATCTGGCAACATAATTCAACTAGGATTTAAATTATCAGATAAGCAGCAACAGCAAATAAAAGTCCCACCCCCCAAAAAAAAATCAATACTTATTTAAAAAATAAAAATATTAACAATTAAACCCAGTTTATTTCTTATTCCTGGATCAATTTTCAGAATATTTGTATGCCTATCCTGTAACATTAAAGATATGCCTGAGATATCAACCATGAAAATAATTTTACTTTAATATTATAAAAATAAAATTCAACTGGTTTCTTTTTTTACACAAGGAGGAAAAAAAAACAGCCAACCAAAAAAACAAAAAAACCCAAGACATTTCTTATACAACATATAAGATAGGAAATGGGTAAACTACAAACAATTTCTCAACTGATATACACAACATTTTGGTTCTTTGTTGCCATGCACATCTGAAAACTTCATCGTTCCTTTTAACTTAAAGGAAACAGTGGGTTTAGCAACAAAGGGTTTACATCAAAACACAGGGTAAACAGGTTTAAAATTATGTTGACAGCCAAATGTCAAAATAATTTTCACATAAACTTATGAAAAGTCTTTAAAAAGTAGTTACCAGAAACTCCCTCCTCTCCCATCAGCTGTCTCTCTCCAAGATCATCAATGAGCTCCCTTGGTACAAGGAAAATAACCTCAGCAATTGATCCTGGTGCTGGCCATGACGGGAGAGCAGGCTGCTCTGTCAAATGGAAACTCACTACACTAAACCATACCAGTGCCAGGCAATTAAGGAAGAGATGCTGTAGCCATTGCCTTCCGTAAATCCATATCATTGAGTCAGTGCACGTGACTCAATGGGACTTGGGGTGTTCAGATGAACAA
This sequence comes from Strigops habroptila, assembly GCF_004027225.2. Lineage (NCBI taxonomy): Eukaryota > Metazoa > Chordata > Aves > Psittaciformes > Psittacidae > Strigops > Strigops habroptila. Next base: position 18,800,926 of record NC_044281.2, on the reverse strand, counting down.
ATACTAGAAAAAATAATTCAGCAGCTCTGTTCTCATTTACATCTTTCTTCCTTGTACCAAGGAAAAATTGTCCATTACCATCTAAATAATACATTCTCAAGTTGTTTATATCTTCCTTCTGCATTTAGTGTCCACAGGTTAAAAAATAATAAGAAGAAAACCCACTGTTAAAGCCAAGAGAAAAGCTGCATGACTATAAAGATCTTACATTTAGAATATAAAAATAAAAAGTAAAAGGTTTTGGTCTTAAGGAAGAATGAAGGTTTTTCTGAAAAAGTGTAAGGTGAATCAGTAATAATGAAACACTTATTTAAAGCTTATATACTTGTCATATTTTTTCCATTTTCTTCAGCAACAGTAACATACTTCTCCAGCAATTATCTTCATTTCTTCACATATTCCCATTCCTTTTTACAAAAAAATCCAGTCCTTTATTCATCCAAAACCAATGCAGTGCAATTCTACCCCTGTAAAACTGTATCTGTACATTTCACCTTTGTTCTCAAGTCCACTAAATGCTTTAACCCATGAATACTTTCAATGTCCTGCCAGAGTTTTCTTCAAGTCTCCTCCTCCCATCAGCTGTCCTCAACCCCGTATCAGCAGCCATCCTGCAGCTCATTTAGACAACATCGATGACAGAGACCCATGTCTTGCAACAGGAAGTTGGTTGGTCAGGTAAATAGCCCATCTGCCGTGCTGATGATTTCCCATTCAAGGTAACAATCTAGCCTTCTTTCCTCCTCACTGCTTGACTCTTCTCAAAAAAGAAATGAATACTAGTTGCATATTCCATTAAAACATTGGATTTTGAGCTTAAATTTTCAATTCTCTATTTAGAGGAAAAGTGCATTTTCCTAGCTTGGAAAAGAGAAAACCTATCAACAGGTGTGCTAACAAAAGTCACACAGTTCCCTTTTAAATAGATAGGAAATCCATTACATTAATTTAATCATGGCACTTTTTTTTCTTACATTATCAGGAACACTTAGAGAAATTTAAATCTCTTCCCACTGAGACAGCCACAGTCCATAAGGAAGTGGTAGGTGTAAGATTTTACATATACAAAAGGCCAAACTGGCATTAACGTCCAGATTTTAGCATAAATTGAGAGACTCTTCTTGATAAGCAACGGGCAGTTAGCTATATTTGTGAATCTCTTGTTCAGTGTTTGCCAATGTTGACTTCAGTTGCCAACCTAAACCAGATGAGCCTCTGACTGACAGCCTAGCCCAAAGTGAGACAAAACTCTAGGAAGAACGAAAGGAAAAGGGAGAGAGAAGTAAACCCCGTTCTGATTATGAGCTGTGTTTAAATACGGTGAACTTCAAAGACAATGTGTCTGTCTTGTTAACATAATGAGAGTTCAACTTCTGTAAAGATAAGGGACCTTTCCAAGGTCAGAAACTTGTCTACACACTCTCCTCTGCAGCATACTTACACCTGCCAGGCTCCTGGCTGCTGAGCTCTGTGGTGCAGCTTCCAAAGCTTTCAGTAAAAAAAACCAACAAACATTTTTTTCAAACCTGTGCTAAAAAATCTGCTTAAAGAAAAACAAACAAACAAAAAAACCCATTGTGATAGTCTGGAATTTCAAACAATAAACATCTAACTATGCCATTTTATTCATTTACTTATTATTTCCAGGGAAAAAAAAAATCTGTTTTATATTAATTTCTCCAAAACTAGCCATACCACTGCATTCTCAAGACAGTATGACCTATGGACAATAATTTTCTCTACTGAATGTAATGAAAATCCCATGTCTTCACCAACTGCATTTGCTTTTAGAACAGAAGAACTTGGCATTTTTCAAACATTACGCCAAACCACAGGACCTTCCTTTTGCCTGCTTCCTAAAGTTATACTGTTTGTGCTCCAAAACTGCCCTCCATCTACCATAGGAAACTATAGCGTGCTACTGTAAGAGGAAAAAAAGGCATCAGTTTCCTATATGGGGAGGAAAAACTATACACATAAAATAGGATCTTCCCAACGAAGCATGTTTGGCAACAACTAAGCTAAGCACACAGCAATACAGGAAGGTCAACGGGGAAACACTAACCAGTAATTTCATTATTTAAAAAAACTGATTATGACTTCTCTGGTGTCTCACGTATCCCACCAGAGGTATATTTTTCTGAGAATTTATTCAAAAGGAAGTTGAGCAGAATCCACCTCTTTATGTTTTAAGTATCGAACTATAACCCTTTTTCTAAACAGTCTCCCAGAAAATGCTGATGTATTTGCACGCTAGCTTGAAAGAAACGCTCCTGCTACTTCCTTTAGTATAAAAGAACAAAGACTACAGAGTTCGAAACATCAAGTTTGCTGTAAGTAAACAAATCTGCTGTGGTAAATTCCCATAATGTTTAAGTGGCATGCAGATACTGCCACTAAAACAAGGCAAATATTTACACAGGGAAACAGTAAGGCATAACACAGCAGCAGAATTCATTTTGCCATCTAACAGCACCAAAAGTAGTGACTTCACCTGTAGTTACTAGAAATGAGGAGCTTGGAAACAATTACTGCCACATCCAGCTCCCTCTTCCATTGCCAGTGGCCCCAAACCTAAAAGATCTTTCAGTTTCAGGGAAGGATTTATCTTCAGCTGAGCACTTTATCTGGGCTGTTTGGGTCCAAGCGTGGTGGGCCCAGAAATATTTTAAACACAGCAGTAAAGAAGCAACACGATGGCTGGTTCTGCACTTTGATTTCAAGTGATCCTAGATGATAAAGATCCAGAAAACTGCACAACTGGCTGGAGAAGATGTGAAACCTGGTTCTGTTTTTTCCCTGAGGAAGAGCAGGAACTGTCTATTTGTCAGGTCTTGATGGCAGCCAGGACACACAGACTACGTCTTTTCTTCACATGCAAAAGTAATAGCACATAAATATGTATACAGCACGGCAGTAACAAATACCACATTTTAAGCATCATCTAATGGCATGCACATTTCTTTCCATTTCTTTCAAGAATCAGCTTCAAAATTCTTTGACAAAATTTACCTCTCAGCCTCCAGAAATTTTTGCATTGCTTATGTTATACCTGTCAAGATCTGATGACTGTATGTTATGTATTCATCTGAACAGAACCACTACACTTAGTTACAGGCTATCATCAACCAATTCATTCTCTTGCTAAAATCAAGTCATCCAATTACTCCTTGACTAATCAAGGCTGTTTTGGCTTTTTCTTTTTTCAAAAGGTACTCAACAGCATAAACAGTTCACTTACAAGAAATGGAAAGGGGCTAATCAGCAGAATTATTGTTTTGCTGCCACAATTTGCAGTATTTAAATGTAGTTGCTGATTGGACTGAAAGTTTTATGATATAGCATATAAAACTAGTTTGACACAAAAACGAAGCTGCTTATAGCCTGAACTTTGTTTCTAGCTGCTCCAAGCTGCCACCGAGATGCTAAAAACCAAAACAAGATACTACTACTAGATTTATCTTATTCTGCTCCTAATTGCAGTTATGGAAATTAATTAATATCTTCAAGATTAATTTATATTTGATATTCCAGTTGCTTCATTTCTTTAATTATCCTTATCCTTAAAGTGAAACTGAACCAAATATTTGGCTAATATTAAGCTCCACATAACAGCATTTCGGCATCTTGTATTCATGTACAAAAGGTAAGAAACTGCATTGGTATATGTTATGCTGTAATTAAGAGCGATACTTACAATTTCATCAGAATCTGAACTGCATCACATGCTGAAACTCCCATCGGTATTTAGGGTAATGACCAGCCTTTTTTGTCAATAAGCTATAAGAGAATGTTTAATAACACCACCAAAACCCAGACCTAGAGAATAATTGATACTTGCATTTCCTCTCCAGCACACGTTCAACGACTATTATCAAAAAGAGCTGCTCATCACAGACTGATATGGCACATCACAGTACACATACATATATGCACCCTGTTATAAGCCCTGAAATAAACCAGTAATAATATCTATCTGGCCACTTACTGGGGTGGGAATGGGGGAGAGAACAAAAAGAAATAAAATAGGGTATCCTGGGTGGGGGGCTAGAAGCAGGGAATTTCTTTGAGCTACCAAAAGAAACAAGACTACAAGTGTCAAAAAACATTAAATTATAAATAATATCTGTACTTAGACTGGCTTGACATGCTATCATCAGTCTTATAAAGATTTAAACGGTAAAAGATACTGCTATTTCTGACTGAGGTACAAGTACATTTAACATTATAGAATGTATTAAACTTTGATGATGGTACATTTTACTATGCATACTCATGACTAGAAGGGCAAAAGAATATTATCAGAGTCAACATTTTACAGCTTCTTCAACATAGCACGTGTTAACAAAGAACCAACAAATAAACTAGGTTTAGCATGTTTTCCCTTGCAAGCTAATTTCAAGTGAAATTAATCACCTGTAACACAAACCTAATATTCTTTAAGCAGAGTAATTTTCGGTTGAAGAAGGTGCACCTGCCTACATCTTCAACATAAGCAAAATCAAGTACAAAAAACATTAAATAAAACGCTGTAGTAAACCTTGACTTCTGAAGAAAGAATTTTTTCAGACATCTTTTGTGGCTTTGTTTTGTGCTACAGCCCTTTAAGTTTTGTCTTCATAAAGCCCTAACTAGTTGTAATCACTTGCAGTCTAATTGTGGACATTTATCTGCTTTTCTTATGCATAGAACATAGCTATTAAAGCTGAATGGTGATGGTGTGAAGTATGGGTTAAATTGAGTGAAATTAAAGCAAATTACTCTGGGATGTGGAACTCTGAAAATAGAAACCGCCAATGATTTGCAACCCTCTTGATGATCAGCTTCACAGAACCCTAAATGACAAGAAAACTTACATATTTTAAAGTTAACTAGATTTTTTTTTTTAAATAATATGTATAAATTTATTTAAAATGCAAGCAGTCACTGTGGCAATAATTATTTTGTTTTACCTGCATGGTAGAAATATAAGAAAAGGTTTTAATTCCCATTAAACACACTTGTTTTTATTCTCAAGTTCAGCTGATTTTTAGCAACAGAAAAACAGTTTGGAATATTAGTTGCAGCATTAATTACTTTGAACACAACGTTACAGTTTATGTGTACCATATGGCTATACAGACACAGGATGGTAAAAGCAGCTGCTTTGGGCTCTCTTGACTGGTGTGGTATTAGGACTCAAATTCATTACTTACCTATATAAAAGATAAGCAGCTACATTTACCCTGCTGAGCCCTAATACCGCACCAGTCAAGAGAGCGCAAATCAAGCACCCCTCCCCAAAAGTCTGAAATAGCGGCTGAATGGCAGTCCTTTCAATATCAAATCTATTGGGAGTATTTGACAAAAAAGGGCAAGTCTATTTCTGCACTGGCAGACACACAATGAGAGCATGTAGCAGCAATACAGGATTTTAAATGACTGTAGTATCAACTTCTTGAGCATACAAAGAATTTACATTTGCATAGAAGTACTCATCAAGCAAGTACCGCACAAGGTCAGAGATGAGAATTATAACCTCCCCGGGAAACAGTGAGGCAAAGTAATTCACTTCAGGACACATCAGTCGGCAGAAGAAACCACGATTCTGCTCCTGGTGGAAGCAGTTTTAACAGAGAAAAGTTGTTACCAAGACAGTCGCTCCAATGAGCTTATCTGTAAAATCCTGTTCCAGAGCCCTTACCCTTGAGTCTGACAAATATTAGTGATTTATTTCAGATGTAAAATGTGTTTACTTGCCATTGCTCTTTCATCCTAGCACCACTGGGATGTAGTCAACACTCTGCAGGCAAAACCTTCTACCTGCTGAGATTTGCTATCAAGTTGGTCACACTAGGTAAAGGACATTATTTGACAGCTGAAGGAATAAATCTTTGAGCCCTTCATGCCTCCGTTTGCAGAGGGCTCGCTCTGACTGCCCTTGATCATATATTTGAAATGCTATCACTGCACTGCCTACCAAATAGTGCTTAGAACAAACTCCTTGGTTACCCTTCTTGCAACAAACTTTACCCAGGATCACAGCACATGGTAATTCGCATGGACTCACTATCAGAAGACTAGGAAGGGCAGTACCCGATGTAAAACTTCAGGATGGCTGACATACCACTTAAATTATTTAAAATATGAATTCCCCAGGAAAAACTAGCCTCTCTGTTCACATTTTTCTAAAACATAATGGTGATTTAGAAAAATGCCCCTTCTGTGGAAGAAGGGGCATTTGGAATGTAGTCTGGATTACTGCAAAATGTCCAAAAGCCAAAAAGGTTGAAGAACGCAAACATCTCCTTCAGAGACAAGCACTCCTGTCTCTTGAAGTTCAGCCATGCTCTGCTCCATGTTACTTTCTGTTCCAATGACTGCAAACCTTCCTTTGTGAGTTGAACTCGTGAAAGGAGAAGCAAACAGGAACAAGGGAAAGCTTCCACAGTACCACCCTCCCTCGTGAGCGCTCCCATGGCAGCACTGCCTCCATGGAGGACAGCGCATGCAGGAAGGTCTGGCCACAAACATCAGTGGGTAACTTTTAACATGCCTCTGTGTACCACATACCCAGCTGTTCACAGAAGACAATGTTCCTAATTAAAAGTAGACTGGAACTCATGTATTTGCAATCTGATCGTGTCTACACTGTACAAAAACATGGTTCCTAAACAGAAACCATTTGGAAAGTAGAAATATGCCTATATATCTAACTGTGTATTCCTATAACTTCCACCACCTCCATGGTGCATTTTACCCCTTCTTTCTGGAAGTCAGTCATCAAGGTCTTTTCTTTAGGAATACCCACTGCCAAGCTCTTCAGTGTCCGGTCTTACCTGGAATCTCTGAGACTCACCCTTAAAAAAATATAACTGCTAACAGTAACTGTGTTTTTAAGACAATATATTTACACAGATCATGAATAGCAACTAGCAGCCATCAGCAGAACCCACAGGACAATTCTGTTTGTCCTTGAATGACCAGATATACAGGAAACATTTTAATTATTCATGGACAATTTATTTGTGTGTCCTAGTTTCGGCTGGGATAGAGTTAATCTTCTTCCTAGTAGCTGGTACGGTGCTGTGCTTTGGATTTAGTCCGAGAATAATGTTGATAACACACTGATGTTTTAGTTGTTGCTAAGTAGTTCTTACCCTAAGTCAAGGACTTCTCAGTTTCCCATGCTCTGCCAGTGAGGAGGGGCACAAGAAGCCAGGAGGAAGCAGAGACAGGACACCTGACCCAAACTGGCCAAAGGGATATTCCATACCACAGCACATCATGCCCAGTATATAAACCAGGGGCATTGCCAGCAGGGGCTGATTACTGCTTGGGGACAGGCTGGGTATCGGTCAGCGGGTGGTGAGTAATTGTATTGTGCACCATTTGTGGGTTTTTGAGGGGATTTATTCCTCTCTCTCTCTTTTCTATTATTATTATAATTGTATTGTATTTTATTTTGATTATTAAGCTGTTCTTATCTCAATCCACAGGTATTTAGCTTTTCTGCAATTCTCCTCCATATCCCACTGCGGGTGGGTGGGGGTGTGAGTGAGTGGCTGTGTGGTACATACTTGCCAGATGGGGTAATTCACAGCCCTGGGTCACAGATTGACTACACCAAAGACAGAGAAATAGCAAAAAAAACCCCACTTGAGCCCTGATGGTTTTATTGGGTCTGGCATAGCACTGCATAGCAGTTACCACGACTGTACTCATACTGAACCACTTCAGATACCTAATGCTGAAACAAAGCACGAGCCACTAAACTCTGCTGAGTCCACCTTGGCTCCTGTGCAGAGCCAGCTCAATGCTCTTTTCTGCATTCTTCAACACCTTGGAGGGTTATTAGTCTTTGTAAAACAATGAACACAGAATGGATAGTTCAGCTCAGCACAGAATGCAAAACCATAATCCTCCTGGAACCCACAACAAAGGGTGTAAAATTGTTTCAATAAGGCATCTTCTCTTCAGAAACATTTAAAGCAATGTCTTAAGCTATATAAGTGCCTAGACAAAAATCAGTAATGACAAGTTTTCAGCTACAAGAGGTTAGTTATCTAAGCAGTTCCCAAATATTCTGAAACTCAAAATAGATCGTCGTTACGATAAAACAAGAGCCCTACAACATTGTCAAACTTCTTGCAGTGCCTTACAAAAGTGTGATAAAAATGGATTATGGAATTTGATGGAGGGGGGGAAGTTATGTTTACAAATTCATTGTTTACAAAAAGTGTGAAGGAGTTTTTGGAAGAAGGGTATTTAAAAGGAGCTGTAAATGTAGCTCATCGTGTATTAACACAGAACCTTATTCTCCATATCTGAATGTTTCTCTTCTGAGGATCTATTTCATTGCACAATGGAGATGAGGAGTAGTAAACATACTAGAGGAAGGACCAGCCAACAAAACTGAGAGTTGATAAAGACTTGAGCAAAAATTGTTCTATTAGTGCCATTACGTACACATATGCCCTGCATAAGTTTGTAATGAAGTACTGTGTTGCTGAGTGAATAAAATATCTTTAAAAACAAAAGCAAAAAGCCTCTCAGTAAATTTACCTTATATAAACATGCCTCATCATACAACCTTCCCTCTGGACAATCTGGCCCACATTCATAACGTATTACATAAACTTAATGCAAAAGCAGCAATACAGTTCATCCAGATTTATCCTTTGCAAATCAATTCACATTTTATAAGAGTGCTGCCTATTGGTTTCTATTAATAGAAATCCTGTTAATAATAATTTAAAAATTTAAATCATTAGCTGGTTAAGAGACAGTTTGTTCTTTATACATGATTTTTCACACGCAGTGATTAATTTTCAATAAATTAATTGGTGATACCACAGTTTTTAGGACCTCACGTTATGGTACAGGCTTGGAATCGCAAGATATATCAAATGATCTTTCTAGAGCAGGACCTGAAATACCAAAAACAAAAGGTAATATATGATTTGCATCTTATTTGAGATGCTAGACCTGATAAAAGGGATTTGGAATGTTTCCTGTTCGATATTCACATCTTAATGTAACAATTTTACTTTGGATGTTAGTCCCTTCTTCCTTATAAAACTCAAACCAGCATCCCAACAGAAAACTAAGCATATTACTTGCTATAGATTGGCTGATCAATTACATTTTAAGTAGATAACTTTTTTGCACATTTTAGCAGTGAAGTAATCCCTAAACTCAGGAATTTGCTTTTCTTACTAGTAACATTATACTTCAACGGTAACTACATGTCAGATGTGTTCTGTAACTATCTGGCACCATCTAGTAGCCACTGCCGTCTTCTTTACTAAATCCCATTAACAGATTATGTTAAGGGATTGTGACAAGGGAGATACTCAACAGATATGCAAGAAATAACAACACAAGCTTCTTTATCTGAATCTCATATGGTCAAGAAAATGTTTTATGTTTAATTAGATACAGTTAAAGTCAGTAACTACTTGCACACTAAGCAAATGCCTTCTGCCTTCCTTGAAAAAGTACATTAGATATTTGTGTGTGTGTTGAAGTTTCCAAGAAAGAATTTAAGAATCTACTGGCAAATTTTAGCAATAGTTGACAGAATGCATTGTTTCATGCACTTATGCAAACATCTTCTGTTTATTCCCTTCCCCTGTCCTGAAAACATGCAAGTAAGTTAGAAACTAAGGAAGAAAACATATGGTTTGATTAACTTGAAGCCTGGATATACAGGGTGGGTTTTTCCATGATTGTCAAAGCAGAGTGTCTTGTAGTCCCTAAAATTGGGAAGGAAGGGAGGGGGGCAGCAATATGAACATATTGAGACTACTTCATTATGTTCCCGAGGTGTGGCTGGGTAGAAATCTTTGTTTCTAACAGTACTACTCCTTTAGCCTGCAAGCAAATACAAATACGCAGCCCTACCATTCTGCTCCTTGCAACATAAATATATAAATGTGATACTTTTGCAACATCTAACCACAGCTTTTTAAGCTGAAACAGTTCTTCTCCTTTTACTTTAGATGTCAAATCCATCACAGAAAAGAATTTTGTTTTTAAAAGACTTCCTCAATGAAGCAGTTCATTTCTCTGCCATTTAGCTCACTGTATTTTTACAAGCACCAGGCTGAGCAAACTATGATTGAGAGAAGCCATCTTATGCACATTGCTGTTGTCCCACATCATTCAGAACAAACCTTTTTAGATCGTTAACTACCACAGGAGTGCTGATTACACAGGCACCAGCAATTTCCTAACCAATGACCACCTGAACAATGATGTGTTCAGCTTCTCAGACCCTGAAGCCTTTCAGAGGTGAATCATTTCACAGTTTGGAACTAGATCTCCATAGCAACTTCCCTTTGAGGGTTTTAGAATCACCATCCCGTAATTCTATGATCATCAAGCTCAACCATTCCCAATGGTTCTTTTCACAGCAGATGGAAAAGGAAGCCTTGAAATTTTACAGTCTATTTCAAGCAATTCATCTGGCAGCCTATTAGAATTCAAAATATTTCGACCTTCAATCACAAAGCATGTTATCTGAAGCTGTGGTGATCTCAAGTCAAGACAAGCAGACGTTTTAGTCTAATCATCCATGATGAGAAGAGACTGACAAAAACTCTTAATTCAACCACCATCAAAATGCTTATTTTAACTGCATGAAAGTCTTTCAACAGGCAATGAAAACACACCATGTACCATTTTATCACAACCTTCCATTCAAGGGAAATATGAATTCTGAATATTGGCATGGATCTTTGCACTCCCCGACTGCTTTTGAACAAATATCTGCTTCCTAAAAGTCAGTATAAATTCAGTTCTACCACAGTATTTTTCAACAGCTGTCAAGAAAAATGATGGAAGCAAACTGCAATTAAACTTCTCATGATTGAGTACAATAAAGCTGTAAATGAGTTACTTATTGATGGATCCAGTTTGTTATAGGCATCTTCTAAGAAATCCGAATCAGTTACGTCTGAGAAAAAAAAATACCAATTACATTATAAAAACATAGCATTGGTTAAAATCTTGAAGCAAAGCTCAGTTTCATGATAATCATCATCAGAGGAGGGGTTTAAAGTTTCTTTTCCCCCCTCTGTTCCTAATTCCCAACTCAATTCCCTCGGTTTAGAGTTAAAAAAACATTTTCCTTCTCTAAAATGTTTCAGCCAACCACTGAAACAATCCCACTGGGGCCACAAAAGCTTTATATTTGAAAATCTTTTCACCTAAAGGCCAGGTTGATTCATTCATATTTTTTATCAACCTTAAGTACGAGTTAAATTCAAATGTTTTAAGATCTCAGTTGTACCCTGCCTAGTCTATTAATAACGGTGGTTCATCAAATTCCCACCCCTCCAAAAAAAGGGAAAAAAGAATATTTTCCCCACCCCAAACAACTCTGTAAGGTTAACTCTAGAGATAGCTTATTCTTGTCATGACATTTTCAAAGCACAAAGCATGAAAATGCAGGAGTGAATAATTGCCAGCTACATAAACACAAGTTACCTAGTGACTAAAGAATCCAGAAGACTTGCAACTTCCTATACAAAAAATGCTCCCAATAGTATTATTTAACAGGATCAGAAGTTTAATAAAAGAGTAAAAAAAAAAAGGGGGGGGGTGGAGAGAGAGAAAATATATTACCATTTGGTGACTTGACAGTGAGATTTTGATACTTAAAAACTGCTTAAAAGAAACAACAACCCACCTGTACCAAAGCCCCATTTCCCACCATGAATAGTGAAATAAGGAAAATTAACGGGTTTGTTACATTTTATAACATTTGTAGAGGCAGGAACACTTAATTGTTTTATTTTCTTTGAACGAAAATGCATCTTCAGTGTCCCTAAAGAGTTTCTTAACTGTGAGAGTGGCCACAATTGAGACCCTCTCCACAGCACTTAAAATGCCACATTTTATTAGGCTACAGGGAAAAAACAATCAACCCACCCCCACAGCTGACCTTATCCTCCTTGGTACGAACATTGTTGAGCCATACTCTGACTCTACTTCAAAGAAAAACTCTCTGAAAAGAGAAACTTACTTAAAAACCCCACAAAACTAAAAGATCTTGAATATAATGATGTACTAACTGGTGGTTTATTGAGAGTTAATATTTTTGGTGAAGTCGTTTTGAAAACATTTCTGTAAAAGGAATTATGATAAAAAACTCTGAGGGAATAAACTGGCACAATAGCGATTTATCTTCACAGATTTTGCACCATTTGCAAAGTTAGCTCACAAACAGAGCTATACAGCTGCTTACATTGAACTTCTTGAAGATCTGAGGGGGAGTATGTGAATATAACCACATATACATATAACCACTGAATGAATATAACCACTTCATCTAGGGATGAAGCTAGAATTTAAGATATAGTAACACAAATGAAAAAGTTATGCATCACCTGAAAATGTAAACTGTTTATTTCTACGCACAATCAACTGAAATAAGTATGAATTTTGTTCTAGCAATCTGAGAAAGAAACACCATGGGAAAAAAAAACCACCCATATCTCTTGAATATTTAAAGCACCACCTCCTGCAAAGACCAGAGATTAAAGCAATTATACATGAACAATATTAAAATTCTTAGTGGTTTCCAGTGTTAGATCAGCTACGTCAATAGCCAACATAAAACTACTGGAAAGATCTTCCTAGAGGAGACAAAGAAGTTAGAGGATACATTTTACGATACTCAAAAGTTTTGCTCAAAAAACAATTTCACCTTTTTTACTTTAATATGGAAGGTAATCAAATGTATTTATGAGAAGTTTTAACTCATCTATAAAGCTCAGCTTACTTTTTTCGTTTGTTGACCAAACATTACTTAACTATTAAGTACAACCTTTTATTTAGCATAGTTCTATCTGAAACTGAATATAAAACTGCCCATGAGCACCAAGTTACTTAAGCATATTCCTAATTAAAAAGTACAACTGTCACTGCAGCAATACTTACTTACATGCGCAGACAGAACTACATACATTACAACAGTAATGTAGCTATTACTAAATGTAATTTGAACAGGAGCATTTTTTGAAAGTTCTGAAGGGATAGCAAACGATAAGTATCTTGCATTGTACAATTAGACTGTCAGCAAAGGATGCCTATTAGTAACACATACACAAATCATCTGAGAGTTACATCTTTACAATCTGTTCTATGATTACGCACAGTTATGATTCAAAGTATTTTCATGGTATTTTCCAGGTATTTCTCACAAACAGTAATTTTAAAAACTTAAAATTGTCTTCATATACTAAGAATAGGACTGCATTTTTAGTTTTTCCTCTTCTCAGTATTCCCACCACCGTATCTGGAAAATCTCATCTTAAGCATAGTAGTTATATATTAGCTCACCGTTTAACAATCTAGAATAACCTTAAGTTTATTTCATAACATATAATCAAGCAACATATGGCAATTAAAGCACACTGAAAACAGCAGTTACTAGCTAATTAACATTACAGAAACACTTTTCTTAATGATAGAAAAAGACAAAGATGCTATAAAGTACTGTAGCATGAGGAACAGTTTGTTAAAAATCTTTTTGTTTAAAACATTAAAAACTTCAACTTGGGAGTTTGAAATTACAGCACTTGATGAATTAAAAATGTCAATGCAAGTTATGCTTAGTTAGGTAAGTGGTTTAGGGACTACGCTTTCACCACACGGTTCATGCAGGGCAAGCACCATTAACACAAATAGCTGCACCCCTCAAGATGGCTCAGCATTTGCAAACACCCCCAACATCTCTATTATTCATGCAGAGTTTCACTACTTTTATTTCATAGTAAGTAGTAAGATCTATTCTGCCATCACCACAGCACCTGAACTGCAGTTAGGGACAAGCAGCAAAAGATAACTCGAGCTGTGACGATGGCACCCTGGGCTGAAGTCAGGGGACCGCTGCCAAAAAAGCCACTGTGTTCTTTTAAATGCACTGGTTTGCAACATCAGTTCAGCAGCATACTTGTTAGATAATTGGTTTATGTTTTGCAATTAAATTACCACTTTAAAAATAGTGGCAATATTTTACCTTCACATGCTATTTTTAAACCCACCTTCTACTTATTACATTATGTTTTATATTTGTCTGTATTAACAGTAGCACCTGAAAACGTCAACACGCAAAACTGTGTGCAAACACACAGCCCTACCAAGTAGTCTCTTTGGAGATTAACACTTTCATACAAAAATACCTTCTGATTTCCTCCCCACCCCCCTGCCTTGTATCCCACCATTATTCACCAGCTTTCATACATGCTTATGCATATGAAGTTGTATTAGCTTTCCCCACAGTTTCATGATTACTAGATGGGTAAACACAAGGATTACAGCGGCAAATTAGTTGTTAGTAATAAACAAAATCAGGCCTTCCATGAAGTTTGGCACACAACCACAATTAATTTTATGCTCACATACAGGCACAGGACAGGGCACAAGCAAAAACATGTGGCCAACACTGAATGGATGGCAGAGAGCCTGTCTCAGCAGTATTGCCTTAGTTTCCTAGTCACTACAAGCTGGGAACCCCCCCTTCGGAGGGTTTTTTTAATTCTGAAATCCAAAAGAAGTGCTTATATAACTGTACACTCAAATTCTCAAAGTATCCACAGCTATCTGCATATGAATATCAGCATGAACATTTGTTTCATGCAGCATAAAAGTCAAGCAGGCCACCAGAAATTGCCTTTTTGCATGAGTAAACATCTATCTTAGAACACTCCCGCTCTTGATTTATAGATGAAAAAAAGATGTATTTGAAATCCAAACATTTCAGAATGAAAAATAATCAATACTACTGTTATCATCCTTCTCTTGATCACTGCCTTTTGAAGCACCACCTCTACTGCAACTTTTTTAATAGGTTGGGATATAAACTATCAGACTCACAGGCAGTCAGAGAAGACTCTAAAAATGATGATGTCGGTTGCTAATTCTAGCATGCAACATCTTTTGTTCAAGGTCTGGTTTGAAATTGGTCTTCTTTTCCTGACGAAATAAGCCTAAAAATCATTCTTGGACAGAATGAAGATCCTCTCCATCTCGAAACACTCTGGCTTTCAATGAAACTCGCTAGAAGAAAAGGACCATACCCGCCATCGCACTTCTGGAAATTTCTGAAGTCCCTGAAGAAAGTCCTTGCAATCAGCACTTAAATCTGTCTATAAAAAAAAATAATAATCTTAATCCAATTATTGTAGCAAGGTTCCTTGCAATTTTTTTCCCCAAAGTTACCATTTAGCATTTGTCTTGGACCTTGTCTATCCTGAAGAGGCTATCATTTGTATAAAAATATACATAATTATTTTAGGGTTGCTAAGCCTAGTAGACTCTCAGTAGATGCTGACCCACAATACTTACACATTTTCACGTTAAATGAAAGACAGATGACAAGGACATGAAAAGGCACATATAATATTTAAGCATTCACACAGATGCCTCTAACACTATGATTACAGATGGCAAATCAAGCACCACCACAAAGTTTCAACTCAACTTGCAGCCTGCTCACCATTTGCCCACGGGAAAGAGGGCTAACAGGAGCAA
Source organism: Strigops habroptila (assembly GCF_004027225.2). Taxonomy (NCBI): domain Eukaryota; kingdom Metazoa; phylum Chordata; class Aves; order Psittaciformes; family Psittacidae; genus Strigops; species Strigops habroptila. The sequence goes on along the minus strand of NC_044281.2, from coordinate 18,785,404 downwards.
GCCAGAGGCCAGAAGAACTGTCCCAGCAGACTTTACGTCACCTGCTAGTTGAAAGAGGAGAATCTGACAGAAAATAAGATCTCTTCAGAGTTACATCCTATTTTTCAGTAACCTTACGATTTCAAATCAGTTTAACTTTGTTATGAAGACACAGTTCACGGTTTGATTTTTCCCTTTTTGTAACAACCCTGACAAAGAATACTATACATACCTTTTTACATAATGAAACGTTCTACCCTAAATTGGATCAGGAATAAAAAAATTCCATATCACGTAACACAGAAAGAAAATGTTGTCCATCTAAGATCCTTTCCCTTTCATTTGGCAGGAAAACCCTGATGTTCAGAGCTTATGAAAATGTCATGCAGAAACTTCAAAAAGGTTAGAAACACATCACAAATCAACAAGGGGCTTCTTTTCTCTTACCAAAAGAAAAAAAATAATGAAGAAGCATAGCTGCTGCAGTGGTATAAAAACAGGCCACATTTTACTATCAGCAAGCCAGCGTTTTCAAACAATTTGTTTCTATAAAATTATTTTCTGAAGTTTTATGAGACGTTATCACAGAAGCGAGGAACTCCCAAAGAGCTACAAAAGCTGGTAAGTTTCTGTTCTGTCATTTAATAGTACATACACATACAAAATTCTTTTCTTTATATAAATTGGTAGGCTGTATAGCTAAGAAAAAACATGTTAAGTGAACAGAAGATGGATTACCCTTGACTAGGCTCTCGATTTCGGTGAAAAATCAGAACTCTGATCACAAGATAATTTTCTTTGTGGTTTGCTGATTACTAACCTTAAAAATGTTCTCCGAGTCATTAAAATCATCTGCTTCTTTACAATGTGCTTTCAGTTACTGGTTTTCAATTTTCAACACAACATTGCTGATAATATTACAATATCCCCTCCTCCTAAGAGAGGCCTTTAGATGCTGGCTTGCTCTCGGATGCGGCTCCATCTGCCTTCCTCCCCCACACTGCCATCCACAAGCCCAGCTTACCCATCTAGTCACTCCATCAAGACATTAAAACTGGTGGCATACCATACATATGAGACTGATTTATGCATTCAAGCTGCATCATACAAGTAATCTTTTTCATTACCAAAGATTTCCAAAAGGCTCTTTCTTCTTAAACATGCTAAGTATTACATTCTAGTTATGTGGAAATGCTTCTACGGAGTGCTCGTATAATACAAAAATAATGCACTTCTGCATAATTACGCTTGCTCTGAAACAAAGAACAGATATTTGTTCTCCAAGGCAAAGCTTAAAACACAGAAAAAAAATGTAACTTCACACTGGTTTTATGAATGAGATTTTAAACCTGTGTTAAACTGGGGGCAACCTATCAAATTCCACCAAATGTAACATATCCATTTAAAACAAATTTCCTATAGCTGCAGTGGTCCCAACACTATTTAGTGAAGAAGCTTTTAGCTCTCTAAGACTGCAAACAAATTACTGTTTCTCATGTTCCCTGTTCTAGTACAATAAATTAACAACATTCAAGTAAATAGCACCGCTGAAGTACAAAACCCTGTTAACCAACTTCACCCTGCTGTTACATAGCAAGAAAACAAAAAGGAAGAAGGCAAAAAGGAATAAACCAGCAACTACTACCACGTGCAGAGGAATCCTGGGGAAAAAAAAAGAAATCCATAAACAGAGAGAGATGAGAGAAAAGCGTAACTTGAGGTTTTTAGCTGACAAAGGCAGTGTTTCTCTCCAGCACAGAGGGAATTTCGATGTTGCTTATGAGAACCAGATGAAGGACATTGAAGAAGTAAGGACTCCTTGTGTAACTGTGACACACAAGCTGGGAACAATGGCAGTCTACAACAACCTGTCAATATGCAGGCGGCTCAGGCAGCCTGAAGGCACTTTCCAGATAGGTAGTGCTGCCACCCCTGCAGGCTCCTGGCATCACCCCTCCTGGGAATCCCACTTCCCTCTCCCAAATATGGCCTGAAATGCTCCTGACACACAACACAGCAGAAACTGAGCAAGCTGCCCAGCCTGCAGTAGCAAGGACCAAGCGCAGGGCAGACAAGACCAGGCTTGTATGCCATAAGCTAATCACCTTTCCTATAAGGGATGCAGAGGCGTCTGCAGGGGACGAGTATGACAACCACAGTTTACACATCCAGACCCCACATACACTATGCTCCTGGACTTAATTGGTTCCCTTAGTTCATTACACTGCAAGCTGTACATTCCCATCTACAGCAAGACTAGGAAAAGCTGTGACACATTTGTCTGAAACGGTGGCTGATTAGGAAGATCAGAATTGTGATGTATTTACCTTTTGAAGTATCTAGTCCATCAGATTATTCAACAACAATGCTCAAATGAGGTAGTCAAAATTTCTTAGCATGACAACATTGCATTGACAGCACGGGAGGAAAATGAAAATAAGACCAAAGACTTTTTAAAAAAAAAAAAAGTATAGGGCTTTACTAAAAGTGAATTATTAAGTAATTCTGAATATTTTTTCTTCTGTTAATAACTGAAACCCTGTTGAGGTTTAGTAAGCAAGACACCCAAAAAGCTGAATAGCTGATTCGGCTGGCAGGTACCTTTGCTCTGCAAGGCGTATGCATGCTGCACTCTCCTGTTCTAATAATGGCTAAGGCAAGTCCAGCAGAGATACTGTAATGCTTCTGCAGAAAGGAAAATATAGGCATGTAACAAAACTCCCCAATTATTTACTGAATGAGTGCAACTGCATCCATTAATACTCAAAACCACTCACAGTGAAAACATGCAGAGAGGAAAAAAAAATAATCTAAACAAGCATACGGATGTTATTTTAATTCAATATGGGGCAAATCATCTACAAGGAAACATTCTTTCCACACAAGAAGAATGCGTATTTGTAAATGATCAATTAATTCATACACTAAATTATTCATTCTATGTAGCACAGACACATTAATGTCAGTCTGCAAATTTAATCAATATAGGAGAGGGGAGGGTGTTTATTTTTGGTTTTTGTAAGTATATACTGATTAGTTAGGTTCAGACCAAGCCATCTTTATTCACACTGAGCAGAACTTGACTGCAGTTCATGGCATTTAAATCACAAACACAGTAGGAGTAAATAAAAGAATTGCACCCTTGGAAAGGACACAGAAGTGTTTTAAAAGGTCACTTTCATTCTCTCTTCCTACTTGCTTAACATACATGTTCCAAGGCCAACAACGACAGGAAAACATATGAAAAGATGAAAGCAAGAATCACTAATTTACCAGTCAGCAGCTTAGAATGATGTTGGAATAATAAATAAAAAACATCATCTTGGTAAAGTGATTGTTGCTAAATGGTTTATCAGTTTAAACATAACTGTGAAATGTGAGCATTAAAATTATCATACTATTATCAAAGCCACTACATGGGAAAAGAGACTATATGAGTACAGTTGCATTTTTTTATACTGTTCAGCATGGTCTTTAGCTTGTGTTTATTTCCTCTTCACACCCCATCACTACAGGATTACTGTCGGAACAGTGCTGTAATCGTTGTCAGCAAGCTACTTTTAACTATATTTTTATTTGTGGATTGGAGGATTACCTTGAAATACAATTGTTTATTTTTCCCCTTCTCTTGCAAAAGCTTTAACCAGCAAGGCAAGAAACCTGCCAGCAATGTGATATCTGGTTTTAAGACACTCGGTATCAAGCTTCAGTAATTTCTGTCCAAGGTGTAACTAGTACGAACAGACCCCTTGCTCCAACAGGGCCGTATAAAGTGGTTGGAACACATGAGCAAACAGAGTGGGATTTATTTCACTTCACCATTAACACTAGTGGGAGGAGGTTTGAGAAAAAAAAAAAAAGAAATGGAGTTGCTAGGGCAAGTGGTCCCTAATCTGCAGTATTGCTCAGAAGGACAAGTTACTAGATCAATATTATGTGAAACAATATTATGTGAAAGAATAGAATACGAATGTTGAGCTTATACACTCCTGCCTCAGTTCTTCTGGCCCAAGGAGGAGGGGTGACAAGGCGATGACTAATGGCAACCTTCAGTGCTCCAAGACGAATACACAGCCAGAGATTTTACTGCAGATTCAGTAGAGCCAGTAAGTCCTGCATGCAAACTACTACAGAATTACACACTTCTCATGTATTCCCTACAAAACTAAAGCAATTTAATATAAAAATCAGTAATGATGTAGCTTCCTTATAGCCTAATTTCTTCAAATGGGAACTATGCCTCATATAATTTTAAGTATATGGAAATTCTGAAGACATGTTATTCCTTTCCCAAGGTTATGTAGAATAAAACAGACCTATTGCATACTTAACACAACCAACATACAAAAAACTATACTAATTTTACCTGCTTTATTGAACTATTCACAGAAAAAATCACCTTTTACTCAAGACTACAGAATTTGAGGAGGGGACAGCAGTATTTTCCACAAATTTCTATAGCACTGAGTATCTGTTTTAACCCAAGGAATACAACTTAATATTAAGAAATCACAACCCAATCACATGCAAATTTTTCCCATTCACTTCTAAGTGGAAAGATACGTAAATAAAAAAAATAAAAGCAACAAAAGAGGAACAGAACATCACAGATAAGGTATCTCCAACAGAGAAAGCCATTCCGTAGATATCTGTACAGTCATTAGTACAGTAGGGTCAGAATCAGAAAACCCTGTGTGTGTTATAAAAACCAGAGTTTGCTTTAGGGTTTTATTTTAAACCACATAAACTAAAACTATTCCGTTCATGTCAAAATGTGTTCATATGGAACAAAACATCTCCTGCAGTCCAGATCACTTTACTGCAAGGCTTTTTTCTCTGTTGCAATATCACCATGTGCCATTAATTTGCTAGTTGGGAAAAAAAAAAATACTGAAGCCTAACATGTATTTATATCTACTTGTTAAAAAAAGTACAAGAAAAGCCTTCCATAATGGAGAAAGGCGGAGGAATGGAGGGGGTGGGAGACAAGAACAGGACACAAAAAAACACCTTTTCCAAAGATTGTTCAAGGCAAAAGGGACATGTCATGTTAAACAGTAGTCAATAGCTGTATACAACCAGTAAACAAATTCAGCTCTATGAAAAAAGAACTACATCACCGTTTAGTGGTTGCAATTTAGATTATTCTAGCGTGTAATACTTTAATTGTATAAAACAAAGCTGATGTCACAAACACAAAAGAACTTCTTGCAAAGCAAGCACCACAAGTAATTTTTATGCTGCCACTGATGGCTGACAAGTGATGAGCACTTTGTTCGAATTTATATACTTACGCATCTAAGGCAACAGGTGGCTTATAAAAAGAAAACACTGGGAGCTTTTTAACTCTTCATTATCAAAATTTTTATAATATGTTTTATGATAATGACTAAACAATCGCTCCAAATAAAAGCTCAACATACTAACTACAAAGATGAACTATGGCTCCAGGAAAATTATCCATTCTTTTGATAAAAGCAGAAACCGAGGTAAGGTTCTGGATCCCACTGACTTGAGCTCTGCCTACACTCACAATGTTTTGTAATTCCACCAAGCACTCGGTACTTAAACAGCACCATGTGACATATAAATTATATCAGTTTAAGACAAGAAATTTTATATTTTCTTGCTGACTGTCTTTTATATATCCATCTCAAACAATAGTTGAATATTGTAGCACAGTTGGAAGGGCATTTTTACATTCAGGTCTTTAAGCCAACTGAAAGAGTGATGTGCTTCCACTGTTGTTTGATGTAGTTTTGGGGCAAGAGTGGTGTTACAGAAGCACGTTGGGTTCTTCCTAAATACTGCACAGTCCAATTAACAGGTTTGTTTTCTTTAAGCACACAGAGTTATAAATAAATAAATAAATAAACCATCTCCACTACACAGAATGCAGGATAACACTTCACACTTGCATTTAAGTGCAAAAGACTTCCAGGCAAAATAAAGGATACTATAAACACAGAAGTAATTCACGTTAAAATTAAAAATAAATACATTTTTTAAAGGAAACTTAGAGTGGTATTGACTGATTCAGTTACATTAGAAAAAATTGGATGATAAGTTGAGAAGGCAAAAATGCAATAAGCATACCAAAACAATCTTCATATTCTGCCTTGTAATTAAACTATGAAATAACCATCTGCTTATGATTAAAACATCTTAGTGTTTGCTGTTTTGGATAGATTAAATGCACATACCAAGATATTAGACTTTTTCCTCTGCATGGTAATTTTACCATACCATCCCTAACAATTAAAAAATACGACACATCAGTATTTTTATCTTCATATATATACACACACACACTTCATATATATACACACACACACACAATTTCTATGGTGACGTTCACTGGATTAATCTTTCTGCTTTGTGACAGTTCAGAGCAGTGCTGAGCAGCTCAACCCAGAGTCTTAGACTGCCTATCTTTCAGATTCCCTCTGCTTCTTTCCATATTCTCTCTGAAAGCAAGCAATCCCTCTCAGGTAGCCTACATTCTTGTAGCTACATATTTCCCCCCTTTTGCAACTCTTTCACACACTTGACTTCCCATTCCTACTGCTATTTGGTTTTGAGACATCAATTTTCACATCAAATTACCAAAGCTTGGTGCATAAAAATATTCAATAAGCCTCAAGGAACTGTTATCTCAGTAACAGCTATCTCAGTAAGTACTGAAATGCAAACCTATGCTCAAACGTATTTTTGAAGTTTAACTAGTAAAGTGAGCTTGAGGTATGGAAGCTTATCTGCCATCATCGTTATTGGGGGAAAAGCCTGTATGATGGGATGGTGGTGGGGGAAGAGAAGGAAGAAGGCAGAAAGAAGGAAAGAAGCAGCGCTGGAGTTTGATTTTATAAGGACAGCCTTTTAAACCAACTTTAACAGAACTTCACCATTTAATGCTTGAATACTCGGAAAATTAATTCCATATCTAAGGATAAACACTGAAGTTCTGCAGAATCTTGTTGCTGTTGTATCCAAAACCAGACGAAGTCCCGCTTTAGCTGTGAAACTCAAAATCAGAACTGAAAGTAGCATTTCAGAAGTATTCCAGAAGAGCAAATGGTTGGGTTGATATTTAATGCATTTTATTAATTGCCTCTAAGCACTGAGGCTTCAGGATATCATTTGAGGCTAGACACCCCTTCGCACCAATATTAAAATAGCAGCTTTCAAAGCATCTCTAGCAACTACCGCTGACATCAATATCCAGAGCTTAAATCCAGCCCAATCCTAATTTTATTCTTCTGCATAAGATTTCAGGATAAAAATACATCCTGAAATACACTAAAAAATAACTGAGAGCAACCTGAGAGTAGAAAATGCAACTTCCAAACAGAAGAAAAACCCCAGACCATCAGGTTTTCCATTGAGATGCCATTGGTAACTAGTTAATAAATGATCACCTGTAAACCCAAGCAGAAAAGTACAACTTCATCCTTAGCCAGTAGGAAGCTGGGCTTCATCACGACGGAAGAGAAGTTTTGGAAAGCATATTGGAAAAATACCAACCATCTTTGTTGAAGGATCACCAAAAGAAGTCCACAGATTTCCATATCAATACTTTATCATTACAACAATGGCATAAAAGGCACATTTGCAACCAAACCCTGCATCTCACTAACATCTCCAGCATACATGACAGTCATCAAAAAGTTAGTTTTCCTCAGGGTCCAGTGGACAAAATGCAAGGTTTGACAGAAAACATCTCCAAGCCTTGCAGTCTTGGAAGAAAAAAAAAAAGCTAATAAAAAATAATGCAATTTGCATCACTTATTTCTTATGGCTGCCTTTTTACAAACATTTTTCAACTTACTGTACGAGCTTAATGCTCCCTCAGCTAGAACAGCACGACTGTTTGCTGGATTACATGTTAAATCTGATTAGAGAAACAACCTATTTTTAAAATAACCCAGCAAGAAGAATATGGTTATTTTTAAAAACCAAAAGCCCTTTTACTACATGGTTCTAAAATCAGTCCAACAGTACAGGAAAAAGTGGCAGCATAGAGATGAGAAAAGGTGTTGGAGTACACAGCTGCTTCAGCTACCAAAAGACAGACTTAGCCAATGTACAAGTTAGGCACAAAGTGTGACTTGGGAAGTGGCACTGTGGTCATTGTGAAAACCAGGACTACACCAATAAATGGCAATTCCGAAAGAAAATCAAACCAAAGGTTTTTCTGTCAGGTTATCAAACATTCTCATAGACTGAAAAAGGTTACATCTGAATTGGATGACAGCTTTTGCTTAGGTGCGACCTCTAAAGCAATTCCTTTGGTAGAAATAGATACGCTCTTCGGCTTTCTAATGTGCGCTAACTGCTGCCAGGAACTTTTAAGCACTTGAGGGACTATGGACCAAGAAAAAGGAAGCACTCTGAACTGACACCCCAAGGATCTCAGACAGATCTGCTTGAAACATTAAAAAAAAAAAAAAAAAAAAAGGAATTATATTTAATTAAGTCTTACAATTACATGTCTTAACTAAGCTAGAAACCTTGTTTAGTTTGTCTAGAATAAGTAACTTGTAGCCAGCATAAGAAACCCAGAGCCAGCTTCCTCCTGGTCTTCATTTGCAGTATTTACTCTGCTGTTCAGGACACAGCAGTATCACAGACGTACATCATGGAAATACAAGAAATACAGACAATGAGGGAGAATTTAATTCATACATTTTGAGGGCCAGAAGAGCTAGCAGAGCATAAAGTATATTCAAAACAACTTGCAAGTATAAAGTAAATACAGTGAACATCTGTCCAATGATGTGCACGTTTGTTTTAGGAACACGAATTGAACACAAGCCCATGACATGGCAAAATTCTTTTTAATAAAATAAAATAAACCAGGGCAAAAGAGCATTTGCAGAGCTCACAACTGCTCTTCTTCAAACATATTTTATCCCCCTTCATCTAGTAATTCCAGACTTCTTACTTAACATTCTTAGACTTCGGTTTCTATTTAAAGAGAGAAAGAGAAGAATCTTCAGAGTAACTTGGTCTCTTGCCTCAAAGCACTAAAAGCTCTATCACTGCACCTCTAGCAGAAGCCGAAGCAATGGTTCCCCTCACCTGGAGGCCACCACTCCCACAGATAATGCACCACAATCACTTTTGCGAGCGTTCCTTGTCTATTTCAATATTAACTCACCTAATTTCACCTAATCAGCCTCAGAATTAATTAAATCGGCTCATTTGATACTGACACACTTGCATACTTGCTTTCCATACTCAACTCTGGAGCAATGAAGGACAATGACGAAGACCCCCTGAGCGCCAACAGTTAGCTCCCACTGCTGTTTCCAAACCCAACACAGGTCTATGCCCTCAGCCGTGTAGGGAGCAGAGCCATCTATGGATAAATTAAGAAACAAAGAAATGCAGAGCCTATTTCAAAGTTTTCATTAAAACTCTGCATTAAGAAAAATAATACTAAATGAAAAACATCACCACCAGAAAAACCCAAACCTAATTCATTGTCTCTTCTGAAGAATGCACTCTTGAGAAAGCAGCTTTCTGAGAAGAAAGCTACAATATTCTCAGTCTACAAACCACTCATCTTTCTGATGCAATCACTGCGCCTAATGAAAGTGATGCTTACTAACAGTCACCCACTTATCTTTTTCTGTCACCAAATGCTTGCAAAGAATTGTTGATTTTATCCTGAGGTGGCCTTCTTCCAACCAAAGGAAAAGAGGCTTTCACATTTCGTATTACAACCAGGAAAAATAACAATAACATACAAACAAACCTGCAGTGTTTCCCTTCAAGCTCTCAAGAAAGTCCATGGCGCAGGAAAGAAGAATTACTTAGCAAGTATTAAACTCTCACTGTCTTAAAGCCAGGATACCATACACCATCAGTAATAACACCTATTCAAACAGGTAAACACGTTTCAAAAACAGTCACCTGAACATCCTCTAACACTATCGCATACTGATAATTCCTCTGAAGTATTACAGAGACTTATGTCTCATCTGTATAGCAATTATACACTGCCATATGACAGACGAACTGTAATGAAAGTAGTTGTAGGTCAAATAATAGCAATGGCTCGTAAAAAGAACCTGGCTGGTCTTTATTCTCAGGGAAGGGGGGGGCTTACTGGTCAAGTACTTTATGACTCACAGTACAGTATATTAGAAATTTTCTATGTATTCTTTAGAATTGAGAGATTGCCCTTGTAGCTCAGTAGGTAGCTCTCCTGTCTCTGGCCTATGAGGTCATAGTCCCTGCTGAGGAAACTTAACAAGTTCCATCTATAAATAGAATGGCATTAGATGCTGCCACTCTAGCAAGGGTGGTGGCCTTTAGCAAGAATTTTTTATGTTTTCATCTGTTCCGATACAAAAAAGGAATTGTACATAGAAAGACACAGGATATTAGGGTAAAGATGAATGACAAAGTGGGCTACAAAAGCCATTGTAACTTCAATTAATATGAGACTTATAATTCCAGCATTATCAAACTACAGTAAAGGCTAGAGAAGAACGCAAGAACAATAATTTTCCTTCTGAATAAGCATAAGTAATTAACTAAAATTACAGACTTTACAATATTTGAGACTGAAAAGAAACCTCCTAGGTACTGTACAATCAAAATCTGACTTGCAACATCAAGAGACAATCTCAATATAAAACAAACTTTGGAAGTTTTTATTAGTAACAAAAATGTTCGAGCATTCACAGCTCTCATCTTAGTTTTTCTGAAGAATTATATCCTTGAGACATTTATTTAATTATCAGGCATTAAAATGATACCACTTTACAATGTTAAAATTTTTGCTTCTCATAAGCACACATTTGGGGCAGCTTATTCAGCTTTCAGAATAACAATTACCTGTGGCCAGAATAACAATTACCAGTTTCAGAATAAAGCCTATTTAAAACCCTTACCTAAGTTTATTTGTACTTTAAACTGTAGTTATGTGGCCTTAGAGGAATATGGATTAAAGCTCAGGTATCTCTTTCACTCAGCTTGGAAACATAATTTACTGTCAGATAAAGAGAAAGGCTAACTCAGAGTGCTGACAATTTTCCAGCACCTGTTCCACAATCTGCATCCACAAGCCCAGGAAAACAAATTCACTCCTCTGTGGGAGACAAAGCTGCAAACAGCATACTGCAAACAGTTTTGAGGTACAAACCCGTAAGTTGTGTTCATATACACGCATCAAAAGCAAAGAAACCCCAGTAATAAACCAGGAGGTTAGGGTGATTTTACAATGTGGCTTCCTAGATCTCAGAAACGCTAATATTATGCTCCAGTAAGAACAATGACAGGTCTTGCAAAATTCTTCTGCAATAGTTTAGCTTAGGTTACTGGCCTTACTGTATTAATCTTATTTGCCCAGGTGAGAAAACTGATTAGTTAGAAGTTTTCCACAGCTGGCCACATTAAGCTAGCTGATTCCTCACTGGCACTGACCTATTGAACAGGATGTGGGTATTCAAAACATCTCCATCTTGCAGGTTAAGGTTTAGTGGTAGCACTAGTTGAAGCTGCGTGTTGGAAGATCCAGAAGAATCCCATCCTTTAATTCCACTACCAATACCTGGGTCAATAATGTACTATCCAAAATGCACACAAAGCTCTTTTCTGCTCTTCAGGTGCTTCTGGGAAGCAGACCACACCAACAGACAACTGCTTTGCGGCATAAGCCTTCACCCTAGGGCCTCTTCCCATATCGTTGTATTGAAGAGTAGGCATGCAAGAAAGGTAAGAGCCATGGTACCACACCATAGGATGCCTGGTCTTGCACATAATCTACTCCCAGTTTCACCTACATCCACTGTCCCCGCTGCTGGATGCTACACAAATGCTTACTCCAATCCTATGTAGTTATTTCTCAAGAAGCTTCTTGGAGCAGTTGTCTGTATGCATGTTTCTTCTCTCTCCCAACACTTTTCCTGAGCAAAAAGACCATTATGCTTCCATCCTTGGGTCAAGAGAGAAAAATCCAACAGCACTAGAGCACTAGCTCTTCAAGATGGCTCAAGGCTAGTACATGACACTAATGACAACTGCATGTGTTTCCCTGCAACAAATCTTTCGTCAAGGCAGTACTTCTTGAAAATTGGTCTTTCATGACTCATTACTTCTTCCAATCTCTTTTTTATTGGGCACTTTGTGGGTTAGACTTGGGGGGCTTTTTTGGCCTCAAACTGATTTGGACTCTTCATTAGGGACTGGAGTGGTAGGACAAGGGGTAATGGCTTCAAACTTAAACAGGGGAAGTTTAGATCAGATATAAGGAAGAAGTTCTTTACTGTGAGGGTGGTGAGGCACTGGAATGGGTTGCCCAGGGAGGTTGTGGATGCTCCATCCCTGGCGGTGTTCAAAGCCAGGCTGGACAGAGCCTTGGGCAACATGATTTAGTGTGAGGTGTCCCTGTCCATGGCAGGGGGTTGGAACTAGATGATCTTGAGGTCCTTTCCAACCCAAACCATTCAGTGATTCTACGATTCTACGATTTTTGTGCAAAAAAAAAAAAAAAAAAAAAAAAAAAAGGAAAAACAAACCCCCCAACTTTATTCAAATACGTTTCCTTCTGGCTGCCTCACATTATTTAAAAGGGAAAGACTTGTATGCATATAGAATTCCTCTATACAACATTGCTTCGGAACTTAACTTCACCTGTTTTCAGATGCACTTTCCCCAGTCTGGTTCATTACCACGCAGAATGTGGTACAGCATTAAGAAAAATGCCAAGACCTGATCAAATTCAGCTAGCAGTTGCTACATGTGCAATCTCTTTCTACTTGCAGGTATAAAAGCGCTGTAAGGAGGAGAGGAGAAATCTAGTACTCCGCTACTTCTGTTCATATCATCTAAACGAACAAAAGGTCTGAAGTAAAATAAAGCTAAGCAGCCTCTGAAAAATCTGCCTCTCCTGCAACAAAAGTATTTCCTTTTTATATGAGGAAAAACTGATAAGCAAACGTATACGGATCTCTCAGAATAATTTTGTTAGCCTCTCTTCCCTTTCAAGGTGGTGGGCTTCATGTCTGAATGCTGAGAGGTAAAATTCAAAGACAGATAACACAAGGCCTAAGACAAACTACCTCGGGTTGGTTTTTTTATGACCTGATATTCTGAAATTGTAACACACAATGCACAAGTAGTCTTGCTAATAAAAATTAGTTCAGTTTTATTTAAATTTCGCTAAAAGGGGTAGAGAAATGCCATTTTCACAACTTTGTGATAAAAAAAAGTCCTATGCAAAGCCTTTTCCCAGAATCAAAACACTTTACAATATTAAATAAAAAGTGCATTAGGTTAATACAATAAAGTTTTCCACATGGCCACAACCACCACTTTAACTTGAAAGCTTTCACAATTTCTGGTTTTAATATGGAGAAGTCACTGAAAGCTAACTGGAAGTTTAGCTGAACTGTAAGCTACTCCAAATATTTTATTAAATTTTAATTTAGTTACTCTAACAACAAATAAGAAGGAAGAGAAAAATCTCATTAAGAACTATTATCTACTCAACAGCATACAGAAATACATCTTGATTTTGTAATATTAACAAGTTTAATGTGTGCAAACTACTTTTAAACTTTGGTAGCTCAGCAGTGAAAGGTCTGTATTTGTAAACAAGGAACCCTAACTTTTTTAACAGGTGACAATTACGTTCAGTATCATAAAACAAAGCATCTTCAAAAAATTGAACTGAAATATGTGAAAAAGAAGATCTGGTAAGACAGCTATGTTTACATCATTTCAAGTTGAATTTTGACACGTTATCAAGATGAAAAAACAGCTTTGCATATTAGAAGTGACGAAGCCGAGCTACAGCTGCGTCAACAGAGCCACTATGATTCCCAATGCACAGAATACACATTCTGAAGGGAGGAGATGAGACTCATACTTTGTTCACCGAAATGCTAGTGCAGTGGAGTGTGGCTAAATGGTATCATCATATGCCTCCTCTCTGTAGCAGTCAGCTTCCAGGAGCGGCAATCAGCAGGTACAATACCTTCTTAGAGAACATGGGGGAAAAAAAAATGCACTGTGCCTCATGTATATAAAAGCTACAGAATTACTAGAATCTTTATACAGAAAATACACACGTTTTAATATAAAGTCAAAAAGTCAGCACAGAGGATGCGTCTTACCCAGTTAAATAATATTATCACCACTGATTTTTACAGGCAAATCAAAACACCGGCAGTATTACTGCAAGTTCCCAATAACCCTCACGATAATAAAAAATAAAGCCAAGTCAACTTAGTTTTAAATGCTGAGCAAAAAATCAGTACAAATATTGTCAACTCAGTTTTGATCAGTTTTTATCTCAAACAAGAATAAACTACATTCAACTTACGTGATTCATATCCATACAAGTTTTAAATTATATATATTATAGAAGTTACCTAAAACCCTGAAGGAGGCAGAACCCCAGGGTGTACTAAACATTTCCAGTTATAACAGACATAAAACTGGAGTAAAAGCAATTAAAGCTTTTTAGGAACCAATTCACGTTGGTCACATCAGCCACCTCTGTAAGACTGCAGGGGATGTTTACCTAGCTTCATGGTTCTTTCACTCTTGCCACAAAGAACAACCTTTCATGTATCATCAGTCGCCAAGCTCCCCATCCTGCCCCTAAAACGCAGCTACAGCTCCTCTGCTGGGGAGTCAGCACTTCCAGGCACAGGAGCAAAGCAGGAGCTCCTCACCCCTCGCTGCCTGCACTCCCCCAGCACTGCGTCACCCCAGGCAGCTCACGCGTTCCTCTGCAGGTCTGGAAGACCAAGTGATGGCATGCAGGCGAGCTCTCAAGTTCTGCCACCAAAGCCAACATCGCCTGCCCTACTTCAAACACTGGGCATCAAACTCTAAGGTTTTTTTATTTATTAAAAAGGAGCATTTGATAACAAAGTACTTTTACAGACAAATCTCCTTCCAATTTCTGTAACTTTGAAGAGAAAGACTGGCTTTCATCAAAGGAACTAAAAATAAGAGAAAAATGTGGAACATATTTTCTAAAAAACTAGGACTTTGGGTATCAGTGGGAAGAAAAACTCAAGAAAATGAAGAACTCTGGCTGTTTATCATCCAGTAGATTCAAAAAACTTGACAGAGCTCTAGCAGGGACTAAATGCTGACATCTACCATTTTCTTCACCAAAGCATTATTTAAGAGTAATTTATAAATTTACACTTGTAAGAAGGTTGCCTTTTTTAGCCCACCATACAAAGAAAGTGATTTTCCACAAGTACTTGTGACTGAACTGCCATAAAAGTTGAAAGGTGGTTAAAACCCTGCAGCTTGGGAAGAAACACTCCTACAATCTTCAAACAGCCTCCCTCCAGCCACCACCAAAACATTACTGCCTCAGTTAAATCCACAGCACACTGAAACATGGTATATGCACTATCAGAAATGTTTCAAATTAAACAGTGAAACTTGGAAGATGAACAAAGCTGTAACTACTTTAAAGCATGTGTCACGTTACTATGGTACCAATGCTGTAGACACCATTACCCAGAACAGAAAACCATTTATAAATTAAGTTTCCCATTCATTCAGCCAGTAAGTAAGCAAATATATCTGTCTGTTTTCACCATTGGATTCGGCCAAAAATAAAATATACTCCTGCCCCTAAGAAACTGGGAAAACCTCTGAAATATTTTTAAGTGTATTGAGATCATCAAATGGTTTATTTTAAATGTCAGTAATTCATTTTCAGTTTGTACACTTTAATAGAAAAAAAAAAATAAGTCTATAGGAAGTATCAAAATCCAAGAATGTAATTCTGTCTAGGAAAGCTTATTCACCTTGTTTATTGAGCTAAGACTCTTCTTCATACTGTTACTATCATGTACAAAAATACAGTGGTGCTCAACACAAACTTCCTCTTTTACTTGCCCTATTAGTTTACCACATGCTGCTCTCACACACATTGCTGCTTCTTTAGAAATATTAAAATATATGTTAGACATAAACCCAATGTTTTCACTGATTTAATGAACATTGTCTCCCTCAAGAAAAATAACAGTGTATCCAGGATATGGAAATTTGAAGGCTGAAAATCCATAACCAGTTCAAGGTGGAGGTACTTTTATTTTTCAAATGAAGTACAGAATTAGCAAAACAGAAGTAAATCTTGTTTCTCCTCAGCTTTCCGCCATGCCAGAAACAGTCTAGGTAAACATCACACAGAATTTCCACAGTTCCAACAGAAATATAGTTATAATTACTTTGAGAGTACTACAGCTGCAGCTCACCTATGTATCCTGTGGTGGATAAACTGATAGGCAACAACCTTCTTCAAAAATCGTCTCGTAACACAAAAAGGTAACAACAGTGATTTTGTTACAGCAGCCAAAAAGACCTACAACCAACCTTTTGTCACACAGAAAACAGTTTAATACATTCTCAATGAATGAAGGAAACAGGATCAAAACCTTTAGCCTAGGACTATAAAATACCTCCAGTGAGATTCCCAAAGTTTGCCTTATCATACTCAACAAAAGCTCTCCATTCCTAGATAGCCACTTCCTTGCCCATCATTACCTTCATTAATACAACTTAGTGAGTTAATTCTCAAACTGCTTTTTCCAAAAAATGCCAACTGAACCAAGCTAGTCAAAGCCTTAACAAGCTTTTTCTTCAATATACTCTGGCATGCAGACCTTGAAATCTACATCACAAAACCCCACAATGACCCGCTTCACATACTAGCCATTGTAGTGCATACTGCAACAGCATAAAGACAGAGAGGTTTCAGTGCTCAAAGGTGAAAATGCATTCCAGATCAACTCAAAACTTAGTGAAAACAAGCACTAAATGTTTCATGCTTTGAAAAAGCATGGTCCACAGACCACTTCCTAGTGCATCTCTTCTTAAGAAGATTTTATCATTCTCATCTCTTCATCATCTTCAGCAACATCTCCTTTCCAGCTTGCTGGCATACAAAGCCTCACCTTCCAGTCCACTGCCTATTTATTCCCCTTTCATAGAAGCAACCTGTCTGGGTTCCTTTTAAGTTAACTTCCACCAGACTGCAGAGATTCGGTGCCTACCGCTGAAAACTGGCAACCAGCCTCAAGGCACTGGCTCCTAAACACACACTCCGTTCAGAACTTGGACCAAACCCTGGTAAAGGACAACAAAGAAGCTCCATCCTCTCAGGATCTGGAATGTTTAAGGATATACAAAAACAGCTTACGTGGTTCCTGTAATCCGATAGAAACTGCAAACTCCAGGTATGCCAGACACATAAAAAGGGAATTTTACATTGGAAACAACTTTGACAGGTGGGTGGGTGTAAGCACATTACAGCATTTAAGAAGTTTTATACATTTTTATAATATAAGTTGGCATGGTATGTTGAAAGCTTCAGTGAGTTATAGGCTTTAACCAGAGCCTGTGCTGTGTAACCAATAGCTTCTTTTTTTTATTATTATTCCTTTACTAGAGGGCTATTAGTAGCTTTTAGTGTCAAATCTTCAGTTTTATAGTACTGTGGGGAAAGAAAAGTAGGACTAATATGCACTTTGCAAGGGGAAAAAAAAAAGTAATTTTACATCTCTCGACCACAAAATTTTGCATTAGCTTTTTATTATTAATGTTCCTAAGTAATATTTTGAAAATATTTTGTGTTTATTGGGCAGTCAACACACAGAATGTCTACCTCAGTTCATCACTAGCTTGTGTTCTAGTTAAAACATCTAGAACAGCGGCGTCAGAGATAAGGTTGAGATTTTAAAAAGAAAAAGGAAAAAGTGCTATTTAAAAAGTAATTCCATTATCTTTTATGCTCCCAAAGAAGAAAACCAGCAACAATTCTTTCACAACCCTTACATTTCAGAATCTTTGAAAGAAACTAAAACATATAACAAGTAAATGCAAGGCTAGATTAGAAGAAATTGATGTTATTATAAAGTATCCAAATGGTTTAAAACCCCACAATAATCTCATTTCTCTCAATCCCTAAAGAAAAATACAATGGTGTTAACTGTCACAATAGCTACCCCAAACAAATGCTTAGGATTTTCAACATATAGATTAGAATGGATCTTCTTCACTGGCTATTATAGTAATCTGTTCCTTAACAAGCATTTATGATACGAGCATCAAAACAGAGCAAGTATAATGAGTTTATCACTTGTTCTCAAATGACACTATGCAAAACAGTAATTACAATCCCAGGTTAGCAATAGGATTTGGAAGAACTGATCCCCCATTTTTCCTCTGCTCCAAATCATTGTCTAGGTGTTCTTGGTGCATAATAAATTGCATCTGACTGAGGTAGCATACTTACCTACTCACCGAGCATGCAGACTGTAGAAGCACATCAGTCCAATGTTCTGTATAGAATACTGCACGCCTTTGGATTTTGTTTTAAACACCCTGCCCACAAAATAAATTTTTTCCTCCAATCACCAAATAAATTTCGTTGTTGTTGTTCCATTATTTCATCACTCACTGTATAATAATGGCCAACCAAAAGACAGCAACAAAGGTATCTGGTTTCCTCAAATCTGAACAAACATTATGAAGTTCAATCTTTTCAGACCAGAAGCCTTTTTCAACCCTCAAAGTGTATTACAAACCAACATGCACTTTCAACAAGCTGTTAAGTGCCAAGTTTGTAAGTGCTGTTAATACTCTGAAGGCCAGTTCTGCATTGTGGTAATAGGTGATGACAGAATCAAAGCCCTTGGTCCAACTGAAAAATGTTCATAATTCAGAGATGAGGGCAGGGTGGTATGTATTCAAGACTCAATAAAAGTCACACAGAAATCAGGAAAAGGAAAGCGAGGCTTGCCCTGTGAGAAACAGAATCCCAGAGTCTGCTACTAGCTCCATATTTTCATTTTCTACTCCCATTTCAGCCTTTTATTATCACATTTCATTCCTTCTCCTTCATAAAACTAAACAAGTCAACTTTCATGCACTGCTGGCAAAAGAAAACACTAAACCATTACTGCAGACTTCTAAAAACCCAGTTTCTTTTTAAATCTTTAGCGCAATGCCAATGAAGAAAGATGCACCCATTAGACAGCAGATGGGGATTTGATTTGAACGGCAAAAGTTGAAACTATAATGGGTATTTGTTCCACAGTTCTTTATTTGAGTACAGCAATGCTGTCCTTAAGTTATAGAGAGAACATATAAATAAGTTTACATACGCATCAGATGAAAGATCCCATCACAGGCGTTAATATGAGACAAAAAGGAATTTCCTAAGCCTTGGCCAGTGTGGGCTCCTTTCACAAGGCCAGCAATATCCACCACATTCAGAAAGGCTGGAATTTTGCTGAAATATAAAAGTTAAAAGTTTCATTATTGAAGTATATTAGCCAAGACTTTTGGGACAGAAAAAAATTCAGAACATAAAAATCCAACACTTCTCTTTTCCAGAACAAGTTAGATATGATAGTAACTTTCTTTCTTATTTAACGTGTAATGTATAAAAGACAAGATTCCCCTCTCCCATGTAAAACATGAACCATTCTTTAATTTCTCTGTCATTGTTGATGTAAAACCAAGTAAACTAGTTTCCAAGTGTGGAATCATGCTGACAGCTATACAAACTATACTCAGCCAGGCCAGGAACACTAAGGCATGAAGTCAGTCATCTGTAACAAGCAGTTTTCATACTGCTAAAGGGATAAGACGTACCAACGGCCACTGCACTCTACTATCTCTAATACACCTCTAAGGTTACCATTTAGCAACTTTTTCAGAAGACAAGGGCATTTTTTTAATACAATGGTGAGCAAAACTAGCAGTGATCAGGTTATGCAACAATTTGAAAGAAAGCAGAAAACAAGTTAAGCAGCAGCTAGCATTATAAAATAAACAACTGTGATGTTTTCCACCATAAACAGCAACGGGTTAGCAGACATGTCCACACACATTTCATACAGCAACAACAAAATAGTCATGAAGTTCAAATTAGCTGACAAAAAATGGAAAAAGCTTTTAGAGCTATGGGAAATGCATATGGCAATTTATAAACTGCAAGCCTTTTATCCTCTGCAGATTCTCAAGCTGTTCTAAAATGAGCAAATAACTTAATGGATATTAATCTTTTCAGGTATATTCTAAACCAAATTACTTCTCAAAATCCAGCTGAGGAAGAAAAAACAACAACAAACCCACAAACACAAAACTTTGTGATAAGGTGTTGACTAAAAGCACCTTCATCTGGTCTATGCAAATGACAACACTATCATAAACAGTGGCAGAGACAGAACCACACTGAAATGCCGCAAATTCCTTGCTTGCAGAAGAGCAGAAACCGCAAACCAGAGCCATCAAGACTTCCAACTTCATGGCTTCAAAATAAATAACTGGAACACTACTTGATTTCCAACAAACGCTTTAAATTATCACACATTTCATTAGCACTATGCTAAGATTAATGCAACAGTTCACTACTTTACTGACAGTAAGTATAATGCAAAGCACCCAAATCCATAGCCTCAATATCAACAATGAGAAGGGTGTAACTTACACTATGAAGTCTGCATGAACATACAGTGCCAATTTGTAAAGCAGTGAAAAGCTGTCTTCTACAGTGAGTGTTCTAAATTCTGTGGTCTACCTCAAGATGTCTTTTCCAAAGAACTAACCATTGCAGTGCTGCACACAGCTGGAAGTAACCACGTGGGTTAGGAATGAGTGTTAGGGATGACCTAGCCAGTGACCTCCTAGCCAATCCTATATAGAAAGCTTCTCTGAACAGCATTGCACTTCTGAAGTCTGTATTGTCTACAGCTCAAACTGAGCTTTATTTTTATAACAGCTTGCTGGTAAATATATTTTAAAAAACAGGCCAAATATTGAAATATTTGACAGAATGACTGCTGTCAAATCTGTAACAGCAGAAAATTCCACTAGCATCAGAAAAACACCCTGCTCTTCTTACCCCAGTGCCTGGTATGGCATCTATGGCCCAGACAGAACAAGCTGTAGTTGAGGAAATCTATGATCAACATCTCTGCTCAGAGCAACGGGCTTAAATAGAACAAAACAAGTTTGCAACTTTTTTTTGTAGTGCTACCTCACTTCCATTTGACTGCAAATAACACATTTTTGTTATATTGTTTAATATCGTTTAATTGTTGCTAATATTGTTTAATATTAGCAGATACACTGCCTCACTTGAAATTAACTCCCTAACTTGGTAAGATACGGTCCGTTAGAGTCTGTCTTAGCATGCAACAACAGTATTTCTGGAAGTTTGGTGACACAAAAGCAAATGATCTTGTCCTGGTTTTGTTTTCAATCTTCCTCTAATGCTTCCCAAGAAAAAATATTTCTTTCAAGTAAACTAATTTCATAGTACAAGATCTGGACAAAATATTTTTCTTATCACAGTGAATTTCGAAGTAGCACTAAACCTGTCAGGTGTAATAAATTAGGAATTTAATGACATGTTTCATTAAATGTGATGTGCTTAGAAACAAGCATAAATAGAATATAATATCCAAAAGAGTGAGTTTAAAAAGAATACACAAGAAAATATTTACAACCTAGCACGAGTTAGTTAAATTCTGGTACACAATATGTTGACTTTTAGCTTTAATTCACTAGGTCCATGAAAAGAAGAGCCCATCCTTGGGAAGACAGATGCTGTGTACTGCAAGTTAATGTTGTTGAATGCAGTAGAAAGAACATGAATGCAAGAACATTCTGAAGTAAACAAACTCTGAAAATGTCGATTTAAAAAAAAAAAAAATTTTTTTTTTTTAATAACTACCAGTACACAAACTCAAACAGAAAGAGCAAATCCTCAAGTTTAACACGCTACCAAGAGCAATGCACATTCGGAAGACAGAAACTACTAACTCTATTAATGCAATAACCCAATAACTCCTTTTGCCTGACAGAACTGAAGAGCTAATACGTACCTAATACCTAATACATACATACTCAGAAGCAGCAGCAAATTCCCAGTCAGAATTGTTATAATTCCTTGCTTTCTGACACACAACTAAGTCAACAAGAAGGTAGAAAAATGCCACTCTTTAAAGCATTTCTCCATTGTCATTTTAAGCAATGGAGAAAACAAAGCTGGTGTTAGAAATGTTCTCTTCCTATGCTTCTCTCTGTTAGGATTCACTTCCTGGGCAGCCATCACAAGAATTCACACTTTCACTACAAAGATGCCACATTAGAGCATATGAAGACAGATGCCTTCATATGCAGATGGACTACTCTATCACCTGAATCCACCTCATTTGCTAGACAATGGAAAGAAAACCCCAGCACATTTATTTCACAATTGACTAACAGAAGCAAGAGATAAGGATGTTTTCTCACCTTCACCTTGGGTACCATAAAGCTAACACAAAACAAAACCATCCCCATTCTCGGCAGCCCCTTTCCTAAGCCTCAATCTCTATTTCATTACAGAAAGATGAATACAGAGAAAAACATAAAAAGGCATAAACTAGTCACACTTGCCTATGCTCTGCTCTTAAGGCCAAGGAGCACACATTATGAATCTAAATAAACAGAAAACACAGCAAAGAATGGGGTAAGAGTACCATATATCTTGAGTGAGGTTTGGTTCTTTAAAATGCAGAGGACTTAACTGGATTGTTCTTTTTTTCCTCTCCTCTAAACAGATTAATTTCCATTTCTTAAGATTCGTTAGTCATCATTAGCATAATGTCACTGAGCCTGAAATGATCATCAGGAACAGGTGACATCAACTGATCGTTTGTACAAATCAGTGCAACACCGATCTACCATAAAGCATGTCACAGGAATTTATAATACGAAACATTACCAAATGCAGAAGTATCTCTGTATTTTAAGCATAGATATAACCCCTGAGCAAAGATTTTTTCACCTCACTTCGAAATACAGCAGCAGTGGTTTTGTGCTTTCACATACTACCTCCGCTGTATGAGCTACTGTGCAACAAAGAGCATAAGGCTCTCTGCACCAAAGAACATACAGTTTTGCAGTCCACTGGTTAGGGTATAAGAGACTTGGGCATCCTGCATTTTGTAGGGGACGACGCCTGTTTCTCACTAACTTTGTTTCAAATTTCTGTCCAAAACAGTTATTTTACAGGCAGGAAGAGTTTCTTTACCCAACCTGTTTGTTCAGTACAGTGCAACTCAGAAGTACAGTGCAACTAGTTACCTTTTTTCTTTTAAAATGCGCACACATACAGTAGCTGCAGTTTGTTGTGCATATTTATTTTTCCAAAGTTTGAGGCAAAGAGGCATAAATTTATTTCTCGAGTTTCCACGTTGTTTAGTTGAGAAACCTCACAGGCAGCATACCCCTGAAGATTTGACTTGGATTGAAACATCTTAACCAAAATGCTGTTTCTCTCCCTGAGTTTTTTTATTCTTCTAACTTTCCATAATCTCTCTTCTCCAACAAAAACAATATCCCAATAATTTCTCCGCAGCATTTACTACAGGTTACTGAAATCTCACATTCACCAGGAAACCCTGGAAAGCCACATAACAGCTTCAACTGAGTTCAAAATGCAGCAATTTTCCAGTAAGCCTGGTTGATTATTCTCATAACAAACACATGCTTTTTACTCATTTCTTGAACAGTTCAAGAAATTTCTCTCGACTCAAACTCTACATGATTTTACATCCCCCATACTAAAAAGGCCAAATTCTTCACTACTAGGGTAAGGTGTCCAGCTCCTCTTTTCTCTTCACTAAAGCCAAATGTGCTACTCATCTCCTGGTTACAGCACAGGCTCTTCTGCCTTTAAAACCTGTAATCCAAAATCTGTTAGGAAAGGGTAACTCTTCTTCCTTCCTGAAAATTCATGTAACTTCAGTAGGAATCATCTGTTAAAGAGTTCATAAATGACCTGAAGTAAAAGTAGCAACATAGGAGAACACGCCTATTGTGACAACCTCCTACAAAGCCATTCAACAACCAGTCTGTCCTCACTGCTTTTTTTTTTTCTTGGCTCATTTCCAAACAGAAAAGAACAGTTCATAGGCCCTCCTGCCCTTCCAGGAGACTGTACTCCCTTACTACACCTTCTGCAGTCAATCTTGCATGTAGTTTTGACCAATGTCAGTACAATACCTCACAGGGTAAAGGAATCTGCTTCTGAAGAACCAGATCATGCAGATGAACCCCAGTCATTTCTAAGCAAGAACAATTTCGTTAATAGCATTGTATCCATGGTACTGACAAACAAGACTTGAACCTAACAGCACAGGAACCAGAAGTGAAAAATCTACTAATTAAATTTCATTTACATGAACTATAAAAAAGTAGGATTCGATGCAGATTATGACACATATTTGGTGTCCCGTGTATATCAAATGCCTGCATTCTCAAACTATTCACAAAGTTATTATGCCAATAAAATACAACTAATTAAATTTTGCCTTCTCCCACGAGACAGACAAGTCAAGTCAAGGCTCAAGTCACCACTACTTAAGGTCTTTCATTCACTGCTGGCAAATTGTTCATTTGCAATGCTAGAACACACATCACTGCCAAGTTGATTTACACAAGCTCAGAGCTAATTGAAGAGCAGTAACACCAAAGGAAGAAGCACATTAACAACAGGATGTACTTGCCAATTTTCAGTTGCTTTCTGTAAAAAATGGGATTCTCCTACAGACGCTGATATATGGGAGTTACATTCAGCTAAGTTATTCATGTTTCACTCTGGAATTACAGGTGGGTTTCATTTACATAAATACTCTTTTTAAACCTAGAATAAGTCCCACATGATGTCATTCAAACAGTCCCACTGCTGATCTGGTTTCTAAGCAGAACTTTCCACCAATTGATTACATAATTTTCACTTCAAAACTTTATCTAGTATCTGAGTATGCTATCATACAATAAGTTCAAGAGAACTTGTATCTAATATTAGGTAGGACATCCATGACCTAGGCAACAATGGAAGTGACTCAGATTTAGTTCAGTAACCATTGCTTGAGCACTAGGGATCTTGGTGCACGAACTTTAACAATCTCAAAGCAATAGAACAAATCAAAGCAATTTACTGACAAAAAGGATGGAGCTCCTTAAGTACATGGGACAGTGCTAAAGAGCTGAAGAGGGGTAGCTGCACTTTATATATTATCCTCCTGTGAGATAATAAGGATTGCCTTAAAATTTAAGTTTGGAAAGTATATCCAAGATAGATTAAAAAGAGTCTAAGTTAAATAGAAATGGTTGTGGTTTGCAATAAGCATTGTGCTTTGTGAACACGTACGTGCAAAGCTACGCACCTGCTTACAGACACAAACAAGGAATTAAATTAATACTGATAACCTAAGAAAGGATGAACTAAACTACTTACATTTTACTCACTCCTGCTTATAATCTTGTTTGATTTTAACCAGAGGAGGAAGCAGAAACATAGATTTTAAAATCACTTCTTTCTTAATGTTTTCATACAGGTTGATTACTATCAGCCAATACAGTCCTTCAGTTTTAACCATTTACAGTTAAAACATAGCTTAGGCTTACATCGCTTCTACCCAAGTTAAACACATAGTTTAAAGAAGAAATAATATAAATAGTTGTAGTGAGGAGGTTATTTGGGCACAAAATAAATAAATGAATAAATGAGAAGGAGGAAACAGCAGTTTCCTCCACCTCCCCACTCAAAATCATTTTGAGGCTTGAATCAAATGTCACCACTGAGATACCTGTCCTGGTCAGGCACAGTAGACTACAGGCATGGTAGCAGGCAGGGTAGTATGGGCTAAACCTGGTGGGTAGAAAAACTCAAAGGCTTTTGAGATACTTGTGAGTTAGGACACAAGTCACTTATCCAAATGACATCAGTTTGACATACTTACACTAAAAAATATTTTTAGGCTTAAGGAGATTAAGCAGTATCTTAATTGAATTTAGAACAAAAAAAAAAGGCACAAGAATAGCTTTATTAAAGCTTTAAGTTATTTAGATTTCTTTAGATGTGCTACACACACAGTTCTTGTCCTGTGTAAGAAACCCATCACTTCTAAACACAAAAAGTCCCATTAAAATACTAATGTTAAGAGATCAGCTGGTTTTGGCTTTCAAGTCCCAGTTTTCAAAGCAGGAGCTACCTGCTGAGATGAAGAACCTCTCTTTTCCATTTTAGAATTAGCAGATCCCATCCTCTGCTACCTACTTAAGATCCACAGATTGGGGCAGGGGGGACAAAAAAAAATAAATTACACCTTTCTGCTTTAGTTCCTGCTGAAGTTAATCAGTCCAAAGCAAATACTCTTTCCAGTTACTGAACTGTAACTAATTCAATCATTAGTCAGTCAAACCTTGCCAGAAAGTACCGGACAACAAAGAAAGAAGCCAACACTCTCCTTTCTGAAAAAGCTGCATGTTGATACAACGTAACAAATATGAGTTTTCACTGAACATTGTATAAATTTAAAACAAACAAATTAGTTGCGTCCATAAAGTTATTAACAGAATATAAACTAAGACCTTAAAATAACAAGCATTCAGAATTACTTTTTAAAACATTCAAGTCTGTTTGTTTTGGTGGTGTTTTTGTTTTTTTTAATATCCACAGTTTCATTCACACCAGAAAGCGAGCCATAGGTAGCATTAAAGCTCAAGGAAATTTGCTCATCTAATTCATTTGGCAGTAACATAGCAGTTTTTACTGGAAGTTTTTGGAGCCCACCTTCTGTGCACAGTCTGATCACTGAACCTATTTATTGTTAACAGTCATATACATCATCCACTGCTGCAGAAAGGAAAAAAAGCACTGGGTATCAGTTCTGGCAGCATACTTTAATATATTAAGTACAGATTTACCTTGATGTAATAGTCTCCAAATTGTTGCCTACATGATTTCATTTACAAACATTTACATTTCCAACTAAGTAATACCACTCAGCTTTCAGCATGGGCTAGCAAGTAGCTGCACACCAGTCTCATCCAAGTTGATGCTTCCTTCTCTCAGGGATAGGAATGGATCTTCAAGCAACAAACAGTACCTGAAGAGCCTAACTCTTCCTCCAGTGGCAGAACAGCTGCAAACTCATACTAGCAATATTTCCAGCAACAGAGTCTGTCTCTCTGTAGCAGCAGCAATCTCAGCTCAGTGTGACAGACAGCGACAGACAGCCCAGCCCAGTCCCACTCTTCCCTTCCCTCGCTCACAGCAGGCAGCAAGGCAAAATCACTGGCCTGTCATACAGTATTTTAGTTAAGACAAAGTCCCCCCCCTCCCTTTTTTTTCCCCACCTCCCAACAATGACTGCAGTTATGTGATGACTAAGTGTAACATATGGGAAATAAAAACCTGAATGCTTTAGATTTTAAAAGACAAAATCTTGAGGCTAGACAAGAGTCTCATTTAAAGAGAACTCACTGTTTATAAAACATTCTGCAGGCACAGATGGATTACGTCTACTAATCCATACAAGTAGAAAATTAACACAGAACGTATTACATAAAGATGAAGAATAAAATCAGGACTATACAAGAGAAATTAAGGAGTTGTATGCAATTTAAATTCAGTTGTGGATCTTCATGACCATAGCCTTGTTATTCCTGAGCTAGTCTCAGACAGACCAGCACAAACAGTCCAAGAAGAGTTACCTCAGTCTACTGTGCTACTGAATTATCACTAATTATCACTGCTTTATTGCTGTTATAGTGAAATATATGTAGCATATGTGAACTCAGGAGCTATAACTACTCACTAATCTTCACATCCCTTGATTTTAAGTAACAAACACTCTTAAAAATGCCAAGAGACCATTTAAATGAAAGCTGGTTATCCAGGTTATTATCCAATTTCATTAATATTTTAATGTATTATTTTTTGTTATTAAATATATCTCTT
Organism: Strigops habroptila; assembly: GCF_004027225.2. Classification (NCBI taxonomy): domain Eukaryota; kingdom Metazoa; phylum Chordata; class Aves; order Psittaciformes; family Psittacidae; genus Strigops; species Strigops habroptila. The sequence goes on along the minus strand of NC_044281.2, from coordinate 18,757,632 downwards.
TCCGTTGATATTTACAGGTGGCTTTTTTCAGGGGGGAGGAGAGGAGGGCAGAGTTTGCAAGTCAGAGAACACACACAGGTTCTTAGCACTCCTTGTAAGGTTAGATGGCCAAAGGCAGGATGAGGGGAGAGATCATAATCTCTTCGTCACTTCAACTATTAATTTAGAAGTAGCCAATTATAGCTAAGTGAAAAGAAAAAGAGATTACTGACCTGGCCAAAGCAGCAATAACACTACAATTTAGAAAGATTTTGTCAACAAAACTTGAAAGCCACACCATTATCTCTGCAGAGCGAACAGCCAGAAAATTTGTCTCAAATTCAGCAGAGTTTTGGTTTATGATCCATATGGCAACAAGTATACTTAATATTCCCTTGAGCAGGAAAAACAAGATAACACCTTGTAACAATCCAGCTAACCAAACAGCTCCATATTAATGCATTTTTCAGTATTTAAAAAGTGCACAGGAATTAGTGAAAGCAGGAACCTGTTTGGACCTGAAAATTAAGTGCAAATGTTTTTTTGACCAGTGACTAATCAATCTTCTTTAATTGCGGGTGTGATCTCACTTCAAAACTGAGGCCCAAGTGTTGAACAAAGAGTGCGTGCTAATTTACTCTATGATTTATGTACATTCACTTTATTCAAGATCCCTTTGCAAGTAACTGCAAACTGAAACTAACAAGTCATAAACACTTATTTAACTTTGTTTTCTGAAAATACCTTAAGTTTTGCTGTTCAAGCAAGAATCCAGTTCCCACACTGAATATATATAGTAGATTACAGTAACAATCTATAGCAAAAACCATTAATGTGACAAAATTAATACAATCCTAGATTAAAGAACCATTGTAGTAACATCCCTGAATATACCAGATAACAAGTAGCAGAGCCTATAAAAAGATCAGGGGAAAAAGGCTACCCACAAAGCTTACTGTAGAAAGACTGAGGACACAAGTATGTTGACAGATACTCGTCTGGCTGCCTACAGCACATGCAATATTTTGAGTAACACAAAATACAGTGCAGAAACTTTACAAATGAGTGATCTCATGACACGTTAGGTATGTCCACAACTGTTCATTTTCCAAATCTCTTCAGAAGATCCTCCAAGTCACCCGCAAGGCACCAGCTTCAAAGACAGGTACACCAAGCACCAAATGGTGTTGAGCAACAACTAGCAGCACTAGACTTCTTGTTCTCATACAGCAATGCGTGTATATACTACAAGAATGTAATTTTACATTCTAAAACATATGTTCATAAAAACTTAAAGACATTACAGTTGCATTAAAACTCTATGAAAACCCTGTGTTTGGTAATACTATTTCAGCTTAACTGCAGAAAAATATGAAGAATTTGAGTTACCTTGGAGGTTTGTGATACTGGCATAGGAAGTCAAATCTGTCGTCTGGCACAGGTACTCGACTCTCATTGGGGTCAATAGTACAGAAAGGAAAATTTTCTGCTGCCGCTTGACTCTTTGTTAACACATTGAAAAATGTCGATTTCCTACAAACAAAATACACACGTTCTTAAAGAAGTTCAGAGTAGAATTATTTAAAAGGGCTGGATAGAAACACATCTTATTCCAACCCAAAAGCAATACTGAACTTTCTTTGTACTTCAACAACAGTGACCACTGCCCTCATTCTAGTACAGGATGCTTTCAAATACACATATGGAGTGCCCCATTGAAACGCAATGATGCTTACCTCTTCCCTGCCCTTGAAAATTCCCCTAAGTGACGATATTAGATGTGACAGTTAGCAAACAAATTTTCAGTCAAAAGCAAAGCACAGTTGTACTGGCTGTGCTTTGTGTACTCGTTTTCCTCAAGCACAAAGTGAGAAACGGATAACTTATTCTGAGTGAACTGGTTTTGCCAAGACTGCCAAGTCCTTTCCACAACTGTATTGTTTCTTCAGATTTATCTATGTATTAACATAATTTCAGTATCTAAGCAATAAAAGTCAACAACCAAAAGAGAAAAAAGGGGCATAGAAAGCAAACCACAACAATTAATCGATTACAAGTAATTTTCTGTGTATATGAAGAAGATACAGTTCTACTTTAGCAAACATTTTTCATCCTTGTTAAATATCAGTGGAAAAAAATTCAAGTGGTACCAGGGAAAAAAAGAACATTTCCACTTAAACCAAGTAGCTGATTATTTTGCTAGTTAGCATTTATTTAACCAAGAGAGAGCAATTCTTGAGTTCTTGCTAAGAGAAAGTTATTAATCAACTCCTGAATCTTCCACCATAAGTGTACTGGTGTTTTGTGGTGGGTTTTTTAGTTCCATGTAACTTCTGAGCCACAGGGGGAAAAAACATCTGACAGCTGCCCTGCATGCAGCCAACATGCTCAAAAGCCAGTCACAGTCGTCTCTGAAAGTTACATCGTAACATAACTGCAAATGCTCTTTTTCCCTATTGACATGTTACACATACAATGCTAATGCTAATTATTTCCTTTCTGGTGTGCAACTTACCTACACCCCGAAAAATAAAATAATTCTAATGAAAAGAAAGCAGCACTTATAGCTCTGAGACATGCTCAAAGACTTTTCCTCTAATTTTTTTTAAATATTTAAAGTTTGAGACTGCTGAAAGTTTCTTTCAGTAAATAGGATACACAAATTAATACCAACAGTTTCACACAAATATTCTCCAGGTAATTCATCATCCTTTTTAAACGCCTTAAGTATAGGTTCCATAAGGAGCCATTACAACTACAGATGAGAAGCGTGACAAGAGTGATTCATCTTGCCTCATCTCTCCCAAACTGTAACAACTTTTTATACAACTTTTTCCATTACTCTGAAGAAGTTTCAAGAACGGAAGTCCTCTTTACCGCTAAAGACACTTACAGTATCTTTAACCCCTTCCTGTGCACACCATCCTCTCCAAAAAACCCCACGATATAAAAGGAATTTGTATGCACGTGCATGCGTGCGTCTGTACTTGCATAAAAACTTGCATTACACGTACACTACAGAGGAAGGAAAGAAATGCAAAACATGTAGTATTTCATTTAAATCAGCAATTGGTAAGACTTTTTCTTCCTTTTAGTTCTATACTGCTACCGAGTCCGGACTTACACATACCAGCCTCACACTACCTGTTTTCTGTCGCCCCGCCTATACGCAGTTCAAGCTGAATATGTAAGTCTATCATGGCTCAAAAAGACTTACGCTGTATCCCCCAGCGCATACACACACACACACACACACAGACACCTCTCTCCACGCAGGAACTGTGCCAGCTTCCTCTACCTGGAGCAGACGCAACCTCGGGGAGCCCCGGCCTGCTCCTCCGCCAGCCGCCCGCCCAGTGCTCCCCACCACCTACCCGACGTTTGGCAGCCCGACGATCCCGATCTTCAGGGACGTCCCAAACCTGCCGATGATCGGGTGAGATTTAACCCCGTCGCCTCCCTTTTTCGGGGGCATCTGAAAGCACAGAGCGGGAGCACGCTTAGGCCCGTGCCACAGCCCCGGGTCCCGCCGCGCACCCTCCACCCCGGCTCCTCCCGGGGCCTCCGCCTCGAAAAGGCCGAGGAGAAACACCCTCCCCGCGCTGCCAGCCGGAGCCGCGGCCGCTCCCCAGGGCCCGGCGGCGCTTCGCTCCGGGCGCGGCGGCTCCCCCCCGGCAGTGCCCGCTGCGCGGCCCGGCGGAGCTCACCTCCGCTGCCGGAGCCGGGCTGCGCGGCCCCCGACCCGCACTAGGAAGAGGCGCCGGCGGCCCCTCCGCACGCGGAACACGCCGGCGGAACAGGCGGGGCCGAGCCCGCCCATTGGTCGGGAGCGGCGCGAGGGGAAAGGTCGGCCCGGGAGGGCGGCGCTGGCGAGGGACCTGCCTCGCGTACGGGCCGCGCCGGGCGCCGCGGCTCTTGCGGACCTGCTCCTCTGCACGCGTGGTCTTAACGTAAGGCGCCAGGCGAGGCCCGCTGGTGGCCACGGCAGCGGGTCGTGAGGAGAGCGCCGGCCACCCATGAGGAGAACGCTGGGCTCCCCCGAGGTTCGTCCCTGGAAGCAGCAGTTGGCCGCCCGCTCTCCACCCCTCTTCCCAGGAATCAGCGAGGCGCGGAGCCGTGCCTCTGGGAAGAGGTGCCACGTGGTGAAACTGGTGGGAGAAAGGTGGTGGGGCAAAAAAACACGAAACTGCGGGGTGTGAAGTACAGAACTGGTCTGAGGATCCCATGCAAGGAAGAAGTGTCCACCCAGGGTTCCTCACCCTTTCCTGCCCTAGGAGTAGGACAAACCCTTCTTTGGCTGCACTTTCTCCACACTATGGGTAACGAAACTCAATTAGGTGTACTGTTCTAACGTTTTCTTTTGTCCTGTAACCCTTTCTCTGAGGGATGGTTCCCTCATCGTTCCCCACCAGGCACACAGTGTGGAAATAAGCCACAAAGAGGATACACAGACATACGCTGCACCTCTCATGCATGGCACAATGAACCATTAGGGTTTTTTTCCCCCATAACAGCTTTTAAGACTTACCAGCTACCTGCCATCAGGACTCCCAGCTACTTTACAAAGCTTAGTATCTGCATCATTTCTATACAGGAAACTGGAATGTGAGGGAAAGTCATTTAATTTCTCAAGCCTGGTGGCTCAGAACTGGAGGCAAGAGCAGAACCCCAGGGAGAGTAGCTGCAAATGAGGAGTCCAATCTCCACTTCCAGAAGAGGAGCAGTAAACCCTGCTGTGGGTGTTCTGTCCAGCAGTATCCATCAAAATGGGCAGGAGGAAGTAAAAGGGATCTGCAAGAGCTTAAAATTGTGCTGGAAAAATTATCTGCACATAGGGGTTCCATTTAACCTGTAAATAGGAATTTAGTGTAATGAGCAATCATTATAATAAACTGCATTTTTGCTGCTTCAGCAATGGCTCTACAAAATCAATTTTGCTGTCCCTAAGAAGAGCAACACAGGAATGCAAAGCCTGTTTATTCAGTCTTCGCATGCAAGGCTAGATTCGACCCTCGGGTCAGTTCTGGAAAGAAGTGGCTAGTTTCAGAAGTCAGTATTTCTAGGACGCATTAGGCAACAGCATGTACATTTAGGGCTAAGCTCACAGTTCTCAGAATAAAGGGGTTTTTTCCATTTGCTGTTTCAAACAAACAAGTTTATAGTTTTAATCTATAAACAGAATTGAGGTAGTTTTGTCCCTGCCCATGGCAGGGGGGTTGGAACTAGATAATCTTAAGGTCCTTTCCAACCCAAACTATTCTATGATTCTAACCAGCTATAAAATCCATTAAGATCACCAATTCCCATGCATAGCATTATTTTGATTATATAATTTGTACAGAAAAAGGTATTTTAAATTAATATGAGTCAGTAATGATTACATCTCATGTGCATTCCATGTCTAGGTCAATTTTTTTTGTCATAAATCTGTGCTCACATTACCTTCAGAAACTACCGAGAACGTAAATACCTTAATTGTATGTGCAATATCGTTTTATGAGTCTTTTAAAAGATTTTACCTGACAAAGAATTCCTTTTCCACCTAACTTCATCTAAGTTCTGTTGAAAGAATTTGCAATAAATAAATAAATAAGTCTTCAGCAAGAAAACAACAATTCTCTCAACCTAAATTGGCCCTGTCAAAATAGATGATGCTGTTATTTAGGATGTCCTTCTCCACAGGCTTTTTTAGTGAACGTGAACTTCAAAAGCTTTCCGCGATGATTATGGCTTGCAAGGAGACTGAACAAGAACCTGGACCCTTGTGGAAATAATAACATAAATGAAAGGGAAACATCAAGGCACAAAGAGTAAGGTTGTTCACTGCCAAGTAGAGACGCGGGCTCACATTTCCTGGTCTTCTGTTTCCTGACCCAACAATCCTGCACCAGAGTGGGACGCTCTGGAAAGGTGAAGCACCCAGCACCCCGAAAAGTGTCGTGAGCATCCGTATGCTCTTTGGATTCAAAGGAGCACTGGTGGTTAGGCACATTACTACATTTTTGTTCGTGCTTATCTAGATACTTACAAAGATGGTGTGTGGTCAAGGGGAGCCCATTGTAAACACATTGGATTTACTTTATAACAATTCATGTGGCAATTGAATAAACAGTAATCATCCTCTTGAGAGGATGATCAGGGAATAAAATAGAGAATTCAAGAAGAAAAGATGAAACCTTTAGGATCTATGAAAGATCAATTGTGGAATGTTACAGAAGTCAGACCAGGACTTTTCAAAAAATTAAAGACATTTTTTTAACTCGGGCTCTGCTTCTCTGAACCATTAAAGACAGGCACGATCAAGTGTTTGCCTGCTAGGAAAATTGAAGGAGAGAAGGCAGTAAAAACTGTTCTTATAGCATGTTCTATTTTAAGTCCATAAGATAAAATTCTCAAAACTTGAAAAACACCAGAGTGAAGGAGTCAAGGTGAGAGTATCATCAGACTATATATCATCTCTGTCACAATAAAAGGAATATAATCTTGAACATTTAAAAAAAAATAATCTTTTTCTTTTTTCTAAGAAAAGACACTTTTACTAAGACTGATTTGGAATTACATGTAAAAAAATATCGTTACAAATTCTTTTTCTGTGACATGAGATTTTTTTACAACAATTTGGTTGAGGAAAAGAATACAGCATCTGCTCAGAGCTTTTCTATTGATACAGCGATAATGACGGCAAGAACAGCCAGTTCTTGCTGGTAACACGCTTATATGGTCTTTCTACCATCTTAAAAGCTAGCATTAGACATTTAAAAGTGAAAAAAAAAAAAACAACAGCCAGCTAATTCGGATTAAAATGTAATTACTTAGTGGTTGAATAAAGCTAATGGATTAGTACACTGAACATTCAGAAATATTGACAACCAAAAATATTTACAAATACCTGCAGAACAGCCCTTGCATCCTTCACATCCCTAAATTACAAACTTCCGTAACCAAAATTAGTTTCCTTTTCAGGAATGGCATAAACACATCTTAGTTTTCCACCCTTCTAAAGTTCAAGACAGTCCACTTTTATCCATCCTTGTCCTGAAATAGGGTTATGTGAGAACATTTCATAGCACCAATAAGGGATGATTTGCCTAGCTCTATTAAAAAGACCACAGACTTTTTGAAAGGCTACTTCTGGGGAGCTTTTCCATTTACTACATTAATCTCTGTATCTAATTTACTGCTAGCATGGCCACTTCACTAAATACAGATATAGGACTTTAAAGCTTTTGATTCCTTCAGCTAGAAATCATTTCTTGACAATGTAAGACTTCATCTTACATGCTTTTGATTTCAAGTTGCTTTTAGAATCATGGTTTGCCTTACTTGGTTGAATGTTCCTATCCAAATCTGTCGTAATGGCAAAACCTCTAATTTTAAACTGGCACACATACTTTAAACCATTATAAAATCTTAACTGTATTACATTCAAAATGTGGTTTATAAGTTTAGTGGAAAAAAACCATCTAGGGAGCAGCCATCTCAGTGTCAACTCTCCAACACAGAAATAGTGCACAAATACAGCTTATTGTACAGCTGGAACACGTGCAGAAGTCAAACAGCCCTGGAGCAACTCCACCTGATTAAAAACAATGTTTAAGGGAGAGTAATAAAACAAACTCTTTGTGGTTTGTGCCACCAACATACTCTTTGCTTTTTCCTGCCCAGAACATATATTTACTGCAAAGTCACCGTTAACTGCAAAAATAAGTGGTTTTGTAGAACAGAAAGAATAAAGACAGAGCCCCTGATCCTTGCTGACACCAGGCAACGTTCAGTGCAACCCAGGGGGTGAGAAGAACACAGCTGCTTTTGCACACCACCACTCCTGAATTGCCTGGGTCTGTGCCACTTGGAGGGAACTGGATGGCTCCCAGTAATAGAGTCTTTCTAAAAAGAAACACTATTCAAGGGCACGGTCCAAACTAGATGGTGTTCATTGAGTTGTGTGGAGTTTAAAGGTACTCATCACCCCGCTGAACTGTGCTTTAATACAATATTCTTAAACATTATGTTTGGTAGGGTTCAATAGTTTGTTCTTTTAACTGTGGATTCATCCAGTTTCATAGATAATCTAACCTTATACCATTCTTTATACACTTAAATTCATACTATACTTTGTGGTTCGTATTCACTCATTTTCACACTTCTGTAGTGTGCTAACTACCCTTGTTAAAACAACGGTTTCCCCCTCCCCCCCAAAAAAATAAAAGCTAACACTATACATTTCAGAGGGGGAAAAAATAATATCAACCAACTAACTGAGGTTAAAATATAGTTACTTAGTGGTAAAGAATGGTGTTAGTGCTGCTCCAAAGTCAGTCAGGATCACTGTGGAGGCATAAAGCAACTCTCCCCCCTTTCTGCAATATCCCAGACTTTGGCAGTCTAGAAACACATAATGCAGAACAGTCTGATCTGCCACATATTGATAATATTTCTAAATCATGAATCTGGAAATTTCAGCTCAATTTCATAACTCTAACATGGACGATGTCACTCACACTCAGTATAATGCGTGCTGAGATTATCATAGCAAGAATAGTGAAAGACAGATTCGCCCACAGAAAAGGAGTGAAAGCCAAGAAGAGAGAGGTACTATAGGAGGAGGAATTACCTAGGAATTAATGAAATTTCAGTTCAAAAATGACAGGTCTACTTTGAACTTTTCAGTAGCCTAACAAATGACAGCATAAAAGAAAGTACCAATCTAAAATAAAAATAGTTATATGATTACTACCAATAAAAACAGAACAATGTCTTAAATTGGGACTGATTATAGAATGGGCAACATGAAGCTTTTTCTAAGCTTCGAAGATGCAAGGACCGTTCTGGCATGACCACTGGTGGTTGTTGGTTTGGGTGTTTTTCTACAAATGAAACCCTAAGGACCGTTAGAAGAGAAGAAGTGGCAGTGGTCTAAGAAAAAGCATAGATTTAATTTTATTTAGCATTGGGGGTGGTAGCACTGAAGAGTAAATTAATCAAGACGCTTGATAGTCAAACAAGTATGAGAAGGGAACATGAGTGTAAAATACTTCTTGTACCTTGAAAGGTATTATTAAACATGGAAGGAGGTGCTCTAATCTACAAGTAGGGAGACTTCTGACCCTGAATTTGGGCTATAATTCTCATAATTCTCTACTTGGAAAAGCTCAGCAGCTCGGCACAGCTTCACTTAACACCAATGTTTCCCCATAATTTACTTACAAAGTTGTTCCTAACTTTCTGCTCCAAACTGTGCAGTACTCTCTGTACTCAACTGTTAAGGGGCCAATGCAGCTGAACACAGAGCTATGTTTAGCAGTCATCTACCCACCCATTGTATCCCATGCCCCGTTTTCCCAAAATGAGAATGACATTCCTGTCAGTAATAGGAAGAGCTCACTGTCCCACCCTGCTAGTGCTGAGATGGAGGATGCACTCAGCAGGACAGAATTGGTACACCAGCAGTGCTCAGTGATCAGCCAACAGCCTAAGAACACCTCTGCAGAGGGGTTCTGGAAGGACTATGAAATCCTAGTACCAAACACCAGGAAATTACTCACCAAGTGGTAAAGCTTACTACTACTGTGTTTTGAAATAAAACACAATCACAGAAATGCCATTGCCTCATAATCCTGATATTTTTGTGGGTGCAACCAAAGTATGACTTAACAGTGTGGATGCTTGAATACAGATTTCACCAATATGGATTTCAAAACCCAAATTCCACACAGGGACTTTCAGCCAGAGTTTAACTATGGACTGCCACTAGGTAGTTCCTGCCTCCCTGAAGAAACACAAGAGCATGGCCTACCACAAATAACTATTCTTCTGCAAATCTAATCCACATCTATATATACATTTTATATACCAGTCTCCCTTTTAAACCAAGATTTGGCTTACAGAGTATTTTAATTCCTCTCAATAGCTTTACTTAGATCACTATGCCCTTACTACAAAGTAAAAGAAAGGTTAGTGTATTAGCAGCCAGCGCAATGTGAACACTGAAGTGGAGAAGACTACTGCTGAGAAGCTGTGGCAAGGCACTGAAATAATATCAGTGACCTGCCATGGAAGGAAGAAAAAAAACATGGGCCACTCTTCTGTCAGATGTAAAACCTTTAGTAGTTTAATTTGTTATGAGTGAAACGGATCAACTGATTGTATCTCTGCGATGCTGAAATTTTGCCCGTCACAAGGAATTTTCATAGGGAAGAGCGATCTTTATCAGGAAAGGTACTCACTTGCTCTGCTTTCTCACTAAGCGAGGTCTTACAACATTTGACATGCCAGCTACAATTTACAGGACTCCTGACAACATCATCTGAGAAATTACACATTTGTGTTGGTCTTTTTTAGAAATCAGGTGCTTAAAATGTGACCCCTTGTTTCTAACCACAGGCTATCTGACGGGGAGTGAATACAGTTGTCAGCTGGTGGGGCAGAAATTTTTAATGTCAAGAATCTCTGAAAGCTCCATAGCCTGTAGTCATGGCTGTCTAATGTGAGTGGGTAGCTTAAGTAATTTAGGAAGAAAAGTTTATTTCCTGCCTGCACAGAACTGACTGCCAACATATAACACATATTTATTCTTTTTTGAAGTTCAAGGTGGGGAACAGTATTTTCTTGCACATTATGTGAGCATAAAGTGGAATATATTACTAAGGATTTGAGATGCCTAGCTCTCTTACAGTGCTTGAAAAAAAATCAAGGACTGGTACCTGAAGATATACAAGATCCTTTTCAGACATTGATCGATCACCAGATATCAGAAAATATCCTTTGCTTACTTTCCTAAATATCTCATCTATAAAGCATTGTTTTAAAATATATGTGTGCTGGTAATTAACATTTCTGTAGTTCTCTTTTAAGAGTTATGTTGTGATTGTTTATCACACTTCCCATAATAACATCTTTTGCGAATTCTGTTCATTTTCCTGAACGTCTCATGATCCAATCTCCAACCTATTTAAAAGAAAACGCTTTGTGTGCCATTTTGTACTCATGGTCATTTGGAGTTCTATTTCAGCTTCATTAATATTGATGCAACTTGTCTCTCCACTCATTCTCAGCAGATTCTTTGAAATTAATCTTCAGCGTTTGCTGTGATTTGTTTCTGTTTTGTGCTTCAGCCCCGAGTCCAGCTCTTCTCTAGTTAATTTTGTTTTCTTTCTTTTTAACCACTTGCTATGACTGTTCTACTACTTGTGCCACTGTGGTGTGTCAGTCCTTTATGGGATCCCTGTTTCGTCTCTGCCTTTCACTGTGATTTTCCGTCATTATGGGCCTCTTGAATAAAAATGTAGCCCTTGTTTCTGACAAAGTCCATGTTCCTTTTCTTTCTGTGTGATTTTCCATCATTACAGTTCTTAAATTTCTTGAATAATGATATATACTATGAACAAATGGATGGAGCAGTAATGGCTTCATCAGTGTTTTCTAAAATATATCTGCAGCTTTTAGGGCATACAGTGCTACAGCAGAGCCATGTTTGTAAAAGCATGATTTTAAAAGTGTATTTTGTAGCCTATTGATGACTATGCCACTCTGCGTTAATAATTTGCCTTCTTTATAACCTTATCTACTTCTCAGAATAGTGGTTCCAAAATAATATCGAAGTTGAAGTATTAGCACTGCACATCTTTGAAAAAAATGGTGAAAACATAATCACTTTGTGATGTTTATAGCAATACCACTATGTTATGGAAATAACAGGATTCTTATTAGGCCTTTTACACCCAGGATATATTCATAGATTTCAAAATCATTATTAAAATAAGTCAAGGTTCTAATCTGAAGCAGCATATCATAATAAACAAGTAATCAAAATAAATGCTTTAAAAATCTATCTGCAAAAATGTGATAAATCAAAAGTTGTACTTTAGTACTAATTAGTTACATTTGAGTTATGTCAAATACCTGATGGAAACCAAAGGTGTGAAAACATTTAGAATTAAAATCTGAATGAACAATGTTAATTTGCTGATTTGAACAATGGAAGTCTTTAATATGTCATAATTTGAGGTAAAAATAGGGATCAAAATACGATAAAATATTTCCTACCTTATTTTGTAGTAGTGGCACAGTAACTTAGTCCACAGAGTCCTTCAGTGATTGACCAAGTACGTCAACAACATTAGCATTACTTTTTGGGTTTTTTGGGTTTTTTTCCCCATCTTCTGTTAAATGTTAGTATTTCATTGTGGATGGCAAATGAAAAGCCCAAAGGTCTCAAGGATCTGGAGCGACTTGTAGAAGTGAACCACTGTTTCAAAAAAACATTTGTAATGATATTTACAATTAGCCTTTCCCACCCATAGAAATGGGTCTTTTGGTTTTAATTAGAGGAAAAAAAAAATATGGTTCCTACGTGCCCCGTTCTCTACCATTTGAATTACATGTTTCCAAATTCCTTGAAGCTCTCTAAGGGAGTCTCCAGGGCTGGAGACACTGTCCTCTTCCCACCAGGGCATCTGGTGGCCTGGAGCAGGCAAGCTACCCACAGAACCCCAGCAGGAGCAGCAGCCCCACAGTACTTGAACAAGGAGAGCAAAGCAGATTTGGTAACAGCAACCAGGATCAGCCAAAAATCCAGTAATTGCCAGAAAAGCTCATAGCAACAAAGCAGGTCTGCGGTCAAGCCGGGCAGCCAAGTAAAAATAGGTTGGAGATTGGATCACAAGACCTTCACAAAAGGTCACAGAACTAGGAGCAGGCACACCTACCACCTCACACCTGAGGGTATATGTAGCTCTTGAGCACAGACAACAAGCCACCAGCAAGATGCTCTCACAGCTCTATTGGCAGCACCCCAACCCCAGGTCAGACACACCCCTGCACTGCACCAGAGCTGCCCCAAGCACAGGCAGGAGGAAGAAGCTGCAGTGCCTTTATGTTTCACTTGGGCTTCACCCAAGCAGCTTTCAATAACTGATACTCCTTACCTTGATGCCTTGATTTAGCCTGAAACATACAGCTGAGAATGTTTATATATCCCATTCAGTTTATCTTTCCAAGGAATCAGTGACTGTTTAATAGTGTTTGTATTAATGATTTCTTCTTACTACTTTCCCTTACAATGCGAGCTTGGTGCCTCAGTGACAACAATTTAGCTGTGCTGCTGGTTCAGTGAAAAGCCTTGGGAAGATTGCTAATTTATGATATGTATCTGCCAAGTGATGATCCCACTCCAATTGTCTTCCCTCGCAGTGTTTTGTAGGTTGGAATGTGTAGGTAGGTGGCCAAGTTTGAATAGCTGTGTTATGTTAGCTCAGTAACAGTGAAGTGTTATTATTTTGGGCTAACGCTAAAGTATGGCCTGACACACATCTGAAATTTTTACAGCCTCCAAAAAAGAAATCTACACAGTCACTTACAGGGCTATGTCCAATCATTCTAATGAGAAGATAGAGATTGTTTTGCACAAAGTGGGAGAAGACTTAACAGAATCAGTCACAGTTTCAGTGGTACCTCTGCTTCAACACCCAATTTATGTCAATTTGTACCCAATTTTCTTAAGTGGATGGTTGAGAACAATATTACTGTTTTTTATCTTCCAGGTAAGTGTATTTCTCTTTTCATTTTAGCCAAGATAAGTTATGAAGTTGCTTCTCAAATGCAAGTTTCAGTCCATCATTGAATAATAACTTGAATGATTGCCCCTCTTTTCTTAACCCTTGGATTAGAAAGATACTTGAACAGTCTGAATCTGCAAGTTTCAGTCCTAATCATTCTTTGTTTCAGAGAAGTACTGGCAAAACTATTATTTGACCGCTGTCCCTAGCAATCTCAATATATATTTCAGCCAAAAAGTTATAAAAGGTTTCAAATGTATCCAAGATGTTTAACTCAGGAGACTGAGGGATGCAACTTCATGATTAAGTTCCTGATTATGTTACACAAAGAGTCAAGCAAAGCCGTGCCTTGTTTTCAAAGTAAAATGATAATTAAAATACACAGAAGAGAAAAAGGCTCACGGTATAAGAAACTGCAGTTAAAAATCAAGAAACTAAGTGATTAAGAATTTTGCCTCAAGAGCCACTATACTTTAGAATAAACACAGAAGCTCACACATTCATTGCTTATTTCACTGGCTAAAACTGGAAATCCAGATGATTTCTGAATCTTCAATAAAGTTAACCATTTTCATAGCAATTGTCCATGATACTTTTCATGTTGGCTAGTGCTTTCTGCACGTTCCCCACAGAAACACAGGCCACTTTTAAAGGCATTCAACAATCCAGCAAGATTTCAAATCCTTGGAAATGCAAATCTCAATACACTTACCAACTCACAACATTTTCTTGTAGGAAACTGGTGGTGATACTCTGCCTACATCTTCATATTTTTGTGCTGCTAGCATGTGGCGACATAGAAAGTCTCCTATGAGCTCACTTTCAGTCTCATGGGTCATATATTAAAGGGGATTAGCAACAGCAACATTTGGAAACTAATATATCTGCAAGGCAGAGTAAGAACTCCTCATCATTGAGGTCAAAGCTGATCTCAAGTTTCTCCTGTTATTTCTTCAGTTATTTCTGGGGGTCTTTTGTTCAGCACTTGGCGTATCAGTGGAATTAGATGAGACTGAAATACTATTTGCCTCAGGATTCTTTTGAGCTTAAGATTCCCACTTCTCTGAAGAGGTGTACTGTCAAGCACAAAATGCCTAAGAACAGCATTCAGTCAGGAAAGAGATGATGGTCACTAATGCCAGTATTCATCTCACTACTGTGATAACGCAAGGGGCTAGATATCTTCCTCAGCATTGAAGCTGAAGTTATGTCTGCTGTCAGATCACTAACAGTGTTAGCCACAAAAATATCTTTAACAGCCAGATTCGGTAAAGCACAAAAAAAGCAACACATTGTTTGCATAAATGATACACAAATCCCAGCCACCTCCGCAGTCTGTACCTGGAACTACAAATGACAGAACAGCCCCAATGCAGTCCCCACTTCTCAAAGCTGGGAGAGAAATAAGACAACTAAAGACCTGAACTGGCCTTTTATACCCTTGTTTCACTTAGCACTTGCTTGAATTCCTTCTGCCCAGCTGAGAAGCATCAAGCTGTTTTAGAAACACCCAACCAAGGGCTTTTGGGAAACAGCCAAAGCTCAAGGACTCTTTGGCAACCTCAGAGCTTAGAAAAGAAAATCTAAAAATCTCTAGCGTTTCAGGAAGCTACGAGATGAGTTAAAGCCATTAATTGCACAATTACAGGTGGTGTTCTGTGGGTGAGCTCCTCAGCCATTTTTCACAGACCTCTTTAGAAATAATCCAAAGGTCCCAGCAGTCCATGAATCACAAACGCTGCCTGGGAGATGCTATGTCTAAGAGTATGCCACGAACAAATGTAATCATTACATTTACAAAATAAGTATTTTCTGGTTTGTTGGTTTATTTGTTGGGGTTTTTTTAATTCCTCAAGAGGTCAATTTGATATCAATATTATCTAGTACTCAACATAGTGTTTGTTACATGCTATGCACTGAGATTGTTTATAGAATAGTTTCAAAAGTAGTTTTACTTCTTCTATATTCTCTACTTAAGATCAAATAAGTATGTATGCATCAATGTTTGACCATCACAGAACTCAAAAATCCCCCAAAATTCTGACTTTGACTTGAAAATAATAAGAACACGCAGCATTTTGAAGGAGGGAAAAAAGGTAAACCAATGACCTGAGTTTTATTTTTGCATCTCTAAGGAGAGCTGATTAACTCCTCTTTAAAAATTTCAGCCTTCAGTAAATTTATAAATATGCCTGGCTGCAGCAACAAGTGGGATGCAGAAGCTGCAGGGTACTGAAGCCACTCCTGTAACATTTAAGTGAGGGTGTACATCAAACCGGGAGATTCATAGCAATCCCTTGCTATTAGACACACCTTTCCTGAAAGTGTGAGTTCCCCTATTAGCTGCTCTGCAGGGGACCCCATTTACCCTGCAAGCTTCCTGAAGTGGTCTGAGGCATGCAAAATGTTTAAATTTTGGGAGAACCACAACAACCAGAGATATCTCGAGAGTACAAAACATGACCTATTTTTTTTTTAATTGCTCACAAAACAAGACACGTTCAAAGTGACACAGATACAAATAGCTTCACTTGAACTTGCCTAGAGCCAGCTCTGTAACGTGCACATCATAAGAAGGATTTGGTTCTGAAACCTCATCAGTTTAGTCAACAATCCATCAGGTGAAAAACTGATGCTCCAGTATCTCGGAGCTCAGCCTTCGTGGAAAGAAGACGTTATAACAAAGACAAGGCCGCCTCAGGTGTTGGTTAGTTTCCTCCTACCTGACAAAGAGCCCACTGGTAAAAAGCATTTTGTCAGCAACTTCAGTACTGCAGCTTTATATTCCTGTACTTCATGGAGACTACAAGAGTTAAGCATTTTCAAAATACTTGGTATCTTAAAGCTCTAAGGTCTTTCTCCCTTTTTCAGTGTGTACCTTTCAGCATTATTGACTGGAGAAATAGTAGCCTGCTTAATTTTTAAATGTGAAATTGTGATATATTGTGAGCTGTGGTAGGTATCTGCATCTACAGACTGAGAATTCACCCAGGGAAAGCACCTAGGGAAAAAAAATCTCCTAATTTAAAAAGCC
Organism: Strigops habroptila; assembly: GCF_004027225.2. Classification (NCBI taxonomy): domain Eukaryota; kingdom Metazoa; phylum Chordata; class Aves; order Psittaciformes; family Psittacidae; genus Strigops; species Strigops habroptila. The sequence continues at coordinate 18,741,063 of NC_044281.2, read as the reverse complement.
CCAAATACTGTTTTTCTTGTGATATTTGATAAAACGTGTTTGTTCTTAAGAAGACCAATCTTTTGTTTAGCTGAGGTTAAAAATGGTAATCTAAAGTCTTGGAACCCTGAATCACAAAAATTTGTCACACTTCTGCTTATAAAAATGTTATATTAAAATCTTCATTATATTATCTCTGAGATGGGATGGATGAACGCTAAACAAGAAGTTCTGTAACTGATTCTGAATTTAGGTTCCAATCATTAGGTAATAATCAGGTTAGGTATCAAGACATTTTATTATAAGGCTTTTGTTTATTATTTAGATTTTGTTTTCACAACATCTAGCTTCAACTCTTCTGAAAGAGATTAAATAAAGACTATTTTTAATTTTTATACCAACAACTGCAAAGTAATCCTTGAGATTTAGTAATACCGATCCCCAGTTAAACAATTTGCAAATGTGGGCTAGATATAATTAGTATGGCTTGCTGAATGAGCTCTTTCCTTTGCATTTTTAACAGTCATGGCTATGCTGGTCTGAGGACAGAATCACTTTGGAGTCAATGTCCACCTCAGATAGCAGAGCAGTGCTGAAAACATATTTCTGTAGTAACCACTACCCATCACTAATGGAGAACTGCATTTGGAAGGCTTTTCTTCAGACCGATAGATCAAATGTGAATGCAGGTTATGGGTCTTTTCCATTGTACATATCTCTGTGGCTATATACTACTCCCAGCCATTATTAAAAATAATACTAATATTGAAATCAATAAGAATTGCAGGTACACCCCATTTTCTGACAGTTACATCTGGACAGTTGCAGCATGGCACTGGCACGTTAAATGGCAACTTGCATATTCAGGATGTTAATATGTTCACAGCAAATAGATAATAAGTTTGCATTTTGCTTCCGTCATAGGGAAAAAAAATAAAATTAAGAAATCAATGCTTTTGGCCTTCCCCCCCCCCCCCACCTTGGCTTGTCCAAAAATAGAAATTAAAGTTACAAGTTTTTTCTTTTGGAATTTAAAAGGTATATATGCAACTGAGCTATAGACATATGATGCCAGAGTTGCGTAGGCCTTTTCTCCTTTTCATTTAATAAAATAAATACTTGTTTGAAAACATCAGATCTCATCCTAGAGCTAATATATACAGCTAATATATAATTACTATGAGATTAGATGTGATCCTAATCTAGTAGCTAGCAATTAGGGTATAAATGAGGTGGGATTTTTAAATTAACCCTTCTGTGTAGGCCAGTTCAGTATCTCTTAACATCAGCCCAAGTCCTTTCCTTGGCAAAACTCCACATATAGCAGTATTTTACTTCCTTAGACAGAGTAAAACTTCTTTTGGCAGAGTGAAGCTGCTTTTATGAGCAAAGTTTCAACATTTGAGAAGACTGTGAAACTATACAGGAATTTAACTACAGTCAAAGGTTCTGAGGCCCTGTGATTTCAGCGTCAGCATTCTCTCCAAGACGGTTATACTCAACTAGTTTTCCTGAGTTACCTTAGTATTATTCATATACTACATATACTAAAATATTTGGCTAATGTCCCCAAACTGTTCTCTGCTGGGAAGTCAGTGTTAACCAAATCCAGGGTTCTGCAGACTCATACACAATGTGGTCATTTGAAGAACAAAGCAATAGTAACCAGAACTGCCTCCACTGCTGAAGGAGCATCCTTTCCAACCACAAAGTTGGAGGAAAAGTTTTGGCGCAAGTAGAGACAACAGTTTAATATATTCCTAAAGAATTGTTTAATTGGCTTTGCATAACTGTTTCCCTCCTGCTCAGATATTGGTATGTCCCCATTCCTAGTCTCCTAACCATGTGGAACACATACTCTTCTGCCACATGTTAGATTTCATACTTTATATTATTTAAATACAACGGGACTGTGTGTTATTAATCAAAATCTAAATATTTTGGAGCTGTTTGTTAAACAATTTTCTAGCATCAAAACCTTACAAAATCAGAGTCTGAGACACTCAGCTGCCTTGAAGCTCTCTTCAGAGAACACTTCAAAGAGGGAGTCTTTTGTAGAGGTCACTTAGCTGTATTCAACCCTACAAATGCAATGAAACATTTTTTGTATTTTAAAAGTTAGAAAGAAAAAACATTATGCAATTGTTTTAAATTGTTGGACTATTGAAAAAGTCATGTTAAAGTAGTTAACTTCCATGATGAGACTTGTCTTATAACTTTTGACATGCATAAGCTATAAAGCATGCCTATCATTAATTTCAGAAAGAGTTTCAGATACCTACACTGAATTGAACTGTCACAGTTAATGTAATTATTAATCAAGATTATAGACCGTGCTCAGAAGTTCAAATACTGCCCATTTCAAAAGTCCCCTCAGTAGTTATGAGTCCTAGAGCAAGCTACAATGACTGGTCACACCAGACGGAGCAGGGTATGAAAGCTCTTTTTGTTTAAAGCTTGTCTTCTCAACCCTAGTTACAGCAGAGTGGTGTCAGTGCAAAAGGTTTTAGTTATTAATAAATTTAATGCATCTCATTAGCATTTTTTACATGCACATACAACCAACATGGAGCAGAAAAAAGGAGTATGTAGTACTTGTCACTTGATTTCAAAACTGCGGTTTTGTTGCCTGTATGAAATGATCTCAGACTGAGTAACCTCACTGCAGCAAATAAAATGTAGCAGACAGTTGTGTGGATGAACATTCTTAACATTACCAATCAAACTGCAGGCATCTGTAGTACCACTTTCACCTTTTTATATCAAGTGATGTGTGATCAAGAGTGTTAGATCAGCCCCGACACAGCTCTGTTGCTAAACCAGAAAGAGAGACTCCAGCAGACAGCCTAATGCTGGACATGCTGCATTCTTAAAAGCAGAGTTAATATTCTTAAAAGCGGAATTAACATCTTTGAGAGCAGAAATACATCAATGTGTGTATGCTTTTAAATACACTGAAATGTAGGGGAAAATAATTTACTTGCAGAAATATACTTGGGTACATATTAGAAAAGAAATCTGAACAACACAGGAAAAAATTGCTGTCTAATCTGAATTTTAAACAGAGCAAGAGGATTTGTGATGCTGTTTACAACACTGCTGTTTTCAGGTTCACTGGAATGTTTGATATCTTCACAAACTAAACTGAAGATTCGATCTTATAGCAGTAAGCTCACTGAAGCCTTATGACCAGATAACCACTTCATTTTACAATGTCATTTTAACTTGTGCGAATCTGGAATATCCTCTCTGGAATTAATTTAAACTACTCTTGTGAATGCAGATTTATGGAAGAAGAGAATGGAAATGAAAGCACATTGTTTAACAACTCTTTTTGCTTTTAAAGATTTAAAAATATTCTTTTTAGCTACTACAAAGAAAACATGGGCACACATGCACACATGTGGATGTACACACTTGCACACCTTCCCTAGGAAAGTAGCAAGCCAGTGTTGGCTGCTAAGCATTTTCATCCAGGTAATCAATATAGAAATAACATACAGCTAGTTTTTTTTCTCCTCTGAGAAATTTTAGATAACAACACTAATTCATGTAATCTTTCATGTAAGTAATTCATGGAACCTTTTCTTGTTCTGTGTTAAGAGCATAAAAAAAGTAATGAAACAACTTACACTAAAACATGGTTCTAGTTGATTATAAAATTATAAAAAGCTGATTATAAAATAAGCCTTGCAAAAATAAATAGATTTGTTCCTGTTTCCAGAAACAAGATGGTATTAGCAAAAAAATTACTAGATATAATAATCTGGATATATTTGCTGCTGTCAAGTGTGTGGAAGGCTTGGAAAAGTGATTATTTCTTAGTCATGCAAATTACTTGAATCCAAAATAAAATTGCCAGTGTTTCTGGGGCAGCACCGGTGTTTAAATCACTTAAGATTTAAGTCCCTTTCTTTTATTTTTTTCCAATTGTTTTTATAGTAACTTCTGTTTGATTGTGATAAACCACTCTCATCTACAGCATTTACCTTAAGAGTTTAGCAAAATACACATTGTAGAATACGGAAAAAATACTGGCCTCCTGAAGCATTTGTACCTCCTTTCTTCCTCCTTCTCTTTTGTTTCTGTTGTTGTTGTTGTTATATATATGTCTCTAAGGTCTATCTCTTGGTATTTGGTACGCTATCGCTATGTTAAAGGAGAATCTACAGTTCGGTCTGATCTAGTTTTTCAAGGGTGGAACACTTTCTTCTGACAGGTATCAAGCACCTTGTCTCCTGGCAAATGATCATTTCCAAATCCCATCCTAACTGATATTTGCTCTTTGGGGGTAGGAAAAAACCCACAACATGTTTTATAAAGCTCAAATTGGCCTTATCAAACAAAACATCTGCTAGACTTGTGAGTGGCTTGTGACAGCAGGAGACATCAGCACTGGCCTCCTCAGTAGAAGTCACTGCAGTTAATGGAAGCTATTATGGAAGAATTCTGGCAAGAATTTTTTTTTCCCAAACAGCTAAAAAAAAAATTAAAAGAAAAAATATGTTGTTATGGTAACAGCTATTTGAAAAATACTGTAACAAAAGGCAATCGAATATCAAACTACCAAGCTGCTACTCTATTTGGTTTTCTTTTTAAGCACTTAATTTACAGAGATCCCCTCCCTCTTCGTCATGCAGCCACAAGTGTGATTGGGCATGCTCAGGTAAAACACCATCTGCAAATAGTTTGTGTTCAAACAATTTCAGTCTCGGAGCTGCAAAACTCCAGATACCGCAGATTTTTACACAACACTGGAACATCCAGCGTTACATGGGCTGGGTCCCTCCCTCACATTTTGTAGCGTTTCCAGCTTGTGCTTTTGGCACAAAGAGGCGTTCTTCCTGCGCTCCTGTTGCTGCATGGGATATGACTAGTCTCTTTGCAGGTACCACAGCTACTCCCTGGAAAAGTGCAGTATCACATCTCTCTGATCTGGGAATCAGCACCTCCCAACTGCTGGGAAAACAGGGTTCTAAAACAGTTTCGGGAGTTAAAGCAGAACACAGCAACGCACCTTTCCAAAGCCTGACACTGTATTTTGCACTTTACAATTTTTCAGAACATTTTCTCTGACAGAGCACACGTTTCTACATGCACAAACTTCAACACCTTACTTCAAATAGGAGGAGCAGGTAGTGCTCACTCAGATAAAGCTTCTGTTGAAGTTAGCATATAACGACTCGGGTAATGGCTGAAAGGTCTGGCTACTCCGTTTTACATCCTGATATATGTACAGTGGTAATGTGAAAGAGCTGGAGGACACTGCCAGCGCTTCCTCTTAGACCTGTGCTTTCAGCTGTCACGTTTACAAAGAAAGAGACAAACAGCACACAATTTTGTTGTACTTGTCTCAGGCTGAGCAAACCTAGGAGCTTTGCTAAATTTCCTCCAAACTGCATAATGGAGGATGAAGTTACGCTGTGTAAGTAAGTACTGCGCAGGAATTGTGAACATCCTATTTCTTAATACATAGATGAGATTTTAGAAATGTAAACTTGCATCTTGTTTCACTGCTTTCAATCCCTCTGAGGGGTCTAACGGTCTGTATTTACAGACAGTCTCATTTGAAGGAGAGTAACTGATGGGGTTTATCTAACAGGATTATGAACGGCGAGTGGGGCGATAGAGATGCTGGCTTCTAGGTGCTTTGCTGTAACTGGGAATTTTGTAGTCGTGTTGTTTCCTAAACAGACAAATGTTTGTTAGTGTCAACATTAAAAATTAGTCATGTTCATGTGCAATAAAAGCCATGAGAAATAATGGATAGCAAAATCCACAATGGCTTGTTTTGAACTGCTTTGCAAAAGAGAAGGTGAGCTATCTGTTCTCTGTGATCCTCCAAATTCAGCACCAATGTGCTATATAGGTCCTACCGGCGCTCATAAGTATACATGGGACTGCGTTTGGAAACTGAATGCAAATGGTGGTATTTTCTAACCCAGCCAAAAATCCCTTGAGCATTTCAGACATTCCAGTCAAAGTGATTCTTTAATGTGGGACCTAATTACCACATTTGTTTTACATTAGAAAATGCTGTATAGGTTGTTTACATTTGGAAAAGTCAGTGGAGAGGGATTTCTGTAAGTGTTCTGAAAGAAAGCTTGCACCGTTACTGTAAAAAGGACAATTATGGACAGACGCAGGTAATAGCTGTTTAGAAAATGTTAGGAGCATTATTGTGGATAATAGGCATTCTTTTCCTAGCATTGCCCTTGCCTGAGATTCATTTTCCATTGGTGTTGTCCACCTAGATTGCTTAAAACAGCTGTAGTCTTCTCATTTACGTTAAGGCAACAGAAAGTTGACTGCTGGGTTGTCCCAGACAGCCTTCCTCTGTACAAAGGTCTGAAACTGTGAGGGAATACCTAAAATGTCAGATATGTCCAGTATCTAGTGCTGCTGCAAATTATCAGCTCTTCCAGGTCAGAAAGGCCAAAATGATTTCCAGCTCTATTTTTCTAAAAGCCATTTTCATTTAATCTGTCCTTTACAAATGGTAAATTTAATGAGAACTTCAGGAATAATTCAAACTAAAATTAAGAAAAAACCTTTATATATATGTATTAAATTCAAATGTATTTTAGTAAGCAACAACCTGGCCACTATTGAAACAGTTCTCGAGTACTATTGAAATAATAGGCATGTTCGCAAAGGAAACCTGCTTTCTTTTAAAGTGACTGTATGCATTATTTCAGCTGCTTCTGATAATAGCACATTTAATACCCAGGCCAAGATGCAATCAATCTTTTTTGTTGGAGGAAGGTGTTATATTGTACCCGTATGCTTGTATTCACCTAGCAGTTTCAATCTGCTAAGCAGCCTGAAGTTCAGCAGGGCTGCTGCTTGCTTGGCCTCCGCTGTGTTCCTCTTGCCTGCTTTGCAGGGGGAAGTAAAGGAGGTGAGAGTGCGAATGGGGAAAAGGAAGAGGCCTGTCTCTAAAGAGACACTGAATTAGACTGGAGTGAATAGTTGACGTTCTCTGTAATTATACACACATTGAACTCTTTACAGTTGACTTAAGTTACTTCGAACTGCATTGGTGTGGCCCTCCATATTGATTAAAAGCAGCATCTATTTACCTTAACAATAAATGTGGAGATTAGTAAAAGTTCACTTGATCACAATAAGAAGACGGATAATTAAAGGGCAATGCAACCCAGATGGAATGTAAATGCCTGAAGCAGCATGTTAGGAAGCTCAGGCTGCTTTTGTACAAAGACGGTGTACGTGTGTAGGTTAAGGCTTGCAGAAGGCACTTCAGGTAGGCAGCTTTTGTAGAGATACTTAAAGTAGAGGAAGGCCAGAACCTGTCCTGAGAAGGCTGGCCCAGCAATTCACCTGGGCAAAGTGACAAACACAAAGCTCTGGAAAAGCAAAAAGACTTTAAAGCACAATGTGACTAAAGGGATAATCTCTACACAGGATTTGAAAGAGGCCTCCATATCTTTTATTCTTCTTTCTCACATCCTCTATGAGAAATAACAAGTTTAAGGTAAGCAGGACACTGCTGATTTTATGGGTTAAAAGTTCTTGATGGCATAGGGTCTATAAGAAAAGGAAGAACTGGGTTTAGTATGTGACAGATTCCACAGAAACACACACCTCCTCTCATTGTGGTATCTCCTATAGTGAAGGGGAAGGACACCTCTTATTCCTGTCACATCTATCGTTCCATTTACATGGTAGACACTGCATTTTACTAATCCCTTTTTATCAAGCAAGCAAACAGCTGATAACCATAGAAGTAAGTGAATAGTCTCAATCCCGTATGGACAACTTGGAAAATCAGAAGTGGCCATATCCATGCTTTGTAACAAAATAGTCATATCTCTTGACAGGACTTGACACCCATCTCTTGTTTCTTTTCTTTGTACTGATATTGATGTGCTGCGTGCTTACCTCTTTGCAGAAAACGACGTGATAAAATGGTGACTTCTGACAAGCATTGCAGTGATTGCCAGAGACCAGAATGTAGCAAATAGTAGACCAGACTGCTACTGAAACACAAATAATAATAGGGATCTTAATAACGTTCTCCCTCGTGTGAGATCTCAAAATAAATTTCCATCTGAACAAAACCTTACAAATGTTTTGGGTTTTTTCTAACTAACACTGTCACCAGTTACACTGCTCCCATCAAAGTCCCATTTTGAAGAATGATTTACCTAGTTCACGTGGGGGTGGTTTGGTTGTTTCTCAGTAGTTTGAATTGGAAACATGTCAGAACTGTTTAACCCCAAGCCAAAGATTCATTCAGTCACTTTGTAGCTATAGAGAAGACTAATTTTGCAGTGCTAAGTAGCAAAGTGAATAAGGTTAGCAAAAAAAGCAGGGAAAATACAAGAGACGGAGGCCATCCATTGAGCAAATCCAAGGCATGATCCTACCCCTTCCAACCTGCATCTCTGTACCCCTAACAAACTGTTGGCAAGTGCAAAGTCACCAGCCTCTCCCAGCCCCTCGCTTTGGGGCTGCCAGGAGCTGGGAGGAAATTCCCAGGCATGAGATGTTCCCTGAGCCTTCTGCAGGGGAGCAGACACAGGCAGACCAAGGCCTACAGGGCAGCTGCTCCGGCTTTCATAGCAGCTGATACTTTGACATTTCTTCGTTGTAGAATGGTTAGAATACTTATCCATGGTGAAGAAGGCTGCTCATACCCCCTTTCCTCCCTCACCTGGCACATCCCAGCCCGCTCTCCACTCCATAGCTGCCTTGGAACTTCCAGGGCTGGTGGTCCTGTGTCCACAATGTCATTAAAAGGCTACCGAAAGCTACCCAAACATTTTGTTAAACATGTGTATGCTACTGCTTTCCTCCTTGCACTGCATATGCACAGTGGATTAGCGGCTTGTTTAGGAAGCAGTCAGGAATCTCTTTGTTTCCTTCTTTCAGGTACAAGGTGAATTAATCCGTTTGGCAACCAGCAAATTCACCCCTCCCCTCCTCCCCCCATATGCCTGATTTCTTCCAGCCTGCATCTCTTGACAATAAAGACAGATAAAGCTCGGATACCCTTCCAGATGAAAGAACTGAGCCTGTTTCTTTGCATGTAAGTTTTCTAAATAAATCGCTTTTGTTGTTTAAAGCTGTGATGAATGGAGACATAGGGCCAGGTTGGTCGCTGGATTAGTACAATGGATGTAAGAAGGTTTTTTTCTTTGCCATATAAATCATTCACATTGTTTAAGGTACATTGATCAATCTAATGGCTTGTAATAGGCTCCTAATTGCCACTAGGAAAGTATTGCAAGCTTGCATTTGAACGTGAAATGGTTCATGATCTGAGCTGAAATTCACCTTAAGCCTGAGCTCCAGTAATTACAGAACACAGAAGGAGCACAATGAACGGTTCCCTGTCTTTCCTTGCCCTAATCCCAGGACAAGGGGAGGGAGGAGAGGGGAACATACAAAGGGGGGTGGGGGTTATCAGCGTATTTTCCTCTTCCAAACCAGCAATTCATTAAGGGGCGAAACCTGCAGGAGGATTTATTGGTCATCGTGGACGGAAGAGAACTTTGTAATGTCAATCATCCTGCCTATTACGCTCCCACATGTCTCTATCTGAAGATAGACAGCTTGCTTAATCACAGCCAACATTCTGAGTCACGCCTGGCTAAAAATGTGGTATAAGGATCTCGGCCGGTATCAGAGGCGGGATACCAGGAGGAACGTGGGCACGGGACTCTTGTGCCATGAGGACGTTCTCCCGCTTCCCTGAAGGGTGCTGCCGCTCTCCTTGGCCCTGGCCGGCCCCGCGGGGGGAGCGTCGGCAGCCGTCGGCACCCCCCGACACAAGGGCACTGCCGCCCGGGCCGACCGGGATCTGCCGGGGTGGCACCACCGCCGGGACCGGCTGGGACAGTGACGCTGCCAATGAGACCCGCCGGGACATGGCACGGCAGCCGGGACCAGCCGGGACCGTGGCACTGCCGCCGGTGGCGGCCGCTGCTCCCGTGCCTAAAACCAGAGCTCATCACCAAGTCACCGGAGCTTCTTTAATAGACTTGTGTGAGAAGGTGGTTTTACGCTCTATAAACGTGGGTCCAGCCGTTCCCTAATTAAACTCCTATTTAGAAACACCTTCGTTTTACGAAAGCTTTATGAGCGCTGGCACTGGCTGAATTTCAAACCTGCTGCAGCAAACCCGAGCTTGTCATGCCCAACCTATACATCCTAACAGCGCTGGGAAGCGTGTGAACCAAGAGATAAAATCCTCGTACAACGTTCCTCACACAATGTTCCTCAGACTTTCCTACCAAGGCAGAAAACAAATCCATGATGCTGTTGAATAATCTTCCAATAATTGTAGTAATTAAAATCATCACACACAGGCTGCAGTCACCTTCCTTCCTTTGACACTAGTCTTCCCCGGAATTGTTAACGTCTCTTCGGTTGAGATAAACAGAACAAGGGAGGTTTAAAATACACGGTCCAAATAAATTTAGCGGAAGACAATTAGTTCCACAGACACGTTTTTGGCTGCGTTCCGTAGACGAGAGGGTCTCCAGAACTACCCTGCGGATTTTTTAAGCGCCGGTAGGATGGGTGGCCCTGTCGCTCCTGAGCAGTGTCACCTTAAAGACCGAGGAAGAACTGCAAGCCCGGTCTGATGCTCCACCTCGGGGCTCTCCGTGCGGGGGGCAGGAGGAGAGGGGACTCCTGCGCTCTGCCACAAACATTATCTGAAAGCTCAAGCAGGGGTTGTTGGAGAGTGCCATAATTTTCATTTAATTCCCATGATCTATTTGATCCCAGTGCTCATTCCCTTTTTATTAACTATAAAAGATTTCCTTCTAATCAAAAGCTGCTCTTCATCTTTACCCACAAATGAAGAACTCTGTAGTGGCAAGAATTCAGTGGGCTCAACAGGCACCAGGGTCTGTATTCTAACACTATCCTTCCCCCTTTTAATAGCTAGTCTTGGGCAGAATAGTGGGGAAGCTTTTCCCTACCTGAAGTTATTAATTTATCACTAGGTCCCCCTCTGCGTTGCTCTGATAATCAATGGGGGGTTCTAGATCACGTAAATGCAAAGTGTAATTGAGAGGGGGGGATGAGAGGGGGGGGCTTTAGCACGGAAGTCCTGTTGCTAAAAAAAAATAAAAAATTAAAAAATTAAAAACCCAAAAGCTGGCAGCACGCGATTCTTCCCCTTGGCGATGAGCACTTCGCCTGTTTCCTGCCCACCTCCCTTCTGCTTGGCAGGAGCGGAGGCTGCTTCTCTTCAACTTGGAAGGGTTTGCCCCTCTCCCACCCGTAACATCCATGTGTAAAACTCCGTGCCCCTCCTAGGATTCAGGGGGAATCGTACAGCAACCTCACGTTTAACTGCTGGTAAATCGATTTAGTTGGGAAATATTTAGCAGCTCTGTCCCCAAGCTGCATTTGAACAGCAGAGCCATTCCATCTGACGCTCTTGAGGATGAACCCAGAGCCTCCCAATCAGCTTTAATGAAGGAATTGTTTCCCAGCTTTACCTCCTAAAGACAGCAACTTTAGTAGTCGCGCAGATCAAAAGACACGCGTGAAGGGAAGATGGGAAACAATATTGTTCAAAGGAAGTGAACTGTTGCATTTAATTAGGCTATTCTTTATTAGCATTCATACGGAGGGGTTATATTATTATTTTTTTTTTTATAGATTTATGTTGATTTAACCGTAATGTATTTCTGATGTAAATATATTCCGAGATGAAAACGTCACGGATCAATTGTAAAGGACCCGGATACATAATTTTCAAAAATCAGTTTCAGTTTATATGAGGTTCTCACCCCACTTTCGCTTCTTAGTCAGATTTGTTTATGCAGAATCGACATTTAATAGTGCTAATTGCACTCCAGTTAAATTGCCCTGATTGCAGAAAGGGAAGCAATTTTCGTGCTCTCTGTCTGGGTTTGGAAGAAATTGTTTTATATTCACCTCTTTATAAAGAAGTGGAGATAAGGCACCGAGCCTTTGCACAAATTGCACTTACGGGCTGACTGGCAGCATTCAGGCGCTATAATAGAGCATTATTTGGCCGTTTTGAATAATGTAAAGCGTTTGCTGAAAGCTATTCTCCTGAAAATTGCTTTAACTTTTAAAAGGGTGATGATTCACTCCAAACCAGGCCTTTGTTACATTGTCATTATCCCCCCAAATGTTTTAACAGTCAGCTCAACACTTTAGCATAACACATTGATCTTTGTTTAAAAACTCGATTTTTGGAGTATGGGGAAAAAAAAAAAATCTGTCAGAAAATACTTGACCCCCTAAAGATTTTAGCAAGCCTTCCCCTCCTCGCCGCCATCCGCACAGCCTTTCCCCGCCGCCTGCCTCGCTCCCGCGGATTTCAGCCCCTTTCCCGGTTGGGAAGGGGCGCGGGGACGGCCGGCGGTGAGGCAGAGCCGCCCGCCGCAGGCACAACGGAGACCCGGCTCCACCGGGGAGGGACGGCGGGCGGGCAGCGGATGCCTTTACTCGCTGATGTGGAGGCAGCATTTCCGAACGTCATGCTCTCGATCTCTGCCTTCCAGCCTTATTTTATTGATGACTTTCCCCGAGGAGAGGGGAAAGACCCTCTCCCCCCCGCCGCCCGGGGGCTGGCCAGAAGCGCCTCGCTGCCACTTGACGACCACCTCGGCAGGCTCCTGGGAAGGAGAGGGGCCCTCCCCGGAGGGAGGAAGGAGGGAAGGAAGGAGGGAAGGAAGAGAGGAGTCACCTGTTGGGCGATTGCTCCCGGGTGCCCCTGTCGGACTCCTCGCCTCTCCCGCGGGGGTTATGTCGCTCCCCCCCCGCCACCGCCTTAAATCGCCACCGCCCGTCGAGCGCTCCAGCCCCCCCGGGTAAAGCCGCCGCTCGCCATCCGCGCCAGGCAGAGCTCCCTGCCGGAGGAAGGGCTCGCCATGCACTGCCCGGACCCCTGGCTGGCTGCGAGTCAATGTGGAAAGAATTAAGCGCAGAACAGCGTTTCCTCCTACTGCCCCGACTCTGCTTAATACGCGGCGACAAAAAGGCGAGCGCCCTTTGAAAATAGCCTTAGACGTTTAAATAAAAGCTAATCTCCAGGGACATGCTTTCCTAGCGTGGCAGGCGTCCTGCAGGTCGCACAACACAATGTACAACAAAACGCAATGCCTGCCTTGTTTAAGCACAGGGAAAAAAAAACCAAAAAAACCAACAAAAAAATTACATCAAAACAAGTAAAGAAAAGCGAAATCCCCTCAAATTCGCGGCTTCTCCATCTTGCTCCTCAGCGATGCCTATTTTGCATCTGCTAGGAGGTTTTACACTGGATGGCTGAGGCGGCACCGAGGAGAAGGAAATATTGACTCAAATGCAGAGCGTTGCTTGAACGCATTCGTGTTTCTGGTTCAGAGCTGCACCCAGCTGCACGGGGGACGGCAGCAGCACAGGGAAGAGCTCCTACTCCCAGCCTCGCAGGGACGGTCGCAACGATGAAAAAAGTTGCACGCCTATTGATCTTCCGCCGACACAGTACGGGCAAGTTCTAGCCAATTAAGTAATTGAATTAAGAAGCCTCCACTAATTGCGAATCAAAGGGACTAGCTCGCAAGAGATGGAGGAGCCGAGGTTTGGACTGACACGTCGCACATGCAGAGCGCAGGTAAAGCCTGTGTCGCTCACTGGGCGTGGGGAGCGTGCAGAGGCCACAGGCGAGTGCTGGGAAGGCTTGTTCCGCGGCACTGCCCGGAGGGAGCCTGCCTCCTGCCTCGAGCAGCCCTGTTCCACGGGGGTATGTGGGGCTTGAAAACCTGCTGCAAGCTGCCAATTCCACTTTCCAAGTATTTTGCTGGGGACTACGCTGTAAAATAAAATCGTCTCTCTCAAACGACAGAATGTCATATGCCCCTCGTTCCCCCCTCCCGCCCCGGTACGAGGGCAAAGGGATGCCTTTGGATTTCTTTTTTTTTCTGGCGCTTCATATGACTAAACCCCCCTCCTCGGTTCCTGTAGCAAAGAAACTCGGAAATACGTTGTGCCCGGAATCACGTCTAGTATTTAGCAAAGCAAAACCAAAAAATTAACGCGCTTTCATGGAATGCCATGAGGCGCTGCCAGGCTGCTTGTACCCAGCGCGGACAGCCGCCCAGTGACGGCCTGCAAAGGGCCTGTTGAACAGCAGCGCTGCAGGTAGGGCTCGGCGGACGGGAGGACGGCAGGTGGCTGCGGCGCAGCGGGGGATCTCGCACCCCCCGCCGCACACGTTACAAGCGGCGGCGCCAGGCGCGACCCCGGCCCCGTGCCCGACCCCCCGGCTCTCGACTCCTGCCCTCTGCGGCTCCCCTCGCCCCGGTGCGGGGTGCGGTGCCGGTCCCCGCGGCCGCACGCCGGCGGCTCGGGCCGTCGGGAGTCACAACCCGGCGTTTGTAGTTAATTGCGGCCGCGATCGCCGCAGTCCGGAGCGGGGAGTAGTTGGGGGGAGCGGGCGGGGGGGGGGGGGTTTACCTCCCCGCGCGCTGACTGGCACGCGCCCCGCGCCCCGGCGCCGGCACCTCCGCCGCAGCCTGATTGGCTGTCGGGCCGCTCCGGGCCGCTCCGCCCGCGCCCTCATTGGGCGAGCGCCGCCGCCAGCGGTACTTCAAAGCGGGCGCTGCCCGCACTTAGGCAGAGTTTAGCCCCGCCGAGCCGGAGTGTCCTCAGCGCCGCCGGGCAGCGCGGGGCGCACACCGAGCGCCGTCCCCCTCCGCCCCGCGCCCCTCTGCCCGGCCCAGCGACGTGCTATGGCTACGTCTATCCTTGGGGTAAGTCGGCTCCGCGCGCGCTGCCCTCCGGAACCACCAACCTTCCAAAAACCAACAACCAAACAAAACTGTTGCTGCCGCCGCCGCGTCGCGGCTGCCCCCCGGGCAAATAGCGCTGGCCCGCGGGCGAGGGGTGATCCCGCCCGCCTCGGGGGATTTCGCTGCGGGTCTCCCATCGAGTCGTTTGGTCTGAAAACTCGCTTGGCCGGAAAGAAGCCGGGCTGCTTGCGCCTTCTTTTCTTCTAACATTTTCTTCCTTTTTTTTTTCCTTTGGTATTTTTTTTTTTTGACCCGGAGCGCCACGCTAAACGTCCAAAGATTTTCCCCGCTAGCTCGGCTTCGCGATCGGCGCCGGTCGCAGGGCTCCGCGCCCTGCCTGCTTTCCTGCCGTCTCGGTTCTCCGCCGCTCCTGTACAGGGGCCCGAGGAGATGCCGCATCCTGCTCCCACGGGGTTTTCAGTTTACCGGCGGCGGGCTCCAGCAGCCCGGCGCTGCGCGGGGCGCCCGTCCCCAGCCGCCCTCCCGCGACACGCGTGTCGCCCGTCCCCGTCGGGATCCGCTTCCGATGTAAATCCCTCGGGCGCCGAAACCGGTCCCCGGCGGAAAACGAGTTGTGCCGAACGGGGCAGGGCCGGAGCCTGTCCCCAAAACAGGAGCAAACTTTTCCGCCGTGTCGCTCGTCGCGGCGCGGTTCCGCCCGCGTCCCCGCGGGAGCCTGGCGTGGCGGCAGGGGTGAGGTTGACCGGCCAGCTTTGTCTCTCCCGCAGGAGGAGCCGAGATTTGGAACGACTCCCCTGGCCATGCTGGCCGCCACCTGCAACAAGATCGGCAACACGAGCCCCCTGACCACCCTGCCCGAGTCCAGCGCCTTCGCCAAAGGGGGCTTCCACCCCTGGAAACGCTCCACCTCCAGCTGCAACCTGGGCTCCAGCCTCTCGGGCTTCACGGTGGCCACGAGCAGGGGCTCCAGCGGACTGGCCAGCGGCTCGGGCACCGCCAACAGCGCCTTCTGCCTGGCCTCCACCTCGCCCACCTCGTCGGCCTTCAGCAGCGACTACGGCGGCCTCTTCTCCAACTCGGCGGCGGCGGCGGGCGTGTCCCCGCAGGAGCCCGGCGGGCAGTCGGCCTTCATCTCCAAAGTGCACAGCTCGGCGGCCGAGAGCCTCTACCCGCGCGTGGGCATGGCGCACCCCTACGAGTCCTGGTACAAGTCGGGCTTCCACTCCACGCTGTCGGCGGGCGAGGTGGCCAACGGGGCGGCCTCCTCCTGGTGGGACGTGCACACCAACCCAGGCTCCTGGCTGGAGGTGCAGAACCCGGCGGGGGGGCTGCAGAGCTCGCTGCACTCGGGCGCCCCCCAGGCCTCGCTGCACTCCCAGCTGGGCACCTACAACCCCGACTTCAGCTCCCTCACCCACTCCGCCTTCAGCTCCACCGGCCTGGGCTCCACGGCCGCCTCGCACCTGCTCTCCACTAGCCAGCACCTGCTCACCCAGGAGGGCTTCAAGCCCGTGCTGCCCTCCTACACGGACTCCAGCGCGGCGGTGGCGGCGGCCAGCGCCATGATCTCGGGCGCCGCCGCTGCCGCCGCCGGGGGCGGCTCTGCCCGCTCCGCCCGCCGCTACTCGGGCCGCGCCACCTGCGACTGCCCCAACTGCCAGGAGGCCGAGCGGCTGGGGCCGGCCGGGGCCAGCCTGCGGCGGAAGGGGCTGCACAGCTGCCACATCCCCGGCTGCGGGAAGGTGTACGGCAAGACCTCGCACCTGAAGGCGCACCTGCGCTGGCACACGGGCGAGCGGCCCTTCGTCTGCAACTGGCTCTTCTGCGGGAAGCGCTTCACCCGCTCCGACGAGCTGCAGCGGCACCTGCGGACTCACACGGGCGAGAAGCGCTTCGCCTGCCCCGTCTGCAACAAGCGCTTCATGCGCAGCGACCACCTCAGCAAGCACATCAAAACGCACAACGGGGGCGGCGGGGGCAAAAAGGGCAGCGACAGCGACACGGACGCCAGCAACCTGGAGACGCCACGCTCCGAGTCCCCCGACCTCATCCTGCACGACGGGGTGGGCGCCGCCGCCCGCGGACCGGGCAAGGAACCTACCGCGGGGCCCGGCGACTCCTAGGGGCAGCGCTGCCCGGCCCTGGCCCCGGGCCCTGGCCCCGTCCCCGCCCGGGAGCCCCCGGGGAGCGGCCCGGACTCTGCCCCGCGCCGGCCGGAGGGACGCGAGCCGCCCCTCGCCGCGGACGGTGCCCGGGGCCGCGGTGGAGCGGAGCGGACGGCGGGGCCGGAGAGGGGCGGCCCTTCACCCCCGTCCCGCCCGGCCAGTAGGTACCAATTGACACTTTCTTCCGTTTCCTTTTCTCTTTCTGTTGGAAGGAAAGCATCCTGAGAGAGGCTTAAGGTGAGAAATCAAACTGCAAGTCCGAGACGGTTCCGCTGTATCGCATAAACATCTGTATAAATAGGGTTCAAAAAAAGAAGAAAAAAAACAACAAAAAAAAAAAAAAAAAAAAAAAAATAAAACCAGATCGTGTTCGCTTATTTTTCTTGTAAATGTTGATCTGACGGGGGTTTGGGGGTTTCCTTTTTTTTTTTTTTTTTTTTTTTTTAATTATTGGTGAATTCCTGAAATTCAGGGAGGTTTTGGGGGTTTTGGTTCCTTTTTTTAATTATTATTTTAAATTTCTGATGCACTTTGTGGAAGTCAGTATATATGTAAAAGATATTTAAAATGTTGAGTTAACATTTCACTCAAACACACGTAAGTTAAGGTCTCTTAAAGAAATTTAAATGCGTTTATCTGTATGGAAAAAAAAAATCTTGACATATTTTCATTTTGGTATTATTAAAGGACTCTGAACCATAGACTCACGGGTTTTGTTGTTCTTCGTGCCCCCTCCTCCTGCCCAGCCCTCGCCGGGGTCGGGTTTTTAGGGGGATCCCTTTCCACCCCTCCCCGTCCCCCTTTCAGTGACCGGGATTAACAATCCGGCGGGTGCTGAGAGCCGGCAGGGGACGGAGCCGGCCCCCGAGCCGAGCCAGCCCGGTCCGTGCCTCTTTTCAAACCGCCTCAGTTCTGGTTTTTAGTTGGCGTTTGGTTTGTTTGGGGTTTTTTAAACGCATTTAAAGCGCACCCCACTCCGCCAGCCGGACCCAGGCCGAGCCCTCAGCGCCTTTGGCAAAACCGGCCCAAACCCTGAACTGTGCCGGGGAGCTATTTATTTAATTTCAAAAAAAGCCTTCAGCGCCACAAGGCTGCCGAGGCTGGGAGGTGGTCTCGGGGGAATAAATCGCCAGAGTCAATACTCCGGAAAAGACATTTCATGCCTAAATGAAAATCTTGTTAAATGTTATTAATTTTGACTTAGAGCACACAGCAGCCCCCTGTGCCTTGTATTCCCTTATTAGGGATTCATGTCTTATCAAATATCTAATTAATCTCCTAGACATCATTTGTTCTGGCCAACTTTATCTCAGCTGGTCCACGGGGAAAACTCCGAATATTCTCGGTGACAAAGCTCCCTTGAAGATCCTTTTAATTGTCCAAATTAACTGCACCAAATTTGCATGTCAAACGGTAAAGGGCAACCTGAGATAAAATGTAAACGTTTTAAAAGCCCCAAACTAAGCACTTGATTTGATAACTAGGCTTTTTAATGTTATGGAAGACAACTGCTCCTTTCCTTTTCAAAGACAGTTGATCTATGCAAATAGTGAATTGGAAATGCTTATGTCCCCATGCAGTCAAATGGTCCTTGCATGTTATTTGAATATCAGTGGCTGTGCTATTGAAAAGGTTCAAGGATGCTCTCTGACTTCTTTGTGATTACTCAGTGCAGCGTCTTATTCTGAAGAAAAAAACCTCGGGAATAATTAAAGGCTGGGCTAAGGCCTGGGAACACATTTGGGACAGGAATCTCATTTAGACAGGCTCTTTCAAAATAAGGCACAGTTAAATTGACCAGAAGGCAATTATTGAAATGAAAATTATTTTCACTCCCTTTGTCTCCTGACCACCAACCTAACAGCCACAGTATTTTTTTTTAAAGGCAAATTGTTAAATGACATAATTGTGTTATTAAAAAAAATATATATATATAAAGAGGGGGGAAGGAAAAAAAAGTTAATTTGATCTGCGCGGTACAGATTGGAGGAACACAAATATTTTAATCCTCCATAAAACAGGGAATGCAAATAACATCGGGAAACGGATTCTGCTGTCGGCCACCAACTGCAATAAAGACGTTGCGTTAAAGAAAAATACATCTGCCGTGAATACTAATAACCGCGTCCCACCTCCGCCGCACAAAAGCGGCCGGGCAGCGCCGGCGCCTCCTCTGCCCGGGGCGGCGGGACCGGGAGCGGGACCCCGCGGGCCGTTCCGCGAGCAGCGGGCAGGAAGCCTCCTGGGAGAGGCACCTCGCTGCCCGCAGCACCCTCCCCGCGATAGAGCCGCGCCGGAATTTTTCCGGCCGAAAGCATCCCGGCAAGGTCCCGCCGGCTGCAGGGTGCGGGCAGGGGAGTGGGCGAGGGGACGTGCTCGGGCAGAGGTAAACCACCGGCGGGGCACGGCTGCCCTCCCGCCCCCCCCCTTCCCTCCCCGCCGGGCGCTGCCGGGGTTGCGGAGGAATGCACCGCGCGGGGTGCGGGGCAGAAGTCAGCTTTGTTTTCGATTTATAATAAAACACATCAAAGGACACCATCCAGGTCCAGTTTCTGCCAGGCCGGGGTTACAATTCTCAGCTCAATGATCAAGGACCTCTTCGCATTGCCTTTGCCCCTTCGGGTCAGAAAACGTCCATCACTTACAGACTCCCCAGAAACGAAGAAGGGAGCAGCTCTGGGCCGCAGAGCCGGTTCGTTTAACCAGGAAAATAGAAAGCATGTCACCTTTTTAAAAATAAATGACACCATTCTTTCGTACATGTTGGCGATAATTATATGGTCTGGGGAACTTCTACACAAAGAAAAACTAAAGAACAGGCGGTGTGAGAATGGGGGGGGAGAAAAAAAAAAAAGAAAGAAAATCTAATTTCACTCTTTGAATCCATAGTTCAGCAACGGGGAGACGCCGACCCGAGAGCAGAGGAGCACCGGGAAGGAGAGGGATACCCTCCCGGGCGCCGGCGGGGAGGGTGGCAGAAGGCAGAGCCAGGCTCCCCGCACCTCGGCCCCGCTCGCCCCGGGAGGTGAGCCCAGCCGAGCCCGGGCGGCTCCCACTCACATCTCGCCCCAGCTACCGCTTCCCGCTCCCATACCTCGCGGGCAGCAGCTTCACCCCTTCCCCTCCAGCCCCTCCGAATGCGGCTAAAACCCGGCCAGCGACTGCAACACCAACCGACGGGAAAGGAGAAAACGCCCGGGGAAATCACTTAGCAAACGCCGTCCGACCAGCAAGTCCCTATTCGCAGGAAGCGTGTCCCCTGCCCCCCGCCGCGACTCTCAGCCCCGACGGCTCGTTTTACACTTAAAAGGTAACATTAATGGTTTTGTTCTAATGAGATAATATATAAACACCCGATCCCGTGCCCGGACAGTTTCTTAATTGCGTCTTTCAGCTCACATGGAAACTTTATCTGCGGGAGCTGTAATTTATTCGCAGCCATTATCTGCTCGCCGGGGCCCTCTCCCACCCCTCCGACACGCAGATGAAGGGAATCCAACGGGAAGCCCGCCCCTTCGGGTAATTGGTGCGCTAAGTGTTTATTTTAAGTGAGAATAATTTCGCTACAAATTCCCCTCAAGGAATAACATTCTTAACACATTAGAAAAGACAAGACCCCCCCACCCTGCAACCCGCGATTCGCGATCGCGCCCGGCCGTGCCCCAGCGCGGCCCGCACGGCAGCTCCTGCGCGCCACCTAGCGGCCCGCGCTGCCCCGCGCTCCGCGCTCCGGGAGCTGGGCTCGGGGGCGCGGACGGGGCCTGGGCCGAGCCGGGACACAGGGAGAACCGGCGGCGGGAACGCGGGGCGACCGCGGCGGCCGCAGAGCGGGGAGCGGCGGGGCCGGACCCCCGTGAGCGGGAGCGAGGGCTTCACTGTGTGAAGTCCTGTGGGGGACGGCGGGGCGGGCCCGCGGCGACACGGACCCACCTGGGGGGAGGCGGCGGGTTGGGCTCGGCTCGGCGGCTCCTCCGGGGCCGTCCCCGGGCGGGCCCAGCGCAGCGAGAGCCGGCGCCCCGCCGCGGGGAGGGGAGTCACCGCTCCCCGTCCACCGCGCGGCCCCGGGGGCCGGCCCCGCAGCCGCGGCAGAGCCAGGGGAGTTGGGGCGCGGCGGCCGGGGTCACCCGGCGGCGGTGCCTCGCCTTCTTGCCGCTGTTTTAACACAAACCCGCGGCAGCGCCTGTTCCCGAGATGCGGTAATTGCTACTTGGGTGGCAGGGCGCGAAGTCCTTGTCCGTTCCCTAGTACAAAGTAGGTTGCTAGAAAATTTGAAATTGCCTTTCAGCCTAAAGCTGCCTTACCTGAATGTCATAATTACAGTAATTATGTACATCCAAATTACATGCTAATTAAATTAGAATCAAATCGTTCTAAATCGAAATCAAATGAGGTAGCGAGAATTAATCAATGACAACATAAATAAAGAGCTTCCTTCAGGGATATTTATTGTAACGATCCACGCAGGAACCCGATCTGGAATCACCTGTTTATTTACTGGCGGAACAGTAATGACTCGCGGCTCAACGCTAATTGCAAACGATCGGTTCCGCGGGGCGGCAGAGCTGAAGGGCGGCCCGGGCTCCCCCCGCCCCAGGACGGAGGCCCTCCGCCGCCCGCCCGCGGGGCCGCCCCGAGGGCCGCTCAACCGAGCCGGCCCTGTCGCCCTGCCGCCGCCCTCCCCTCAGCGCCGCCCGCTCGCCCCCAGGGAGCCGCCGGCCCGCTCTCGGCCTCAGCTACTCCCGCTACGGCCACGGGGAGCCCCGTCCCCGGCGCAGGGCTGCGCCGCCGGGTCCCGGCCCTTCCCGCCTCTTTCCCGCCGGGCTGAGGGAGCCGCCTCACGGCGCCGCGGTCCCCGGCCCGGGCAGAGGGTTAACCCCATCCCGCGGCTCTGGAGAAAGAAATTAATAATAAATAAACGCTCTTACCGTCATCTGTGAACCGACAGCACCTCCTACCGGGCCCCGGCGGCGCTGCCGAGCAGCCGTGCTACCGGGCCGGGGCGGCGGCGTCCCGGGGCGGAATTACCCTGTGGGGCCGGGGCGGGGCGCGGGGCGGTCCTGGTGCCGTGAGGGCCCTCAGCGGGAACATCGCCCCAGCGACCCCTCCCCTTCTGCTTTTAAGCGCGTTTTGGCGCCCGATGGCGGTGAGGGTGGCTCGTCCCTCCGCAGCCGCCCCGTCGGATCGCTCCTCACGCCGGTGCGGTGGCGCAGGCTGGCCTAGGGAACACACCGAGAGCCTTCCTCCAAAGCGGCACCAGCCTTCCCCACGGCCACACTGAAAGCAGGACAGGGTCACGAGGATGAATGTTCTGCTCTTCAACAGGTAGTCTTTGAGATACATCCAAAACGCTGCTATTCTTCTGGTTTCATTTTCATTCACCATGGCCACCACCACAGTAAGCCCATGCCATCTGCCGCTCTTTTGGTACGTGAAAAGGTGAGATGTACATCACATACGGTTTAACTACATGTGAAAAAAGTGAAAAATAGAAAATGCATAGCCCACCAAAATGCCCAGACTGGTGGACGTCGAGCTGTCCTTCTTTCTTCAGCTAGAAGTCAGCTGCATTGCAGTTGGCAGATTCCTGTACCACACACAAAACAACCCGACAGACCTGTAAGCAAGAGACCTTTCTTCAGAACAGAAGAACCTTCCAGTACTTACTGGTTGTTCCTCCTATCTTTCACGCTACACTTAACATGAAAACGTTCTACCAGAATACGCCTTTTCCCCTATCACATTTCTCTGTCCTCTCTTACACAGCAGCATAATAACTTCTTCACAAGGGGTTTTGTTCAGATTGTTCGTATGGGCGTTTTGTCAGTCTCCTCCTGTTCTCTCTATATTGGAGCTCCCACACAGACATGAATATGGGGCCTGACTCTACTAAATTGTGCACGCCCTTCAGCTCCCAGGTGCTCCGGCAAGAATGCCTGGAGCAACCTAGCACAAATGCTCATAAAAGAAGAAGGTGACATCCCTTAATGGCTCACCCTTTCAAACCCATTCACATGCACTAGAAGATAAGCCAGGTCACTTCCACCATATATCATACTCTGTGTGATACTGAAAAGCTTATGAGCGACCGTTGTAAGAAGAAGTGGACTGGTAATAAAAGACAGTCCCATTTGTCCTGTGAGTGAGGAGGGGAAGAAAGTTCTTTGCCAGAATATTGAGTGTTCTGAAAAGGTGATGCCTTTTCACCTGCCTTAAAGTGAAACTAATGTACTCCCATTGGCAACCCCTAAATGGCAGAGAAGCATTTCCTTCACAAGAAAAACCCTGTGAAGTGTCGCCTCATGCATTTGTACTGATTCAGAACTTGGAGAAGGCGGCAATTCTTACCATTTTAGAGAATAAGGTATTTTATTATGGCAGTTCATCTTCATAACAATGTGTGCAGAAAATGACCGACAATCATTAAAAAACCCCCTCAAAAGTTTGTTTCATGAAAACAAAAGGATGACTATTTACATTCAATTTCTACCACAAACAATGAAATACCTGAAGCAGTTGAGGCAGTAAATATTCTTTTCATGTCTTGAGAGATTATTGAACAATAACTTGACATTGTACTGACACATACCAACAGGGGTTCAAGATGTTTAGATAGCCCTGACCAAGCTGTACACTGCAGGAGGTCAAAAAATGTTGGCTACACACTTATGTGAACTATGTCTCTCTGTTGTTTTAACTCAGGAAATTGATCTCTTACAGGGAACTTTAGGAAAAATGCTTCAGTATGAAAAAAACCCCAAACCCTTGACAATACAATGTTTTGATATCTGAAGCAGTGACTTTATCCAGAACTATCTCAAATGTTTGTTAGCATTCAGCACATCCCAGGACTCTTCCCTAATTACTCTCTGCTTCCCCTGACTGTCGCGTCTAAACAGAAATCATCATTGACAAAACCAAAAATATTACATACTGCTCTGAAATATTTTAAACCCCTAAAATCAGGTCTATGAATTACTGCATGTGTACAAGAGGTATTTGCCAACAAGGATATTTATACAGTAAGAAAAATACCGTAACATTTATACCTAATTTACAAATATTCCAACATTATAGAAATGATGTCGTCGGCTTTATGTAGGAAAATCTAGTTACAGAGGTTGGAAAATGAACAGCAATACGTAATTGAGCCCTTGTTAAAGGTATTCATCAAAACCCAGAGACGTTCTTGTTCGCACCTGTCCCCTCTGCTATCTGGTTTTTTTCCTCTCTCTGCTTCTGCTTCTACTGCGTCTGCTCCTTTCTCTGTGTTCCACTTTACTGCACTTGTCCCCATAGCTCTCTCTGCTTCTTTTCCTCTCTCTGTGAACATCTGTGCTGGGGCTTCTGGTTTCATGTCTCCTGTGCCGCTCTTCACCAAGGCTTTGACTTGGACTTTCTCTTATTTGCCTTTGCCTGGAACTGCTGTGACTTGTGCAAGGGCTTCTCCTGCTCCTCTCATCCATGCTTGGGCTTCTACCATTCCTCTCCTTTCTTTCAGTCTCTCTCTCGTTGGTGCTACGGTATCTGCTTCTGGACCTTCTTTCCCCCTCACAGGAGCTCCATTTGTTGTTCTCCGCAGAACTGTCTTGCTTTAAAGGCCTGTATGTCTCCCTATCTTTGTCCTTGTTACCGTGACTACTGGGGAGATCTTCATAAAGTTTTTCCTTCCTTGTCTTTGCCTTTCCTTCTGAATCGCTGCTGCTGCTGCTGCTAGCCTCTGAAAACTTGTCTTTTTTTCTTTTCTTAGAATCCATCTTCTTTTGTGCCGCTTTATCTCTGCTGTCAGTCTCACTATCACTGCTGCTTAGTGAAGTCTCACTGGAGGATGAGGAAGAGGATTTCGTCTTATGTTTCTTGTGTTTACTTTTGCTTTTTTTCTTTTGCTGCTTTTTCTTCTTTCTGTCTTTCTTTTTCTTTTTCTTCTCCAGACGATCCAACTTCCTTTTAATTTCAAAATAGAAGAGTAGCGCAATCAGATGTGTTAAGATATTCTAAATTACAAAGACTTTTAAAGTTCACTACTTCTGATGACCTAACACTATAGTAAATATGCTGCTTTCCTAAAAACATGTTGAATTCCTCTCCTCTTTCAGCAAAGTATTATTTTTAAGCCTCTAACCTGAGGTTAACCATATTAAGAATCCTCCCGTAATCCATAGCTGCTCCCTCGAAACAGGGGGATATGATTTTTTAATTCTTTAATTTTAGAAAAGGTAAGTAAGATGTGTCAATTTTAGCCTTATAACTAGGAATAAATACATTCAGTACTGCTTTTCGCCCTTGTCAGCCTGCTCTGGGGGCTTTGGAAAATCATTTCTGCTTTTGTTTGTACATTTTTAGAAGAGGTTTTGAAAATGAAATAAACTCCCCACAATTAACATTCACTTCCTTTTAATGATGGAAACAGACACTCTAAAACCTGAATCTCCAAGTTTTCCAGCCAAATAGTATGGTCTTTTCAATAACCTCTTCTGACACAACTCAATATTTCCATCTTCTAGCCACAAGTACAATATTCCACCATGCACATGATGCATTCACTGTTATTTGACTGCTTTCACCTCGTTTTAATTTTGTTTCCATGCTTATTCTTCTCAAAAAAAAAGTGACTGAGTAGTGAAACTACTTTCAGTGTATTTAAAAAAATCCCTCCAGACTAGTAAAATGTAATGGTCCCAAACATTTACTGAACTTCAGCTTTCAAAATATAAAGTATTATAATTTCATTGTGTTGGGCCAGAAGAAATTAAAAAATACCATCTTTTTTTAAATTACTCAAACTACATAAACAATCCTTACTTAAAAGTAACATAAAATACACCAACTGCTTTCAGAGAATTATTTATTACATATGCGAATACTATACGTACCTACCTGCTCATTTACCTGCTTAGCCATTCCCTTTCTCCCTTCCTCCCACTGCCCATGTACATGCCCATGTCTTTTAACCTAAAAGGCCATTTTAACTAACGATACTCTTATGTGATCTACTAGGCAGTAGTTAGTATTTTTCATTTTAAGCATTTTTAGGTTATTTCAAGATAACGTTGCAAAATAACAGAGCAAAAAGAAAGGGAAATCAGTAAGACAGAAGCAAAGAATGAAAAGCTCATTAACTCCTTATTAGAACAAGACCACAGGGAGCTCCCTCTGCTGGAGCACCAAAAGGGAAGCCCTGAGCCGAGAGCAGTGTGGAGCTGAGCCAGCCTTGGCCCTGGGGTGCAAGGTCAGGTTCAGTTTAGCCACACGGGAGAAGACAGCGAACCTCGCCAACTTGTAAACCAGTAAAGAACAACATTGAATTTTTAATCCTGGAAGAAGATACTATGAACAATGGAGTGCAAAATCGTATTTTAAAATAGCAACTGACAGCATCTTCAGCGAGCCAACTGTTACCACCTCAGTATACCTGATAAACTGGAAACGAGCCCCAGTGCAAAGGCATCACAACTAGACTAGAACAGCCAGATTAAAACAAAACCAAGCGGATTAAAAGCCCATGCTGCATAATGCCATTTGTGGTCAGGTGTATGTTCAACTAAGCTGATTTTCTTCTGTACTGATGGTGCTAAATTCTTCAGTGGCATAGAACAGTTATAGGGACAGCCACGGAGTCAGAACTCCTGGTGATACAGATCTCCTCCACCACTAAGGTATCACACTTACCTTAGAAGTTTCTGTTTTTGTTTGGTTGACAGTGATTTTAAAAATTCAACTTCTGGATCATCCTCTCCTTCACTTGCAATAAATTCCTAGGAAAATGTGGCAAGACATTAAGTTCTTACATATAAAAATGATCTCTTCATTCAGATTTCTGTATTTAAAGTGATGTCTCTATGTACCTTATTTTTGCACTGGCACAAATATATTCATATTACTAAGTCAGCTTAAGACTCTTTGAAAGAGCAGCATACTCGCTGCAAAGCAAAAAAATCCCCCGCATTCTGTCTCAAAAGCTGAGTAGGTGTTTAATGTGGGGTTATACAACAGGAGTTATTAGGAACGTATGAAAAAATCACTGCTAGGGAAAGAAACATTTCTGAAATAGTTAATAAAAATGAGCCCATTCTGGAGCCCACATGATTCTCCAGGATAAGTCACTCCATTGTTATCATGCTTGGATGAATAGGTAAGATGCTAGTCCTGCTCAAACCCAGAGTAATTTAAGCAAATTACTTTTCTGTCTCGCTTTAGTCATTAGGAAAATGGGTATTAACACATCTACCTCACTGTTGTGCTATTAGTCTTTAAATGTTCATAAAGTGTTCTATCAATGCAAAATACCGTAATCATATAATCTACATACAGTAACGCAATCAGCAAAGCATAGCTACTTTGAAGACCCTGAATTCTTCAAATTACGTGCATCTCGTACACTACAGTTCTCCACCATGATGTTTTTAATTTTAGCCACACTCGGGAGGAGAAACAAGAAATAAAGATTAAAAGCGCATCCAAAAGAACCCCTCCACCACACCTAACATGAACTAAACACATTGGTATCACTGTGGTTCATTTAACAGTGCCTCCATGCTAGGTTTTTCTGGGGGTACAAAGCTTTTTCAAATGCAAAGGTACATCCATCTGTGGAGACACAATTAATTGTTGATTTGCTCAAGATTTCAAGACCAGCTTGAGGTCGTCCTCTCTTTACAAGTGGTTTGACTATCCTGCCATACGAACAAAGGGCATTTCATGGTGGCTCACTCAAGAAGCGTGTATGAATTTTTCACTTTACGCTTTTATTAAAGCACCTTAGCTAGAAATGTACCCTGTGCAGTCTAAGTAAAGAGAATTATGCATTTTCACTCCCCAAAATAATAAATGTAACAATAGTCAATCAATCGATTTGACTGACTCTGATACAGCATTCCTGGCAGTAATTATTTGTGCGTACTTCCTCAAACTTCATCCAAAGGTTAGCATTGCATCAGAAGTATGTGGCAAAAGCCCCAACCACCCCCTTCAGGAAAAATTCAATTTCTAGTCACCCAGAGGATGGATTTAATTTATTATATGTGATTTTAAAAGAAGTACTTTATGATTCACCATTCTGACTGAAACAAAGCTGGAAAGCAGTAAGGTTTTGGACATTTTTCTACTGGTATAGCTATTCAGCTTTCCTATGGATATGCATATTTGAAAACATTAAGTAACAATTCACAAGCAATCACATTTAGATTTATAGACATTTTCAGCTTACTGGTAAAAAGATCATTACCTGTGATGGATCATTTGCGGTCAAGTTTCTCCCCAGTACATTTTGTTTCAGTGCAAACCCACTGTTTCTCATCTCCGCTATTAGCTCCGAGGGGTGCATTGATGGCCCTGTTCACAAAAATCACAGTTTGAATGTATCATTTATATCTCTCTACCTTTTTTGGACTCCACAGTAGGAATTCAGCTGAAGCTTTGTTAAGTAAAATCACAGCTAAATCAACTCAATAATCTTCTGCTGAGCAAATAATCAGATATGATTTTCTAAAACAGCAGTCTGGAGATTCAGAATAGAAAATAATTGCATTTTTCTTTAAGTACAAGGGGATTCTCTTATGTAACTTTGCCATGTTGAAAACAATATATTTAGGTAAATCTAGAATATATTTTTACTATAGTAAAAAAGCACAGGAAACCTAAAAAAGAACATTAAATGAGACTTCTAGGTACCTCCTCTCCCTTAAAACAACAGGAAAATGCTTTTCTAATATGTCACTAATAAAGCATTCCTCATAATGATACAAATTTTTGAACTTGAATGTAAAAAGTCATCATTATTTGAAACTCAGTATACATATGGAATATAAATAAATACATGAAAAAATTACCTATGTCTTTACTTATTCTAGGGACACTCATGTATGTTTAGTCTCAAGGCTGTTACCTCCTCAGAGGTTTCTGGTTTATCAGCTGTATGTTGCACTAGAGTAGGTGTTTGGGATTAGGCACATCTTCACAAAGATCTAACAAGGAGTAAAATATGGGATGTATTTTGGGTCATTCAGACTTGACTGCATAATTTATAACCCCTGTAACTCACTCTTTTGCTTTAACTGAATACCTGTGATCATCAAAACTTCACGTCCAGTTAGGCACTTTTTCTTCACCCTAAACACACGCTCTTTTGTTAGGTCGCTTTCACTAGATTTCCTTACTAGTTCATTCATGAACCTTCCTGTCAACGAATTAGCACAACTGTGTAAGGTAAATCTAAATTAGCAGGAGCCTAAAATAGAGCATGGAGCACATGACAACTATTACTTCAGTAAACTAACTGTATATTATAAGATTAAATAGTCTTATGCAACATACTGATCCTGCTTTGTGGTTTTAAGAGTTTCTTAGTTACTGAGATGGACAAAACTCTCAGATTTTTAACGCAGAATAGTATGGAAATTAAAGGAAGATTTTTACTATAAAAAATATATGGAAAGTAAAATAGCACTGTCTCAAAACCTGTTAGCTTCAACGACTTCTTAGTTTTCCCATATAATACACTGCGTACAGACAGGCCTATATATAAAGCAAGAAGGAAGAAAAGAAAACCTTGAAAATGGTTTAAGGAGCTCCTGCATTACTTTCTTTTCACAAGTCCCTCATTTTGCCTGGCAAAAGAATTTTCTAATGAGCTACCTTACAGGTTTTCCTTGCGTTTACATTTTTATTAAGTAGGGGTTACTCCCTGTCCTCTCCCCCTAGATTTTACCAAAAGTGCTGCTGCTTCTTACATGTTACAGTGTAACTGTAAGCTCACTGATAGTTGAAGAATGTAGACAGGCTTTAGCATCTACATTTTGTGCTTATTTCAAATTCATAACCCTTCTCTGCTTGCCCAAATCTACCATGGCTGCAGCTGAAACTGACATTAGACAGAAACCTAACAATAGAATCTGGTACCAGCAGATGTCTTGTTTTGAAAAAGCAATATAAACCAGCCATGCAAGTCAGTCAAATACCCTGTATGAGGAAGCTGAATGGAGACAAAGTGTAGAGTCATTTCACCATACCACAGAAACCATTTGACCAGACCGAAGCCTGGAACACCCCTCCTATACAAAGGCAGTAAGAGCTATCGCCTAACAAAGTAACCAACTAATTTTTCAGGTATTTCCCCTTCAGTGTCTCAGCACTGTACACATTTTGATGCGTATTGGATACCTATTCTCCTTAGCATGATTAGATAAACAGATGAATACGACTTGTCCCGGTCTATACAGGAGATTTGCAAAAGAACTAAGACAGAAGCCCTAACTTTGTGGATCTACAGAAGGACTACAGGCAGAATCTAGACCAGACAGGCATAAAGGCATACTGGCCTTCAACAGCAGAATTCAACATTATTTTCTAGAAACAAATATTTCAGGTGTATTTTGCGCATAGCACTGGAAAAAGGTAAGCAAAACCATTTCCTCTTTTACTGACAATGCTTACAATGAATGCGCAGTACTAGTGATCTCTGTGCATTTGTGCCCAGCGGGTGTCAGTTGTGCTATATCACACTGGTCCATGCAAGCAAACAAGAGACCTATCGGAGTGCTGCTCCAGCTGGGATCCAACACAACCGCAAACTTTTGAGCTAGCTTCCACATGCGTTTTAGAAATGAAATCAACACAAGGTTTAAAAAGCAAAACCACAGGTAAGCTCAGGAGGAAAACAAGCCAGGCCAAAAAATATTAAAAATTGCATGACTTTTGTTTCCTTGTTTGTCAGTGATGTCAGAGATGTTCATAGCTCCACCTACAATATTTTAGTCACAACATGGCACTACCATGACAAGGACAGTTAACAAATCCATGTTATTCCTGTTTTGTAGATGTATACAAGCTACATCACATGCACCTACAGAACCTTGAGACTAAAGCACTTTATAAGATAAATTATTCCTGTTTCGGTCTCCCTTTAATTATGAGGGAAACAGCAATTTAGGTTCAGCCTAGCTTGTAAGGAGCTGCAAGAATCTCCATGAAGATTTATTAGGTACATGATTTTTACTCTAACTGAAAGTTTTAGACAACGCCAGGAAATGAGATTCACAAAATAAGTGCTGCCCATAAACAGAAATAGAGTCAAAACACAGTGTAGTTTCACAACCCTCCTGTGTGCAGACCCCAGCTGGGCACAACACAAGCACACTGTCCACTATGGTTGATTACAGAGTACTCTATAAGCATCATATGATCTTTGCAGTTTAAAAAACATGAACATTTTTGAGAGGATGACACAGGTGATCAGCTAATGCCACTGAACTTCTCAGTTGTTCTGCTGCACGATGACATCAAGAGACTGCATCGCTACCTTTGCTCAGGTAGCAATGCTAGGCCGCAGTAGGGAGAAAACAGTATCTGATCTAGGAAGTCTAAATAGAGTGTTTTCTATCTGGTTACAAGGCCAAAAGGTTTACCTAAAACACTGTATTTTACAATAGCTGCAGAGCTTAAAGTAAAGCTCTATTACTACCTACTTTCTGCAACACAGCAAGAATCAAGAAAATTTTTAATCTCACAATTAAACTCCTTTGCTTGGAATCACAGGAATCAACACTTGGTGACTTTCTTTTCCCTTCCATGCCTCAATAGACTGCTTTTGATTTATACTTTAATGATTTTGATAAGCAGATCTGATTTTCTTTGAAATATCAGCGATAGTTTGAAGTCTCCCAGGATTCCTGGGCACAGCTATTCCATGTGACAGCTCTGGGGCTTGTAACACACTTCTTTTTGGGCTGCTTCTTCAGAGTGTCCTAAAAGATGTAGATGCCTAAATGTGTGAACAAACAATCACATTCCCATTTCCACACTATAAGTAAGTGTGGAAGCAAGGGATTTCTCCTGGCCAATACAAACAAGGGAGACAAAAAACTGTAAAAGCAACTCCAAACACTGAACCTCACTTAACAGAGGTCTGAAAAACTCAGCTTCTCAGAAGCATCCCTGGCTTCCTTACTCAGGAGCCAAAGCTTGTATCTTGGAGCCACCAGTACACTGATTGGTAGAGGTCCTCTTCCTCTGTTTTGTGAATTGACTCAGGAGTCCTGCTTCTTGGAGATGCGACTATGTCCAGTGTGATCACACCTGATTTGCTTGGTAAGCCAAAGAGGTCAATCTTTTCAGCCTTTGGGTTGTGACTACACTTATATCATCACCCTCCAAGATCTTCAGACAAAACAGTACTAAGTATACCTGATAGCCAGCTATCTTTACCTGGCTAAGTTCCAACTAAGTCATAGACTGTAGAACAGATGGTAAGATTGAGCTGAGAGGCTCTCAGCTGGTTAAATTTTGGGAATTGATGTTAGTTAAGTATTCTTAAACAGCACCCATCAACTTGTAAAAAATCACTCCTCCATCAGGCATAAAAAAATACCTTCTGTAGTATGAAAACTGATGGCCTCACGGATGCATTCCTTATGGACTTGTGAGAGCATCTGTGATCAAGCTACCTGCGTGATTTCAGGCAGGTGAAAACATCTGGAGATGACATTATGCCATGAGTTGACAGAACGTTAGATATAGGAATCCTGCAAAAATAGCTGAATGTTACAACTTCTGACAAGTAGTCTCTCAGCATTCATCCATCAGCAAGCTAAAAATAAGTTCAAAGTTACAACGTTTCATCATCTGTTTCTTATTCTTTCTGAAACAAGTCAAATACAGCACCTTGCTATTTTTGAATCTGACTGTCAAGCTTATTTTCTGGAATTTACATTTTGATAGAGGAAAAAAGGAAAAGAAAAAAACCTTTAAAACTTTTCCAGATGACACTTGCTTAAAACTAAAACATTTATCTGCTTTAAAATTAAGTCACAGTCTTGGAAAAGCTTTTTACCATATAGTGGAATTAATTGCACACTGATATCATACTTATTTTCATGCATTGAGACAACTGACAACTTGTTAAGTTTTCTTCAGCTACAGGTACTTAAGATTATATTAAGGGCTTGCACAAAAGAGGTTCCATAGTTAAAGACCCATCAAAGGATTTTTAAAGTATTTTTTTCACGGCTTTTACAATTCTTAAGAAAGTGTTGTCAAGCAAATAGGCTACAGCTTCTTCCTGCTTCTTAATTCCCACAGAAGTTCTTGCCTCATTAATTCCGTGTTATCTTCTGTTTAAGATATTAAGGTGAAAACGCAGACAGCTCAGCTGACTCGAAGAGTCAGCGTGCAAAGACTGGACACTCAAACCATTCAGTAAAGTATG
This sequence comes from Strigops habroptila, assembly GCF_004027225.2. NCBI lineage: Eukaryota > Metazoa > Chordata > Aves > Psittaciformes > Psittacidae > Strigops > Strigops habroptila. The sequence goes on along the minus strand of NC_044281.2, from coordinate 18,707,974 downwards.
AAAAGAAGGATTTTAGTCTTCGCAAAGTACAACCTGAGTGCAACCTTAGCTCGACAGCTGTTGGTGCCCCTTCATAATATTTGTACATTTGTACATAATTAAACGTAACATTTGTACATAATTAAACAAACAGAAGTGCTGTAAATAGATTTTTTTTCTTCTGAAGCCTATATGAGCATCAATTATACTGGATTACAGAAGGATAACACACTAGGATTTCTACAACATATTGTAAATGTCTTTTTTTGTAAGACACAAAGATCACTCTGATTTCTTATCGCACTTACTTGAGAACTATTTAACAGAATCAGTTCTGCTTCTACCGAACAACCAGGGGGGAAATAACAATTCTGGATTTCAGTTACTTAAATGCCTAGCTTACAGCAAGCTCTCCCCCCCTGCACTACTGCCCCCCCTCCCAGCTCAGAAACAAGAGAAATCTATAGCTGCAATTAACGTTTGATTCTTTCTGTACTGCTCCTGAAGCTGCAAATGCAGAACGTACGTAACAAGCTGTTCTTGCCAGAGTGTTTCCTCTAAGGAGCTTGGGCACAGGAGAACAGCACTAGCTGTAATGTACCATCTAGCAGGTCTCCATTAAAACATCTACAGCATGTTTTTCAAGTTATCCAGTATTAGAGAACAGTATGCTAAAACCTCCTTTCTAACGATTGTGATGATTAAATACCACTTTTCTGCAATGGTTTCAGCGGCAGTAAAGACAGACCATAATGTTATGATTGCCAGTATCATCAAAAATAGCAGTTTTCTATCTACTCATGATGCACAATCTTGACAGTATCTGCTCAATTTATTGATAAAAGCTTTCACTGCTGTCACCAGTGCAGATGAGCAAAGTGAATTATTCTTTGCAATCAATTAAGTTTTAAATGGATTTTTATTTGGAATACATATAGAAAGCAAAGAGATAAGAAACAGTAATAATGGAACCACTATTCCCACCTATGGCAGGGGAAATTACAGTAACTAGTTGCACTTAAGATAGTGGCAGTTATGCATTGTCATGAAATGAAATAGACTACTCGGTATAAAAATTACTGGAAAATGCAGTATATTCTTCATGGTATCATTTTAATTACAACTTTTTTAACCTTTATTTAAACTAATGCCCATCTTGTGCATCATTAAAACTGAACATTTAGAATAAGGCTTTTCTAGAGATTCCCCTTCCTGAGAATGTCTTCTGGTGTGGGACATCTTTTAGTTTATAGATGTGATGATTTTAACCTAAAAGTATCACCTTCGGACTTGGTAATGGAGATGTAATTTATATGAACATGAATGCAAATAAAGCACACTTGCATATCTGCTATCAATTCGCCAGTATTTGTCACACTCAGTATACTCCACCACGTTTAAGAATTAATTTATGAACGAAGGACAAGATACTTTCAAGGCTTATCCTTTATTACTACATAATTTTTGTTAACAAAGCAGGCCTAAAGCATGTTGTCTTTGTTCTTTCTTATATACATCTTGGACAACACGAGGCCATAACTCTTCCAAATGGACGTTTGATTTTCTGCATAACAGTGATAACTAAAGCCACGCTCTGCTGCAGAAAACTAACTAACTAACTAACTAACTACTCCAGGGAGTATGCAAACAACTCTTCCACGCTAAGTACGTTTCCAGAAACCATTCTGCTGGTGGGTTTCAGTTTAGCACACAATCACATGGAGCATGAATATACTCCGAAGTCAGAATGCTGCCTTCTCTGAGTGGTAGCAAAGGCATAATGCATCATACAAGGCTTTTTAGGTTTTGCTTTGAAAGAGTAACTAACTTTAAAATTAGCATAGACGGTTTTGTCAATACATCCACGTACTTTCTCTGTAGAGTTTTGTGTGTCTTTTTCTCATGTGGCTTAAAAGGAAATTGAATAAAAATGGCAAAAAAAAGTCACAGACCGAGCCTAATCACACTGTATCGTCTGTGAACTTTTACTGCAGTTACGACAGAGACAGGAGTAGACATTTATTTATCTATAGGACAAAGAACTATTATCAAAATTATGTGATCATGATCCTGGTTATGAAGAATGTAGCAAATTTATGCTGCCTCCACTAATGCAGATTATTGATCATTTTTTTTACTGATAATTTTCCCATCCATTTCAGAGATGACTGCATTCAGACCATATTTACACTTCAAAGCAACTGCTGCAGTTGGCATTGAGAGAAATTGATGAATAAAACAACTCTAGCTTTTAATTAGCTCTTCTTCAGAGGGTCTGCAGTTGAACTGAATTTAACACTTTAGCACAGAATTTCAGTATAATTTGCCATGCCTTTGTCATTGGGTATTTCAAAGAAACCAGAGTTTCCTTTTGACTTTTTTTTTGAGTAGTAAAAACCATTTAACATTATCAAACTGCTTTAGGAATCCATATTTATTGCTTTAATGCTAAGCACAAGACTTCTGATAGAAATCTGTATTTTATGCATTCACACCAAATACAGAGACTTCTGAAACATAAATAGAGGATTATTCTAAAATATGACAGTTAACTATGTGAAGATTTAGTTAAGGTTCCTACTGTTCACAATCAAAGGTCTCAGCTGCAGATCATAAAGGAAGGCTTCATACACTGTATGTTTTTACAGATGACCATTTATACAAATATTCACTGTTAACATATTCAAATACCTTTTCTTTGTTATTGTAGATTCAAGAGAACATAAATCAAGAGAACATAAATCAATTTCCTGATAGAATGCAGATTTTTATCTATTTGGAAACAAAAAAAAAATACCATATTTGTCACTAAAAAAAGTAACAAGGTCTAGACATAATATAATATAGATTTCCTTTTTTGCTGTCTCCATATGACTGATTAATTTCAGTGATTACTATGGAAAGGAATTTCACCCAAAAGCTAAATATCAGATGAACACACTAAGTGATAGACTGATGGAAACTACAACCACAATTAGTTTAAGGGCACTCAGGCAGTGAAGAAAGAGGACATAGACTGCAAGAGCTGATAATGAGTCTTTAGAAGGCTCCATTTGCATACACATACCTAGAGTTTCTTTCTCTTTGTAGACCATAAGACACTAGATGTACACACATGTTGCTCCACTACATTTTTACCATTTTTGCCTGAATTTTCCACAACATGCTGATCCCTTCACAGCATTCTATTTCTCCTTGGGTATTTTCAGTGGACAGATCACATACAGAGCCAGTTGGCTGTAAATCATTCAAAGTAGTCCATAGCAGAGAAGAATGCCCAGCACTCTCCAGGCTTAGGTTTCACAGACCAAGAGCATAAGAACCGTTTTTAATCTTACCATCCCACTTCTAACTATGCCATTCATAAAATTACCTTCCCACCTGAGACACTAGCCTGACTTGCTAAGATAGTAATAACAGGTTATTTGTTCAAAAAAGCAGATGATTAAAGTTGTAAGCATTTAAGCTTTAACAGCTTTTTATCAATCCCAACTCCTCAGCCCTCAATGAATAAGATAGATTGCCTGTGGGGAAAAAATAATATAAAGAATAATAATAATTAAAAAATTAGTATTAAGTTTGTCCTAACTTTACCTGACCAAGAAAATTGCAGGCAATCTTGAAGTATGACTTCAAAGCATTTGCACAGAAAACCCACCAGTCTCTGTTCTAACAAAGTCAAAGGCTTTTCAGGCTTCACAAAAGAAAAAAGGTACTGAAAAGCACATAAATCAACAGATGCTGCTGTTTAATGATAAAAAAGGATTGTAAAAACAGGCAAACTTTTAGATACTAGTGATCTGGGGTTGTTTTGCTGGTATATATTACATATTTTATACATGCACATATAGACAGTGACACATGAAGGCAGAACCACAACTGATATTTTCATCTTGTCTGAAACCTGAAAGTTAGGATTTTATCAGTAAAAAACCCTGTAAATCAGTTTCGCCAAAGAAGCATTTTGATTGCCTAATTTAGCTTTGTAAAGGAGAAATAAATCTTATAAGTTGGTCCCCGTAAGCCTCACAGCTGGAATATTCTAACACTACTTTGCAGTTTCCAGTGATCAAAGTAAGTTACTTTCTATCTAAAACTAAGAATTTCATAATGGAAATAATGCAACACCAGGGGGTGCAGTTATCATGAAATAATTACACTCCTGGGAGATTACAGACAAGGCTGTACCCCAGGGGTGTGATTATCCCATGATAACCACATCCACTGAAATTGCCTTATTGCAAAAATAATCTCTATTCACTGGTGAGATATTACTCAATAGGCGCTTTTTTAACGGTAAGATTATTATTTTTTTTGTATGAATTACCAGCTAGATTAGTAAAATGGTCCCAGAAGCAAAATAACCAAGCCACTATGCCTAAGTTAAGGCACTGATTGTGATTATTTTTGTTTGCGGGAGCGCTGCAGCGTACGTTAGATCTTGAAAGACAAGCAGTCTCTTCTCACAGAACACAGTCCTGTGCCACAGACATGCGTTCACCTTGCAGCAGTTCTGCCTAAGTGAATTCAAGTCCATGAGTGGTCTTTGCATACTAGATATTCAACACTGAATCCAAACCAGCAATTGCCATCAGTTTATGCGCAGAGGAAGATTACAATGCAGTCTTCACATAAGATTCTAAGACAAGTATCCTTCTGCTGAAATAAGAGAATCACGGCTTGTAGAATTTATGGGGAAGAAAATGCCTGTATTGGTGGTTATTTTATGATGTGGAAAAAAAAAAGTACGTAGGTGATCAACTCTTCTTTTTACTCTCAGAGAATCAGAGCAGCAACTTTATGTAATACAACTAAATCAGACACAAGAGTTTCATTTTCATTTGTCTGAACTCAAACATTTCCTCTGCGGCTGAAAAAATAGTCTCAGTCCAAACAAGACATTTTGGTTTGCTTTCTTTCTGAAGCAGGAAAAAATTAGAACAAAACACAAACTGCAGTTTTATCAAGTGCTCTTGAATTTGGCTTCTGCATTACTCAAACTTTTTTTCAATTCAAGTAAGAAGTCTACGTGCTACTGAAACTCACTCATTTGGGCATTTCAACAAACCAACCAACCAACTCCATTAATTCCTGGGGTTTTGTTAAATGGAAGTTACCTTCAACTAAGCCCTTTGAAGGCCCAGCTCTTGGACGAAGCAAGCAAGATGGGGAAAGGCTGTTTTTGCTGTATTTAACTCAATAATTTGGTTATCCTAATAATATTACCTTCACTTTCTGTCAAAATTTTGCTTTTTGTTTTTGTCCAAGGAGAAGGATGAAAATGTTCCTCCAATTAGGCAAGTGCCAATCCCCTACACATGCATGAAGATTTGTTAGCAATACTATGGTTACCACTGTTCGTACTGGTTTTGGTTGGGATAAAGTTTTTTTTTTCACAGTAGCTTGCATGTGGCTGTGTTCTAAGATTGTGCTGAAAACAGTGTTGATAATTCAGGGATGTTTTAGCTATTGCTGAACAGTGCTTGGTCAGCATCAAGGCCTTTTCTGCTTTTCATGCCGCCCCACCAGCAAGCAGGCTGAGGCTGCACAAAAAGTTGAGAGGGGGCACAGCTGGAATAGTTGACCTCAACTGACAAGAGCTAAACCCCACACCATAGGACTTCATGCTGAGCATATAAAGACAGGGGAAGAAGGAGGAATGGGGGATGTTCAGAGTTAGGGCATTTGTCTTCCCAAGTAACCGTTATGCATGGCGGAGCCCAGCTTTCCTGGAGATGACTGAACACCTGCCTGCCAATGGGAAGTAGCAAATGAATTCCTGATTTTGCTTTACCTCATTAAACTGTCTCTCTTAACCCATGAGTTTTCTCATATTCACCATTCTGATTCTCTCCCCCATCCTGCTGTGGGGAAGCGAGCAAGTGCTTTGGGGCTGAGCTGCCCACCTGTGCTAAACCACCCTGTTTCCCTTCCCACTCAACTAACTCTGCTTAGTAATGTTCCTGAGAGCAGCCATCCTTCTATAGGAGATGTTTTTAAAGACTTTGAAGTTATTACATGATGGAATTCAGTCATGAGTCTAATTAGTATACAATAAACTTCTCCTGTGGTTCCTAAACTTGTATGTATGAGGTGTTTCTGTCCTTTACAGCAGAGCATTTGAAGTTCCTATATACTCTTCTGTGGACAGAAATACGTTTGGGTAAATACAGTAAGACAGCAATGAACAAAACAACATTAAGAAAAATAGGTTGACTTTATGTGCGTTTCTCTAAAGCAAAAGAACAAGGTTCAGAAAAACAAGGCCTGTTGAAAATTTCCTACAGGGAAGCCAGACCATTTCTTAAAAACTATGTCTGCAGAAATTAGCGATGCCAATGTCCTTACAGTATCAGATTCAGAACCATGAGGCCAAGGCTTCCCGAGCACTGACTGCTTAGAGATTCATTACCAGCCAAGATGCTTTGCAGTGAAGGGACTAGCATCTTCCAACACTGTGCTGATGCACGGTGTGCTCTAGCAAGCGAGAACGTTTCCAAATTTTGAAGAATCCTAAGCTAAATTTAACTAGTGTAACTACCTCACACTGACTAGGAAAAATTATTCAGTTCAGTTTGCAAGAAAAGGATGAGAGATTGTCCTTTGTTAGAATAAAAAGATTACAACTCACAAGAAATAACGTGCTACCAAGTAACTAAATTGGAAGCAATAGAGATATTTTCAAATACTTTATAAGAATATTACAAAAATCTGCTCTTTAAAAAATATTAAATGAAATGATTTACAGCCTAAATTGGGTCCTTCTAATATACTTCATAAAAGAATTGGAGTCCAGGTATATTGACTATTGTACTAAAATTTTATTCCTTATTATATCTGTAGTTCTCGGATGTACCCCTCCATTTATCATTTATGAGACAATATTTATATTTCAATTTCCTGACACACAGGCTAGGAACAAGCTTTCAAAGATGACTTTCTACATATACAGTTACTTCCTGACCTTTGAAAGTATTATTTGCTCTAAAAATTTAGCCCAACATGTGTCAAGAGCTGATTGCAAACATATTTTTTTTTTTTACAAATTTATCTATTAAAGCCCCCAGTCAAATAAACTAAATACACATTTCAGACTTGCTGTATACCACAAGCAATCAGTCCCTACCCTTGAAAACCCTATTTATTGTTCTCTTCAGAGACTAGTTTTCTTCTAAAAGTGAACAAACTGCTTCTGGAAATTGCTCTTTGGAATTCAGACCTTAGAAGCCAAGTGGTTTCATAATTTACATATATATATTTATTGATAATCATAGCAAATGAAAACTCTTGACTATTTACATGGGTTTTACCAGTTTTCTAAGCATGAGGAGACACTTATTTGTGATACGTGGTGGGGGAGTGTGGAGATGGGTGGGAAACAATCCAAGTGCTTTTGGTTTGTCTGGGGTTTTTTTAAACCTAATCATAAAGGTTTCATAAAAAAAATATTATATCACTACAAGTCTCTCTCCCTCACAAAGCAGTGTTTTCTGCAGTTCTAGTCCATCTAAAGAATAGTGCAGCAACGGACGTGTTTGCACTACTATAAAGTAATCAGAAAACAATTGGCAATTTAGTTTAGAGACACAAAAGCAGCTTCGGAGTGCACGCAATTACTGATAAAGAGAAGCAGGAAGTAGCAGAGCTTGAGGAGATGCGTTGTACAGAGGAACAGAAGAAGGTCCTTAGAGGTGGATACCAATTCAGCATTAGGGCTAGCAACAAAGCATTAAGTAATGAGAAGAAACAAAAAGCCATAAAGAGAAATCATCAGGACAAGATTACATTGTTGGGGGGTGTTGATCTGAACATGATAGAATTTGTCTTTTTAATGTTGCAGCGTCTTGATAGGAAATGCAAAAAACACTGTGTTACCCCCAGTGTAGGTTAGTATTACAGAGCTAACTGCAGATCTGCAGCACTGTAACAACTGGGTACAATTACCAGCAATGCAAAAATAATTACTTACTCCCATCCCAGACAACATAGGACTGTTGTCAGGGTTTAGTTAAAGAAACCCCCAACTTTTCTTTTAAATGTGTGATGTAAGCTTTAACATGCCATGTAGATGAATCATGAGTCTTAAGAGAATCAGTGAATTCAATAACTTGGGTTCTCACTTAACTGTAGTGCTTCATTTACATACATGGAATTTCCAGAAGGTGTCATGGGAACGTAATTTAGCTTGTTATTAAATCAGATGAAGTTTTAGAAAAGCTGATGAAAGGATTGTATTCCTGGGGTTAGAAAAAGCAGGCAACCTTTCAGATGATGATCTAATTAATGATATTACCACTTCCTATAAGCCTTGTTTCTGCTATTAAATCAAGAACTTAAAATTGTTTTAAACTTTACCTACAGTGTTTTTACATAGTTTCCCTGAAAGAAAGAAAATGTATCAATATCATTACAGCTGACTATTCAAATCCAGGAACAGTGTCTTACAAATTATATATACAAACCCTGATCTGTCACCCACCCCTACGCCCTGAAATCCTTCCTCAGCCTATAAAAAAGTCTATGCTCAGCACAGAACACTGTCTTCTAAGTTCCAGAGTTGAAAATGAGAGAGCATTGGCACAGTGCAAGACCATCTAAGTAATTTTACAGCACTGTACTTCATACAAAATTCATCATCTGTGCTAAATCCTTCTCTTTAGGCTTAGAAACATGGTTTGGAAAGCTACCAAGAGAAAATTTATCTGGCTAGGAAACATCCACAGCAGCCATACGTTGCCTACATCTAGATAGATAGTTCAGTTAAGTTTGAAACAAGCAGTTAGTTTTATATTAAAGTGTCCGTATTACACTGTTATGCGTGAACATTTTCAAGGTCATACAAGCATGTACAAACACTTTCTGCTTTCCCAGCCAAACACATCTAAAATTTACCCATTTGAACTGGGGAGGGGTGGGGGGAAAGCAAGTTCTGCAGCACAAAAGCATATCTGGCATGCAAGAGCTGCACAATACAATTCTACCACCACTGAATGCTCCAAGCACAATTTCTTCTAAGATAAGAATGGTGCAAGAAAATAATTTAATGTTATAACCTACTGGAAAAGAAAGGCTAAGAAAGTCAAGTACAGGATGGCTAATACAATGGTATAATAACCAGACAGTGCCTAAAAGCAGGGGAGTGCAAGAGGCACTGTTTCCTTTAATTTCAGTCTTCCAGGACTCATCTCAAAGAAATGATATATCCAGGTGATCTAATTCTGAAAAGCAAGATTGTTGGTAGGCTAAATATGGAATAAAACTAAGAGCTACTACATAAAACAGATAACCTGAGGAAAGACGGAAGAAAGTAGATATTATCAAGCGTGCAACTGCAATGGCATCCCTGCAAAACTGAAGACACAACGTGATCTTAAAGCACAGTACAGCAAGGCTGAAGACTCACCCATGTTACCAAGTGTTTCTTTAGCGTGCCACAATTTTATGAATCTTAAAAGTGTTACAACTTACAGAAAACAAAGTATTGTAGGTAAAAAATAGATTAAATTTGAATGTTTATATAGAATCATAGAACAGTTAGTGTTGGAAAGGACCTTAAGATCATCTGGTTCCAACCCCCTGCCACGAGTAGGGACACTTCACACTATAATACCCACTTCTTTAAACCCCATCTAACATTGTGTGACTTCAAGTAACAGGAAAGCTAATACAGGAAAAAAAACACCAGAAAATGCAGCTCAGGAAGCAACAAGAAGCCAGCTGAAAGGAAACTAGGCATATGGAAATCTAGGTTTCAATTGCTTGTCGACTTAAGGAAACACATTTACATATATAAAACAACCCCAAACCTCTCTTTTTTTCCAAGCAATTCACAAAGATACACTGATACAATTCCAGCTTTTCTGAGCAGTTTGCTTGAATCTGAACTGGGACAGTCTTTGATGATCTATTACAGGTTTTCTCTTTCGTGACACAAATATTTCATGCTGGTATGAACAATTACATTGCAGCTTCTCAATTTTTGCCACAGATAGAATCAAAGCAACAGTCATTATGGCATCATTTTAGAATGCGCTACTAAGTAGAAAATTAAGTCTTTGTCATTTGAAGTAATTAACTTGAAACTGTAGATCCTCACTTGGAATAAAAAAGCGTTTTCCCCATTTAATCAACTCTCTGAAATACTGAAACTTAAACCTCTTAAAATTAAACATGATGAGTTCCCCAAAAGTTTCTAACCAGCACCTTTAAAAGACATTCACTGCCTACCTGAACCATCAGTGGAGACAGAACTCGCGTTAATTCCAGACAGGCCAAATAAGGGACATTCTCGGTCAGTGTTTACATGGCCCCACTTGTGGCATTTAATACACCTCACATTCCGCACCTAAAAGGAACAAAAAGAATAAAAATAAAAGAATTGACATAATTTAGTTAACAACATAGCTCAACATTTACAGAAATGTCTGTTACTAGGCATAAAAGAAGCTTTTAAATTCACTGAAAAACAGATGATAGAAATAAGAGAGTTCATGTGAATGTTGCAGTTAGGCAATATTTGAAATATACCCAAGACATCTACAGAGTGAAATTTATGTAACTTGCCTGGATACCAAACGGCTGATCTCTGATATTCATATCATCCTTAGCGTATCTGTTACACAAACACAAAAGAAAACAAATACTCAGTTTATATTATTTTTTAAACCATCATATACAAAACTATCTTTGACTGTTAAGTGTGTATCCATTTCAGAGATATACTTACAATAAGCATCAGTTTTAATGTGTTTCAAAGACAGATGTAAAATTCAAACAAGAACTTAAGCTTATCAAGGAAATAGTTCCAGGTTTACAGGTTTTACTAATTAACTGCCAGGATATGATGAGATTATACAAGTGACCTGCTCAAAAATAAAATGGGGAGAGAAAGGGGAAGGGAAAAAAGAGAAAAGGATCTGAAAGTTAGGTAATAAGAAAAGAAATATATTTATTCAGATAAAAGCCACACATCTTACTTTTCTCGAGGGGCGACTTTTTGCCATTCAAATTTGTACTCTGTCTCTCCTTCTTGCTATAAAACAGAAAACATGGCAAGTTTGAGGTTTTTTTTTCAATACACTTCAAGTAAGTAAGACAAAAACAAAGAAATGATGTAATGAAATACCTCTTTAGTTTCCTCTTGGAATTTTCAGAAATCATGGAAAGAAAAGAAATAATATGTTACTCAGACATGTAAAATGCAGCTGGTGTTTAAGCTGGAGACAAAACATTTTGTTTATACTAATACAATAGTGCAAATACTCAGAAAGTAACTTTATTTAAATAGAGCACGCATATAAATAATCAGCATCTAGTATATGGTTACAAATCCTGTGAAACAAGAATCACCTTCTAAAACTACATTGATTTGAGACACGAATACAAAAAATCCTTTTTTTTTTTCAAAAGTAGCAACAATACTTAATTTTAAAATTTAAAAAAGAAGATTTTTTAGCAAAAATCACTAGTTTAAAATTGCATTTGCTCTAAGCTTAAAGGATTAATTTAAGAGCTTTAAAATTAATTGCATAAGTTGCTCTATGAGAATGAGCCCCTCCAAGCATTTCCCAGGGTTTTCATGCAAATGGGAAAGATGCATTTTAAAGGGAACATGTTTTCTTTTAACAGGAGTATGTTTTCTTAGTTCCACACTTATACTCAGATTTCCCTAAAATTGACTGATGTAAGTATCCACGGGGTAGTTAGTAACTTCTGTTTATGAATCTACTAAATACAGTCATAGTCACACCTACCAGAGTCAGGTCAGCCAGCATTTCTGACTAAAGAATCTCAGTATTTATAAAACTTCAACTAATTAACTTATTGTTTGGGTATTTCCTATGCATGACACACAACAAGCTGATTTACAGGCAGAAATGTAAGCAAAAGTAACTCTGCCAAAATACAGGTTTGTGTGGTCTGAGTCATTGCCTCGGTAAGGCGTAGTCCTCCTCATCCAATGGCCTTAAAATTGGCTACAGAAACACCTCTGGACAAGGACAGTATTTCTACTGTTGCCAGGAAAGATATTTTATCTTTCTTTTTCCCTTCACATTGAACTGTTGCTTAAAAAACTCCCCAACCATTCTCAGCCTGAAAGTATTGTGAGATCAAAATTATTACATACTTACAGTATGTAATAGTAATAGTATGTAATAGTATTACATAGTACGATTAAAATTATTACATGCTATGTATTCCCAGAGGAAGAACTACAAATAATGAACACATTATTTTGAAATAACAGACATTGTGCTTATTTCTTGTGAAGGTTTTTAGCTCTGCAGTACTGTCTGCTCACGATCAGGAAACCGCAGTACCTTTCTTTGCTCCAGGCGGGGCCTCATACATGAAATTAAGCCCATTCTTCACACGCTCATCCCCCATAAGCAATCTAAATAAAAAGGACAGAGTTTGGGGTATTATTTATATAAAAAACAAGTGCAGCAGGAAATTGTTATAATAACTGGCAATTTTTCATTTGTTGAGTAACAACAGTTGAGTGTCAAAAAAACTGAGACCAGTCAATACTTTTCCACATTGCATTGAATACCAAAACCTATACATTTCAATCACAACTGAAACATAACTTTGTTTCCACAGAATTATGAAAGACAGATTTGTTCAGCCTGGAGAAGAGAAGGCTCCAGGGAGACCCTATAACACTCTTCCAGTACCCAAAGGGGGCCTACAAGAAATGTGGAGAGGGACATTCTACAAGGGCACATAGTGATAGAACAAGGGGAAATGGCTTTAAGCTGACAGAGGGGAGATTTAGATTTGACATTAGGAAATCCTTTACAGTGAGGGTGGTGAGACACTGGCACAGGGTGCCCAGGGAAGCTGTGGCTGCCCCATCCCTGGCAGTGTTCAAGGCCAGGTTGGACACAGGGGCTTGGAGCAACCTGCTCTAGTGGAAGGTGTCCCTGCCTGTGGCAGGGGGGTTGGAACTGGATGAGCTTTAAGTTCCCTTCCAACCCAAACCATTCTATGATTCTATACAAAATATTGTTATACAAGGTTACCTGCTGTTCTGTGCAATGCAACATATTTTGAAATGAATTAGAAGACACACACAAGCCACTTTAAAGTTCTTGTGATCTCTGGTTAATCAGACACCGATTTATGAGCTACTGTCCTCCCCTACTACCACAGTCAATGGGAGGCAGCATTTCAAATAACTCACAATATGTTCTTCACTGCCATGAAAACAAGCAGCAGTGGGAAGAAGTGTGTGATCTTATGCCAGTTCTTACCTGTTATCATAGGATTCCTGTTCTTTCAGATACTGTTGCATTAATTCTTCTTGTTTCTTCTTATCATATGATATTTTCTGTTCTGCCATCCATACCTAGTTAAAACAAGTTTCTAATTTAAGTAAATACAAAACCCACCACTAAATATATTCATGTATAAATACTTAACTAGCTTAATCTATTGAAAATACTTAATTCCCATTCTAATAGTATAAAATATACTATTTTCATCCAGCATTTCACCAAATGAGCTTCACACAAGGAGTGTGATTTTTATAAGCTACAACTCCAATATGACTTAAGAACTGAAAAGATATGAGAAAATTTCGTAATCCAAAGGGAAAACCAGGCTCAGAAGACACCCTGGTTGTGCCACTGTCTTTCCCATGGCGACACTTCCTCACCGAAGTCTCACAGCCTCCAAATCCCAGTTCTGGGAAAGAGACACCTGGAACCAGGTCAAGACAGGTGTGAAACACCGGGAAAACATGGGCACATCGCGGCAGTGTTGCTGTGTGGTGCCGATTCATTCAGAGAACCGGGACTGAAACGGCGGAGCCAGGAAAAGGGGACACGGCACCGGTTACACGCACCGGTGAGCGAGTAAACCTGCACTTCAACTCTCTCCTCACTTTTCTCCCTGCCTCCTCCTGCCTCTTCCTTCCCCTGCCCCAGCCCCACCTCGGGAAAGCCGACACGCCGCTGCGGTGCCCGGCCCCGGGCCGCCCCAGTGCGCGCCGCGCACGGCCTGACCGACCGGCTGAGGGGCCAGAGCAGCCGCCGGCAAGAGCCGCAACGGCTCCGCCGCCCCTCTCACCTTCTTGATGTTGGACTTGGAGGCGGGGTGAAAATCCTTCTTGCACATGAAGTTGGCGAAAGACTTCCCCATGGCCGCGACAGCGCTGCGGCAGAAGCCGCCGGCCCCCCGCACCGACCCGGTCCCTCAGCCGGCTGCCCCGCCGGGCCTTCCGGGTCGGCGGGCAGGCCTTCCTGTGGGGCGGGACTGAGCGGCGGCCCGGCCCCGCCCCGCTCCGCCACTGCCGCCGCCGGGCCCCGAGGAGCGGCCGCTACCGCCAGCATGGTCCCGTCGCCGCCGCCCCGCTCCTGTGACACCTTCGTGGCGCTGCCGCCCGCCGCGGCGGGGGGACGCGTCGTCTTCGGGAAGAACTCGGACCGGCCGTCGGACGAGGTGCAGGAGGTCGTGCACTTCCCGGCCGCCGCGCACCCGCCCGGCGCCGCGCTGGAGGTGAGGGCGCGGGGGGGCGGCGAGTCCCTCGGGAAGAACCCACCGTTCAGTCCTATTTTCTGTGTATTTTTAGCCCGCGGTTTGGCGGATTAACCAAGGGCAGATGCTCGCCAAGGAGATGGCGTGAAAGATAAATCTGTTGCGTGCTCTGACCTCTTGCAGTGCACCTACATCACGATCGAGCAAGTGGAAAAGACCTGCGCCGTGGTCCTGAGCCGGCCCGCCTGGCTCTGGGGGGCTGAGATGGGCGCCAACGAGCACGGCGTGTGCATCGGGAACGAAGCGGTGTGGGGCAGAGAGGAGGTGGGCGATGAGGAAGCTCTCCTCGGCATGGACCTCGTAAGGTTTGCACGGGCTGTTCTGGTAAATGGTACCCAACTCGGAACTTAGTTTTGAAACATTTGGCTTGAGTCGCATGGGGAAATACGTGCTTTCACTGTCAGAACGCATGTCTGCCTGCTGTTCTAGAGCCATGGTTAAAAGTTAAGTATTTCTTGGCACAGGCATTAGATCTCTGCCAGGAGCTGAGAGCCTATGAGAGGTATCAGGCACAAGAACAGAATCCAGCAAGAAAATAATCAAATGTTTATTTTCTGTCTACAAAGTTGATGCTAAACTGAAACTAGACTTTGAACAAGAGCACAGCTGGACCTCAGGAACTGGGGTTTGGGCCTTTTTCTAGGGTCTGTACTAATTTCCTATTTCCCTCATCTTTCATACACATATTCTTAAGTTTCAGTCTTAGCTACACATCTCCACATAAATAATGCAGCTTCTTCTGCCTGTCTTACTGGGTGCCAGTGTAACTCCCATTAATCTACAGCAGACTGTCAGTAAAATACCTGCACAGGTCTTACAGGCATTTCCTGTCCTAGGCCCTCTTCCTGCTTTTCTGTATTGCCATTTGGTTGTTTTTCCCCATGTCAAGGGCAAAGAGGACCTGCTTCAAACAAGCCCTTTAAGTGACTTGCTCCTTTCTCTTACTGGAGCATACAAACATCAAGTGCATATAGAAATAGCACTCCAAGTCATTTTGAATACTTAAACTGTATCGTTTTATGTAAAGGTTATAGTTCCGAAGATAACATCTTCCTTTTGTTTTAGGCTTGGACTTGAGAGAGCGGACACAGCTGAAAAAGCTCTTACTGTCATAGTTGATTTGCTAGAAAAATATGGACAAGGAGGAAACTGTATGGAGAGCCACATGGCATTTACATACTATAACAGCTTTCTGATAGCTGACAGAAAGGAAGCGTGGGTGCTGGAGACATCAGGAAAATACTGGGCAGCAGAAAAAGTAGAAGGTATGGATGATGCTTTTCGTTTTAAACATTTCAAACGCAATGATGATTAGCAGTTCTCTGCTTTTCGTTTATCATTTCATTAAGGCATCATATGTACGTGTGCCTGTAAAACAACAGAAGTTGCTTCCTAGGGCATCAGTGTGGAGTAGCTAGCCCTTTCACAGAGGAGCTGAGTCACAGGGAGCTTTTTCAGAGTCAGAGGACCACTTCTGCTCTTGGAAAACAGAGGGCAGCAAGAGGGTCAGCATGAGAATGACAGCATATGGTCTTAATGATGGTGGCAATCGATGACCATTTCATTTGGTGCCAGGGTAGCACCAACTCAACAGGTCGACAGGATCGATGCATCGGGCCCTCAAGTGGCCAATTCTTCCGTCAGACTTAGAAGGACAAGCTTTGGAGGTCTAAGAGGAAGAATGTAAAGATGAGAATAATCAGGACAGAACCTGAAGTATGATGTTAGAACTAGAAGTGAGTCAGAACTGAGTGCCAGTGGAATTTCAGTTGGAAGGATACATATAGCTAGGGATGGAGGGCCAAAAATAAAACCACAGGACTCTCAGATCTTGTAGGAAACTCTTCGGAGCATAATTTACTTCAGTAAGCTAATTGTAAACAAAATGCCAAGAAAAAACATTCAATGTATTAAAATTATTCTTTCCTCACCTTACAAACAGGAGGTGTACGGAATATTTCCAACCAGCTCTCTATCACAACCAAGATTGACAGAGAACACCCAGACCTGAGGGAATATGCCAAAAGCAAGGGCTGGTGGGATGGGGAAAAGGAATTTGATTTTGCTGCCACGTATTCTTATGTAAACACTGCCAGAATGACCACATCCAGAGGACGATATTGTGAAGGCTATAAACTTCTGAACAAACACAAAGGTACCATTTTCTATATATATATATATTTTTAAGATATGCAAAGCACTTAGTAAGCACATTAATTTAAATCATTAATTATTAGAAATCTGATGTGGATAATCATTCTCATGATTTGGTGAACCAGAACTTACAAGAATAACTTTTTGCCCAAAGGAGAAACACTGAAGTCTTCCATCCATTTTTGCCAATTTGTTGATGAGGAAAATATAAAACAAAGGTCAAGTATCAAACACACACAGCTACAGTAACAACACTGAGAGGTCACATTATGACCATACCACTAAACACTCTGTAAGACGTGGTTTGAAACATTTTGCTATGTATTATTACTATACTTCTGAAAAAAAAAAAAGAAGCAACCCCTAAAGAGATGCTAAAATGGACTCTCAGTAGTTTGCAGCCACAAACAGAACCTTATGAGCAGCTTCAGTCTGGTACCATTCATAGAGGCCTGAGACAACAGCGCAGCATTCAGATGCATAACTTGCATTTATTTTTTGAGATTGGTTTTAAACCTTTGTAGTTTCACAGTAAGCACTACTCTCACCTTGTGCAGTCTGATAAAACACCCTGAGAGCAGAGCAAAATGTTTTTCTGTCTATGCAGGTGCTCCTAATCACTAACTTATTCACTTAGTTTTCAGACTTCTATAGAAAGAAGCTATTACTTCGCTTCTGACTGCACACACCTGGCAGGTTTTTGCCGCATCTGTATTCACTTGCTCATTTGAAGTAATTAATCTGAATCCAAATTACGTTGCATCCCTGTGTTTTTTTATTTATTTGGCTGAGCTCTGCCGGACCAGGTTTAGCATTTAGTTAATGCATCAGAATGAATCACCTTTTGCTATCCTGCTCTAGTGATCATGTAAATCCTGCATTCATTTTGGGAATTGCAGGTTCTGAATACTGAAAGCATTTTCATAATACCTGTATTTACTTGTATTATAACAATGCTGAGATTCTATCAGTGTTTTCATTCTAAATCCTCATTTTCAGGCATTTACCTGAGCCATTTTAAAAATCACTAGGTGTTCTGGTTATCAGCCTTGTATGGTTTCAGTTTGTTTAGATTTATTTTAAATAGGTGCCCTAACTAAAAGCTATTTGATTTACAGCATCAGTAAAATCACTGGTTTGCTAATGTATCCTTCCCAGCTTTTTCACTCAGTGGCATTACAGTTTTTTCCAGGCTGCCTACCATGTGAAGACCATTTTCAGATAATCGTTATTTATATTTCAAAAAATAGGGAATGTATTTCAGGAATACAAAATAATATAAATGTCTAGTGGAAAATATGCACTACCTTCTTTCCTGCTGGACAAGTTGCCAACTTGCAGTTGACAAACTCATTGTTGCTTCTTTTAATATCTTTAATTCATCTAGCTTGCTGATTGCTTGAATTTTCTGACTTTCCCAGGCAACTGCGGGAACACTTAAGAGCGCTTCCTTGCTGAAATGTCATGCTGCATGCCTGTCCACAGGCAATTTGAATTGTGTATAAAAAATAATACTGGAGAAATCTGACTCAGCAGCAGAATCATTATTTTGAGAGGAAACAGCAAGGCAATTAAAAAAAAAAAATCTTTATGCAGTCAGAACTTCACTGAGGGAAACACTAAAAGATTAAATGGTAGATGACACCTTCAAGTGAAATAAAATTGCATGAACTGATGTTTTTCTGCCATAAGCATACCATCAACTGGTATACCAGAACACTACTGCAAGTGCTGCGTGTTAGAGTATTGGATTGTTTGGTGATACTGTGCTGGTATTTAAGCTTCAGTGTATGTTTTATACAACCAGCGACATCATTTGAACACTAGATGCAGAGGCATATGTGGAAAGCAGTTTGTATCACATGAGAAGAATTCAAAGAGATATTTGGCAGCATAACTCACATAAGTAGTTGATTAACACTCCTTTACAAATGGACTATTGTAGTTTCTGAGAATAGAACATGTTACTCCAGTGCATCCTTTCTATTGTCAACTTAAAGCTTAAGTGCTTGGGAAGGTCAGATGATTGAAAATAAATAATTTAAAAAAAAAAAGTGACAGTCTTGGTGTTTCATTTGCAAAGTTACACACAAAATCCAGGCACAGTTGTTACTATTTTTACATTTCTAAAGCAACACAGTGGTATTAACTGTGTACACATACCAATAACTACAATAATGATTTATCTTCCGCACAGTACTGAGAAATTTCAGCCTTTAATTCAAGCTAGTAATTTTCATCTGAAAAGTTACTGCGTGAATGACCATTTGCTAGCCATATGTATTTTACCTTTCTGGGAAGCATTATGTGTCGTCATCCTCCCCCTTCTCTAAGTCATAAATATTACAGCTCATTATCACCTACTCCTTGAAATAAATACTTTGGGGAAAACAGTAACATTTTAAAGTGTGTTACATATTAAGGTATGCTGTTAAGATGATATTTTTTTTGTGCCAACACAAACTAAAATTGGCATTGCCTACTAAAGGAAAAAGCAGCCAGTTGTAAAGAACATGCTATTTAGTTGATATTACAAGTAGCAGTGTGTGTAAATAATTGTATTGTATCTTTAATAGGATCTATTACTTCTGAAATAATGATGGAAATTCTTCGTGACAAAGAGAGTGGCATTAATATGGAAGGTGGATTTATGACAACTGGAAGCATGGTGTCTGTTTTGCCTCAGCAGCCTAACCTGCCATGTATTCACTTCTTTACTGGAACTCCAGATCCTGCAAGGTGATGTGGCAGCAAGTAATTAGGATAAAATTCACAAATATCTAAATTAAGAAGTGTTGCAATTTTTCTAATTATATTCTTTTTT
Source organism: Strigops habroptila (assembly GCF_004027225.2). Classification (NCBI taxonomy): domain Eukaryota; kingdom Metazoa; phylum Chordata; class Aves; order Psittaciformes; family Psittacidae; genus Strigops; species Strigops habroptila. The sequence continues at coordinate 18,688,476 of NC_044281.2, read as the reverse complement.
GGTCCATCCCATCATGTCCCGTGTCGTCCCCCCACCGAAAAAGCACAATCAAGAAGGAGGAGGAACATAACGCACATTATACTATATACCAGCCTACTTAATGAAACACTGCTGTGTCACTGACTTAAACATCAGGAGACTATTTTTTTGTTTTTAAAAGAAGGAATGAGAAGAATGGGGAAAAAATACAGCAATTTACTAACTCAACAATTTTATCAAAACTATCAGTAAAGGATCTCTGTTCTGTTTTCTCTTTCTAGGTCTGTATTCAAGCCTTTCATTTTTGTGCCCAATGTTACTCAGTTGCTAAAAACTAGCTCCCCGACTTTTGGCCAAGATGATCCAGTTAAGAAGCAGCCACGTTTTCAGACTAAGCCAGATCGAAGACACGAGCTCTATAAAAAACATGAAAGAGCTGCTGTAGTTATGGAAACTACTGAGGTACGTTGATTAAATTAGATTTCAATGCAAGCAGGTGGTTTATATAAGCTCCTTGCTCACATTTTGTTAATGTGATACCATATAATGCCCTTTGATGGATTGTGAAGAACATCGCAGCACACCAGAAGCAGCCCATCGTGTTGGCATCTGGCAGGCATATGTTTCAAACACTAAAAACTGCAGCTAGCACTTTGCTGTACTCCCAGGCCTAGCCACAGATAGGTATCTGTAATGCTCATCTTGCAAAGCAGCAGGCCACACATGCTCCTGCACCAGTCAGATAATGGGGAAATACTTGAGCAGCCCCAGGCACATACACAACTCTGGGTAAGAGTACTTAAAACTCTTCAGGGCCCTGGTCTCAGGCAGTAAGGAGGGCATGCCTTTTATCATTGCTTGGTATGGACAGGAAAGGAAACAAGATCACAAAGGTAGATGAACACAAAAGTGAAGCAGGGATATAGTTGCTTGCCTTAACAGTAGCATCTCTCCTATTTACAGATACATGTTCTAAAAAATAAGGCACATGCCCACTTAAGTTGTGGTAGTATAAATACCTAGAAAGGCTTTAATTTTGTTTATTTTCAATCCATCAGACAAGGATGTAGGCAGATGAAGATATTACATATCAGGAAAGATATCTAGGAAAGTCTGTCATGGTGCTAATTTCTACCAACACAAACATGGACCCCAGCAACTATTAAGAGGTTAAAATAGGGACAGTAGAAGAGAATTTTGTTAGGGTGAACACTACATGCTCTCTATAGCTTTTTGTGAAATACGGATGTTTCTTTCTGCAGGGCAAAGGTAAAGAGATGCTGAAAGAGATACAGAAGTTGGAGAAACAGAAGATAAATGAAATGGAATCAATCCTGCAAAATGGATGTCTTGACACCGGCCCAGCAGTTAACCTTTTTTCACAGTGTGTAGAAGAAGAACTCAAAATATATAGCTAAAACTACTATTTGAATGTGGTAAAATTCAGCTTTATGATGAACTTTTCTAAAGAAGTGGCTATATAGATTACATCTTATGTTTGATATGCCAGTTAGTATGGACAGTTTTAAAGATGCGCATTCATATTCAGGCCAGACAGCTTTTGGTTGTATGAAGCAATGCTGAAAAGGCTCTTAAGAGCCAGGCAGTGACTTTGCCTGTACGTGGCATAAAGCTGTCAGCAGAGATTGATTTTGCCAAGAAACAGATGCAGTTAGACTGTAATAGCTTGATTAAATTGTGGAACAACCCCATCTCTGGATGAAGAAGACCAACTCAGATTTGGAGAACTCAGTTCTAGCGTACACACATGCAGCTTTTATAGTCAAGATAATCACAGCAGAATTTCACATTGCCAGAATTAAAATGGCCATGCCGAAGGACTTTCTAAAATGTAGAAGCTATTACTTGCACTGAATAAAAATGATACGCAAAGTCAAGTAAGATTGACATTCAGCTGTTTGATAAAACCATTCTAAAGTACATTTCATATATGAACCTTCTATTCCTTCAATGTAAAATGAGGCTAAGAGTTCAAGGTATATTAGAACCAAATCACATTTACAATTTTAGCATGATTTATTGTGAAATCTGATTACATGGAATTCAACAATGCAAGCACCCTGCTAGTTACCACACAATTTTCACTTCCCTGTTTTATTTCCCCACCCTGATACTGAAAAATAAACTCATTTACATACAGTATAATTGTCAAATTAATTCTGCAATACACTTTATAACATCATGTGGAAGTTTTTTTAATGTTTCTTGAATTGTCACTTTTTAAAATCAGATAAATAGAAAGGAAGAGGCTGGGGTACACAAGTGTATACTTGTACTCAGCGGGACACTTAAAGGGACTTTTACTTCATACAATGCCTTTTAACCATGACTTGTCTTGCCAAAATTACTAGACTATGGAGTTAATTTAATCAAGCTTTTTTGCCCTGCCAGGAACATCTTCCTCCCTGATCCTGCTTAAGAGTATTGATAAACAGGTGACACTAATTTTACTATCTCTGGCAAAGGGCAAACTGAGCAAACAGCAAAGAAAGAAGATTCTGGCTTTACTGTGTGATCAAGCAGGATAAAAATTATGACTGGAAGAAAAAAGCCCAAACAAAACAAAACCTCAAAACGCAGCACTTCTGCAAACCTTCAGAAGAGACCATGTAACGTGAAATGGAGCATTAGAGCTGCAGTAGCAGTATGTGACATGACACAGCATCCCCACAGCAGACCACAAAAAGACCATTCTTCAATGTTTTTTCTAGATTTAGTCAGTTTCTAGAATCAGCTCAGATACTAAAGGTGGGACTACACACATGCATCATTTTGAAAACTGTTCTATTCCCCCACTGCTAAAAAAAGTAAGAAAAGGCAAATGAATATATATACAATGAAGTCTGCAGAATGAGTTAGAAAATTAAGAACTTGACAGAGTTTGTTCTTCCTAATGCAACACTGAAAGTATAAGTTAATTTGGGATACTGTATTCAGAGCCACAGCAAGAAACTAATGAGTCAGCAAGGGTTCTTGAACTTTCTTGTTCTAGCGATCCTGTGTACTGAGTGGCAGTAGCAAATAAGACAGAGTAGCAGGTAAGACAGAAAGTAAGCTGGAGTTGACTCAACCCTTTTGTGCCAGTGTTGCCAACAAAATTTCTTAGAAGTTCAATACTACAGTGGGTATTTATGAACTGGATAGTATCTTTAATCAAATTTTGCTGTATTTACCTGTTTTCCTCGTGGATGTCTGTATCTGACAATTGTGTATATCTTTTCCCTATTTTTCATCATCAGCTGTCCCACACTAGCTCTTTGATAACTTCAAAGCATCAATAAATACCTGGTAAAACTTCTGGAAACCAAGGTATGAGTCAAGTTTACAGGTAGCACAGCAAAAAGAGAGAAACAACTTTATGCTACAATGCAAATATAATGAAGTTACACATGAATGAAAGTAGTGAAGGTGGTGGAACAAGCCTTTAAGTGAGCTTCTTGGCCACTTAATCATGGGGTGGCAATTTACCAGATTAAGCATATTGGCCTGGTTGTAATATAGGCAGATACACTCCAACTGTTCCTCTAGTTTCTGTGCTGGTTTTTAATTTACTGGTCTATAGGATGCAAAGTAAAACCAATGTGATGTGTGGTGAGAGATCAGTGATAGCCAACAGAGTACAGAATATTTTGGTACCTTTTTTCCCAGGGATTTCATCCTCCTAGAACACATGCGGTGTAAAAACAGAAAATGAAGACGAGATGAGAAGGAATTAATACCCCCCTCCCATAACCATACACCAAACAAAAACTCCCAACAAAATAATTCCGAATGTCCTCTAGAGGGCAATCTTTGCATGTATTTCATCTAGCAATACTCTCACAGCTTATTTTAAAAGGTCTCGTGATTAATGAAGGATCACTATTAAAAAACCCCCATACTAACACTGCTACCTAGAAAACTGAAAGTTTCATCTCTGCCCCTGCCCATTATCATAATTACCGAGATTAGTGCTAGAAAAAAGATCCAGTGTTTCACTGCAGGCTCCTCTGGGCTTACTTGTTCAGTGGTGTTTTCATGGAACATCAGTTCAATGAACTTCGAGTTAACTGAGATTTATCCCAAACTAATCCACCTTCAAAATAAAAGAATCATTGCACCACTGACCACATCTTTAAAGCAAAGTTACTTCTAATCACCAAAATTTCACACATCAGTAGATCAGCTATTAACATACATCGTCAACTATTTTAAAGCTTGCCAGTGCTCCTTGATAGAAGCAAATATTTATCAGATAAAAGTTAGTTAACTTTCTAAAATCAATCAAAGTCTCTTTTTAGCTTCCAGAATTACCCAGTGATTTAGAAACAGATGATTATATCCCATATTTCATTCCTAGTTTCTTTAGTTATTGGACTAATGGGTATGATACCAGCAGTCACAATGTTGGAACAATTAATCTAACAGAAATTGGTGTCAGTTGTTAATTAAAGGTGTTCTCTTCATTAGATTTGTAACAGGGAGCCTTCTCTAAGCAGATATTTTGAGCAATTCCTTAACTTAAAACAGACACATGTTCAAATCTAGGGAATAGCATAGCTGTTATGAGAAAGGAGGGAAGGGCGGGACTTCATGATGAAAATGAGAAAGACGAGAGTGCAAGAACAATGACTATGCATAGGACCATAAAACTTACCTAAGATCAACTTCTTGAACATTTGAAGAACAAACAAAAAAAGCATGTATTTGATAAGTAGATGATATTCAGTAAGTAGATTATAATGTGAAACGTTCCTAAAGATCCATTTAGGTTGCTAGATGAAAACTGGTATCTTTGTATGAGCACCCATTAACAAGTCCTGCACCTATTTAAAAAGCATCAAGCCTTTAAGAAATACCAAATTTGAAACCCAAGAGCCACTTAAACAAATCTCTCAGAAAATTAATACATTTGTCATAAATCTTGCCATGCACACGTAACCTTCCCCCACCTCACAGCACACCAAAGCTCCGAACTCTGAAATCAAATAACAGATTTATTGACAAGTTACAGTATTTAGAAGCCAGACATACTCATGGCTTCTGCTCTTAAGTCACACATATCTAATTATTTCAAAATATTTGATATAGCTGTCTTCAGCAGTTGCAATGGAAATACACTATTGTTTTCCTTTGTGGCCACAGCCTGATACAAATGTCAATTATTCTGTTGCTGGAAAACATTAAAACATGTCAGTTTGTACAGCACGCATATGCAGTAGGATGCAGTTGTGTTTCTGTGCACACTGCAGAAGTGCAATATGACTGACAGTAAGAGGAATTTTTTTCCAATCAAAGTCTTGCATGGAGTTACAGCTACCATAAAACAACTGTTTCTTGAACTGTAGGTTATGCTGCTAAAATCACTTTCAATTCTCAATACAAAGTAGGTGCATAGGAGCTGTAATAAAAATCCATGTACTAAAAAACAAACCAACAAAACCAGGGAAAGACTTTTTTTTAAAAAAAGGATGAAAAGAGTTACTCATATGCTTGAGCAATTTATTTTTTTTTTAAATACCTGGGTTCCTTTCCCTCACTGTATGAAATTTTTATAGAGACATCAATGCTGTTCCTGCAGTTTTAGCAGGGCAGCATAATGGCTATCAGATACTACAGCTTGTCTTCAACCTTTGTACAATACTGCAGAAGACACACAGATTCTCAGGTGCTGCCTTCAGTGCACAGGAATCTGAATGACACTACAGTAACTATTTAAACATTGTAGGAGGATACCTGAGGCTTATTATAAACCCGTGTTAGGCAACCAATACTAAAACTTGAGGATCTTTAGCTACTCTAAACCCTAAATTGGATGTTCAGTTATGATTCTTTATATAGGAGATTTAAAAAAGTCACTGTATTTCATTTAAAAGGTTTTAGGAGTTGATAAAATTTTTCATCTTGACTTGCACAGGTATCCAAGACTTCCATAACATCTTTATTTGAGGCTGGCACTTCTGAATTAAACTGGAAAGGTTAATTTCAGAAGGCAAAAATCTACTCTTGATAAAGTTACTACCACCATAAGGCAAAAGTACAGAACCACTTGCTTATCTGAAATTCCATGATCTCATTTCCTAATCTGGGGGGATCATTGGGTATCTTGATGTTTTTAAGATTTGGTAAATTTGTACAAAATCATTATTTATTCTATTCAATATTTCCTCAGCTTTAATCCTCTGACATCAGAACGACATGAGAAACAAGCCACCTGATCTGAGGTGTAAACAACTAGAACAAGTTCTTGGTGTTAGGCAAGAGTGGAGTATTAAAAACTGGGATATGACAGAAGAAATCCTACTTCTATGAAATCAGGAGATGCCTTACTGTAAAAAGGAATCAATATTTTATCATACTAAAATATGGAAAACCTACAGCAACATGAAAAATACCTCTCATTCTTGCTGTTTTCTTCCACTGTGGCACCAATCACTAAAGCTGCTGTTACAATGCCTCTAGAATACGACAGTGACACATCATTTTACTATTTGTTTTGCTGAAAATGGGAAAAAAATGCTCTAAATCCAGAGCATCTTGTTTTGTTCTATTGCATTTTGGTTGCAACGCTCCCTAAATATCACTTGCTACCATTTCCTTCAGACCAGACACAAGTAGAACCACATCTCTTAACTTTACAAGATAGAATAACATAATTCTTTGGGAGCCCTGAATACTTCCAATTTCAGTGGTGAAGGCAGAGGAGGTGTTCACACTCACCCCCTAACTGCTTGTCCTCTGCCTACATGCTCAGGTCAATGGCTCTCAACTGCAACTGATCTCTTAGGAATAAAGCGGTAATACAGATATTCATCCCGAAATTCAAATTCATTCGTAATATGCTGGATGACGCCTCCTTTCATCAGTCTGTCTCCATACACCACAGCTTCACCACGGTCAGAGGCAAGGCCAACTTGCATGAGCCAGTTCACCAGGTCACAGCCAAAGAAGATGCCAGTGGAGATCTTTGCACCACACCTGTATGTCAAAGGAATGATTCACCCACATGTTCTGTAAATCTGGTATCACCACTGCACGATGGGGAAAGGCAAGGAAAAATAGCAGGAAACAAGGAAAGACATCATGACAGTTAAGAGCATGTTAGGAAGAGAGTTTGCAAGTTTTCTATATTAGGGACATGCCAATGTTCACTACCTTTTCCTACAGACATTTCAGTAAGATGCAAAACGAATCTACAGCTATTTAAGGCTTGTGCAAGGAAACTTCAGTGAACATAAGAACCAATTTTCCTAAAAGCACACACAATGTAATTCTATTTCTTAGATACTTACTTCCCATCTACTCATTAGCATGATCATTTCTGCAACAAAATATCTGATTTGAGTGCAGCATGCCCGTAGCAACAGGGACTCAATCTGCACTTCAATTCTATTTTACGATTTCTTTAGAGTTTTAAACAGACACTAACTGCTTACATATATTGTAAACAAAAACCATTTAAGATGCAGAGCTGGTTAAATATTTACCACACAGACACTACTAATAATAACTAAAGCCTTTACAGCAAGACTAAACTAATTTTCTTTCACGTATTTATGAGACGATGCCACTAACCACCTACCTAGTTGCAGTAAAAATACCATTCAGAAATTTACCTGCAGCAATGAATGTTGCTGGTTATCTAAAATCTGCTCTACGGAACCCAAGTGCAGGGTTTCTGAAGATGATTAACAGCTACACAAGACAGCAAATCCCAAACTTCTTTCTCTAATTTTTTAAAGTCAAAAGCAGCAGAAACACAGAGCAAGTGTTAAACTCTATTAACAGAAAGCAAAAATAAAAATAAACAAAAATCCATGATTACAAGGTCTCAGTATGGTATGTTTAAATCAAAGAGGGTAGGATCGAGTTAGATGATTATTTTAAATGAGAAGATGAATGCTTTCTTTTAACTCACAAGGAGAAATAAGACATGAAACTAGTTCCATACAAACATAACATTAAAACAATGAAGCAACAAATGTCAGATTTTGAGGTATGCTCAGGTGGATCTATGATTAATAAAAACCACAAAACCCAACCAAATGAACAGCCCAAAGCCCAAGAAACCACAATAGCAGCAGAGGCACAAGAAACACAGCTGTGAAACCTGCTCTATTTCAAAAAGAACATTTTCTGGTACTTCTTTTCTGTCTGGCACAAAAGAAGCAAGTCCTTGAACTGCCATACTCCATTCTTCCTAAATGGATAACTTTATTACTTTATTTCTTATGGAACATTACTGACTTCTAAGGGGACTGAGCAAAATCATGCTGCTGTAAAAAACAGTTACATAATATGGTTTGGCACTATCTGACCATTAAAAGACCACCTCATTCCACCAAACTAGTCCTACTTAAAAGCTCACATGATACGAAAAGTCAAAGTGTCCTATCAGAACAATTCTTCATGTCTCCACTTCATACAGTAGTATCTAAAGTCAGGCAGCATCTTTTTCTTGTTCCTGCTGCTTCTGTCTGCATTTCTCTTCTTGTCCACCTACACATACCTGAATTCATAATCCTTGATTTGGGTATCCTAATTTGCCTCTGAAAGCTCTGCTGATCTCCTAAATTGAGGTTTAGGCCTCACTAGAGGAATGAGCAGAAGAAATTGTACGAACTCAAAAGGTGTAAAGGTCCCAAACCCACTATAATGTATTGAGTGGCCTCCAAGTACACACTGACATAAGTTGCAACTGTTTTGCCTCCTGTAAAAGCTATTTATTAGTAAAAATTTAGTCACTTATACGCTGACACATTTTTAATCTCAAAACAAAACATATTCAGGGTCTCAAATTTGACAAAAACTCATAGACACATGTACTCCATTACAGGTATTATCATATACGTTTCTTCAGAAAGATTTTCTCTCCTGAACTCCAGGTAAATGCAAAACTCGGGCAATGCCTTAACGATATAAAACTTTTTGTAATTTATAGAAACATAGATGGGATGCTGTGATAAACTGCATCTCAATGTTTCAGCGTGAGACTAGAAATATTTCTCTGTTACCATTAAATTCTTAATCTTCACCAGGAGGTTTGAATAAATACACCACAACAGGAATTGTCCACAGACATATTAAACTGCATTTAATTATTTCCAGAAGGTGAGCTATGACCTTTGTAACAGTTATATGGGCAGGGAGGAACCTTACCTTCTGCCTCTGACAATACTTTTGACACAGGGATCTCTATGATAATGAACAAACTGTTGACAGGTCATCCTGATTTCCTCAGGTACACAGGGATCTGTATGCCCTGCCGCCTCTCTTCCTCCCCAGAAAAACTCAAGTCTTAAAAAAGAGAGAGAGAGAAAATAAATGAAAACCAGTAAATCAAACAGAGGCATTTTAGAGGAAATTGCAAATAATAGAACAGAACTCATAGGAAGCTTATTCCAACTGTTACATTGGGTTTGTGCCTGATACTTTATATACAGTCTTACTAATATACTTATATGGTCTTTGAACGCTGAGAAGTTTTATTCTAGGCTCAGGCAGAAGGAAAGACAAAGAGCAGATGAGAGGCAGCTTTAGCTGCTGTATTTACACTGCAGCCAGCTAGCTCTAAGCTAAAGATGGCTTTGTACAACATATGCATCCATAGCGAAAGTGCCCGTCCACACAAAGGACTTGTATTAGGTTATGAATACAGGACTTTAAGACAGTGATGATAGATGTGAATGCTAAACCAGATTCCAAGTTTTAATTTACCAGTTGAGATTATTTCTGAAGATACATCATCTCGCTGATCCAATCACATCCTTCACCATCATTTGCCAAAGATTTTGTCTATAGGGAGCCTGTGGGATTTTTGTCTCAGAGAGTAACATTAGGACAGGAGTAAAAACTCATGCACAGTGAACTGCAATTCGCTCTCCACAAATGGGAGAGAAAAGAAATTTGGAAGATCAAACAAATAGGAAATGGAATGCAATGGAACACTCAATACCCTTTAAAATTATTATTGTTAATAATTCAGTTTATAGGTGTGAGTGTAAAGATTCTATTTACCTTCGCTTGAATGGTAGAATGATTAAATGCTTATCTAAGCCGAAAATACCAAAGCAAATGAAGCCCTGGAGGAAAACAATACAGAAAAAGCAACATTAAGCAAAAACTTTAGTTTCTAAAGAACAGAACTAAAATGTCAAAAAACTCATTGCCAAAACACACTTAAAAATATCCCTCTTCTCTAGGTATCATTCAAAATGCATTTTGTTTCTGGTTTGATTTTTCATTTGCACCTTAAAAAGACAGATTAATACATAACAGCACATCAAAGAAACTCTTCAAGAAACAGTTCAGTAAACCTACTGTGACTTGACACCTGACAGTTCAGGATAACTGGCTAACGCTACATAGCCAGTTATTTAAATCTGTCTTTGTTAATGTCAAGATAAGAACTTACTTGCTGTCATTTGAATGCTAGAATGCTCTCTAGTGAATTCATTTTTCTGTGCTGCTTTTGTATCAAAACTTCTACCATTACTTGATACTGCAGTGTATCTTATAGGCACAGCTATCCATGGATCTGTAAAACATTCCTCTAGCATGCGTATTAATGCTGCCTTGCTTTCACCTTCACAGGTAACAAAGCTACCTTGTGTCAGTTTGCATTGAAGTAGACTATGGGAAGCTGGAACAATCACCCATCTAACTGTTAGCTATCAATTCATGGTGCTGTAACTGAAACTGAAGCGGTAATAACTTAAAGCCTTACAACAAAAGCATCTATGTAGCTGTCTTGCACCTATTTAGTTATACTGGTGTAACTCCACGGAAGCAACACCGGTGAAGGCTTTCTGGGACAAATAAGGCTAAAATTCTACTCAGTTTCATAGACATTTGCCATTCAGTTGTCATTTGTACCTTTGAAAGTGTTCACGCCATAAAAGACATGCATTATGATAAGAAAGCTATCAAAGCAAAAGAAAAAGCTTGAGGAAAAAAAGACAAAACAACATAAGGAGCTGGTAACTTCAGCATTGGTTGAGGACTCCAACTTACAGTGTTTGTAACAGCATCTGCTGCAACACCCACTAACCAAGTCATTTTCAGGACAAGCATTGATAAGTACCTGACCAAAATTAAACACAGCACAGAAGAACTGCAATTCCACATACAGCCTTCCAGGCTCTTGGTTGAACAGCCACCACAAACAACTGGAAAGATTCTGTTACGAAAAACAAACAAATAAAAAACAAAAACCACAAACCTAATCTGACTGTTAAAAATCAAAAGCACTTTCTTACTCTTCACATGCTAATAGATTCTTGCACAATTTTCACTATCTTTACTAAACAAATGATCCAGATAAAAACAATGAAGAAGGAATAAACACCTTAAAACATCATTTCAGTTCAGATTAATAGCTGTGGGGGAGAGCTTGGTTGGTTTTAAGCAAAATAATGGAAAACATACCAATGTAGAGGTCCTATCCCTCACATGTTTACGTAAGAAACTTGCCTTAAGCATACTTAGGTATTCAACCTAACACAGACAATATTAGCCCAGACAGATTTGCAGTATTTGTCTTTAGGCCTGTTTAGCCGAGACCAGTGCTTTCTATGTATTTTCTGCATAGTTAAGATTGCAGTAAGCTGAAGCACATACCACTTCAGCTCTTTTAGATGCCTGTCAGAAGGAAAAAGCCTCCAGAGTTAACCCCTTTGGGTGTAAAGGCTAATTCTGTAATTTAACTGGTCTCATTTCATAGTATCTATGTAATCATTCAGATACAACTAAAATAGAGGCTAACATTTGGGACACCTTTTGAATACAGAAGCTGTAAAAATACCCATATTACAATGGAGTATTTGATAAAGAAAATTTGAGAGAGGGAAAACTCCCATTTTGTAATTTAGCATAACCTGAAAAGCAACAGTAGTAGCTATTACATTACATAGTTGTGCCACGCTGTCCTGCTTTGCAGTATTACATATTTGTGCCATAGTATTTTCCATTTCAAATAAAAACAATTCCCCCTATTTGCCATCTACAAGAAGCTCAACTTTGAGCATAATATTCAGACAGTTGTTTCTCATCACAGCCACAGTTAAAATTGCAAATTTTATCCCTATGAATTACATTGTCATATTTCACACTTTTACACAGGAGCAGCCACCTTCACAGCTGGGATCTAGTCAGTAATGATGCCTGGCAGCACCAACTTAGCTACACTGCCACTAAACCACCACTAAAAGGAACAAAACTGCATTTTTTCATTTCAAATAAAGTTTGACATTATTCTTCATTACTAAAGCACCTCAGAGAAATCCAAGTTCCAAAGATAAGCACAATCAGATGGAACAATTTGTGTATAGTCTCCTTCAGAAGTAGAATTCATTTTATATTTTTAATTGATTATTGTCCAGGGAAGATGACTAGCTCTTGAGAAAAATGGGAAGAGGGGTGGTAGTGATGAATTAATTACCAAATGATATAATCTGATTTTGTTTTTCCTTGAGGCTTCTCCAGTGTGGCTTCCTCACTAACATCATCAATCTTAACTTGCTTTCAATTTATGATGTGGCACAGAAAAACTAATTTTATGATATCCCTCTTCCAGTAAGGGATCAAAATAAAGCCTCTAATTTGTCTAATGAATAGTTACATGATGAATTGGAAGATTCTTATTGGACTGTCTACATAGCTTCCTAAAAATCATTCCACCTCAATGAGTTAAACTATGTGGGGAGAAAAAACCAACATATTTACAGCAAACAGGCCAACAATAAGAAGTAGGCACAGCAGCACATGTCTGGCCAGCTGTTTGTCTCCAGTCTGTAGAAGCTGTTCTTCCTGTGCCAATACGCAGGTTCGAGCACTGCAATGACTCATGCACTGATCAGCTGAAAAACAAACCAGGATTTTTCATTAGGCTTCTAACTTGTTAACGTAACTTGCCAAGTCAAATTACCTTGTAAGCATCTGTAATGAAGTCACACACACAAAATTTAATATTAGCTTTGACAATAACCTATTCAGACATCTATTCTCAAACGAAACAGTACTTTACATGTGCTCCTAAAATGAAGAAACTTTCTGCATCAGAACTCTTCTTTCAAAAGTTTAATGGAAACTTATGTCACGGTTAACATTTGAAAACACTACTAGAAGTAAACTTAGAATTATTTTCTGGAATAACTTTTTCAAATATACTGTCAGCTTTAATGTTTTTACTTTGTATCTCAGCGTTGTTGAGCTCTAGATAAGTTCTGTAACTGTATTTTTAACATGGTGTACCAGAACACTCAAAAAGAGCCAAACACACTAAGAATGGATGCTTGGCTTCCAGCTACAGAGATCTAAGGAATTCTGATTATCTTCCTCTAGATGGCAGTGAAAAACTTCCTGGCAAGGACATACGTAAGAATTTCAACCAGATACCTGTCACAGTAGTTCAATGGGATAGTGGAAGGATTTGTAATTATTGCAGCCAAAGTTACACAAGTGTGTTCATTACAATTAGCTTTTAGTGATGTATAGTTCTGAAGTGTTCACTCAGTATGGCGAAAAAATTTCCACTCAACCGTAATATGTTTTCTACCTTAACTTTTAGGATAAGAAAATTAAACTGGCCTTCCTCTATCACTGGAAGACATTCTTATGATGCTTGTCTGAATTACCTAATAGACAAAATAGTTGGCAATAGGTAGAAAGCTAGTATTTTGTGAAAGGAGACACAACTAAGCATGTTTCAGTGCGAAATATTTAGATTTGTTTGAAATTAAGTTGCATCCAAGCAAAGCACAAGGATATGAACTTCCTTGTTGAGGACGCAACAGAAAAAAGGGAAAAGAAAATCGTTAAAAGGGAAAGGCTGCACTGCAGCTAGCTTTGATTACTGAAAGTGATGTACGATGAGAATGGGCTGAGCATGCAGTTTTCCACCAGGTGCTGAACAGTCACTTTGATCCCTTTTTTCCTATTTCAGTGACTTCTAAGGCCCCCATAGTCAATTTTCTCCATCTTTCTCCCCTAGACATGAATAGCACAGCAGCATGGACATTTGACCTAAGCTGCAATAAGTGCTTACTCCTCTAGATCTCATTTAGGTTTCTCATTCACTTACTCATGACTACAACAAAGGCTTCAAGGCCTTTTCAGAAGACACAAGATATGAATATGAGGATGTAAAGAAGTGTGTTAAAGTTGAAAACTTCAGGAAAAGTAGGGTTATACATTCAACTTCCTAGCATCCAAAAAAGGCAGTGATAGAGAGGTGAAGTCTGAATGCTGACAGGGACTTGTTAGAGTAGCATAGTAGCAGAAAAAAAAATATCAACCCAAAACAACTGTCCGCCTTGAGCACTGAAAGATTACTAATAACCATCAGGCAGAAGAGAATAAATACCTAGTCAACCCTAATGCTTGAACTGAATATGAGGTACAAATTATTCAGACAGAGTTGAGAGAACAACAGCCCCAACAGTTTCTTTGTGAGAACAATACACACAAATGTTGTAGAAGAGTTTGTAGTATTAAACCAAGGAGACGCTACTGCTTTACCTGTCTCAATTGGAAGAACCTTGCTTTCAACAGCATTTGACACTGCTTTGCTTTCTTTAGCACAGGATAATTCACCATTTGTTGTTTGACAAGAACAGCAACCTATTAAGCGTATACAGTAACAGGATAGTTAGCTTCCTTCACTACCACAATTTATTTTCCAAGTATAACAATAAATTCTATATAGCTTTAACTATTATGCTCCAAAATAACCCAAAGGAGAAAGCAGACTTAATTTTTCCAATTTGCTGAGCGGGCAAATGGTATACACTACTAATATAGGGAAATACTTAACATAGCACTACCACTATGAAAGAAACATCACTGAAAGTGATCAAAAAGGCTACAAGCAAACAAGGAAGATCAGAAACACACTGAGTAGCAATGCTGTTGGCATGTAAGTCATTCTCAGAGAGACATTTTAGTGGGTAAACAATCTAAGACGCCTAGTGTACCACATTTATCACATTCTTATCAAGATACCACTACTTACATAAAAACCATACACATGCTTTCTTTCCTGTCCACTTCCCCCACCCGTACAGTGATAACCATCAAACTTTCCTGAAAAACACAAACCTAAATCCTTAGGCCAGTATATCTAGATTTATTTGTGTCCTAGTGGAACACTTGAAGGTCTAAAAAAACCTGTCTTTCCCAGGTCAGAATCAAACTCGGAACATTATTTTCTTGTGTTCTGAGCCATATATTCTTTTGCAAATCTATTTTCTCTACCTCTTGCTGCAGATGGCTGTGCCGAAGAACCTGGAGAAGGCTGTGCCGAAGAACCTGGAGAAGGCTGTGCCGAAGAACCTGGAGAAGGCTGTGCCGAAGAACCTGGAGAAGGCTGTGCCGAAGAACCTGGAGGAGGCTGAGGCACAGTGGCTGAAACTTGATTCCCCTCACTCCCTCCCACTTCAACCTCCTCCGCTTGCCTACGTGGTGAATATGGGTTCAATACCTCATAGCTTGACTCTTGCCTATTTCTGTTCATGCACATTAGTGAGATACCTGACACCAATATACTGACAAAAAGGATCACTGCTGTGGTAATTATCTGTTAAGAAAGCAAAGAAAATACATTTAAATACACACCAAAAAAAAAAAAAAAAAAAAAAAGGGAAATAGATGCATATATCTCACTTCTGTATTTTCAAAAACATACTAAGAAATGCATCTGAATAAGGGTTTTCTATATTTACTGCTCTTGCATCTTGTGGCACTGAAAGAGCAATCAGTACATAGGACTAATTTTCCTTGCCTGAGTAACTTTTTTTTTTAGTGGCACTCCTATTTCCCATGCAATCCAAAAGCATCCCCTCATCATCACCTGTCCCCTCAGGACCATTAGTGTTCCAGCTTAAGTTCTATTAAGTTACCTTTTAGTTCCAAAGAGGAATGCGCTCTTGTTACCCTCTGGCACAGCTCTAATTTCCATATTTTTGACTACGGGGAGCATCATATTCATTAACCTTTCCTTCTAAACATGTGCCACCAGAGTGGATACTCAGAGTCCATTTGAGGCTATTTAATACTTGTGAAAGTGCCACATGAATAATCCTGAGAGACTCATAGCCTCTGTTTGTAAGACAGAGGGAACACATGGCAAATATCTATGCTAGTGCACTCTACATCCTCTGAAAAGAGGAACTATTTATTGGTAAAAACAGTAGTTCAGCCTCAGGGATTTCAACCCATGATTGTGCAGAGAAGTGCAGGCAGTTACTGCCACACAGGTAATGTAGATACTATCTATTACAGACCAAAGGCCATTAATTAGCTATTGGATACTAACAATTTTAGATAATTATCAAGCGAGACTACAAATTAGTCACCAGGAAAAGGACTCTGCAAATCATTACCACTCCTAAGCCTTTCTTTGGGAAGCCTACTCCCTTTTTTTCTTAGTCACAGTTGCCTAAACATCAAGCTGCTTGTTCAAACAAGTCTTCCTAATGGTTCATTACAGAAATACATTTTTATATCAATCTATAAGCATCCTATAACGATACTGTTATTATGGAAGCCTGTACTTCAACTGAAAGCTACTTACATAAGAAGCAAACAGAGAACACAATTTCTCAATAATGTACTGGACATGGCAGAAGTCTGAAATGATGAGAACAGAATATACTCATACCTGATATTTTCCATAGAAAAAGGCAGAGTCAATACTTGTGTTGTTATGTTCACCAACAATTAGTAAGATCCCCACCAGAAGCATTGGGACTCTGAAAGAGCAAAATAGGACAAAGTAACATATTCAGCATGCTCTCACTAATTCTACAGGAAAACATCTGAATTAACTTACCCCCATCCAGCTATGATAATAAACCCAATGGGAATCTTTACTGTTTCTCTCTTCCTCAATAGAAACAAAGAGAAAGACAGAAAACCTACAAAAGAACCAAAAGAAATGCCTTGCTTATTATTAAAAAGGAAATTGATAAATACAGAAACTCTATGATGTGACCTGCTCAATAACTATGATATTTTTCTCAGACAGACCTTCAAATAGTCAAAAATTGCTTTTCTAGTTGCATTCTGAGAAAGCAAAATAGAAACACCTATTATCTTAAAAAAATCATATTAATAATGTAACATTGATGAAGTTTCAGGACATTTTATATTAGACATCCACTCCTAAATGCTTAAAAAGGTTCACAAGTGTATAAAAGATGTTATAAGAACATTTAATACACAAGTAACTAACTTCTTAAAGTATCCACAGCAGTTGTTCCAGACTGGCGCTCTTAAGTAGCCACCAAATTATGTTGTATTCGCCTATAACATTTCTTTAAAAACTGACTAGTCCTTTATAAAGTCAATGATAAATTTAACAAAAAATTTTATGTATATTTACATATATAACTATACATGTGAGTATTTTCTGGAACAGCTTATTCTATTCACAGCTCAGAAGCTCAGCAACATTCCCCATGCTGAAGCAAAGCTAGTAGTTACATTAGTCTCTACTAATCATGAGCTACCTAGTTCAGCTAAACACAAATACAAATTACTCCACAAAACCAGCATGGACTTCTGGACTCAAGAATGGGATAAAAAAGTTTCCTGAATACTCAAAGTGTCTTTTTTAAATTATACATGTAAAGTTCTCCAAGCTTCTTGATGCATCTTTAGATTCTGCCTATTTCAAGGAATACTTTCATTAATCACCTGCACCTACAGAACAGACATGTTTTTAGAAGTTACGATTGCTATGGGAAAGAAACGTTAAAGCTGCTTTGGTATTTCCCTTCATTCTCTATTTCCTACTTTTTTGAGGCACAAAGTTTTAAAATCTACCTAATGCTAAATAATTAAAATCTTAACTCTGCATTCATTTTAAAATCGCCAATAAGATTTTGATTGCCTGAAGGGCAACCTACCATACTCACTCTATTTGGAATTGCTCCTCCCTCTCGAGAGGGTTTAGTTTTTGTTACAAGCTAGCAAGGCTGCTGTGTCTAGCAAAGACAAACAAGGCTTGACCCAGATACAAGCTTCCCGTAGTAGAAGCAGTGCCTGATGCAGCCCTGCGTTGCTGGTTTGGCACAGCTTACATGTATGCATATTTGTAGAATTACATGCACGTGAAAGGAACAATTACTCTGAAGAACACAACAAAATTATTTCAGAACATTAATATTTTATTACAGTACCTAGGTTCTGCCTAGAAAAATCATACCTGTCCACAGGTAGGTGCTATAAAGTGAGCTGTAGAGGAATATAAATACTAGGATCTGCACAGTCATGTCCTTCTCTTTAACAATGAAATTCCACGCCACCATTCCAATGCAAGCAATGAACTGAAAAGAAAGGTAAGATGCCATCATTTAAATTGGGAAAGCAGGAAAAACTGAACAATATGCTTTGAAACTCCACCCCCAGATTCACTGGAGTGTGATTTTACGAACTGGATACTTCTCATAGCAGAAAGCACTGCAGCAGTAAATTCAGTATTATGCTTATATCACCGACTACGGTATCCTATTTTCAAGAGGGGTTTTTTTGATAGAAATTATATAGCTCAGATAAACTGGGAATAAGGCAAATCAGAAAAAAACCCCTCAGAGTCTTTATATACCTTATAATAACTAAAATGTAAAGCTTTTAAGTACAAACCATTTATTTGAAATGATTTGGACATGAAGCTGAGGTCAGGTCAACAGATATTTGTTCAGCCAAGAATTATACAAGTTTTAACCTAATGACACTGTCCATATGACAGTTTTAGTACTGAAGGAACCTGAAGACAGGCTGAAATATTATGGAAACAGTAACCCAACAGTTAATTATTTATTTTTTTTTAAGATGGAAGGTATCTTTGCTGTTACAGACAAGAAATAGCTGCAACTCTCATACATGACTGTTTTTCAAATAAATGACTCCATGATCAGACCTCAGAGTTTACTATACATACATACATATATACATATAATTGGTTTAAACTACAGAACACTTTAGAAAGCACTACCACACACATGTATTACAAGTTCAGGCTGCACTCACTGAATTTAACAGCAGTTGTGCAGTTGACTTCAAGGGAAAAAGGAACATGTATGCTCTAGTTTTTTCTCAGTTTAAATAACAATTAAAATTAATCCAGAGCTATTTGGTTTTGCCCTTCCCTAGCCACCAGCTATGCATTCCCACACCCCTTCCTTACATCAGCACTAGCACCTCTCTGATCCCTCAGCAAGCTACTTCAGGGAGCTAAACCAGCATGGTGATAAGTTTTCTATTTAGCTCCTTGAGTCAGGTCACTATAGAGTCAAACACACAGTGCTGCTGCTCCTGGCGTTGCTGACTTCAGACTGGCATAAATTGGTACAGAAGTGCACTCAACACTATTAGGCAGTAAATAAAAACATATTCCAGAAGCCACTCTCCATTCTGATTGCTTATTGTTCTGTTTAAGAACCATACTTCCAACATCAACTATAATTTTCTTCAAGAGTGTATTTTAAGGCACAGAAATTGTTTAGACAAGTCACACATTAGATTCCTCTGCCCTCCACAGATGGCTACAAAGATAACAAAGACTTTTAAAAAAACAAAACTCTCTTAAAAAAAAGAGACTTTTAAAAAAACAACAGCATTCTTCTTTCTACTGACCTGAGCAACAAGTAGATTTGTTGTAATCATATGAGGAAGCTGTTTGTATTTCTTACTCAGAAGAACAACAATAAGAGACCACATCTGTAACAGTCAAGGAAAAAAAAAAAAAATAAAATTTAAGACTAAAACAAAACCCCCAAAAAACTCCCCAAAAACCAGTATTCTGGCAGACTATGGTGAACTTAAATATACAACAAATCTTCTTCAAAAGTTTCTTAGCAACAGGCTGGCTGTAGTTAGCTCTGCACCATCTGCTGCCAGTCCCTATGCCTAAGCAACTATGGCCAGAAGAAGCAACGCATCTTGATGTTCTCATGGTGGTGAAGTATTTCCAGAAAGCACCAAGAACCTGCCTCTAGTGTGTAAAGCCTGGTCATTCCTCACAACGTAAATGACCATAGAGAAGCCTGGCAATTTAGAACTTAAAATTCCCCACTCTCCCCTGCATCTCCTAAAAGGACCCATGACAGCAAGAGGCAGTGCTCACTTGTGGCTTCCCTTGAGGCACAGTTCCAAGACAAGAGGACATCAGTGAGACAACAACTTAAGAAAATTCCAACTCCCTCCAACACAGATGTTTTTATTTTAAAAAAGCATACAAAATAAACACACCATCTGTAGTGCCTATAAAGCCAAAAGACAATTCACATCAGACTTCCGGATTATCATCCCATTTTTTAAGCAAAGTATTTCTAGAAAGGAATTCAATAAAGCGAAATTAAAACTTTCAAGTTAAATATTTTCATTAATACTTCAGTAAATAAACATTCACTGATGTTTCTGGAGCTGAAGTTTGTACACAGCCTCCATTACTGTGATATCCAAGCATTACTAAATCAAAAAGACTTTTAACTCCTTCCTCATCCTTCTGCAACAGGATATGATGAAGATATGAGTCTCATCTATCATGACTCAATTTGCTGCTTATGTACTAACATACCCTGTCATGACATCATGCTTTTTTATTTCACTTCATCAACACCTACCAGAGAAATAAGGCTGACAATACTTATGTCAAAGCTAACATTTTGGAGTGCAGATGCCAGTGGGTTGGGGTCCATAGATGGAATGGTCAACAGCCATGCAGAAACATACATAATAGGTGCGGACACAAAAGTGCTTATCACCATGCCTGAGGTAATCTGCAAAGAGTCAAACAGAAATAAGAACAGAGTTTATTCACATCTCAAGCTAAATGACCTGCTTTCAGGAATACAATCACTGGCAAAATTATACCTTCGAATTAAACATACATAGAGCTTTAACAAATCACTGATTTAGAATTCGAGCCAGAAAGTATCCATTTTATACATACAGTTAAACTGAAAATTTTAACAAGCTTCTGAAATAGTAGGAATAGAGAGCTCTGTACTACAAATTCTCACAGAGCTTTTTCATGGACGTTCAATATTCTAATAACTACAGTCTAGAGGTGGATTTACAATGTCAAAATTCACTTTTGGATGCAAAAATTTACATCGTAAATAAATAAGAAAACATGTAGTTATGCAAACACTAATATGCACCAATTCATAGGAATAACCCATAGATTTACATTTAAGTGATTTCTATTTTGGCTTCTCATTGTCTTTGTTTTCTAGAATTCGCGTAGTATGGAAGTATAAATTGTTACTCGTATTCCAGATCTCCGTTTTAAAGAGATCTTCTGAGTGTGCTGGGCACAAAATTCTACCTTGTAACGTTTACTTTTAGTGTCCTTTTCACACCCCCCTCCTCCCCCTTTTTCTTTAAAAATACCCCAACTGAACAAACAAAAACCAGACAACATCAAAACCAGTGAAAGTCAACAAGAATGTTTCAATGTCACTTCAACTGGAAGAAAGGAAAGAGTTATAAAATTTGTATTTTAAGTTGAAAAGATATTTGATACCCTCTACTGTTTAAAAAAAAAAAAAGTAAAATGTATTTCTATTGCAAGATTTAACTGAAGGGCACCACAACAGAATCAATTAAAGCATAATTTCTTCTATAAGTTTTCAGCATTAAGCTAACACTGGTCTTACTGAAGTCAGTAACATAATGTCTGTTTTTTTCTTACAAAAACAGTAGCTCCAAGACAAGGAAACAAAACAAGACAAAACAAAAGAAAGATACAAGTTCTTTATATTTAAAGTAATCCTAGTTCTTCCTACTAGAGACACGAATAAGGTAAGTATGAGGACTTACTCATGTATGCATACTACCAAGACACTTCAGACATCAGGAAAGAATACTGAAATATATATATATATCTTATGTATCTGAAATATAATCTATATTTAAGATTTAGGGAGTACGAGTAAATCTAAGGAGTCTATATTACAGAAAAGCAAATTCATCAAGCCTACTTATTTATGTAAGTATGTCATCCACAAAGTTAAGCTCAAAGTTAGTAAATGTTTAGGAAAATCTAACTACATACAATTCCAACTTCCATATTAAATTGACTTGCAAATATTGCGACACCAGGTGCTGCTGGAAAAACTCCATAAAGAAATGCATAGTTTGATAAACTGGTGTGGTTGACAATGCTGTCACTCTTGTCCAAGAGTTCCACCATTTCTCTACAGAGAAATGGCATCATTAGTCTGAAAAGAGATGGGAAAAAAAGTAATTAAAAAAATAATTACCCAAGTTATAGCAATAGACTTTTTACTCAGAAAATGAAACAAAACAAAATGTAAGGCTTATTTGATTACTCTTTATGAAAAGCAAAATACTGACATCACTTTGAATGATTGCCTTTGGTTACCACAACATTTACCAGCTGATTAAAAGTTTTATGTCACAAGTTACACCAGAAAAACCCATTCAGAAAACAAAACAAAAAAACCCCACCACAGTAAAAATGACAACAAACTCTGGGTTGTAAGCACATTCTCTGACTGTGCAGACACGTTCTTTGTATAAAACTCAGATTTGGAAGGGTAAAATATTTTAAAAACCCCCCCTTTTTCAACTGTTAAAGCAATAGTAGCTGTAAGCAATCAACAGCTTTGAAACTTACACCACCTTTCTGCAAGCTGTCAAATAACAAGGGCTCAAGCTTAAGTATCCCATTCTGAAAGTTTTGGCCAGAAACAAACCCCTGCATCAATGCTATTTTATTTTGCTTTAGCAATACCCCAGATCTCACACAGACTCACTGAGTGAGCCTTACACAGTTAATTACATAAACTCACCAGCAAAGCAAAGAGGTAATATTAAAAAACTTCTTTTTTTTTTTTCCATGTTCTTACAAAATTTGTCATTGTGCTGGTTTACAAACTAGGTCTTTAAGTTCACTAGTTAGTTGTACTGATACTCAAATGCACTTCCAAATTTTACACTATAAACTTAACCACCAATCGTTCTGTTACGTTAATTGTAGCTCTGTAGCAAATATTTAGTTCACCAGTAACTCAGATATATTCAAGGGAAGATAATGATAGCATAACTTCTAAATACAAGTTGTCATTTATTCATGCTTAAAAGCCAGCCAGTTTGAGTGTAATGTAACTGGTTTTAAGCTGTTTCAATATAGCCGCTTCAAAGATTTACAGACAAAGCAAGGAAATAATTTAGAGATGTATTGTGTAATCCAAAGAATACACAAATGCTAATCAAATAATACTTAAAGTCACCCTTGTCTAACTATTTACCCAGTAAGTTTTAAATTTAGCTATTAAATTAAATTTAAGCTAGTAAAACTCCAAACACTCAATTGGTGACAGATGGCCTGCGGGCAGTCCATGAAGCCACAGCACTCCTGATTACTTTTCTCTGCAGAGCATGACCACTCTGCAGAGTGGTTTGTGGTCTGCTATATTTCCTTTAAAAGCTAACAATTGTATGCTATCAAAGAGTTTGGGAAGCACTCACCCAAAATACTGGAAAGTGAAAGATACTATCAATATAATGATTTTGAAAGAAAAGCCATCTGACCACTATATTCAGAGCTTAAAACATCTAGAGAACAAAATTACAAAAGTACATAAATCAAACTTACAGTTTAGCTGTGATGAGAAGGATCAGTGCAACAAACATACCCTTTGTCAGTTTTTTTGTTTGTCCCACCATAGTTAATCCAAGGTAAAAAAGTGCAGAGCCAGAAAATGAACTGCCCAGTCCATCAAGGAAGCTTTCAAGGTATTCGGGAATTTTCTGGCCAAGAATAAAGTTTGAGGCAATTCCTATGAAGACCATGAATACAATTGGGTTCTGCAAAACTCGAAGGAGTGCTAGGCCCACTATTTTGATTTTGCTGTGTGACACAGTGCGATTATCCCTCCACTTCTGGATTTCACAGAGGATAAACCCCACAGGGTTTAGCATCATAAGAGATATTGGAGCCACTAGGTAAATGTACTGGAGATATTCTGGGTAAGTGGTTTGATATAAAGCTTCAACTAGAAGACAGGAAATGAAAAGTGGTGAGTGATAACATTTCAGTACAAAAATACATTTAATTTCAAATTAAATTTTGCTGTCTGAAAACTAGAGAAAAGAAAAAATCCATTATCCTTCAGAAGTAACTGCATTTATAATCAACAGAAGATGATACAGTAAGAGAATTATACCCAATTACCACTAGGCCACAGTCATCTTATGAACACATTAAAGGCTAAAGATTAACAATCCAACTATTTTATAATTCTATGAATAGTCAACATTTACAGAAAAAAAGAAAGAAAATAACAATCCCATGCATCCTTTGAGTCACCCCCAGTGCTGAAAAAAACGTGGGTTTTTGTTGTTTTTCTTTTTTCCTGAAGTGCTTTTCCTCCCCAGAAACATAAGCGTTGTGCAGAATTAAATGCACCTTTGCGGGACACAAGTTGCTGCTTATCTTAGGGGAGTCTCACATCTCTGGAATTTAACCAGTTTCCAGTGGGTAAGTCAAGTGTGATCTTTTTACATTGATTCACTACAACACAGCAAAGCTTGATTCACTACAACACAGCAAAGCAACAACCAAATGAAAAATACATTCTCACGTAATTAATAGTTCATTCTCTGGGACTACCTGGGACAAGAGTTATCGCTGTCATTCTGGTCCCTCAAGGAACTTTAAATCATGAGCATTTGTTTTCATTGCTGCTGCATATTTCTGAGTTAAGGTAGAATTCCTCCTATTTCAAGTTAGTACTAACAGCACTTCAAAAAATCATGAAAAGACTCTGGAAAGATATACAAGATTCTATTCTAGGGTGAATTAAAAAAAGCCAACGTTTTTAAAGTAGGATGCTATCTTTTACCTGCCATATAATGTTATTACTTCCAATAATTTTCAGACATATGCAAAGTGTTGCTTTCCATTTTAGTTTTTCCTACCCTAGTGAGACAAACACATTCTTTCCCAGGCAGAAGTATCCTAATACGTAGATGCAATTCTACCTGTACTAGAAAGAATACTTTTTTTTTTAAAAAAAGAGAAGCCCTACTGAATAAATACAACTACTGGACCTTTCTGTGGATAACTTAGCACCCAAAGTACTAAATAAAGAGTAAGATCACTAAGCAGCCAACTATTGCAGGTATTTCCATTTCCCTGTATACTAAACCTGTTCTTTTTTTGAAGAAGTTTTCCCTTGTGACTGTTTTTCAAAATCCAAAATGATACCTTCGTATTGTTTAGGCATCTAGAATGACAAGATCTATTAAGTGCTAAATCAACACTTACTATAAACAGTCTCCTCTTTAGAATCAATAAACTGACATTCTCTATCATTTGATTTCCAATATATAAGAAAAGGCACTGAAGGTGCTTTTCCTCTTACATGATTAAAGCATGTATCCTACAGCTGCCTGTCCTAAAATCCTGAACAAACTACTGAGCAGGACTACCAAGTTTGTGGTTAGTTACTGCATTTAACAAGCCACTTTTAAACATTACATATATTCTTATAAATAAAACCACTTTAAATATGCTGGACACTTTTTATCTAAGTAAATTTCTTTTCTAAAACCTCAAACCTTAAAGTGATGTTTTTATGCTGCTCTATACAGAGTGCCCATTTCAATCAAATGCAACTCAATGTAAGTCACATGTAAACAGTGCTCAAGTGAAAAATGGAATAAATCATTATTTTGTTTTGGCAAAGTTAAACTGTATACTAACACAATATTTTAAGTCTGTAATTACTTTAACTGATCTGTGAAGTCACAACACATTTTCCTGGGTAGGAAAAGTGGAACCAATGCAGATTACCGAGTCAGTGGGAATCATTAAGACAGTAAAAATAATCCACAACTATCTCTGATGAAAAAAATTCTTTTTATTTAAATCAAGGTGCTTGCTTACTGATCATAACAAAAAAAAAAAAAAAAAAAGAAATAAATGATATTTTAATACTTAAAAAAAATCATTTCTCCACATTCCAGCTGCTCAAAATTACATATAAATCACACACTAGTTTTTCATGCTTAATACAATTAGCACCATCAAAGTAATAGTAACTGAGCCGTCATCCACACAATGCTTCTGCTACACCTGTGCTTTAACAATACAGCACCTGAGAGTAGATGAAAGCTGTTCTGTCAGACTTGTATCATCTCACCCAATAATAAAAAAAGCCAGACAGACAAAGCTTTCTATCATAGCAGTTCTATCTGCATGGGGGTGGGCTGCTAGCAAACTTCTGTGCCAGTTGTTTTTCACCCCAACATCACTTTGTAGTGTAGGACTGTTGTAACAATGATTAGAGAAAAAAGGACTGGTGGTCTTTGAAAATTTAACCTGCATTTTAACTTTCCTATGTGCAAATCTTTGCTAAGCAGCAAAAAATAGCATAAAAGTTATTAGAAAAATTACATGGGGTGACAACTCAGGATGTTATTTAAGAGTTCAAACTGCCTTTTAAAATATAGTGTTACCATAATACACAGATTAGTCAATACTGATTGTTTTCCTTTACAAATTTCAACTGAAGCTGCCTTTAAAAATATTTCCATTAAAAGATCAGGTTTTGCTCAAAGCACTACCTATCACCATACATAAAAGGAACAAGCAAGGCATTCTTTGTTGCCAGTCCTGCAAACATTTCAAAGAAGCCACTAACAGTAAGAGGTTTGCACAGATGACAACATGAACCAAACACTGGTGAAAGTTTAGGGATGGGAGTAGAGAAAGAACAGGAAAGGAAATAAACAACTCAAGAAATGAATAACCCTTAAGCGCTACAGTGTTTGTGTCAAGTACTACTGTAAAGCTCTTAATTAACTAAATGTTATGAATTTGGCTACCTTGTACACAGAAAAAATATGAATCATATCTTATAAATCATGAAATACTTGAAGAAAAATGTAGCCTGACAAGAAAGTCATTCAAAGTAGGAAGAATCCTTTAACTAGAAGTATACAATGGAAATATGTTCAGACAACCTTAAAATAGGGGGGGGTTGAGAGAACAAAAAAACCAGAGAAACCTTAACTGGCATTTTAATCTGGTACCATAAACAAAGACATAATCCTCACAGCCCTATTTGTGATATACTTCTGATTTTTCCCAAGAGGAATAAATCTCAGGAGATGCAAGTGAGGGAAACAGGGTATCTTCATCTAAGTAAGAAAAAGTTTGCAATTGCATTTGTCTATATCTTATACATATCCAGCAGATTTGAAGATATTAAGAAAGATTCAATATTCTCCTGAGCATGCTGCCCTGGAATAGGGAGAAAGAAACTGCCAACTCCTCAAGTAATCCAAAACATGGAGCTATTTGTTGTTACGTATAGTCTGGAACTGCACGTTAAACATTCCCTTTTGTAACTGTTTTTCAATTCTGTGATCAAGTACCTTGCTTTTTGCTTTGCCACAACAAACTTGATTTCTTTTTTTGTTCTTAACCTTGACTATTCACCAGCCACATGGGAAGCCTGGGAAGAGACAGCACTGAAAGCTGCACTGGCACCAAAGAGCCTCCCAAGGCAGGTAAAAAGCTCTGCAATTCAGACAGTAGCAGGTGGGAGAAGCCTGCTATAACTCCAGATCACTTCCCAAGTATGACAATATACATGGCTAAAAGCATGTTAACATACCATAAAGAAAACCTATAAAAAGAAAAAAGAAAAAAAGAAAAAAGGGAAGACAAATAGAAAATAGTCTTGGTATAAAATTAGGCTTAATAACTAACATTGCTTGGAATTCAGAATATAAGCTTACAAGAGGACACAGCTATGCAAGTTATACTCTGCATGCCCCTCTGTGTCTTGGGGGTTTTTTGGGTTTTCAGCTCTAGTGGACTGGTGGTTAGTTCCGTGTCCCAAGAATGGCACCACGGATGCATAAAATTCTGATCTGAGACCTGCTGCAAGTTATCACAAATCACACAGCAATTTTGCTTTTAAAAGACTGACTTCTTCCAAGTCTATACCCTAAAGCATGTCTACTGGCCACAATAGAAGAAAGATTAAGGGATAAAACATGACTGGCTACATAAATTCTAAGTTCACAAAAATCAGACGTTTCTTCTGAACAGATTTAAAGTTTGTCACACACTCCACAACCAGTAGACACTAACATTATGGTTAGATAGTCCCTTTGAGCTAAACCAAGAGGTAATGCCAAATCGGTAGAAAAACCCCACGCTACAGCTATTTGAGAGGCCACAGGTACAGGCTCATACTTTGCAAAGCAAAAGTATTGTCTTGAGGAAACTGGCTATTTCCCATAAGGAGAATTGCCTGCAGTAAGTGCAAGGTAATTTATACCAATTTTGAAATTATATTCAAAATAATTTTTTATTTTACTTTTTAATCTGATTTACTTTAATATGACAAGATCATATAGACAACAGTAGTTGGATTGTTTTAAATTCTATACCGTTTATACCAGCTGACAGTTTTCTCCCTTTATTAAAAAATACATGGTCTGAAATCAAGAAACGTGACTTGAGAAATGGCTTCGACAGCCCATCACTTCAGTTGTCAATTTCAAATTATGGAAAAATAAAAGCAAACATGTCTAGAACACTGACAAATAATTTTAAAGAAGAAAGCATACTTACCTATTGGATATCCCAGTGCAAAGTCATTGCTTTGTGTAGCAAAAATAGGGAACAAACCTGCTTTGCTAAATCGATTTTCAGGACTGGCTACCAACAATGTTAAAATGCAGACTAAGAAAAACACAGCAGCTTTGGCAATTAAAATACTGTACAGGAAGGACCAATGCACATTGGAAAAGTTAAGTACCACCATGTTTTTGAACAATAGAGCTGGGAGTGCAAAACGGGACACGAAATTTCCCAGTCCTTTGGCCTGAGTTGATGTGATGATGTTGGCTCTTCCAGCTATGTAGCCACAAAGAATTATTCCAAAGCATTCTAACAAGGCTGGGAAAAGCCTGCTTATTGACATAGAGGGAGTATCGCTGGTGGCATTGAGTCCAATTTGTCCAGGCAAAGAAATAGACGTATTAGCTATAGTTGTGAGGTTCTCTGCATCGAAATCTGAATAGCTATCCATTTCCTTTAGCCACCTCTTCCAAAAAAAGAGTATGAAATGATCTCATCTGTAGAAGAAACAAAAGCTTATATTAACTTCCAAAACTGTGTTTGTGAATATTTACAGTATTAGGCTTGCTGACAGAAGAGTTTGCACTTACAAGTGCATTACAAATAAATAATGAGACAAATAATACGTAGCTAGAGAAACAACTCTGAGGAAAAGGAACACTGAAAACTGACTCCGTACACACATTGTCTTCACACATCTTCTTGTAACTCCACACAATTCAACAAGACGATAGATGCTAAAAATCCCCAATGAAATTTGAGGGTAACACTGAAATATTAAAACTAAACATAGATTGGACACTCAAAAAGCAAAAAATCTGTTGGAAATAAGGGAGATAACAAGGATTTTTTAATTTATTATTCTAGGATCTAAACACCATTTAGAATAAATTACAATCCTTCAGCACTTTCCAGTCATTGTTTCAGAAAGCAGTAATTGCTAATTCTTAGTGCATATTCCTTGCTTTTCTGGACTGCCATTAGTTAGTTAGCCTAATTAACTTGCTAACACAAAAGCACAAGACTCTATATATTCGTCAGCAGCTTGCAACCTTCCTTACCTGCTCAGCTTACTGTCAACTCTCAATTACAATTCTCTCATACTCTTTGCTTTCAATGATCAAATTTTCAGTTTTCTAACTCCTTTTGTTTGCCCTAGGATATCTTATCTCATGTCCTCCTTAAACCATGTCCTATCTGGTTCTTTTTCCTTCACAATAAAAATACACTTTAAACTCCCAACATTAAAATCCTATCCTTGGCCTCTGATTAATACTGCTGTTCACCTCTGCTTCCATGTGCCCAGCTTTACGTGTGGGCAGCAGACCTCCTTCACCTCCATGTTTAGATCCTATTTAAATCCAGGTTCTACCCCTGAAATAACACTTATCAGAATGCTAAGAGGCCAAAATCTTCTTAAACTCTCAGAATTCGCGTTCCATCTTCATCCTTTGTGACCATCATACACCTTTATCATAATCATTCTCATCCTGGCATTTTGCCTTTCCCATATCTTCTGTAATTACAGCACCTCTTAACCGTCCTCCCATCTCTACTTATTTACATGAGAGGATCCCTCTAAATTTCTCAGGGAGCTCCCTCCTTGTCCCTCTTTTGCCTCCCTAATCCTTTGCTACACAAGCCCACGCTTTTAAACCAAAAATCGTGCCTAAATTAATTAAACACCTTTCTTCCCTCTGTATTAAAAGTATTATTCCTCCTCATAAAATCACTACAAAATATAGAAGTACCCTTGTCCCCATTTTATAATACAGGACTTAAACAGATATGGAGAAGACTGACTCTTGAATTGTATCAGTCAGTAGCACATGCTAAATCCTGCATCTTCCTCACTAGATCAAAACTGACATGGATATACACCAACATATCCTACAACTACCTTCTGTGAAGTGCCACAGATATTCCTGCAGCCTTCCTTCAGGCTATCTTCACCTTTAACTTCATTACAAGGGACCCCATAAAGCCAGTCAGACTCAATTTTTGGTGAACCACATGAGTTTCAAAGAAAGAAACTGCATTACAGCAAAAGCTGCTCAGAGGGCTTTGAGCGTGAATCATCTCTTCAGCTCCAGAGATGCGTGCATCCCAAAACACTCACATTTAACACAGATTATCTGTTGCAGAGCAGTGGGTATTTTCCAGAAATTAAAGCTCTTGCACAGTGTGCTGCTTGACATAGGAAATACATCTCTCAGCCCCTTTTGCTCTATAGGACACATGCATTTACATAACTGTTGTCAGATTATGTAACTACTAATTGCAGATTTAACATACAGCCTCATCATACCTGGGGCTTCACTCAAACTAGCATCTCATGTGAGCGAAACGCCTTCAATTCACAGTTCTTAATGAAATCAAAGATATTTATCTGATGCAAAACCAAACCCTTATATATTCTACACAGAAACCCACCTGTTCTTACAATAAAAGTAAGAAATTAACTAGTCAAATGACACTAAAATAAGGAAATTTAACACAAGTCCAAAGGAAAGCACTTAGATTTGACTCCATAGGACATACGATTTGTGGTTATCCCTTCAGGGATTGAGGATTGAGATTCGAATCCTTGAAAACTCAGCCATAGATGCATCATTGGGAACTGCAGGTCAATAAAGACAAAGCTTTTAGTCAACAGCAGATAAGGCAGCGTTATTCCTGCGTCAAGCGTAACTGCTTGCAGCCAGACTATCAGCTTGCAGTTGTAAAGAAGGATATTACAGCCAGCACGAGAGGAAGCCTGGTACGAAGACCAACAACAGACAGAGAGCAAGGAACAAGTGCAGTTTACAATGAACTGGAGCACTGATATTTGCCCACTTCTCTCGTAGGTTGTCAATATTTGTAAAGTGTTAAAATTCACCAGACCAGAAACTCCAGCAGCTGTGAGTTAAGCAACACCAGGTTCCTCTCCAAGCACCAAAATAGAGAAGTCATCTCCTTTTCCAGCAGGAAAATCCCCTTTGTCTTCTTTTTTAACGATAGTCAAAGACAGTATGAGAGAATAGAAGAGAGAACCTCAATGTACATCTTCCCTCTGGTGTCTCACTCTCAAGTTTCCACCTGATAATCACTCTCAGGATAATTATGGTCACACTGGCAAGGCTATGCACATTGTTCATAAATTATATCCCACAACTTGACCTCATTTTCTACTTTAATGCAATGTAGAAACATCCCCAGCATGACACATTATTTTATTCAGAAGGCTGAAAGTAGAATGGGGCAGGAAGAGTTCACATTCTGGCAGCTCTAGCACCTCATCCTCAGCTCAGATGAGAACATTCCATATGCATTTTCATGTAAAAATTTACACAACAAGTCAAACAGGAAGCAACTTTAGAGAGTTACAATGATAAAATTACGTGGGAAGAAGTGATTATCACAGTTCCTATTCTTGCAAGTTAACCACTATTTTTCTTATTCTCTTTACTGGTCTAAGAAAGCAAATAGAGGACAGTATTATAACAACAATTAACCCAAGAAGTGGGCCACCCCTAGCTTGAAATTCGACAATATCACAAGAAATATCAGACTTTAGTGCCCCTGAACAGTTGTATTTCAAGATCACGTTTCCTTTTTCACTTCTTTTTTCTATGCTGCCATTACAGACAGCACCTGGGCAGCAGAGAAGCAGGGGAAGCTGCGTGCACAGGAAGCCTGGCAAAGCTGGGGCCTGTCCTGAGCACACGACTGGCAGAGCTCGCAATGGCAACACTTAAAGCTGCACCAAAATTTGTCAGTGCGGGTGTTCAGACAGGACCAAGTGAAGCAACAGTTGCCAACAACACAAAATACAGAGCCAAAAACCAAAACGGAAAACATACCTTTCAATTAGGCTCATCTTAGGGCTTGTCAACACATAAATACATACTTGTGAAACAAACAGCAAAATCTTTTCCAAAAGACAGATTATACTTTATTGCCAGCACCCCTTTAAAAGCTCCTTACCCCACTTGCCAACTAGGGATGGAACATCGTTTGACTTTGAGCAAGAAAGCCACAAGAAAACCAACGCCTAATACCTGTCCCCTTCCTGCCCATCACTGCCCTCCTTTCCGTGGTCACCCCGGCTACAAGCACACAGCATTTTCACTCAGAGACACCCGAGAGATATAAAATAACAGCACTGCTCCGTGTGACAGCTGTCTCCTTAGAAAATAAAGCCAGAAGTCGGGGGAAGGAGCGGGTAGCTTACCTACTTAGCTTTTGGAAGGCGCCTCGTATAGGGTACGTATAGAGGATTTGTACTCTGCCTAGGTGAGAACCTCTCCAAGGCCGAGCCCGCCGGTACCGCGGCCCAGGAGGGGAGGGCCGACCCGGCCTTGCCCGCCCCGCCCCGCCCCGCCAGCCGGCACTCGCAGCCGGCAGAGCAGCCGGTGGGGCCGGCCCCGGGGCGGCTGCCGCGCACCGCCCCCCGCCGCTCGCCCCCTGCTCCGGAGGCCAGGCCCGGGCCGGCGCGGAGCAGGGCCCGCGGGCGGGCTGCGGGCGGGCAGGGGCGCAGGGCTGCGCGGCGTCCGCCGGCGGGGGGAGAGGAATCAGCCGCAAGATGGCGGCGCCGCGCGGCCAGGCCCCTCAGCCGCCGGGCGAAGCTCTCCACGGCCCGTGTGCGGCGTGACCCCGCCGCGTCCTTTACCCCGAGGGCCGCTCTCGGGAGCTGCCTTCCCGGACGGGAGCGGAGTGAGCTCCTGCCGCCTCCGGCTTCTCCGCGCGGCAGACCGAGCTCCCTGCTGCCACCTGCCCTCAGCCGAGCTCAAGCCCCGGTCCGGCGGCGGGGCGCTGCCTCCCCGCGGGGGAAAAGAGACTCGGGGCAGGGCCTCCACTGTCACCACTGGGGCAAAACGCAGCCCCCGGCTCCAGCAGGTGCCAACGCCGGGCTCACCGGCCTTTATCTGCCCCGGCCAGGGCTACCGCCCTCAGCTCGGCATGGGCCGATAGCGGGCTGGGCCCCAGCCTTCCTGCCTGAGGGGCAGCCCTCAGCCCTACGCTTTGTACGCTAATTCAAACCTTTATAGCAGTTAGAGTACTTAAAACCAAAACGCCATGTTTTCCACATGGCATCAATTCCCCAAGGCTGGTAGCAAGTCAGTGATTTCCCCAGTAAAAACTAAGATACAGCTTTCTCGCGGCTTCCCGTTTGTAATGCAGTTGAGGAGACAGCAGTTCACACTGCCCATTTTCTAGAAACTAAGCCAGATACTGCTGCAGCCAAGAGAACACGTGTGAAATTGTCTATTGTATACTTTCTTCTGTCGCTTATTTGACCTAAACCAGCTTGTCTTACTTGTTAATTTAGCAGACATACGGCAATAGGTGTTTAACTGGAACAAGTGAGCTTTCCTGGCAGACATGGTGCCATCCAGAGTATACATGTTCAGTAGTTTCCCCCCTCCAAACCGGGAACTTCAAGCAAAATAAGAACCGTTCCTCTTTCACATAACACGCAAAGGAGACCAAAACAAAGGGGAAAGGCGAACTATGTTACCAAAAAAAACCCTAAACCAATACATGATTGCCAGTTTATGAAGCGCTGTCTCAGATATGATGTAATACATTCACCCATAGTCAGTTCGGTTTACAAGGTCTACTGTCAAAATGCTTGCACAAGCCTTACCTGAGAAACAAGGCAGGTACTATATATAAAGAGCAGCAACATCAGTAGTAACAACAACAAAAAAACACACCACCACACACTTGAGAGAATTAAATGATAGGCCAGGAGAGGGTTAAGAAAATTCTGTAAAGAATGCAGACAGGCATAGAAACTTCTGGGAATAAAAATGACTGTTGGAAACTTTTAGAAAATACTATATTTTTGATATTGTGTGTCTTCTTTAATTTAAAGGTACTGATGCTTAACGAGTTAATTTTTGTGTTGCTGCATTAAAAATATATACACTTACTACAGACCCCAACTGACATTTAACAGTGATGCTGACACATTTGTTTGGCACCTGACAAAGGCCACTTTGAAACTGATTTGGATTTGTTTTCAAAAGTACAGTATAATGGGACCTTTCAGATTTTTTGGCTTTCTTCCTTGCACGCTTCCTTATAGAAAGGACATGCCTTAAAGGGACATGATCTGGGGAGTAGCAACAGAGGCATACTGGACTGTACTAAGAAATCTTGACACGAATTTATGCCTTCCCTGCTCTTGAACCCATTTCTTCCTCTTAAAAAGATCACTGGTGATTCAGCATTTAATAAAGCATTTAAAATATGATCATCCTTCGCTGCATTTTTTAATAAAAGCATAAATTTGGCTGGATAGGCTGCTCATTGGTTGCTACTGATATCCACCAACCAACAGCATGTTTGTCCAGGGGATGAGCAGTTATACAAGAGAGGGCTGGATTTCCACCTCAGCTCTTGCATGTACACACTCCTAGATAAGGAAAGTGCACTTGACCCAAGTCTTGTGTTTTCTTTTGTGGAAAACTAAGGAATGGAAATATTCAAAAGTATGGCATTATAGTACGAAAGGCACATGATGAGATAAAAAAAATTTAAATAGAAAAAATACAATTAAATTATACTTAGAATTTAGATTAAAATTGTGGGAATTATAGCTGCTGTCAAAAAAAAAAGGGGGGGAAAATTATATGCACTAAAATAATTAGGAATTAATATAGCATATTCTTTGTGTTCTAGCACCCTGCATTTATAGTAGAGTTTACTTTCCTTTCAAGATCATTCTAAACTAAGGGTGACAGTCATGGACACCAGTTCTCATGGAGTTTCATCCAACCCATAGAAGTATCTGAAAGCCCCCATTCATTAATGAAAACCCCAACATTTGAGCTAGCAATGACCATAGCTAATAATATTCTAAGGTATGGGAGAGGCAAGTTTTTTGTCTACAGACTACTGAGGGGACAGATTTATGGAGTCCATCAGCTGTTGATCACAGCTGTCCTCTACCACTGGCAACTCAACTTCAGCAGTTTAACTGTAGACCACAGAAAACACCATTACTGGCATGGCAAAGCCAAGCTTTCTAATAGCTACTAAATGGACATAAAACTGAAAGGTGTCTGCAAAATCTAAATTTGATCCTCTTGAGCATCCCCATACCACCCATTATGTAATCACAAACTGCTTTCCTCCTTGATTTTTGTTCTGTTTCTATGCAAATTGGATGTTTCCATCCATTTATGTGCTACCGAAGTAGTCAACCAAGTGTATGGGAGAGACAGTTCCTGACTTTTTGATCCAGGCAACAGCTCAACCAGTGAAAAGCAGCTGGAGCAACCATTACGTGAGTTGTCCTGCTGACCTGTGGCTTTCGTCATACTCGTTTACCTATGACAATTACACATACACAGGATGGCCCCACACAGGAACTGCAAGAGGCTTAGCTCTCAATGAGAACAGGCATCAGATAATTTACCATTTAAGATCTAGCAGTGACTGCATGCAAACACTTTTTTCAAAGGCATACAATTGAGCCAGTTTGGACAGATTTTCAGGGGACCACAAATGTATCTTTGTACTTGATGTGAAGGCTGCTTTACTGGTAAACTGCAAGCGCTTGTTGCAAAGCCTGGAAGGCTGGAGGATTCTAAAGGGTTTTTACCCTCAGTAATTTACTGTGAGCAAGTACATTTCTCCAGTTTGTTTCTGAGAGTACTAAAAGTAACAGTATTTTTTTTTTTTTTCTAGAAAGAATCAGAGAGCTAGCATGGAAATTGTAGCCAAATTGCTAGAGTATGGTGATAACTGAAAGACAAGCACGGCCTTACAATGGGAAGTGCCAGGTGAGCTTCAAAGCCACACTACTGATTGAAAATGTAGCACCAACATCTTTCTAAATAATCTCTCAGTAGGATATTACAAAAAGTGACTTTGTAATACTAGACAGAAAAAAAGAAAACATAGGATGAGCGGACAGCAAGAATGTTGGCAAATGCATCAGGATGAAATCTGCTTGGAAATCTACAGGTATAATCTCAATGCGATTTCTAGACAGCTATGCAGCTAGTTTTCAACAGCATGTAAAGATCTAAATATCTTACTACATAGTAATTACAACAATGAGTAGAGAGACTAGCACTTCTTAGGTAATCTCTTAATATGCAATTACAGGAAAAATACTTACTCAATGCTCCTTGGCTATTGACAGTGAGCCAAATTTTAAATGAAAACTGGACTTAAGCCTACAGACGACATGGCCTTGTAACTCTACTACTGGAAGAAGCAGTGTTCTCATGCTGCTCACTGCTTAACAGGTAAATGGATGATACAATGCACAAAGCAGGGACTTGCACTCAACCCGTGTTAAATTTTCTTAGCAGACTCCATCTGACAATGCATGTCCAA
Source organism: Strigops habroptila (assembly GCF_004027225.2). Taxonomy (NCBI): domain Eukaryota; kingdom Metazoa; phylum Chordata; class Aves; order Psittaciformes; family Psittacidae; genus Strigops; species Strigops habroptila. The sequence goes on along the minus strand of NC_044281.2, from coordinate 18,651,524 downwards.
CTCTGGTTATCTAAAAATGTAGTGCAGGACTCGGAAAGTTTGTTGGTTTCTAACATCTGTTCTATTGCAGTTTTGTGTAGGATGTTCAGGAAGAACATGAAGTGTTTATCTGTATCTAGATGTGCCTGATCGCTTACGCTGACTCACAGGGTTACCGGAAAATAAACTATAGCTTACAATATACCTATGCTTGATGAGGCAGTTAAGCAACAAGGGAAACCTGAAGAAAATTAACCTGTAGACAGGCAATAGGGGATTTCTTCTCTGGAGGGGGTTGTCAAATAAAAAGCACTTAACAGTCCCATGAAAGAATTACTCAAACTTTTAAGGCTTAAACACCATGAAAAATCCAGCATTGGTGTCCCTAAGAGCAATCTAACCCAGAGGCCGGCAGAATGCCTACCCATATGCTGTTACCCACAAGCTTGAAGCTTGTTAACGTAGAAATGATGAGGGATGCACTGAATGTTTACATTCACTTCCAACTACCTTGGAACACTTCTGTAAAACATCTTCCTCCTCAAGAAAGCTATTTATCTGCTCATCTGCAACTTCACAGTAGTACCCCTAGTTATCTATATTGGTTATGAGAACTTAGCTGGTATTTTGGATAAAGTATCTTTTGCAAGACAGTGTGTATGTTCAAGCTGTTTTTGTGAAGTCCATGTTTACTGTACCATACTCTCTCACCTCCACTTTGTTCTGTGACTGAGACAAGGGCATATGTTACTGGTATGTCACAGAGCTGTAGGTGCAATTATAGTCTCCAAAATATTGTATCTACCAAAAAAAGATACATGAAGCTAATATAGTCAGCTTGCAGAAAGTCAGACTAAGACTTCAGCAGTAATTATATATGTTCAGATCTGTTGAAATGGACTGCTCTTGTGAGAAAGCACAGTAAATATTGGTCATGATGAAATTCACCTCTCTAAAGCAAAAAGTAAAGGAAAAAAATTCGAATTGGATTGCACTGAGTCCTGTAAATCTCAGAATAGCCCCATATGACTTCAATAATATGAACTTTTTCTGAAATTGCTTTCAAACAATTTCAAACAAAGCAATGTTGCAGAGACCTCCTAAACGTATGAATTTTATGACGTTTCCTGCAGCCGAGTCCCAGATAAGTATTAATAATTGAGTGGTACAGGAATGGGAACAGTTTGAGATTGGTACCTCTGGGGAAGGACCCAGAACAAAGAAATGGCTGAGGTTTTATACCCTTATATTCTACATACTGGACCATCACATGCTGTTCACAGGCCTCTTGGTCCAACGGTGACTTCTGGTCTTAGGTCTCCTTGTTCGTCATTGGGTTCTTCATTGCCTCCAGGTGGGCAGCACATTCTTATCTCTCTGTATGTTGCTCCCTGGTAATGGATGCAACTGCTTTATTTTCAGATTGGCAATGGTCTCAATGTCTTCATTTACATAACTAAGCACAGATTGTAAATTAAATTCAGCTTTATCTAGGTGGGAGTTAGCTGCTTCCAGCCTAAGGCTCCAGCAATTTCAGCTTCCCATGCTAAGTGACTACTTGTGCTAAGCAAAGCCACCTAGTCAAAAAAATTCAGTTAAAAGAATTCAGCTAACTAAACTTAATTCACACCAAGCTGTATCTACTGTATGTAGGCACAATAATTTATAACATTTTCACATACCCATATGACTAACAGCATATAGTGAAATTATGAAGAACAGGGCATAAGAGTTAAAGCTCTTTCTTGACCTAAGAAACCCCATTCACTGATTTTGACATAGGCAGCTTGTTACTTACATATTCTCAGTACTTTTATTGCTCAATCACTGTAAGACTACTCAAATTCAGCCTGATTCCTCCAAAACAAAACAAGGAAGAGTTATTAGTACTGCATACAAGTAAATGCTGCTTTGCTCAGGAAAACTGTGCTAAACCAAGCTGCACTGATTAAATAAGCTGTTTCTGATGTGTGATCTGCTGCACCTGTTGTTTATTGAGAAAGCAATTGATTAGCAAAGAAACCCAAACAGACAAATAAACAGAAAAAAAAATATTTTGGCATCACAAATTAAAAGCTTTGGAAATATTTTTTAATAGGATCCAAATACCTTTAAAGTCTCTCCACTTACTAAGCTTGTCTTTGTGATCACATCATATCCCATCATGTTTCAAGCCACCATTTATTACTTACACAAACACAGTTTAAATGTAATCCAAGTGTATCGATTGCAGTGTGTTGTCTCCTGTGGCAGAAATCCAGTAGTTTTTTATTCATTTACTTCTTCATTTCTCCACCACTACAGCATTCAGTCCTTTCTGTTACTTTGTCACAGAGGCATATGAGTATACTCTCATCTTCCTGAATTCTTCTGCATAAAGCTACTGTATCTATACTTTTCTCGTACTTCTCCCTCTGTAAGCTAGAGATTCTTCCCTTGACATAGTTTCTTCGTCATACCTTTTCCTGATTATAGTCATCCATTTGGCATTTCATTAAAATTCATGGCCAATAGTTTAATCTCCTATAGAGTGCCAGACTGATTGTGGTTTCTATTTCTTCGACTCACAATACAAATGAATTTCTTTCTTCTGATATATTTGAGTAAATATTGGTTTTAAGACTGCAGTATTGTCAGAGTGGCTTTCTTACAACTGTTACTTCAACTTGACATTTTCAATTCAAAAGGTATTTTGTTTTCATTTTTACCTTCTCTGCCTGCAGTTAAACTTTTGTTAAAGACTTTATTTGTCTAAGTCTAATAGCACACTGCTTTCAGTTGAAGCAGAATAGAGTCAGGCGTGTTACTTTGTTGCATCATTTTTATGCCAATACTGGAATTTTAGTTGCTTAAGACTTGTGTAACTGCATGGAGGATCAGGTTGTATATGTCTGCAGTGAATACAGTGTTGTACCAACAGTGAAACAGTGCATACTGTTGCTGAAATGATGAGCTGTACATTGCCATTTGCTTATACCCCAAACCATACAATCGGAGGTGTCAATAGTTAAATGCTAGGCTACAGCTTATGATTTGCTTCTCCTACAAGCGGTAGAATAGTAGTGAAACACATCTGGTTGAGCTAAAACCCATACTTCGGCACTGACAGGAAAGCCGCTCTCCCAGCTGGGCAGCGCCACTTCAGCAAAGCAGCCGGAGGTGCCCTGGCACCCTCCCTCACACACGCAACCCCACTGCTGTCCCGCTGGGAAGCAGCCACTCTCCTGAGGAATTCAAGCAACTCCCAAAGGAGTCAGCGATTCAAAGCCAAAAGTGAGTGGCAAGAGGAAGAAAAGGTGATTAGTTGGCAGGCCAGCTAGCTCCCGCAGCCTGCCTTCACGCTGCCAGGGGAGTGAGCAAAGGTCGTTTTGAAATGAGCTTCTGCAACTTGAGTCAGCATTGGTAGCCCTGTGCCCACACCCGCAGCTGGGGACAGAGGCCTTTGCCCAGCTGAAGTCCTGAGCAATGCCCCCCGCTTCAGGGAAGCCCTCGTTTCACCCACTTGCTTCAACAGAGCTTGGCAAACTGTGTCATTTGGACTCAGAGTTGTCATCTGCTGTGGGAACCACAGCCTTTCATAAAAATAAATCAGTTTCTGTACGAAAATGGGAAAGAGGTAAAAGCTGGTTAAAAAAAATAATGAGAGGTCTAGAAATAAGCCTTTAAAGTAAAATTCCCTGGTGATGATTGGAGGGAAGATCCTTGCTGTTAACTGAATGTCTTACATGCTCTTCCATAATGTATCAAGCCTCTGCTTGCCTCGAATGCAAAGTTAAGATAACTTAGGGGACACAAAGCTTCTCTTGCGTCAGAGGCAGAGTATTTCTCGACATAAAGAGAAATTCCTAGGCTCTAGGTGCATCATATCTACTCCCTCTTCCTTAGTTAAAACCAAACATACAAGGTTTCTCATTTTCTGATGCATGCTTTTACTTGGACTTACAGTAGAAATGTTTGCAGCTAAAAAATACATTTAAGGTTTTCCCCCACACTACACAAGTGGCCAGTACATATATGAGAGAGAGGAGTGAAGTCCTGGCATGGAGGGTATGTAGTAACTCTCTTAGAGAACACAGCAGGATTTTTGTTTTTAGATCAGCAATGATGTGGAGCAAACACACCAACCCCACAGCTGATAGGCATTTGGATGGAGGCACAGCAGCAGTCCTGTAGGCATAGTTGAGGAGAATAACCTATATATTTAGAGGAAACAAAGAGGTTATCTGTATGTTTTCAAACAAAGGTTCCCGGGTTTTGTAAGTAACCCAAACTCCTGGCCAAATAGCAGAAGTGAAAGTTTCTGTTTTAAATAGGCAGGGAAAAAAACAACCTCAATAGAAAGATTTGAGCAATCTGCAGCAAGGGCTGGTGCTCAGGCAACAGAGAAAGTACTAGCAGGCTCTGCAGTCTCTGACACTGCAGACACTGCAAAGGACATTATTTACAAGGTATGCTAGTTCCAGTCAACATACATATGATAGAGGCCGGGTTTAAGCCTAGACTTTCACCCATGACCTTTACTTTGCTCTCTTCACAAGTGCTCTGAACACTTCAGCTGCCTTTTGCTCTCATGGCTTGGGAGTGCTCAGCCTTCAGCTGCGTGGGCTCTGCTGCTCAACAGTTTACTGTAACTTCTGCTAGAATGGAGAAGGACAGGAAAGACCCATTTTCACAGCCCTGCATACATGAATGCTTACTGCAAGTTGGGCAGAATGTGAGATAAAGAACTGCCTAAACACCCATTTTTGCATGAACACAAAAGCATTTTCAGATGAGAATTGGTTATGCGCCTGATCATGCGTATGTAGTGTTTGAACAAGCTTGGAGCCAAAAAATCTTGCACACAGGTAAATGCAGAAGGTAGCCACAGTGGTCTCCTTTGGGATGGAAATGAAAAGGGACTTGGACAGGGATAAAGCTCCGTCCCAGCCACAGGGAGGGATCAGTAGTTCCTCCTTTGGCAAGAGGAAGGATGAACAGCAACCAACAGCCCTGCTGCCTGCCCTTACCTTTAAGGTACTTAGCAGAGATTTCTGCTGTATTCTAGGGGGAAAAAAAAAACCCAAACCAAAAACCAAAACGACCCCAGTCTCATATTCCCATATTAAAAATAAAAGAAGTATTTCTGTAGGCTAAACTCCAGCACTCTTGAACAAAAAGACTTTTTTATTTGAGGAAGAAAAAAAGAATGGTAAAAACAGAGAGGAAAAATTATGAAAATTAGAAGCGCCCTACTGTAGTGTAGTAGGAAGCTTGGCAATATCATACAGGCAGCATTCATGATAGATTTCTATTTTACATTTTGAATGTAGCTTCTGCAGAAATCATGTATCTTAAGCCATAAATATGTGGTTTAAGATCGAAGAAGTGATTATCTGAACTGATGTTTTTGTTCAGTAGACAGATTGATGTTGGACACAGGGAGTGTTAGCAGCAGCCACCCAATTTATTCTCTCTGTTTTAATCAAAGGACTTTTGTGTCAGTCATCCTTGCCCCAGGATTATTTCTGTACCTGGGCTGCTATTGAAATTTTTAGGTAAGTTAAGAGCCTGATTGCCAATGCAGGAAATAATAAAAGTATGCAGGACCATTACTGTTTCAAATGACTGTGACCTGCCTAATTCTGCTGAAATTAAGATCCTTAGGTATCAAAATTTTAACATTTAACTATCTGTTTCCGTCAGCTATGAAAGAACAGAATAAACCAGCAGCTTTTTTTTTTTTTTTTTTAATTTAACAGTTGGAAAATCCAGATGGGTTTTTCTATCCATTATGGAAGGAATCTATTATGTAGTCTTTCCCACAGAGTTTTGATCACTGAAAGTGAAAGTTTAACACAACAGAGACATTTTCTTTTCCATTGAGATGCCACCTTACAGCCTTTGGGGACTGTAAGATAGATTTGCAAGCAGTTTTGCTTCATTTTGGGAGGTGATAGCGGAGCTGCTTACCATGGATCTGATAAGTGAGAGTGCACTTACATTGCTAGGATGCAAATGACTGGATTAATGAAGCTTGTATTAGGAGATTTCCTAGGCACGGGAAAGGCAATGGGAGGGAAACATCAGACAAGCATCTTCTGAGACTTCTGGCAGCATTAATAGATTCTTAGAGGAATGCTTTCATGAGTTATAGAAAGACAAGTTATTATTGGTGAAGTCAAGTACCAAAGAACTGCTACATCATCCTACAATGTGAAGCAATCATTCTGCTCAGAGGTGTCTTCATAAGACCTGTACATTAGTCAGGGGATGTAATCCATGTTCAGAGGCTTTTACTAGCTCACATTAGTAAGAGAAATTACTTGTATTACTTTTTATTCCTAGCACTGATGCAATATCTACAGTGTGGAGACAAAGTGCCATCCTGTTTACATTTATGCTTCACCAAAGGTTTTGATTAGCAGCCTGCAGTTGTGTAACCACACGTAGGCCAACCATCACAGATAACCCAAAGGCATATCAACCAGCAGGGTACAGAAAAGGTTACTGAGGCCCTCATGTACTCTGCAAAGTTTTATTGTGTTATATTTGAAAGAAGGAGTGGAGCCCAGGCACAGCTTTGTTTGTACATAGAAATTAATGTGTATGTATAATGTAATTTTTGCTTATAAAAAAAAATTACTTGATTTTTAAGTGGCACACCACTTTATACACCAGACACGAAATTTTTAGGAGGATTACAGAGAGTCATATTCAACAAGTAAAAAAGATTAGCTCCTTTAAAAGTGTAAACCGCACAGTTTCGTTATGTATAAAATAAAGTGTATAGGACCTCTGAGAGCGTAACAGAAAATGAAACTTGGAGTCAAGCTTACGTCATGTTAGGCATTTGAGTAGTTCTCAGAGAACCATAAGATAGCAGAAGAACCTGTTAAGAATTGCTCATTATACTTGCTGTTAGCCAGAGAAAAACAAATCCTGAAGGCTCTTGTTTTGTTAGCTCATTGTTGTACAGACATGTATGGGCCAATATTTAGCCCCCAGATTGATAACTGGCTAGGACCAATTTACTATTTTCAATGTGAAATGGATTCAGACTATGTGAGAGGGCAGGAGGGAGCAGCCTGTACATACAGGGCACAAAGGTCACTGGAAATTGTTGAACCATGATCAAAGGAGTTGTATATTTTTATGTGTGCTGCGTGCAACACGTGAGCCTTCCTGCAACTGCAGGGAACAGTCAGAACTGTTTTACAGTGTAGTCTGTGGGTTTATTTTAAAGCAACAGCATTTTTTCAGTTAAATGGAGGGAGGACTATGTTGTGGTTATGACTAGGTCACAGCACACGAAATTCGGTTCCCTCTTCTTGACTTCAAGCAAGTCATTTGGTTTCTTGAAAACCAGAAAGAACCATGTTTCCTTTGGTAAAACATGAGATACAATCCTGCTAGGTGATCATTGCATTCATACTGCTGAGTTCTCCTTAAAGGCTACTAAGATCTGCAAACAAAGGTCTCTCACCCTGCCAAGACAGCTCCTTTACAGCTCACAAACTCCCAGATTCTGCCTTCCATCATGGCTCTTCTATTTATATAGTCCAGACACTGGGACCAGTGGCTTCTAGGCTACATCTGAGCCGGGAATGTCTTTGGCCTTTTAAAAAAGTTGAGGTCTCTGTCCCAGTTGAGTCTGTAAAATGAAAGTATCAACAAGCAGTCCCCATGGATGTCAAAGGATCCATCATCTGTGTAAGAGTAAACCTGCTGCTTAAGTCTTTGCAAGATAGATAAGTTACAGCATAGAGGTTTTTAGCTCGGGGTTTTAGATGACCTGTCTAATTTCTCAGGAGAAGCTGGAAGTGCAGCCTGAATTTGAGCTTCCTTTGGACTTCTATCAAAGGGTCTTTCTGTGATGAACCAGGTACAAATTATCTGAAAAGGTTAACATCCAAGATCAAGAGCAGAGCTCCAAAATCAAAAGGAGGGGTTAATTTGTTTGATATTCTCTGGCAGCCTTCTGCCTAGTGACTGAAGATAAGGAACAAAAATCTGCTTAGAGTGATTTTCCATGTAATCTCCCCATGACAAGTGCCTAGCTTGCTTTTCCAAGAGCCAATGCCCACAACTCACACAACAGCCATCTACAAGCACAGCATAACTGACCACAGATTACTTATCCTAAACTAAACTCATTATTTCTCCTTATCTGCAGGTGACCAACCTACACTGTATGGAGGCCTAAAGTCCTCTGAACACTGCTGCTGTGCTGCTCCACAATGGCAGGCAGGAGGGGAGAAGAAAATCCTGCCCCAGCAGATCGTGCCAGGCTCACAATTGTGCTCCTGCTAAAGCCAATGTGTTTCTGTCAAGTAAGCACCTGCGGTTGTTCTCAGTGTAACAGTCTGCACCACCACTTAAATAAAAGTAAAATTTATTTGGCATAGGACAGAAAAATAAGAACAAAATCACATACAAAAGTGTTAAGCAAAAAAAAAATATTCACAGAACTAGATTACTATTTTATAAAAAGCTCAAACTTTAAGCATCTGATAAAAACATGTTACTTTCTGCTCAGCCTATGGTTTAAGTTATGTTTCTCAATCTTTCATAGTTTTGTGTGGCTTTGGAAGTCCAAATTTAGAGGCCTTCCTTTGCATGCCATTAGTTTACTCTAAAGAATATTTACCACAGACAAACTGTATTTCAGAATGGCAACATACTGAAGGGTTACTCCCTTTTTTAAGACATGTGGTTTCTTTTTCTTTTAGTCTGCCTACTCACCTGCTGCATACTCACTCATGTAAGCACATAATACATGTGCCCTGCTTCTGCTGAGTAACTCCAACACTCCCCTTTTTGCCAGTGCTCCAGGTTTACCTTTTAACTGAATGGTCCAGACACTTCCAGCTCACAGGCTACAAGATCCTCGTTTTCTCCCAATATACATGAAAAAGCATTCCATGAACTAGCAAACATGTGTTACTGGCTATCTTAGGTAAGATATTCTCCTTATTTTCTGGTGAATACCATTTGAAAGATTAAAATTCATACAATATATGTTATAGAGAGTCCATGTACCGCCAAAACAGGTTGTTTGCACCTGACTGAGGCACAACATTGTTCGCACTATTGCAATGTGGTATTACATACATGCACATTTTATATCGTAATTTGTACTCTGGTATCGATAGCAACATTCAGCCAATTGGTTTCCATCTCCTTGAGCAATCTGCTCCTTTCCAGCATCCTGTGGCTGAGGGGCCCTATGTAGGTCTCTTGACATTTGACATTCTGCTTGAAATAATGCCAGTTTGATCCTTCAACTATATTCTTTAATTCCAAGGCAAAAAGTACCCTTTCTATTTCCATACTTCTTGCACAGCGAATTGTTGTGTTACAATGTATGTGAAGCATGATAGCTTCACATCATCGCATGATAGCTTCCTTCATCCTCTGCTGCAACAGAAACCTACTTCTGCAAGTGACATGTAAAGAGATGTTGCTGCAAGGAGAACATCCATTTTTTAAAGTGACAATTTAAAGAACTTCTTTAACAGTTCAGTCTTGCAGATTCTTTCAGTGTTGGGAAATGCTGCCTCCTAAACAAGAACTTTGCGATCTTATTTAAGAAGTAGTTAATTTACAGAAATACGTGGTTCCTGAATCACAAGCTGAGTTTCCTTTAACAACTTTGACCATTAATCACTGTAACCTCTTCTCTCAATGGCTGGTGCAGAAAGTTGTTACCAATATAACATGTGCTTTTCTTCCAAATATACTGAGCAGAAATTATTGTTACATGGTACAAAAGTTACTCCCATTTTATTTACTGACTTGAATTAAACAAAAATGAACATCTGTGGCCGTTTTCACACAACGCGAGCTTAGTGATGACATAAAAAGATAGTTTGAGGTGTGAAGGTTTATAATACAGTGCCATTGAAACAAACCCAGTAAATCTTCTATGTAAGCAGTGAATCAAATTTAGTCCTCTAACAACCAATGCAGCCACGCTGAAGTCAGCTGGGCTGTATGGATATCAGTGTGAGACACTGATTTTGGGAAAGGGTTAAATTTCCAGAACAATACCAAAAATTGATGGTGAGGCTAACCAGTGCTCACTTACACCTCACCTACGGACCAACCTCTCCATACACTGAGCCCAATCTGAAGTTAGCAGACTGAGCACATTACAACAACAGGACTTGGCTCAAACACTGCATAACGCTACCGTCGGCACTATTTACATTAGGACTTGGAAGAGCATCGCCTATTAATTTTGCTAGTGAGACACAGAAGAGTTGACTAAAAAAGTCATAAGGCACCATTAATTCAATCTGGTTTGTATTCTTCCTTTTTAACACTTCATAGTGAAATAAATACTTTAATACTGATCATATTGTAAATAGCTACTGATACATGAAGCAATATATTGAATGATAAGATGCTGCACTGTTCTGGAAAATATCTAGGGACTTTTATAGCAAAAGATATAAATAGTAAAGTTGTTGTTCACTGAAAAAAACCCCTTTCTGCATTGTTAAGCTATTTTACATATATGCCAAAAATCCATTCTGAAGAGGTTTCTATAGTACAAAGAAGTGCTAAAACCCAAGCAGCTCAGGTTTTGTGGCTGGTTGACTGAGGGCCTTTTACAAAGCACACTTTGAAGTGAGACGGAAGTTGCTTTGCCAAGTCTTTGGTAGTGGTCCAGAATTTCTGGTCAGAAAACCTTGCTCAAAAGATCAAATATAGAATATTTTGAATGATGCAGAGAGTTGGCAGAACAATGTGCAGCATTTCCATTGACTTACTCAAAGTAAAACAGTCATGCTGGAAGCAGGTAAGTTATAAAAGAAGTATAGTTTCTGGAGGGTTTGGGTTTTGGTTCTTCTTTTTGGCTGCATAGCTATTTGGATATTAATAAGGATTTGGCAGGTCAAGGTACTGAAAATATTGTATTCTTAAATTCAGAATGTTGTTCCTTAGAAAGTTATAAGTGCTTCGGTTTAAAAGCATGAATACAATAATTTATCCTTTAAGTTATTATGCTAAAAATCTTATTTGGACTTCTATTCACATAATAATATCCCAAAGAGACAGGCACTTTAAGTGACATCCATAAAATACATATAGAAATTCAGTATTGCGTTAGGTTTGATCCCAAGGTGCACCTGTCACATGGAGGTCCCACTAATATTTGTTTTAAGAAACTCTTACAGCCACGATCCTGCAATTAGATGTAGTTACATCCCTGCGCCTGCGCATTTAGTTGCAGGTTCAAGACCATAAATAGTAACTTAAAATAGGTCATTAGATATAAAAACGTAAAAACCAGGTACATAATCAAATGCTATCACAGCTAACAAGATTTTGTAAACAAACACTGAAAAGGCCGAAGTAAATTTGATCTGGTCAAATCCAACTCTGTCTCATCCTCTTCATTGTGACTGTCCAGGCTGCCAGGCAGAAAGGGGATCTATCCCTCCGTGCCCACTGACAGAGCGAAAAGCCCGATGCACAAACACTTCAGTGGGTCCTGTCTCTCCTCAGCTAAATTCCCTAGATTTCGAAGGACTGACCTCATTGTAGCCATAGAACATACTCAGGATCATGCCTCCCATGCTACAGAAACATTTTCTTAACCTACATGACTATTCTTTGAGCACCACGCTGTGAAGCATGGCTGCTGATACAGGCTTGGGAGGGATCCCAAGGAGTATGTTGAAGAAACAAACTGTTGAGAAGACAGAGGAGATTCTTCTCGGAGCTAACCTTCAAAAGTCCAATTATCAAAGAGCTATCATTCAGCAATATTTCAAACCCAGAATTATAATCTTCCCCTAAATTCCAAAGGCATTTTACATGCATTTAGATACTTTGAAAATGCACTCATACAATGAACTCTTTTCTCATACACGAAATTGAAAAGCCATTAAACATGTTAACCAATTGTCATAATGTCAGAATACTTTACTCTCTCTTCTATTAATGAAAGCCTTGCAGCTCTCTGCAGAGACTCCTTTCAGCAAAGTTTGAAAGGACAGGCTTCATGGTAAACTCAGAAGGCCAAATCTTCCAATTTCTCCTGAACCAGTTCAGACGGCAAATTTCGGAGCTGATACTCCCACTTGAACCCACAAACCCCAGACCTCCTTCACTACATCAAAGGGCTTTCACTTATGCACATTTTTGACCTCAGCTGCTCTACTGTAATGCCAGTCAAATACAGTCTCTCTGAGACTTGTGACCTAAGCCCCAGGAACCTTTTTAAGTCAAAACGCATCATTTACTTGTACCAGAAAAACAACTGGAAAGCAGTCTGTGGAGCACTGGTGTTAGCAAATGCTTAACAGAAGGAGCCTGCCACTACAAAAATTGCTGCATTTGTACCAAGACTACTTTCTGAGGACTCTTCGCATGTAGTCCAGGTAGAGGGCATTACAATAATCCAGGACACGGATGGCTGTGGGCTGGTCCACATCAGAGTAGGAAAGAATTAGGTGACTAAAAGCGTAACACTATTAAAAAAACAAGGAAAGAGGGATTAAAAAAACCCTCAAAAAGTGAGTTCTTCACTTGTGCTTTTCTTTGGACGATTCTCCACAGATAAAAACAAGGCCAGACACACTCTGCCTTTGGGGCAGGACGTGCTATCTATTGTTTAAAATAAGATGTGCTTGGTTAAGATGAAGTGAAAAGGTTTAGGATGAACTCTTGGTCACCATGTAGTAGATCTATGGCTTGCAGAAGCAGATGGGCTGAGTTAGGCATGCAAAGAAGAATCCAGGGGCCTCTGGGCTACACTGTGTTCCCCAGAAACTGGTTTTTAAACAGCAAAATAGATTGTACTTTATCATTCAAATTATACAGCCACTGTACCCAACGTGAATGAAACAGCTTTGTTCCAGTTCTCATTAAATTCAAAGCCAGGCCTCCCATGGAGCTCTCATGGGGACAGGGCTGGACATGGTAAGCTTGATGCATGTATGTTGTATGTGGTCCACAAAATGCCTTTTGTGACAGCCTGCAGTACAAGCAAATAAAATTTATAGCTTTGAGCAACTATAGTTCATGAGCTGCATCTATTACTTCTGTAATAGAGACGGAAGTTTTTTTCCAACTGACAAGCCAAAAGTGGAAATGAAGCAAAACAGACAACTTTCCAATGATGTGGACAGGAGAGCTGAGTTGAAGGAAACTTGAAAACAGACGTCGCCCAAAGATGGGCCAGAACCCATTTCACCTTGGTATAGGCGGAAGTGGGGGGGCACCTCTTTCTTTTCGGCCAGAACCACCTAAAAGAGAAAGAAAGTTTTTTGTGTTACTCCTCCTCGTTTCTTTTAAAGTAGGAGTTTACATCCAAGCCATTAATTCAGTAACTGGTGAAGATCTTGCCTAGGCATTTGACTAAAAAAATCTTTCTAGAGTTTCCGGTTAGTTTATTAAACAACATCAGAACTTCAAACAGTGTAAAAGAAGGTTTTTAACCCTATCCCAAAATGTCTGGAAAGCATATGTGTTTTAGTCTTTTGTCCCCTACTCAAAACAGATTGATAGCTCTTGATAGCCTTACTATTTTATGCAAACACATATTGTCTCAGTGCTATTTGCAACACGTTCAAATTCTGATTAAAGTGGCAAGCTCTAAATACAGTAACATTTCAAAACTCTTCATGTTTTTCCCTATATGAAGAATTTTCACTGCAAACTCATGAAAGAAAAGATTAAAAAGCATATATTACTTTGCTGTTCTTTGTGGAGTAACATGAGTGGGATGAAAGCTAACAGGGCAAAGTGAAGGATCAGAGACTAACAGGAATTTCTGCTCCAAACCAAAACCTCATCATTTGGAAACAGGAGAGAGAGAGAAACATCTGAGTGTACAGATGATTACAGGATAATTATGAGCCACCGATGTCACTGGTTGTGAAAGAAGTAAATTGATCCTTGGGTGTATCAGGCAAAATACCACTAATGAAGATAGGAAACATTCATGCTGCTGTAGAGACGTGAACGGGAACAGCGTGTAACACTGACTGGAAAAGATGAAATCAAACTGAAATGTATACAGAAGGAACCCTGATGATCAGACAACATAGCTTGGAAGCAGAGTGTAATACATCCTGATTTAATCAATTCAGCAAAACAAAAGCTGAGAGGAGGATATGACTGTCGTCTGCCTGTAGCAGAAAGGGCTGACTATAATGGCAGAAGTGGTCTCTTACAACACGTATTCCAACTAAAAAACCAAACAATTCCCCCCTCAAATACAAGTTTGAGAGGGCTTGAGCCTGCAGACCAGCATTTAGCTGCTTCTGTGTGCTGGGGAAGGGTGACTAGGCTGTTAGTCTGAGAAGTTTTGAAACCTCAGCATCCAGAGTCTTCCTCATCCACATTGTTTTTAGGATGATACACTGAAATTCTAACAGCAGATGTGGAATAAACTTACCTCTACTTTCATTTCTTGCTAGTTTACTGGGATAACTTCTGTTCATGGGTACATATGGCTCTGGAGGTGGCAAATCAGATATAGGATGAAAAGAAAATCTGCTTTCCCATTCATCTGAAAAAAAACCACCAAGACCAAACATGCAATTTACTCGTTAGTTTTGTGACACAGCTTCAGGACAGTAAACTGACGTTAACATCGTGTTTGATACATATTTTATATTGCACAATGCTTACATAGCTGAGTATTGAACCAGCATCCTACTGGGAAGTCAGGGAAGAAGATACTTTAGGTTAGTTTGAGAATGAAATGTTTTCTTCGTAGATAGAGAATTTTCTGATACTGAAACTTCACTGATATACAGAGAAAATTTGAGGCCATTATGATAAAATTTATGATGTCAGAGAGAAACCTGTATGTAACTAGTGTCAAAAATGAAAAAGTACATCAGTTGAAACTATCTCATGAGACTACAGGGACCCTACTGATGTACTTGGTGAGTCTATAGGATTCTAAAGAATAAAGCAAGCTGATCAGTTTCTTCATTGAAATAATAGGAAATGTTTATAAAGCTCTGTTCTGCACTTAAATTTGGAGGCCCAAGGAAGAAGGAAGTGTGGGCTATCTTAAACTTTGTCACTTCTTCCCTTGGTTGCTTCAGGACTTTGCAACCATGCCTTTCTTGCAATATTGTTATATTTTATTGCATAACATAATGAACAGCAGAGTAAGTTCTGCCCAGCAGTTGTACATGTGGTTATTTGCTGGGACCCAGTTTTTCTATGTTTCCTCCCAGTGGTTGCAATTAGAATCCAGTGTGCAAAGGACCTGCAGGTTCTGAGCCCTGCAAATGTCTTGTGTATGATAAAATGTGTCTGTGATCCACCTGCCTTATCTGATGTGTGAAGCTGCTTCAAAAGCATGAGTTACAGTTGTATTTTCTGCTTACTTTTTCTAACCTTCTAAATGCCAGAAATACCAATTTTGACCACTCATAGTTAGCTGACAGATTTACCTGCCCTTTGCAAACAGAAAACAATTAAAAAGAAAAGGATGATGATTCTTTAAAACACAGCAACCTCACCTTTTCAATAAACACTAGCAAAAAGAGAAACACTTGCCATTTTCAGCAGCATTCTGACAATCTCTACTCTCATCTGTTTTTCAGCTTTCGAATCATCATTAACCTGTTCTGACTTCCAAAATGTCTTAACGTAACTATTGTTTGAATTCATATTAAGAGTCAGAACTATCCCCTTAGGCTGTATTTCTGTATCATAGCAAAGCAAAGCATGGTGAAGATGTTTGTTTCAGGCTGATTTTCAAAGGGTTATTTTGGTGTCTGTATTGATGACTTTGCAGTTCTGCTCTATGTATGGCATATTTATCCTGTTCTTACTTTGCGGGGTTAACCAAGACCCTACTGACACCCCTGCTGGTCAGAAATCAAAGGTCTGCACTAGAAACAAAGCCTCTATCCCAAACCTTTTTTGACTCATTAAGGCCAAAAGCTGCTACACGCTCTCTACCAGAAGCAAACAGCTGGGTGCATGGCTTACCATCACCAGGATCCTGGAAGCCGTTTCTGACAGCTGATGAAGGTGGCGGTGGTGGCGGCGGCGCTGCCGAGCCCGGCCGGTCGGGGGGAAGCGGTGGTCGTGGTCCACCTCTCTGTGTGTCCAGCCCTGCCCGGGAGGGCAGCTGCGGAGTAGCGGGCAGAGCCCGTGAAGTGCTTCCATTCCTGCTGATGGGAGGAGGTGGTGGGAGGGGGCCTGGAGAAAAACAAGAGGCAAGCACACAAACACTATTTGCACCAGGGGTTATTCTGCTGCATCTCCACTGCCTGCATCCCACAGCCTCCCGCTATCAAACCAGAGAGGGTGGCTACCTTAGGAACCCTGGCAGGGAACCATCCTCAGCACCCACTTCTCTGCTCTCCAGGGCTCTCTAGGGAGCTGGTGCTGATTTGAAGAGTAGAGATTAGGAGAGCAGGGTATACCTAAGCATAAATACACCTCAGTGGCCATATTCCCATTTCCCTTAGCTGCAGAAGCCTGGTACTGGTCCTTGAAGCCACTTTTAAACCACCCTAAATTATGTTGGCCACAATGAGCAGAAGTTACAGCTGGAATTCAGGGTACTGTGGAGGTCCAAACTTAGCCTATTTCCTTTCCATGTACCATAGCAAGGTAAGAGGACATGTAAAAGAGGAGCTCTGCTACCCTCAGAGGCTCTTTGCCCATGGGGGGTGTCCCCCTTGGGTGTCACAGCCAAGGCCTGCAGAGGCACACAGGGGAATCCAGCCCAGGAGTGGCAGCATTAAGCAGCATGGCATCAGCTCATACGTTTATAAACAAACATATGTGCTGCATGCCAGGTTTTTCAGTAGTTGGAGAACATCCACCTCCCACTAAACTGGAAACAGACCTCACACGTAGACTGGCATTCCCCGTGTTTGTGTATCTGAGTAACTGGCGTGGTAACATGACAGGTCAAACACAAAGGCACAGCCCACATAACACAGGACCAGGGCTGTCCTGAGGGCAGAGGAAGGGCGCTTCTCTGAGGAGCCAGTAAATGTAGGCGAGAAAGCTGCTGCTGCTAGGGAGAGAGGTGCCCATGGTTAGGACATGAGGAGATGAAGCAGAGGGTGTGGAGGGCTATGTGTGTTCAAAGGGCTCGCTACCTCTGTTTGGCACAGTTGGGCAACTGACAATTATGTCCATTTTTATGAAATGCTTCCTTGTCCTGATGAAATCTAGCTACAGACACACATTTTGAAAAAGAGAGCAGCAGATACTGTGTCTCAAGCAACACGCATTGAAACATGCTTCAAGAAATAGGCTGTACTTTTATCGGTTTGGTTCCCGCCCCTTTCCCTTCTTTTCCTTCTTTTTTTCCTTCTTTTTTTACATATAACTAAAGCTTGCCTTCAGGGAACGATTTCTAAGAGTGAGAAGCACTTAGCAACTTTCAGAATAGTTTTGCTTGTTCTTTCTAAACCTACCTAAACCCCATCATCTATATTCAACCACTGCAGGAGTATTTACATTTATAATTTATTGCTACAACTTCCTTCTACTTATTAAGCCAGCAGAGAGGTGATGCAAATTTGCTAAAACCATCTGCCGCCGAAAAAAGCCAACCAGGAAAGCACCAGTGGAAGCAGAGGAAACAGCTCTTGGAAGTGCCTGATTAATTACAGACACTCTCTGCAACTTTGATCCATGCTCCCCGTCAAACGTGACAAGATTTCTCCGCTTTATTTGCTGCAGGCTGTGCTGTCATTGTGCCATCCTTTGGGCTGGCAACCAGCTCCACAAAGCATGGTCTCGGGGCCAATATTATCTGTCGCTGCACGGCTGCTGCAGGTGCTGTGCTATAAAAGACTAACGCTGGTTCAAGCAGCTGGAAAACAACACGGATGGCTGTCACTTGTGGGAGACATTTATCTCTGTTCTCTGGGTGGGCAGGTTTGAGATGATTCCACAGTTTTATTTCCAAAGGATGAAAGGAAAGGCAGCTCTATGGAGCTTCCCAGCATGGCCTTCTGTGCAGTGCTTTTCCCTTCCCAATGTTACAGGGCCTGGCTGCTTGCACCTAAATCTCTCATCTCCAATGGGAAACTATCAGGTATAGAAAGAGCTAAGTTATGATGTGCAGTCCTTAAAAGTTATGAACAACAGTTGTCACAGAGGACAGAGTATATTATGAAATAACTCAGAAGAGGCAATTCTTAGTCTCATCTGAAATCTGCATATGGTAAGTAACAACAGTTAGTCACACTA
Organism: Strigops habroptila; assembly: GCF_004027225.2. Taxonomy (NCBI): domain Eukaryota; kingdom Metazoa; phylum Chordata; class Aves; order Psittaciformes; family Psittacidae; genus Strigops; species Strigops habroptila. The sequence continues at coordinate 18,633,362 of NC_044281.2, read as the reverse complement.
TAACAACTGCCATTACATTTAACAACTGCCGGCTGGGCCTTTTATTAAAATAATTTGTATTTGGCTGTAAGCATTCGTGTCTCCCAACACGCAGAAGGTCAGGTTCTGCAAACCTCCATTCACAAGAATGCCACCATTAACTCACACTAGTTGACTTAGGAAGACAAATGCCGTCACCTATCAGAAGCTAGATAAAACAGCCTCTTTGCATCAAAGAACATAATGGGGAAATGCCCTGTTTGCAACCCTTTTCTAATTACAGTAATTATAACGAAAGTTGCTGAGATGTGCAAAGGCACACGTGAGCAGGCTGGTGATGCACAGTGACTTTCCTTAAGCCACCGTGATGCCCATAAACCCTCATTTCCAACTGCAGGATCCCTTGTGCCTAGCAGCACTGTCTCCCCTGCAAAGCAGGTGCGTGCACGGCAGCGGCTCACGGGGGAAGGCGCTGCCCCACGCCGCATCGTGCTCCTCCAGCGCTTCCGTGCACCGTAGGTGGCGAATAAGCGACGCCCCAGCCGAAGCTATCTGATGCTGCTCCTGGGTCACAGCGGGTGAAGCACCTGCAGGGCTGTATCGGGGAAGGGCGGCTGATGATTTTGGGTTACGGTCCAAGGGGCACGGCCAACGCTCGGCGAACCGAAACCCTCCCGTTTCCATAAAGCATCGTCGGTTCATCCCTCCGCGCACACCCCGCCCAGCTCAGGACCCTCAGCGTCCCTACCTGATCGGCTGGGGGGGTCTCTGACGGGCGGTGGGGGCCTCTCGCTGGGCGGAAGGGGCAGGGGTCCGGAGCGGCCCCCCCCGCCGCCGGGCGCCGGGCAGGACCCCAGCGAGATGTTCCTCTGGGGCAGCCGCGGCATCTCGTCGCTGCCGCCGGGGACGGGCGGGACGGGGGGCGGCCCCGGCCTGCTGGGGGGCGGCGGGGGCGCCGGGGCGCCGAGGCTGGGCCGGGGTGCGGAGGGCACGGGCGGCTTGCTGTTCTGCGGCGGCGGCAGGGGCAGGGCCGCATCCCGGCCGGCGGGCGGCCTGTGCCCGGCGGGGGGCGGCGGCGGCGGTGGCGGCTTGTCCTCCGACGGCCGGCCCGGGGTGGGCGGCAGCGGCGGCCTGCCGGAGAAGGGGGGTGCCGCGCTGGGGCCGGGCTGCCGGAGGGACCCGGCCGGCCCCGCGCTCCGACTGCCGGGGAATGGCGGGGGCGAGGGCCCCAGGCTGGGCTGGCGACTCAGGCCCGGCACCGGCGGCGAGCCCCGGTTGTGCAGGCTGGAGGAGATGGGCCGCGGCGTGCTGGGCACCGGGGGTGGCGCGGCATCGGGCTTGCAGCCGACGTCGGGCCTCGACGGCGGCGGCATGCGGCTCCTCTGCGGCTCGGGAGCGGAGGTCCGCGGCCCCGAGGGCGGCCCCGGGAAGCGCGGCGGGCCGCTCGGCGGAGTGAAAGGCTTGCCGGCTGTGGAGCGGCCTCCGGGCGGCAGGGCGGGCGGGCGAGCTCCCCCGGCATCTGCGGACACAAGACGGGGCATCAGCACACATCGGACAGGGGCTTCGGCCAAGGGTTCCCTAACGGGCTGTGTCCTAACGCGCTGCAAACACTGAGGGGTCCTGCGGCATGGGCACGCAGGAACAGTCAGCAGCACTTCTGACGGCACTGGGCAACCAACGCTCCACAGGAGCAGGTTACATCCTGGTGATGCTTCGTGAGAGACCAAAGTCGCCTCAAGGTAGCCCAACCGACATAGCCATGACACAGCAAGCAATAACACGAGGAGGGAAGAAATGGTGAAGAACAAGTATTTGACACCATCAACCTGAATGCAGAGATATCTTAGCTTTTAAATCGTATTTAACAGTGCAGCAAAAGGCTCTTTTCAGCCTTTTCTAGTAGCTATTATCTAAGCATGTACTCGCGCACATCAGAAAGAAGGCAGCCAGCCTTGCAGTTGAAGAAGTACTCTTCTGTGATGCCAGGAACTTTTGTATTAACACAAGTTCCCAAAATAGGCTGTGACACAATAGAAAATACCAGCTCTGAGAGACTGTTTTGTACACATGCTGAAAAATTACATTAGTCTAAAATATGTAAGGTTTGTAACACCCTACAATCCCTATTGCCCAGTCCTCCTCCCACAAGTGTGAAATCCTGCATCCTTAACCTTACAAAACTCACTGGCCCCATATCTTCTTTGTTCCAAGGGGCATGAGGCTTTGGACAGCTGTTTTGCCAGCCAGAAGAATACAGTGCACGCCCCAGACAAGCCTCCAAGTGCAGTGTACCAGCCAGCTGGGATGCCTCATACACTCCCTACATGGCAAATCATGCTGTTGTGGAGCTGACGCAGATGTACTTTCCATTTGGAAAGTAGATCCTTTTTCCTGGTGCACAAGGGAGAATTAACCTGGAATCCTCTTATGCTCCCCCCACCTCTGGTCCTGCACACCCACAGCTAAGGCAGGACCTAGTCTTCCTGACTCTACTTTGCAGGTAGCAATTCAACATTGCTGAGATCTTTAGTTTTCATCAATAACTAGGAGGATGGGTGGGAAGAGGGATCTCACTTCTCCCTCATAAAACCTAGTACTAAGAATAAAACAAGATTCAAGCTAAAAATTACATTTCCTAAGAGCCTAAGATATTTGAAGGCTTTTTCAACCCCAACAGGTAATTTACTGCAGTGCTATGAAGGTTTTAAGCAATGTCACATCTACTTTCTCACACTGGAACTGCAAGGTCTTTCTTACCAGTGTCTCGACTCGCAGCAGATCTGAGCTTTGGCATTCCTGCTTGGAAAAGGCCTCCAAGGCCAGGCGGTCCACCACCACCGAAGCTGCCCCCACTGCCAGCACCAAAGCCCCCACCGCTGCCACCGCCACCTCCTCCAAAGCCACCGCCGCCACCTCCACTGGGTCCTTTGGGTTCTGTTGGGAAATAAACCCCTACATTAGGCAGAGAAGCGAGACTGATCCTGCAAAGTCATCTGTTTCATTAGAGCAATGCCTGCAGCTGGGACAAGCTTTCAAAACACACAAGTCCTTGTTTAGGTTGGATCATCACAGCTACCATCACCACCACTATTACACCATGGAAGAGGTGGTGCAATAAACATAGCCGCTGTGTTTTATTAAGCCACCACTTTCCTTTAGTCTGCTCTGGACTGGAAAGCAGAGAAACAGTCACTACAGAGAATTAGGAACGGACATTGATGGGACCTCTGAGAATATCATGTTGTCTTTGTTAGCATCTTTGTAGCTGCTTGCCGTTTCTTCATACCTTTGCTCTCTTATCCTTCCCCTCTACTTCTCCATAAGCAAACTGAGACACAGGTCAATCTCACACGACATGTGTAAGGAAGGAGGAAGACAGAGGTGTCCTTCCTCTTGGAGGTGTCTCTGGTGATCACTTCTGGGAATGCACAGAACTGTCACTATTGATGATGCAACATATCTACTTATTTAAACAAAGCCTAGTGGCATTTCTGATTACTTTACTGTAGGTCCAGAAATGCAGTGACAGAATCATTAGCCACTAATTTTTCCAATAGGCAGGAACCACTTTATCTGCCCTCCCTTCCTCTACCATTTTTGTCTAAAATCAGTATTTCTGCTGTGACAAGTGAGATGCTAAAAGTAAAACGGAAGAGTTTCTACTACTACAAATACAGGGAAGAGCCCTATTGAGAGCATCACTGCAAAATGAGCAGGCTCACAGGTTGGGATATCCATGGAGATCGGCTCTCAGACGATAGGCTACGTGGCTGAGGATCAATTGCTTAATTTCTTGGCATTTCAATTTCCGCAACCTTGGGTGGGTAAAAATTTCATTGACTTTAATGTAATTAAAACATGTGGATGAAGAGCATTTCTAATAATCCCACCCAGAAAAAAGGAAGAAGAATGTGTTCATGGTAGAGTGTTTCACATCATCCTTCCCTTTCCTTAAGCATGTTAGCTCAGTTCAGCTCTGACTCACATAGGGTGTGAACCTCTGGAGAAATGTTGTTCCTATGGTTTAGTCTTTCATCACTATTTGTTAGTTCATGTAAACAATAGGCTGCATCATTTTTATCTTACTGTTTACCCCTCCTTTAATCCCCTTGATGCTTTTCTCCAGTTTATTACAATAGTTAGAACATGTACTTTGCTTTCAGAGATAATAATCAAGTATTTAAAAACTAAGTACCTGGCTGACTGCAGGATTGAACCTATTTTTTTTAATTATTCTTATTTGGTCACATTCCTTTGGGCATTTCCTGCTTTCTTCATCATCTTCCTATCACAGTCCAGCCTTTAATTGCATGGCCAGACCTGGACTGAGCTGTATCATGTTTACTCATTGGCCTGTAGAGGCGTCTTTTCTCCCTAGGCAATAAATGCTGATCCTCTGACGTAGCAGGCCCTCCGTAACCAAGCTGCTGCCTTGTGCCACAGCACCACAGGGCAGGCTGAGCAACAAGGCTCAGCCAAAAAGATCCCTACACCTCTGAGTCACCCCAGGAGCGGCACAACTGCGGCAGTGCAGCCCAGTGGCACGCAGGTGGGGCTCTGGCTCCTGGCTCTGGTTTTGCTTTGAATGGTGCTGGGGCCATAAACAAGCCATCAGTGTCATGCCAGGGTGCCTTTTTTTTTTTATACTGTTTATGCAAAAGTAGAGTCTGAAATTACGCTGTATTCTCTGTGCTCTCCTGGGTCCTGACAGGGGTTTTGTCTGCCTGATCTGCTGCAGCTCCTCAGCAGAGCTCCTGGCAGGGTTTGCAAAGTTTTCTGATTTAAGCAAGAAAATGAACTCCTTTTATGAGAGTAAGCAAATAAATTAACAATCACAATTCATAAGCAGTATTTGATTTCTCAACTGACTTAATCCATGATGAACAGAGTTTATTTTTATGCATGCCAGCTTCTGGCATTTTATACTTTTCTTACAGCAGTTCATCTGATGATATATAAAATAATTTTGTGCATTCAGATATGTAGAACCATTCGTGCATACAGAAACTCCAACATGCAGAATCACACTTACTGTCTAGAATCGGAGCACTTCTGTCATTAGTAACAGTCTTCTTTAGCTTCTTTCCTTTGGTAATATCAGATAATAGAGCATTTCGCCCTGCTTGTTCTGACCTGCTCAGGGATGGCTTTTCAGTATTTGCCTGCAAAATAAAAGTGAGGAAGCAAAATATACCTCAACTTCTAGCTAAAAGTTCTTCTCAAATATGGTTGTTCTTGAGACTTCAATTTCTGTTTTAGCAGTACTGGCGTGAGTAGCGTACCACATCTGGTTTTATGAATGATGTATAGGTAGCTGGCCTTGTTACTGACTCGAGGCCCACAAACACTGGTGCTATTCTAACCCACACTATTCACCAGAAACAGAACACTTATGTGAATTCACATTTTTTAAAGTCAAGGTCAGTGGCCATGAAATGGTAGAGTTTGAAATCCTTAGGGCAGTAAGGGTGGCATGCAGCAAACTCACTGCCCTGGGGTTCAGGAGAGAGGACTTTGGCCTCTTCAAGGGTCTGCTTGGTAGAGTACCAAGAGGTAGAGTAGGCTGAGGGAGCTGTGCTGGCTGAGAACCAGTATAGGAGGAAGAGGAAGATAGAGAGTCAATGCAGTTAGTGACATACATATGGGCACTGGAAGGGAGTGGAAGTGATGGTCACTTTCGTAGGATCAATCATGAACCATAAACAAAGTGTCGGAGAGCTTTCCCCAAATATCATGCATACTCTCAGCCGCACCTCAGTGCCTCTGGACACCCCATTCAATACGACAAGAGGCAACAGAGGACAGTGCATATGGTACATTTACCTCCTGTAAAACTTACCAGGGCCAGTGTTGGGGGTGGAGGGGGAGCTGGAGGGGGAGGCACAGGCATGGTGGAAGGCTGAGTTCTGTCTGGTCTTCCTAAGAAACCTGCACAGCAAAACACAGAAACACACAAGGCTCACAGATTAATAAATCTAAATAAATAAATTCCTAACTGCTAGAAAACATCCTTGCAGTTAACAGGTTTATTGGAGACATTTTCTAAGTCTAAAAAGTCTGTAAAAAGACTTCATGTTTCATCGTATAGAAACCAGCTACAGCCTTAAATGGGGGCTCCCCACATGATCCCCACTGCCACACAAACTCAGACATACATATCCAGTTTTGCACACATATACAACCCATGCATTGCTATGGCAATGGACAAAAATGCAGCAACAAAACTGAACTCTTGTTTAATCCAACAATCTTGCTCCTGTGGAAGTACTTCAGGATAATCCCATAGGTATACCATCAAGAAGGCATTATCTCTTTAAGATCATACTCAGAAAGAGGTGCTGACCTTTTGAAGCCCTTACATGGCTGGAAGATCCACCCCCCCCCACACACACTATTTCCTAGAGCTCTAGGAAAGACTCATGCTTCTTCCTTTCTTCCTGCTTGCTCTGAAGACTCCACGCTCCATCATCACCTTCCTCCTCGTCAGGAGCAGCACACACAGTAATGCTGTGTGTGCTTTCCCAGGGGAGCAAGGCAGGCAGCCCGGCCTCCCGGCCGCAGGCAGAGGGAAAAGCCTGGCTGCCAAACCTCAGCCTTCCCTGACCTCCCCTGCCGGAGACCAGGCTCCCGCTTTTCCCCACCCCAAGCAGAACTTCCAACCCAGGGCAATCCTTGGAGGGTCACGCCGGAGATGTAGAACTTCATTGCAACAAAAATATTAAGAGGGGAAAAAAAAAAAAAAAAGAAGAAAGGATAAACATCGAGGAATTATTTTTCAAGTCACAAGGGCTTTTTGTGGCATTTTGGCACACTCCTCACTGGAACTGGGCCTATCAGATGCTCCAGGGCTTTTCTAATGGTGCTATGGCATTTCAGCATGTGCTTTGCTCTTGCCCATTCATCTGAGCCAGCTTCAGTAACACTGATTTACCACCATTTATCTAATATTTGCACAAGACAGGTAAACACGGTGGGAACAGGAATAAAGGTTATTCTCCAGACAACCCCAGGCTGACAGCTGAGGTCCCCAAGGTGGTTATTTACAAAAACACAGAGCTCTTACTTTCTGAAGTCACTTAACTGTTTTTGATAAACCCATGGAGAACTGTAATAGCACAGTATCTGCCAAATCAACTTCATGCTAGGTACAGTACCCTCTACAGTTTAAATGAGCATTAGGAAAATGTTCCGAATGGAACAAAATGGCATTTGCAGTGAGGGTTTGGGGTGAGTCACCACCTACAAAGTCCGTAATGGCTCTGAGATGATCCATGGTAAAGAGAAAAAAAATGGTTAGAAGTACAAATTTATCTTGTCAGATGCTCATGCTTCAAAAGAATTAGAATAGAGATATAACCCAAAAAATAACTGCTGAGCTGCCTTCCTCAGAAGAAACCTTTCCTGAAATAAGACTTTAATGGATTTTGTCTAAAATCTTTAGGAGGGAAAGGGCTCGTAAAGGAGCGAGACACATCACCCCAAGCTCTGGCTGCCTATCTATTAAAAACCATGGAGTTTAAAGTGGCGTGTGGCACCACCACTGTCTCCAGTGTCTGCAGGTTCTCCTCTCCCTTACTGCAGAGGCTGTCTCTCTTTCCGGTGGCTGCGAAAGAGCGAGCAGAGCAGAGGGGAAGCTGGCGGGCGGACAGGCTGACTGACAGAGAAGGAACTGTGAAGCCGAGCCTACGCAGCACGGTGCAAACACATGCACTCGCAAAGCCCTGCAAACTGACTGGCGTGCTCCCATCAGTCCCCTGGCGCATTGCTGTGTGTCTCCAGGCGAGCACCACCTTCACATTCTGAGCAGCTGCTTGAATTCAGTTATATTCCCATCTTCCACATTTCTCGCTGTAGGCTGCTGCATAAGTCTCTGCACAAAGCCCTGTCCTTCCCCGATCTGCTTATTCTAAACATAATATTTGCAATCTGAATCCTATTAAAAGCACCAAGACTAATGCTGCTTTGTTCTGCAGCTTCCTGTTTAAAAAAATAGTCAACAGGAAAATTATTTCTTACAGCAGACCACAACCATCCTGTTTCTTAACACAGTCTTTTCACAGCTGCAGTTGTCTTTAGCGTAACTGTGCCATTAGGCTATTTCACCAAGGTTTTAACTCCTTCAACTGACTAAAAAGAGAAAGAGAAATCCTCCTCTCTGCACTGCTTTGAGAGAAGAGGCCAAACTGGTCTGGATAATGTGCTGTGAGCCTCCTTGGCACTCCGTGTGACACAGAAAAGTCTCCGGAGTAGGCAGAATAAAGTTTGGTTTGATATCAGACTTGTAAATTAATTCCTTAAGGCAGCTCAGACCTGAATACAGTAAGTGAGCCAGCTGGTCTGGAAGCGCTTTCTCTAAAACAGTGTTTGTGCAAACACCATAACTTGTCTACCTCCCTGTCAGTTAAGCGATTGCTTTCTGCATGCTTGTGCTGTTCTGTTCTACTTTTCTTTCCCCTTTTAACTGGGTTGTTTTAGATCAGCTTCTAAAGGAATTAGCAGGGACAGAGGGGAAGCAAGGTAACACTCAAAGCCTGAGTTCTCTAAAGGGAAGTCACTATCCACAGACATATCCAGCCTCTCCAAAACCCTCCCTGCACACTTATTTGCAATGAGGTTAAGGGGGAGAAAGGCACTGAGTGCCCCCTCTTTCCCTGTCCCATCTTACAGAGGGATGACATCCTCGGATGTACCTGTAGTCACCAGCTCCACACTAGCTAGTACCTCTTCTGGTACTGATGGCTTTCTCAACAGGACAGGAGAGGAAATTAGGTACACAGCTGCACACTGGTGAGCTTAGCGTTTAGCTACTGCTGAACAAGCCCTACAGCACCCAGGGCAGTTACTGGGAGGGTCTGGAAATGGCATTTTGGAAGCACAGAAAAGTTTCTGTAATAGGCCAAACTCAGGCAGGAATGGCTTGAAGTTTAATGCGAGCATCCCACAGAGTTGTTTATTCATGATGTTCTAGAGCACACACTTCCTTTAGGAGCCATCAGAAAAGAGATCATATGGGCATGACTCAAATCTGTGTGCCCACACAGAAAAGTATAACGCATACATTTTACAAAGCCAGTAAAATACCCCAGTTTGTTAAATTTTAGCTTAAAGCTAAAGTTACAACACTGCTTTCCTCTTACTTTTGTCACTTTCTGACTCTACTCCTGCTGCTGAGAAAGAATTTCAGAAACTCAAGCTGAAACTCTGCAGCAAGAAACGGCACCTCTGAAGCTCTAGTTCACCCTTGCTGTTCGGTTGTCAGATTTTGTACAGTCTATTTCTTTGTCTGACTTTTTGTAAGCAAAAAGAGTGTCACTCTGGATTTTACAATTCGATCACTCTAAGCCTGTAGGAAGAATAATCATGTACTGAAGAGATGCAGCAAGCTGGGGGCTTGCCCACACAGCACAGTGCAGTGCTGGGGCTAACCCCGGGGATGAGCAGCACCTCTTGGGCTGCAGAAGGAAAGCAGCTGAGTCAGCACAACAGTGAACTTGAGTTCTGCAGCCGCTCTGTTCGTCATTAATTCTCAGGATAGCTGTTTTGACAGAGAATAGAGATGTCCTAAGATGCTAAGTGTAACTTTACAATTAGAGGAAAGCTTTGGTTACTGTCCTACACTTCAACAATGGACTCATTATTTGCTCCTGGTCAGTGGGAAAGAGCTGGATTTAAGAAGTGGACATTATGTTCCGTTTGTAACAGCTGACACTATAAAGTGCCTGAAACAGTAACTGATCCACCCAGTAGTAAATTTTACCTACCAGATCTCTTAACAACCAAGTGGCTTATAACACTCAGTGCTGCAGGGTGCTGAAAAGGAACCAATTCCAAAAGAGTAAGGCTGAAGGGTCATATCAGAACTTTGAAACCCAGGACATTTGGATTTCTAAGTTCTTGCATATTTTCTAGGCAGTAGTGCAAATTATCACAGCTTTTAAGGATCTATACGGAAATGTTATATCTAGATGAGCACTGGTGGTGCAGCAGAAAGGATTACGGTAACTAATGCACACACATACATCACAGTGCCGGCCCCAAGCCGCAAGCACAAAGGTCGGTATTGCCAGCAAGAGAAGGATTTCCACAGCTGGCAGCAGGGCGGCAGCTGCTCTCCTGCTGCGAGGCAGGCACCAGCAGTGCCCTGCACACCGCTGTTTCCTCTGGGGGTTCAGCCCCGATGGGTGCTGCCATCGCCAGCAGCAGGCACCCCACCGCAACGCTCACACTCGCTCTGCACCTCCTCGATGCTAGGGCAGCCTTCCTGCAGGCCATGGGCAGCCTCCTCGAGAGGGGTGCGCACACAACCCGCATCTGCCAGCTTTATGAAAGCCGCCCCAGCCGTTGGCAAAGGAGATGCTGTAAAGCTGCCCGCCTAATCCCAGGTAAACCATACCATTAGAGCTGCATAAGGAAACCCTGATTTTTGCAAGCTACTATCAGAAACAGTATTAAAACATCACAATATGCAACACATCATGATAAAAACTAACTTAGTTTAAAAAGCAAAATAGAGGAAAGCATCCAATGCATTCTGCGAAGAGCCCCTTGCTCTGCGAAGTAATCCCTGAAGAGCAATAGGCAAAAGTGGCACTAAACTGAATTTGGTGAAACACAAATTTTGGACATTTCAGATTTAATATGATACTTCAGAAATAATTTCAGGAGCATTACAAATGCTAAAAGGAGACGTGACATTTAATGTGATATGGACATTGCAAACAACTGTACTGCAAGTACACTGTTTGCATCTAGTCAGCCATTTTGAGCTGCTTCGAGGTGCCCCCTCTTAAACATATTGAGTCAGAGGCAGACAGACAGCTCACTGTGGTTAATCATTTCCTGTATGATTAATTTCCAAGTTAAAAAAGAGGAAGGAACAAACAGCTATAGAAATAAAATAGAATTGATAGAACATAAGGGGGAAAAACAACTCCTGAAGTTGCAAATTAAAATGCTGATTGGATCTCTATGGAAAAGAAGCTAACTTCCAAAGCAGTATTGATTTAGTTCTTTCTAAATGCCTTACTTCCTACTAATGAAAGAAGGTAAAACTTTTAACAATCTGAATTTGAAAAATTGGGCTAGGTCACCAAGTGCTTTAGTAAGGACAATTAACTAAACACATTACAAAGGAGTCTGAAAATAATTTAAAATCAGTTTCATACAGACCACAATACTTTTTCATGAGCTGTTTTTTAATAGAGTACAGAGCTATTAAACTGTTTGATAAAAAAAGTTTCTATGTTGTCATGAAATTTGTTCAAGTCCCTCTGCTTCCACTTTCCTTGGTGGACCTGAGCCATTAGTAAGTGTACATGTCCTGCGTTCCACCACTGTATCCTCCAAAGGCCAGAGGGGCTGTCTGCATCAAGAGAGTTGGTGTGGAAGTGTGGAAAGGTGGGAATGACAGCTCTAGAAGATGCTGAAGACAATCCTCATGCAGCACCATGGCAGTAAATCCCTGAATATAGCAAAGAGGATTCTCCTACAGGGCGAATAAAGAATACTTGGGAGTAAATAGCCTGACAGGCACTGAAGTAACCTGATAGAAGTTTTAACTGAGGCACAGCAGGGCTGCTGTATAACCTCACTATCTATACTCAGCAAGAGAGCCTGGATTTTCCTCCTCCTAACTGGGGTAAACCTCTCAAAGCTGAGAAGCTCCAGAGGAAGAAGGTGACACCGAAAATGTGGCTCTCAGTATTTTTAGGTCCTTTAACGTCACTGCCTGGTCTTTTAAGGATGGTTTCTGGCTGAAACAACACTCCTGGTGCAGGGATTACAAGATGTTGTGGCCTGAGAAAGGACATTAAAAGGGTGTGAGAATGCAACTTGCCCTATCCTGTCTGGAGGAAGCTGTGGTAGCAGAAGGAGGTAGTAATGTTTCACCCTTAAAACCACTTGCAGAGAGCTGGACAGCCAAAAGAGCGACCAACAGAGAAGAAGTTACTTCGGGTGCATGAGACCCAGGGAAGTTTTGGGGAGCTGTCACTGCCAGAGACAGGAAGCCAACTTTATCTGGGACTTTTCACATTTCCAAGAAACTCCCCACAGTACCTGAAATGAGTGGTTGAGTATGACTTTCCACCCAGACTGAAAAATGCCACCCCCTACACAAAATGCCAGGGCACAGAAAGTGGCTGGTACCAGCGATGCTGGAGAACTCTTGCCCTGATTTCTGAGTCAGAGCATCCTTTCTCTTTCCACAAACAGCCCTTGGAGGGGTGATGGATGATAGGCTTCACTCATGGGCACATGCATAATGCAGATGAGGTCTACATGACCCCACCCCAGGACTTAGCCCAACCTGAGGAACGGGCAATAACAGGAAGATCTGCCATGGGGAGCTGCACCTTTATATACGTGGCAGTGACTGGCTTGGGGGATGCAACACCATCCTGCTGCGGTCAGAGGCCGAACAGGAGACAAGAGGAAAGCAAGAGGCTGGAGGCCTCTGGCAGGAGTGCGCGGGGCAGTTCTTGGGTTAGAAACACATGTTGAGCCGGTATCACAGTGAGCATTTTTTCAGCCCTACTTAGGCTGCAGAGAGATGATATATTTGTTTTGTTTTAGACATACCCTTCTCAATGAATTGCAGAGTTGTAATCTTTTACCTTTTCATGTTTTACAGCAGCTTATCTGAGCTATATTAAAGGTGCAGGTGCTGTGGGGCTAGTAAGGAGCAGTAAGATAAATAACCATAACAGCAAACAAAGCACAAGACTAGTTAGAAGAAAAAAAATGAGAGGGTGCCATGAGGTGCTTTCACGTCTCTGTGCATGTTATCCCAGGCATCTGTGCTCTGCCAACCATATGGCATCTCCATCTTTCTCCACCCCTCACGTTCACCTCCCCCACCCCAAGCACCCAAAATGCAGTGACCCCACAGGCAGCACTGGCTGCAGCTCACACTGGGCAATTCTCCCTTAAACACTTTTGATCTACTTGTTATCATCACAGGAGAACACTAACAAAGCAGGTTACTGTGGGTGTTGATGACAAGTGAACTATCAGACCACTGAGCCAGCACACAACCGCAGGGCACCAAGAGCCCTAACAGACAGATGCACTCATGGTCCACAGCAGGTTGCATCCAGCAAACCTCATCTGCCAAAGGCAACCAGGAGTTACATGGTGAAAATCCAGCAGTGCTGCATCCATGGAAAATTACAGCAAAGAAATAGGCCGCTATGGTGTCAGAATGTTGTTTTAATCCAAGTACTTTAAAATTATTTTTTTTCTTTTCAGTGACATATTTTTCAAGATATGCAGAGGATCATAGGCAATGGCTGGCTTAGAAGGACTGCCCCAAGTCACCAATGTAGTCACTATTTGGAAGAAGCAGCAAAGCTTTTAGTCAGTTTCAGTGTTTGGATGTTGACTTGAGAAGAGCTGATAATGTAAGAGCAAATACACTTCAGCAGAAAGCATCTCTGACTTACTGAAAACAGAAATTGCTTCCATCTAATTCATGTTCCTATAACTTCTTTCAGCCAGTGTTTTCAGAGGAGATGTACAGAAATCCTCCTGTCTGCTCAGACCCTGAAAGACGTCTCACGTCCCCTGCTACAGCAACCCTGTCCTGGGGAGCAGGACCTCAGCCCTGCAAATGGCATCTGGAGCAAAGCCCCTGCACCAGGCACCACGCAGGGAGTCTCTGCGGGGCTTTAAAACAGGCGTGTGTGTCATTCCTCAGCAGGAGGCTGGGGCCAAATGCAGCTCAGAGATCTACCGTTGCTGGGCTGCATCCCAGCCTTCAGGACAGGAGGACACAACATGGGACATTGCAACTCCTACCACTCCCTCCCCACTCCTGCCTCCCTGCCAAAGATGAAAAGCCCTTCCCCAGCCCCTCCACAAAGAAAAGCCCACAGCAAACAGCTTCACCCTCTCACCTAGGCAGGAGTGATGGTTAAGGACCAAGCTGTTTGTGCCTGATGTCTTGCTTCAGCTGTCCATAGCATTGCTGCCTGCACTATTCAATCACCTACCATCCAAGGCAGCCTTTAGTCAATCCCAGTACTTGAAACAACGCACAAGGCTGTGTTATCCTAGGCACGCTGCCTGACACAGTCAAGGAGGGATTCACCCAGCCTGGAGGCAACCTCAGCATGCAGCCCTAAAGAAAAGGACCCTCTGGGATGGCTGAGGGACAACCACTCTACATAGGGACAACATACCCCCGGCAACAAGGACCTGGTATCTCTCTACATCTTATTCCCTTGCCTTATTCCTTTGTGTTCACAAAATACTGGTCCTAATACACAGCCCAGGAGTTGCTCTCCAATGGGGCTGCTTTTTCCAGTGTCTCATTACTCGCAGGGGTGATCACTCAGTGTCATGTGGCTGTTCAGCACTGCACAGCTTTCTCCCCAAAACCTGAGCCATCTTAAGCTATAGGAGCTGCTGGCAGGGCCAACAGGCTGGTTCAGAAATGAAAGATTTCTGAGTATTGCCTACAGCTTATTCAGTCCTAAATCAGAACAGAAAGTATTGCATTAGGTTGGAATAAGTCCTGGAGAACTGGACTTCTTCCTCCCGCTTATCCTCACAACACAGTACCACTCAGCTCTCTGACTGTACAGGGTCATTTGTGGCCTGACAGTGGCAGGCAGCCCACAGAGGCAGGAGGAGGGCAGGAAGGGATGCTTCCCACACCTGGTGACCCAGAGGCGGAAAGGCAGGAGCTGGCCCTCACAGCCCCCAGCTTATTACCATAGGAAATAACTTTTGTTCACATCAGTGTCCCTGCCTTTTGCCTTTCCACTTACTGCTCCATATTTTTTTTCCAGGATGTTACAGGACTGACCAATTGTTTGCTTTATGTACATGAAAACCATTCTGCCATTTGAATCAATCTGACAGAAGTCTGGAGGATTTTTTTTGCTTCTCTCCACTGTTTTATGGCATAACAGGCCAAGAAGTATCAGAAATTAGTCTGAATGTGATTTTTTTTGACACTTGAGCTGTTGCAACTTTCAGCCAGTTTGGAAACAAGTCATAAGAACCAACTTTGATCAGTGAACCCTGGGATTTTGCTGGTGGGCTTCTGCTGACCATGGCTGCCCACTGGTGTGCCAGGGATCCCCTTCACAGCAGTGGCTTCTCTCTGCAGATTCTGAGGCTGGGATGAAAAGAGCCTGTTTAGAGCCACAGGTTACATCATGGGAGCTGTGGGACACCCCACACCGCATCCTCTCCATGCCCAGGCACTAAATTAATAACATTGTGTAACACCACTGTGTAACACCACTCACCTTTCCCTTCTGACCAACGGGACAACACGGAGCTGCAGTCAAAAGCGTTTTACTATAATGAGGGCCTACAGAGAAGGATCAAGGATCTCACACACTGTCAGATTATTTACTTCTCAGCAGGCGTAGGTTTAGAATTCAATTGGCTTCAGCATTCAGATAGGCTTTTTTAACACAAAGTGTTTTCTTCATCACAATCAACCAAGTCTTACTACAACCACTGTAAACTGTGACTGGTCTACTAAAGCCAGCATCTATAAAATAATATTAAAATAGTGACTGCCTCTAAAGGGGAAATCTGAGGCATGTAAGGGCCAGACATGTGGAGTGAATTTAAAACACCATTTTCCAATCCCTGTCTCTTGTAAATATTGCAATATTCCTATAAGAATTTTGAAAAACTACAGTGCACAGAGATTAGTTCAGTTTTCACATCAAAAGCCCAAACAGAAAGTTAAGTGGCCTGGGCAGTCAGCAGGGAAAGAGCAGCTACACAAGCAAGAGTGCATTAGAGTTTTTACAGCCCAGGTGTCGACATAAATTAGAGAGTAACTTGAACACCTGTCATTAGAGAAGCAATCAAAGACTGATCTGCCTGGAGTGTGGGAAAAACAAAACAAAACCCAGCCCCAGTTCTGCGTAATATAAGGCAGCTTGCTTGGCCAAAGACAGTTCAGAATACCACCTCAGAGCCAGGTTACTGTCGATAAAAGCCTCAGTTCAGCGCAGCAAGCCACATAAATCAGCTTTGTGAGAAACAGGCAACCAGGTCTGGTAGAGATTTTAATTAAAAAGAAAAAAAATCTTATTTTCCATTCCAAAAGTTAATTTTGAATGATTTGAGGCTACAAAGTGCCGAGACTCCAAACCTCCACTAACGTGGGTGGAGATGGAGTGTCTGATTTTACTTTCATTAGAGTTTATGGAAAGGCTCAGGCCAGTTTTCAGAGAGGGCTGGATGAGACTCATCGTATCTTGTGACTTTGCTGAAAGTGATTGAGTTGTTTGGGATGATCAGACAAAGATTAAGAAGAGTGCATCCCACAAAGTCCCTTGACGTTCTCTGCTGTGCAGGGATTTGTAGCTCCGGGTTAGTCATTAAACCAGATCATATGCGAGGCACTGAATCATATTTGCACATAAGTAATGAATTTGAGGAGTGTCACAGTCAGCAATCAAGACTGGTGTTGGCTCCCACAACACCATCTTTTGGATGCAGATGGCTGATGGAGCAAGGACCACAGCCACAGTCGGCACAGAGTGTTCAGCACTGCTGGCATCTTGTTTCATGAACCGGGAGAGAGCAACGAGCAAGATATACTGTCATCTGCCTCTAAGGACCACGACCTATTGAAAAACTCCCCATAACTTTCCCTCTGTGCCCTGCTCATAGACAACAAACTGAACAGAAACTCATGTCAGACCTTACAAACTGACCAGATACTAAATGAGGACTCATTCTTCATATGACTTGTATCTCCTGTGTTCACAAACCTTCTCTGACCTCTGACACAAAAAGCTATAAAATACCATCTCATCTGTCATTTAAATGCTTATTTCAGTAATGTGGCCACGGGCTGTTACAAAACAATTACTTTTTTATAATTCACACTCCCAAAGGAATTAATGCAAGTTAGCAAATATAGAATAGAAAATTTTCAGCCTACTGAGGTATAAATGAATACACACAAAATATACCATTACTTTGCATACATAGGAGTTTTTAGTATTTACTACGACTGGTATTTTATCATAGATCCTCCTCTGAGAATAGCTACAAAATGAAACTCTCTTATATAAATGTTTATAGTATCTGACTTGCAGTAATTAAAAATTAGTATCACTTTCAAAGCCCAAAAACCCTGACGTATGTGAAGCTGGGCAACATACACTGGGTATATACACATGCAGGGAGTTGGATGACAACTGCACAAGCAATCAAAGCAACTTGCAGCATCCGTTCTTGCTTGGAAGAGGGCCTCTGCCCTCTGAGGTTTGGCCTGCTGTGTAGTTCATACTGCGTCTCAGAAAGCTTTCAGATGGGCTGCTATGGTTTCAGTAATTATTTTTAAAGGTTCTCGGCAATGTAAAAACAAATCTGCGGAAGAGATTTGAAAATCAGGATGGAAATACTAAAGGGGAGGAAAAAGTGGAGGCAAAAAGTAATCTTAAAAAAACAGAGGGTCTGCTTCAGCAAGAAAACCTTCCCCTCCCCAGGCTCCAGACTTCAATCGCCCCTTCTTGATGTTGGAGCCAACCTTAGATCACCCCAAACTCAGATACTGTGGCCAAAAGGTGATCATCTTTTCCAAAGGGCCTACAAAACTTTAAAAACTGTGTCCAAAGTAATAAAAAAAAACCAACCCAAAAACCAAATAAACCAAAGGTGAATTAAGGATAAGAGATTAATTTTCATCTTAAAATATCCTACCATACATATTTTGGTTTGAAATGAATCCATTTAAAAACAACAAAGAAAAGCAACAGTGCTACTGAAAACACATTATTTCACATGCGAATTTACACGATCACCTAGTATCTTGGCAGTACTGGCAAATGATGTCTTGTTCTAATCCATATTAAAAACAAGTCCAAAATGTTATGTTTCTGCGCCACCAGATTATTTGCTTGGTTGGAATGCAGCAAGAACCTTCTCCTGCAGCTTACTTCAGAGAAATAGATAGAAGAAACAATACATCACTGCTATTAAGAGTTGTCCAATAAGACAACTCAAAAACTATCTTTAGATAGCTTGTGCAAAACTAAGAGACCAGATAACCATTAAGTAGATTGAAGGCTGCCGTTATCTTCATATTGTCTGGTTCTTCGTATCATCTATAAAGTCTACCAAGTCAGACCATCTTTTTCTCTATTTTAAAAACCATAGATTTTAAAACATACCGATATTAACTGTGTTGATCCACTGCCTTTATTACTACAGTAAGAAAAGCTTAAATTTAAAAGTTGAATTTCTAAATAAAAGTAAAAAATGTGTCATCTGATAGGAAGTGCTCTAGTTTCACTGCAGGCCCGAGAAGTTTCCTACCAGAGGAAGATACAGTCCAAAAGTACTAATGTGAATCTGTATGATAAATGATGAGGGCTGCCGGTTGAAGACATAGGGCTAAAGCAGACTACCAGCAGGGAAGATTAAGAATTGTCTCTTCCTCTTGTGATACTGAACCACCGAATCTATCACATGCCTTATTCTGAGCTGACCAGCACTTCCCCACCTCCAAGACCAGTTACTGGATGAAATTAACTGCTACTTAGTGGAAATACACAAAGAAACCCTGCAGAGGATCTCCTCTCTAGACTTGCTTCTTGGGAAGAGCAGTTCCATAGCAAATTAGTGGTCTGGTGACCACCATGCAGAAGGTCACCTCCAAGCCAGGGGCCAACCAGAGGGATGGATGTAGAAGCAAAGCAAGGAGGGTGCTCAGACACACCCTCACTCTTTGGCCAGCCTGGACATGAGCTCCAGATTGTCCTCCTGAATTGAAACCATGTGAGGGGTGTGGAACTGGTGGACTGGTGCTAGAGTGACCCTCAGGCAAGGAGCCCGATGCCCTTGTGGCTACTATCTCAGATTCCCATTCACAGCTGGAACAGTAGAAGGACAAACCTGAAATTCTGCCGCCTCTGTTTGCATTTTGTTTGGCTCTTTGTGAAGCAGTACAAATCTAACCTACAGTGCATGGATTACCTCTCCATGTGTAACAGGAGAGACCTTAGCTTTCAGCATCTGAGTTTGCATGTGTGCGAGTCACCCGCAATGATCATGCACTGTTCCTATCACCAACAATTTCCATTTGGCCCGATCTGGAAAACATCCTGAGTAATACAAGGATGAATTTTTCTGTTAAGTATTTCCAATGCTGCCTTTTGGCAAGAAAAAATGTCAAAAGTCACTTGGAAAAGAAAGGTACAGCTAAGAGATGTTTCAATTATTTCATGAATAAGCTGACAAAATGCAAAAAGTAAAATCCAGGCAATACTAATATTCTTCATATTTATACCATCATAAGCCAAGCAGAGATCAGAGTGTTGACCAACTGCAATTATGTGTTATTTCATTTAGTAAAGAAGAACTCCAACAAAAATTCAACTCAAAATAGCTTTATAAAGCCACTTTTACATAAATCTTGCAGTTTCACCTACTTTTGCAGCAGGACTTGATATTTAGGAAATACAGATACTTATGAAATATAGCTGAGATAACATTGAAACAGAAGGTTCAGATTTTATCCCTGGCACTTGAGCGGAAGAATCATCATTGACACTGGGACTATGAAATTTGCACCTATGCATCTGAGTACACAGTACATGTCTGCAACAGACGATGCCAATTTAAACACCTAGAGAAAGGGCACACAATTAAGGTGTCCATACCTAATCTAAGGTTTTCATTGCTCAGTTGAAAGTCCTAGAAGATAGCTTCTGAAGATTTCATTTATGAAATATACTCCTCTACTTGTTTTGGCAATTATCTAATAGATGGCAAGGTACAAGTTCTGTTTTGCGTCAGTCTGTGGTTCTTTTAAACTCAAAGCAACTTAATTTTACATGAAACACTAACTCATTCTAGGAATTTAGATTCCCTGTTCTGCCTGTACGCTAAAATTTGTGTATGTTGGTTTACTACAGGATTTAATAATCTGGTTTTGGGGGGAAAATTAGAGAGAAGTGGGAAATTAATTTTATGTCCTGCCCAAGGCTGAGACATGAAGAGATTTCTATCTTAACCAGGAATTAAAAAAAACCAACAAAACAGTTTTGTTCTTAGAAGCACGAATTTCAGCAAAGCCTACATGTGCTTTAGGTATTTTAAATTTCTTTTAAAAGCTAACTTTAGAGATTTTAATGTTGGAAATTTAATTTTTGTGCCAAATTCACCTTTGATCTCAGGGAATATAAAAAAAGGGGGTTTGATAAACTGATGGCTTATGTTCATATAGCTTCACTAGTGTACTGACATGGTGCTATTAAACCAGCACAGGGCACTCTGACTCCTGACTGCCTTGATGATCCCTTGGTCCCGGAAGGGACACAGGTCAAGTTGGCACCACTAGGCATAAGACTGGGAGGATACAGGTGCCACAGATGTGGACAAAGAAGGGAGCCCAAAGTCTTATACAGGGGACTAGTTTAAAGCATGGCACAAATCAAATAAAAGCAACCAAGGTCAACAAAGTGAAAACGCCCTTCTGCTTTCCTCCACGTCTCCGATTACAGAAGTCTTTGCTCCAATTTATTTCTCTTTGGAAACAACTTTTTACAGCTGCACATGGCAAGTACTTAGCTAGTGAGTGAAGAAGAGAAGCTGGAAAGAATGATTATTAATGGATTCTGCCAAAAAAATAGGCAGGGCAAAGTCTTCCGTGGCTTAGCACAAGAACTAGTAGAACTTCCCCTATGTAAAGAGGAGGAATACCCCGCATTGTTGTCCTCAGAAGGGAAACAGTGCAGCTGCATTGCCTACTGCAGCAACCTGGGCTGGACCCTGAGGAAACATACAGCACCCCCACTGTCTGCTTGTGAATCTGGTCCACACACATTAAAAGAGAGCATTTACCCAAGTCGTCGTTAGTTAAAACCAAGTGATTCGATTCAGCCATCTGCATGTTATTTCAGATATTTGTATTTCCAACCCTTTTCCACGACCTTTGACAACAAAGCGTTTCCATGCAGCAAGTGTAGTCAGCGTGCCATGTGGCTGCCTGCCCTGGAGGGCACAGGCTTACCAGCGGGCTCAGAGGACTGTAGCGACATCACAAAGTCCTATCTAGCTGACTGCACAGGTCAGACCTGGGCAGATGTGCTAGGCAGGTGATTATGCTAAGAGGGACAGATCCGCATCTTGCCTGAACTTGGTGGGACCTGCAAGCCATTGCTCAATGAGAGACAAGGAATTACAGCCAGTTGCTCTGGGGCCGGCAGTGGCTCCTGCTTCCTGCCAGGTTTTTGGAAGCCTGCATCGCACCCTTTGTGGTAGCTGGCAGCTCTGAGACAGGAGTTCATTGGGAGCCCAGGGAGCAGCTGGTTTTAGAGGTTATTGCCTCCATGCAAGAGAGCAGATCTAGCTGAGCTCTTGCTGGTATTCCAAATGCAGCTTTTTGTATAAAAAGTAGTAGTTTTGTGCTGTTTAATCTAAAGAAAAAAACCCCAAACCAGTATGTATGGCATACCACTGCCACGGAAATAGATACCCACAAAGCCAAAAGCAGCCACATACCATCATTCAACACTTGCATTTCCTCTTTAGAACATTCATTGGCAAGTCCTGCTACTCCACAGGACTTCTCAAATTTGTCTTTGATAATGTCAATCTACCAAAAACTCAGAGAAGAAAACAAATGGGTCACTGCAGGCTGGCTCAGTGCAGGTGCCCTGAAACAGCAGGTATTGGAGGGTGGCATCTGATTTCCTCTTTAATTTCTTTGTAGTAAGAGTGGCTGTCACAGTTGTTAAACCCCAGCTAAAGTTAGTATCACATCTGCTGAATTCTGTAAATACGGCTGAAACCCTGATCAAACTGAACGGTTTGGTTAGCTCGCATGGGCAAAACCAAATTGGATTTATTTTAAGTAAGTTTAAAGACTAAGTTTAGCATATGGCAGACTGAAATACGACTCTTAACATCTCTGCTTTCAAAAGCAGAATTGGTAATTAAACAGAGAGTTAAGAATCACTTCAAATCTGAGGCCACAAGCTTCAAGATAAAAATAAAACTTTTTCCAAACTCAGAAAGCTGCCGTATCTGGATCAAATCCACAGCTGAAAGGAAGCTTGCATTGGTCTTGTTGAGTCATAAGACATTTTTACTCTCACGAAATATACTTTCTCTCTTAAACTGCAGTCCTGATGACTGGCAGTCCTCAAACAAGTGATGGTGCAAGGATCTCTGTCTTCTTACTGTATCATCTGCCAAGGCCCTTATAAGCAGGCTGGCTCACAGAGCACTGTGTTACAGGTGGTACTGGTCAAGGCACCACCATACAGAGGAAAAGCCTCGCTTCTGCACAGAAGGGGTATGGCAGCATCAGGGCTGCTATGTGAACAAAGCCTGAACTCTGCAGCCAAACGCTGCTTCAGGAGAGCCGTGACCCACCAAAACTTGCTAGTAGGAAACACTGTTCAATGCAGACCAAACTAAAGTTTTGCACTGTAGTGTGAACTTAAAGTTTGCCGTTAGCACCAGAGTTTCGAGATCCATGATAAAAATGAGCAGTTTCCTGTCTTCTCGCAACTGTCCCCCTGAGAAAGCAGCACAGCCTGCCTTTCCAGGTCTCCCTTTTACACTGGGAGCAGACGTGGTCCTTACCCTGCCACCTGCTAGCGATAACAATTCAATACTTTCCCACAGTGCACAGTATAATGCACTCATTTTATCTATTGACTTCCAAATTATGAGAGCAAAATCTCCTCAGGAAACTCAGGAACAGCAGGTCACCTTCTCTCCCTGAAAATTGGAGTATGGGATATACTGTACCATACATATGGAAGTGTTTATTGCCTTTAAAATAACTATTCAGCTTTCATCAATAACCAGAACAATTTAAAGTCACTGTCAACAAGGAGACTGAAATACAGAATGACAGACAGCAGGGCTACCCTTCCCCTGAGTCACTCACTGTTGATTATATCACTCCTGGCAGGTATTTATCTCTTCTCTCCCTAAAAATCTCCAGTGACTGAAATTCTGCTATACTCCTCAGTTATCTACTTAGCCTTACAGCTAATGAGGCTTTTCCCAGTACCTAATCACAGCCTTTGCTGTGATTTCATTTGCTATTTCTGATCCTATTTACAACTGATGTACAACAATTTATTCCTTTCCTCTACTTGAAAACTTTTTACATGCCTCTGATCTCTCTTCTTTAGGCTAAGCAATCATATTTCCTCCAGTCTTTCTTCACAGGCTGTATCTGGTCTGTCTCTCATCATTACTAAGTGTTCCAAGGTGTTCCATAATCCCATATCATATCTGGAATGGATGAGGGTGACAATTCAACATCTTTATCTCTGTATTGCATTGTATGTTCTTTTGCAGTATCTGATTTACCGATTTGAAATAAAATATAAATGTCAATTTAAAAATACTCATATTTTCCCTATATGCATGTTTCCCTCCTTCAAACAGGCCATGCTTTGTAACCCACAGTGTCCAAACAGGTATGTTTGGCTACTAATCACACAGTAGTACCATCTTTTTTGGTCCTCTAATGTGGAATAACTCTCACAATACTAGGCTTTGCACCAATTCTCATTGTGGCAGCAGTTCATCACGCTCGGTATGACTTGTGGAGCCACAAATGGAGCAAGACCTTTGTCTGCTCCCTGGGTTAACTCTTCCCTCTCATGTCTCCCAAGCCCAGCACCCAGATTTCTCCAGACTGTGGTTTCCAAAGCAAACACACCGCTGAAACTACACCAAAGCACCAACACACCTGGACCAGCAATGGACCATGTCAAAGTCCAGAATGGTTTTGTGCTCAAAACCAGAGAACCAAACAAAATGCCAAGTGCCTCTGGTACCCTTGCAGCATCAGTTTCCACCTGTCCCACTAATCACAGTAAGCCACAGTCAATGCTTAAAACACACTGCATTTGAGATAGGAAATAATATCTGATCTGCTGGACTGCACCAGCTCTAGGTAAGTACATTATAGCCTATCTACAGCACAAGTTTTCTGCTTGAGCCTCTGCTGCAATGAAATAAATAAAGAAAAAAGGAAAAAGGAAAAAGAAAAAGAAAAAAGAAAAATTAAACTCACTGTTACGTCTTTCTTTCTGATTCACTATGTATCTCAGTGGACTTTTTCATGCTATTTCTGTTCAGTAGCACCAAAGTCTGAACATTGCAGCCTCCACCATGCAGTTTTCAAGTGTAATGTCATTTGCTCTAAGTCAGGACAACTAGGAATTCACAATACCTGGTTAAATCATATCTTAGGTCTCCTGACCTACTTGTGAAGTCTTAAATCCCTCCACTGTTATTCCTGTGCTACTGGAATGAAAAAATCCCCACTGCACATGTTAAAAGCTTGTGTATTTGGCAGAAAATCTGATGTAACCTAAGGCACCTAAATCTGACATTGGGAAAGCTGTGGCACATGAGAGCATGCCAGTAAACTGGCATTGCCATTAATCCTGCCCTGGAGGAGAATGGCTCTTACATGGTCACACTGCAAACCAAGACATGAGATGGCTCTATGCCTTCTGGTTGTTATAGGTCAGGGATGACACACACCAGAGACATGTTCCCCCGTGCTGCTGATCGCACAGTGACTCCTCCCCACTCCCATCCCTCTCTTGGTGCAAACCCCTCGGGCTCTGTACCTTGTCACCAGCAGGAGGGATGCTCGCACAGAATAGGAAGCCTGGCAAATTCAGTCCAGAATATACTTGCTGAAGTTAATTAGATCACAGTGACATTTCCCTGCACATTCCTGCAAGAAAGAAATAAAAGGAACTATTAAGTATGAAGCCACAGAGCCTGGGTATCCATTACGCACTTCCTTGTGCAAGTAGAAATTCTGCATGAGAAACTGGTAGTATGTAAAGAGGAGCCCACCTCCATCTAAAGAGGAATTAGAACAGGAAAACACACTGACTGTGTTCTCCGTATCAGTCTCTGAGGCCAAAGGGCCCAATTTGTTCTCAAACAAAGTTAAGATAATACACCTGACTTCAGCATAGCATAGTAAAAGCCAGTATAAATGGTGGAATGAAAGCAGAAAAGCCTAAACACGTGTGGATGAATGTGTCGGTAAGACTGAATGGAGTTATCCACTCCTACAGTTAGCTGCTCCTGTTAAAAGGGCTATGGTTCACCAACCAGTCTTGTAATAGCGAGGTTTCTATAGTTTAGGCTAGAGAAAAATGCATGTAAAAGCTGAAACAAATCAACTAAAGAAAAGTAAAACTGAACTCCCCCAACCTCTAGATGCTTTTAACAACTAATTAGAGAAATGATCTGCAGAACCTCCATTCGGGGGAGGGGGTTGGGGGAGATGAGCGAAGGAGGAGAGAATGGCCAGCAAGATGTGGCAGAGACATGCTGCAAATAAGGAATAATGTCTCAGCAAAAGATACCCATGTTCATTCGATGCACTTAAAATTAAAACAACAAAATGTCTTCAACAATCCAGTCAATTTAAAATAAAATGTAAGAACAATAATCATTCAGCATTTTATGGATTTCTTTTCTGCTAAGAGATCAAAGTCTCAAGACTCCAATTCCTTACTGGTATGTAACCTTTGCATACACTGCAGTGAAATGAAACCCACAAAGGGATCCTGCCATAAACTCTCTGAAGCTGGTCTGTGTAGTTCAGGTTTGCATTACCTGGCATTGCACATCTTAACTCTTTCTTTTTCTGCTTGCAGAGAGCAGGACAACCCTGTGCCATGGATCCAAGTGCACAGTGGGCACAAAGTCAACAGAGCAATGCAGCTGAGTAGCTTTTGGGGAGCAAAACTGGCCAGTGATTCAAGTGGCATTCTGAGTGGTTTATTCTGTTTGTTTGCAGAATTAAGGATACTTTAAAGTTGCTTTCATCTAACTTTGAAGCTCTGTCAAACTTAAACTTTTATAATAATACTGCCCAAGGGAAAGAAACCAAAATAAATAATAATAAAAAAAAATACATAAAAAAAGAATTTTTCTTCCATAGGTGCTATGATTATGTGCAAACACACACAAAGTCTCTTTTCCTTCTGAAGTTCAGTAAAAGAGGAGGGATTCTTCCCTGAGCACATAATTTGTCCCCATCTGGTTTCATTTTTTACTATTTTCTTTTTTTGTGTGCGTATTTCCTTCTCTCTCATTCCAATCCGTATTTATTTCATTTTGTTTAGTCTGTATTCTTCATTCTCTTTCCTCTTTTTGCAGATTTCCTTTTTAATTTGCTAGGGAAAGAAACATTCTTTCCCTGGTTTTCATAGTGCAAGCTGGTGGGATGGGCCCATTCAGAAATTCCCCCTCTCCTACGCCCTCTCCCTCTCTTTCCCTCTGTCAGTCCTGGTTGCATGTGCTTACTCCTGGTAGCAGAGTGAAAGTGTTAGGCTTTTTTTATTTAGGAAAGTGTACCTGGGTTTTTAATTCAGTTTCAAATACCTGGCGCAAACCTCTGCATGGAGGCTCAAATATACTATTTATGAGCCATTATATTTATCTTAAAACAACTCCTAATCTATTTGAGATCAGCCGCTACAAGGCAGAATTAGGCTGAAATGCAAACGTCTGCAGTGGGATTTTACCAAATTGCTTTTAAATCATATTCTTAGTCAAACAGAGTTGAGTTTCACAGTGCTCTGGTGAAGGCTATAAACTCTAATAAAGCACTAAGGCTGATTTTGGGCAATACTTTGGCTCTCTTTGCAAAACTTGCTGGTTTTACAGATGCAGAGGAGCCCAGCTAAGGCCAGAGCCTTCTGAATGTAAAAGTCCAAGCTCAAAACGCAAGAGCAAGCTCTGCAAAGGCTTCAGAGTGCAAGAGTCACTGAAGTGTTAATTTCCCAGAAACAGGGCTGTGCTATTCCCAAACTGCTGAGACCCTCAGCATGCTGCAGCAGAGCCAGGCCCAGCATCCACCTCCCTGGGCAAGAGGAAACAAGGACTTCCCAGCTCATGCAGCCCAGTCCTTCCTGAGCTGCTGCGCTCATTTTATGTAGATGTTTTTATGCTGAGATCAGAATGAATGCACTAAGAGGTATGAAGAGGGCAAAAGAGCAGCACAACTTAGTGTGGTTTTCTACAGAATCAAGGAAATATAAAAAAATATTCAGGAAGAAGTATGGGCAGTTTTAGGAATACTTGCCTGACACTCAATTCTCTGATTTTAATGTCTGGCATGCCCTTGATAGAACATGTGCCATTCCGAACACCTGCATTTCATGCTAGATCACTGCCATTACCACGGTCCAAGCCCCTCCACCTTGCAAGCTGTGACCTTGCCCAGTGAGCAAGGGACACTGCATAGAGCAAGCACCTTTGCCTTCCACCATTGTTACCTGGGCGGGCTGCGCAGCCATCACCTCCTCCTCCCAGCACCATGTGTGCCTGTGCTGCTGAGATTTGGTTTTAGTTCAGATTCTGTGCAGCACTACTACTACTCTATGCTACATTTTATCATCCTAAAGTTTATTTTCTTTGTAACTTTCACTCCAACTTTGCATTCAACATTTTTAATTAATCGCAATTGCCTAGTAATATTTAAAAGTAACAAATGTATTTTTGCGCATGAATACAAAACGTACATTAAACAGCCTCACTCTGAGAGCTCCCAAGTTTTCCAGCGCTAAACTGGTGCTGTTTCATCCCCAATACCGTGCTTTCCCAACCCAAAACCTTCCAGCAGAGAAAAGCTGGGAGGGAATTCCTCAACAGAAGTCACCAGGAATGAGAGAAAACCTTAGCAAGAGACTACACCAGTAAAATCAAACAGAACAGCTATAGAATGGTACAGCCGAAACAAAAAAAAGTGAAGTTCTCACTACAGTCAGTAAGTTTAACCTGTGCTTATAAAAGCACTCTCTGGCATGTATTAACACTGAACACTTCTATTCAAAATCCAGACCCTTTGCTCATTACGAGAGTCTTAACAAGACAGAGAAGATTTCATTCATATTTCTAATGTGACTCAGGTCCACACTGCCATTGTACAGCAAGGCAGGCTCCAAGCTTCTCACAAACCAAGCCAACTTACAGATACGCTTCCTATTGTTGCCCCATACGGTCCCGCTCTGAAAGCCCAGATCACTCACTACCTGCTAGCACAACTGCCATATAGACCACTGCTTACCCACTCCTGCCAAAAATCTGTGAAAACATGTTTGCAGAACCCCTGCAGGATAGTTAAAAGACATTCTAAGGGAACTAACCTGTGCTGTTTGAATGTGCTGGAGGTCGCCTAGTTCTGAACTTTCCCAGTAGCTTCAATCTCGTTTCCTGTAGAGCGGCACGTGACACCACACTTCCTCACTGCACCTTGCTAGGCTTGCTTCACTTACTCGTTAAAACCAGATGAAGAAATTATCTGTCCCTTACAGCACGTTTAAGAGGTTTCTGCTCTTATGCTAAACCACTGACATTTCTGCATAGCCAAAGAGCTCTCTATTGCCTTCTGAGTCACTCCATGATTCAATGGACCTTTTTGTACTATTTCTTTGTATTACTACCAAACACTGAATGTGATTCTGTTACAGTATGCTCAGTGCCCCCACTCTTCTTTTGAAGAGGAAACAAACGCAATAGTGGAGAATGTAACTGCACCGCAGGCGTGGGAAATTTCAGTTCAAGGATATTTGCTTATCAAATTTTTAGTGTTAGAGAATTGATGTATTTGAATAGATGCAGTTAGCTGCAATTTCAGAAATATTTTTGAGTATAGAATCACTGAATGGTTTGGGTTGGAAAGGACCTTAAGGTCATCTAGTTCCAACCCCTTGCCATGGGCAGGGACACCTTCCACTAGACCAGGTTGCTCCAAGCCCCTGTGTCCAACCTGGCCTTGAACACTGCCAGGGATGGGGCAGCCACAGCTTCCTCGGGCAACCTGTTCCAGTGCCTCACCATATGGCAAACAGCTTCCACAGCAGCTTGAATCCTATGAAAACAGGTTTATCACTTCAAAAGAGTTACAGGTTCTCTTCTCAGCTGTAGGAGTGTGCATCCATATATCTTTTAGGTTTGAAGACTACCATACCAAAGGAGAGGCAGAATGGTCTTACCAGGACCAGGAAGGAGATACTGCTCTGCTGGAAGACGCTCCTTGTGGAGCATATTAAACACCCTTCAATTAGGCTAAAGGAGGGGGCAGAGATCAATTAGACGTCCCTTTATTTAGTGAGAGTTGAAATAACAACAGCCAGTGCCTGAGGCACTGATCGGCCTGGCAAGGACTGAGTGAGGGTGGATGGGTTACACTGCCAGAGGGGTTGGAAACTGATTGTAAACATCTGTGCTGAGGCACTGATTGGATTTAGCTTCACCTAAGTGTGGGTGTGAAGAACCTGAAGGCAGGAAGAGAGTGAACAAACAGACAGCGATGTTGTGCATTTGGGCTGCAAAGCTTTCAGCAGCAACACTTGTTTATGTCTGTCCTTCCACTGTCATGCATTTTTCCCCCGTGCCCCACGCTGTCTCAGGTGTGCCGGCACAGTGGTTCCACCACCTGTGCCATGGACTATATTGAAGAACTAATCCAGTGTTCAAAAGTGGATTAGTTTTCTTTTTCTCACTCTCAGGCAGCAGGGGACAACCGCTACCATAGAGCTGGCTCTGCTGCTACCCAGGCTGTAACACAGAACCACAGCTTACAGCGAGAGGCCCAGAGCAAAGCGACAGGAGCTGCTTCTGTGCCCGCTGGTTGAGGTGTTCTATGTAATTTCTACATAAATTGAGAGGTTTCCATTAAAACTGTCATCTTTTAAATTAAACTGTGCCAGATGAACACATCAGTGTCGTGAGCAGCGTCCTGGTGATCACCAGCCAGGGATTACCTCCCCATCTGCTGCTTTGGGGCTTCCTACAACTGCTCACTAGTTTACTATTATCAAACAAGCCAAATTACTTCCAATAATTTTTATCCGTGGGTTAAAATAATCTGACTGATATTGCTAGAAAGTCAGCACCAATGGTTTTGATGATCCCCTCTACCCACAGAGATGCAGGAGTAGTGACCTCTGGCAAAGAGGCAGTGACAAACAACAGGATTTCACAGAGCAGCAGCAAAGTATTGAACAGATCACACCCATCTAATAAAAGATGTATTTTATGTGTAAACACACAGAGGATACCCACACAAAAGGAAATACATGCATGACTGAAAAACAAGAGTAGTCCACAAAATGGGTGCGTTTTGGGCGCACACACGCTTACTTGTGCGTGCACATCCGAGCTCCTGCGGTTGTAGCAGGAGAGCATGTGCAAACACATGTCCACAGATGTACCTGCTCTGCCCCATTTACAGTTTTGGGCCAAGTGGTATTATTTACACTGGAAGACACTCGAGAGCACTGCGAGACGCATGCAGCTTAAGCATTTTCCCCTCGGTAAGCATGCAGAGACACGATACGCTGGACCCCAAGCTTCAGAGGCGCTGAGGGGAAGTTGAAGAGTTCAAGAAGTGGCCATGTTTGCTCTCAGCACACTGCCTCTTTGTGTTCCCCCAGCTGCTCACCCAGGGGCTTTCAGGCAGCCCAAATCCCTCACAAGAGATGGGTTATTTCTATCCGTTTTAAGAAGGGACTACGTTTACAAAGTCACTTTTAATGTGTCAACCTCCATGCAAGGATCTAGCTGCTTACATTGGACCGTGCCAGAACTGTACTTGGGAGTCACTGGTGGGGCAACTGTACTTTTATATCCCCCCCAGACACTCGGGGTTGTTCAAGATGGGAGGAATTTGTTTGCCCAGCAGGTAATTCACAGCAGTCTCCCAGCTGCTTTTAAGCTATGCCCAAGGAAAACAGCCTCCCAGGGTGTTGCTTCAGCCAAGTTCAGAGTGCAGCAGCACCTCGGCAGCCCCTTCAGTGGCGCCATAGAGAAGGGACAGCAAAGGCAGCTGTGTGACACCGGAGGGGGGGACCCACCATGTCCACATTGCTCTGGCACAGCAGGTTTTGCTGAGCCACCACAGACACCAGAGGATCTGTCAGCTCTGACCACGGACCATTAAGACAGGAAGGAAACATCTGAAGCCTGATAAATTCTGTCCTCTGAACAAACTGCTTATTTTTCCATCCTTGTAACAGATGAGGGATCTGTTAACTGGCACCTTCCAGAGGATCAAAGCCTCAACAGGCTTTTTGACAGTAATCTTACTTAGAAGCATTTGGCTTATCACATAGTAAGTAATGCTGTATCTCACCTTGTATATAAACAAGACAAAACCATCTCTATCAACTGAGTGAAAAGCATACCTGAAGCTCTTCTTTATGTACACCTGGCTACCTAATGGAGACATGTGCTGGTAACCCTGCAGATGGCATGAGCTGTTTTCAAAACAGTGAACTGACTTCCCCTCAATTGCCACAAGATCAAACAGCGTTTGATTTATGGATAAAGGACCACCCCAGCAGCAATAACAAGTTGCACAGTGCCTGACAGATAAGCTACACAGGGATGTTAATAGACAAAGCTGTAAATCTGTTTACACAAATAATTTGTTGTCCTGGGCTACAGGGTTAAAAAGGCAATCACAGGCTCTGAGATTTCTGGTTTAGATTAGAAACATGCATTACATTACATCCACACATTTGAGTTTACCAGACATGGTGACCCAGGCTAATGGAGCATGCTGAATCCCAGCATTCAAAACCCACACATACCACTTGCCTTATAGAAATAGGCCCTATTTATTCATTATACATAAACTCAGCCACTTCGCTGATATGGCTAAGACTATGCACACACACACTAGTGGATATGGCGGGGACTGTTTTCTATCTGGCAGCTGTCACCAGCAAATATAAGCAGTTAACATCTCAGAGACTGGGCAAAATGATCTGTACTGCTCTTTGCCTCAAGTGGGACAACGCATGTGAGTGCAAGAGTAAGCCATCGTGTGGAGCTGCTAATATGCAACTACAAAAACCAAACCCCAAATCTGTTTGCCAAATCACCAGAGTCAAGCACTAATACAGAGGTGTTCAAACTTCAAAGCAGGAGCACAGTCAGCAAGAGTTTGTTGAAAGAATTACAACCGGGCCTGGAAACTGGGACTTCTCAGTAGCATATAATCCCTGCTGTTTCCATTTCCTCTTGCTCATTATCAGCACAGACGGGGGCTGAAAATTAGTAAGCAGTGGGTGTTTGGGGTGAATTAGAGCATGTGTGATGTAGAGCTAGGTATCCTGGTGGCATCTGTGTGGCTTTGGAGAGAGATCTAAATATTTAATGTTGCCCACTACGTTTCTTCAGAACAATGAAATATTAACACATGCCTTGGGGTGGGAGAATCATACATCTTGTTGTTCATGCAGGACCTTTTCTGGCAAATCCCCTTCTCTGTATTCATGTGTGTGTGGAAGATGAGTTTTCACGCTGCTCCAGCCCTGCCTGAAACCAGGGTGGAAAAAAAGGCAAAGCAAAACCAAACCCCACAAACTCTGGGACAAAATCCTTTACACAGCTACATGCATATGAGACATTACATTTTCAGCTGTCACCCTTGGTTTTAGTCACAGGTTACCCTTTCAGAGGACAGCTATATAAATAAGAACTTGAGAAGTACTGAACTGACAAACCTTGCTCTCAAAGTTACTTGTCTTCCCTGCCTCAGTAATACAGACATTAACAGACTCCTGAAGAAGAGCTCTGCACTGCACGCGTATTATGATATGTATCATAAGACATATTTCTAAAAAGAAAACTCTACCTTTGTAGAAATCCCTTCATATCATTATAGATATTTCTAACAACCTTAATATGTTCTTAGAAACCAAAAAGGAAGTTTTATTAAAAGGAACAGCACTGGTCATTGCTTACAATTTCACATAAACCCTAATCTCTTAGGTAGCTTTTATACAATAAGCTTGAGACACAGTTTCTTTTTGACTTGATCAAAATATGGAATTACTTAACAAGTCCACCAACATAAGAAACAATGTATGCTATCATCCCAAAGAGTGCTTTCAACACTTTGCCCAGTAAAAACTGCCTAGCTGTTTTTCCAGAGCGGTGCTTGTTATACGTTGCCAATGGCATACCTAGCCTCAAAGTACCTTTTTCAACACATAAGCATTGCTATGATGGCAATAATAAAACACATTTATTATTGAGCAATTTGTCTTTAGCATTAGCCTGAGTCTTGAAGTTTACAAAGCTTCAGATTTGAACAATTATTTGATGAATTTTTATATACTTCGTTATTACAGTAGGAAACATCAACTGTTTTTAAAAGATCACACTTAAATCCAAATACCACTTTATATTCAGACTTCCCATCAGCATTAGTGTACTTATATGCACACATGTATATGGACATGTGAACAAAGCAATCTATACCTTAGAAATCATGATGCACAATATCCACATGTTTTACAGCCACAAAAACAATATTCAACAACAAGAAAAGCTTTTCGTCTGACACAGGCCATACATTTTCAAGCTGTTACTTCTGCTTAGTTTATTTCCCCTGTACGTTCTGAATACTCATATTGGAAGGACTGAAAATTTGTGATTAGGTAGAAAATAGAGAGGGAGCTAGCTACATGCAGGACAATACAGGAGTATATATACTGGCATGATTTCACTGGAGACAAGAGAGC
Source organism: Strigops habroptila (assembly GCF_004027225.2). NCBI lineage: Eukaryota > Metazoa > Chordata > Aves > Psittaciformes > Psittacidae > Strigops > Strigops habroptila. The sequence goes on along the minus strand of NC_044281.2, from coordinate 18,599,850 downwards.
TGTGAAGTATTTTATACTTGGGGCATCCTATGCAAAGCTCATGACCTCTCCCCCAACAGAAAATAAGTCCCTGTGAATGGGAACTTTAGTCCATTTCTTGCATTCCTCCCATGGGTGGTATATTCCACATCAGGAATATCTGGTTGCCAAATATAGCCACAAATCTGGGTCTGTGCATACTTGCTGGGCAATTATAAAATAGAAGCAGCTTCTCCACTGTCTAATGGGTGAGACCTTTGATTCCTTACTGATGTACAGGTGCCAACAATCCCATACTGAGATCGGAACTACACCAGAGTAAGGTGAGCAAGATCAGATCATATGCAAGATCAGATCATGTGTTTTTTCTTTCATTAATATTTATTGAAAACAATAGCCTCCCAAGAATAATCAGGAGAAAGGGAGGCTCATGATATGAATATGTATATCCAATGCATGCTACATTCTCATTTAATTGTCTATGCAATTACTATGAATTAGGAGAACAGTAGTTTAAAAAAAGGAACAGAGAATTGCAGGGACAATGAAAAGCATCCAGATAAGTCTTCAAGAGTAAAGGTCTCCATTTCCTTAGACACTGAAAAAAATTCAGCCCTGTTGAGAGATCCTACATGTCACTCACATGTATGGGGTAGCTACCTGGGGCACATCCAAGCAAGACTGTTCACTGTGCCTAGTGTTGGCCCTGGTTTGAAAGAATCACTCATTAGCCACCAGTGAACAGTTTCAATCCTCATTCACAATCTAACTACTGCATGATGCGTTTCAGCATGGAAGTCATTCAATGCCATTTTGAGCAGGAACTTTTGTCTTGCAGATCTGGGATTACCGGCTCATTGCACTTAGACTATGCTAAATCTCATAGAAAGCAATGTTTAGTCACAGCTCACCTGTCTTAAACTGCTGATCTAGAAATATAATTACCTATGTTGCCGATCATCAAAACCTGGTTTCATCAGCTGCTGAAACTGCAAGAGACTGCTCTTGAAGGACATAAAGCAACACCTCTACCTCAAAAGGTTCTGGGAACACCTTGTTGTCCCCACAGCTACACAAGTAAAAGGAGCTAGGCTTCCCATGCCTTGGCTATGCAAGTTCCCGTAACACGCTTGGAAACTGGCAACCAGGATAAGCCCCAGATGTGCAGGTTGGGATTGAAAGTGGAGGCATTAGTATGATATTCTGGCTTGAAGCTGCTTGGCACCAGGTCTCCCTCATTCGTAGAAGTTTCACTCAAGAAAACGAGAATATAACTGAACTGGTAGTCATTTGTCTGTATCCCACTCTGCACATGTTTTGTTTCTTTCTTCTCCCATTAGCAAAAGGCCAGGCACTCAGAAAACAGAATAATTAAATTTACAGCTAGGTATATGGTTTATAGCTCTGAGAGTGTTACCTATGCACAATAGAAAACCCCAGCTCTGTTGTATTTTGAAGCCTGGCTGTCTGAAAAGTTGCTGCTAACAGAGCAGACCCACCTTACAGTCCAATTTATGGACTATTCAGCAAAGCTGGCTGGCTCCCCTGCGAGGCTGCACTGCGGCAGTGACCTAAGAGAACTATGCAGAGGAAAGCATCAGGGGCCTCCTAAAACCCTCCTGCTCAGCCTGAAAAATTGTGGCTGCCCCAGGGTAAGGGAGAGACTACAGCACAGGCCCCTTGAGGGAGGTGATATTAGTCACAGACATTTTGGTAGAGCCCAATGCTTCCAGTTGGTCTGTGGGCCATGTCCCGGCAAAGCCAGCACATCCTGGCATGGTCCCCCACAGAGGGTGAATTACGAGCTGATACTCCCTGCTTCTCATTGGCAATGTCTTTAAGCATCCCCACACACTGCAGGAGTCTTCAGCCGCTTCCCTGTCGCTATGCACTGCCAGCGGGGGCTCAGCTACACCAGCTGTGATACAGGCTGTTTATACCTACTTGATGTTTCATGTTGTTAATAGTTTGGATTTAAGTAAACTTGGTGATATTTAACTTTGGGCTTTTTGCTGCTAAATGGGACAAGGACTGTTCTCTCAACTTCTAATGCCGAAGCCAGCACCTCATATCACTCTTAGCAACTGTGGTTTTGAAGACCTTTCATTGTCCATGAGGCTATTTCCAAAATTATATCCTTAAGAGCTATTGAAAAAAAACCTTATACTTGTTCTTATACCAGACAGGATTCCTCAGAGACAGAGTCTGAGATCCTGCACTGATGCACATTACTGAAAATGACAGTGATACCAGGGGGCATGTGCTCCATTGAGAAATGAAGAAACGGGGACCTGAATATGCCAGAGTTAAATACAGAGAAGTGGGACTGCAATTTGTTGCAATTTGTCACAATTTCACTGAACAGAAGCGAGGTTTATTGCATCAAACATGCCTGCAGATACTCTGGGTGTTTATCCTTCCCAGTAGTCACATCTCAGTAACCCCCCAAAACTTTAGATGATGTCACAAGGGCACCGGAGCTATAAAGCAGAAGAAAGAATGATCCTACCTTCAGGATAGTGATTTCCAAAAATAACCAGCAGTGTCCACCAGAGAACAGAGGGAGCACCTCTAGAAACCTAATGGAAAACAGCCTAGAGCAAAGCCCTGGGAAGTGCTGTCCTGACCTTGCCTGGAGCAATCCTGCTCCATTGGTCACTTCTCAGCACTGATCCTCCACTTACAGCAGCCTTACATCAAGGGCAGGACTAGACCCAGGGTTACACTTACCAGCCCTTTTGCTAGTACAGTGACTTTTCTTCTTATGTGTGTGTATGTGTCTTCTCACTCTTTAGGGCATAAAGTCATTCCTAGCTAGGAAATAGCAGTGGGACACTTCCTTATCTCTATATAAAGTCTATATAAAGAGAAGAAGGTGAAAATACTCTATTTTTTAACTTTCCCTTCTTGAAGGGTTTTTCCATTCTATTTTTATTTGCTTCTGTCCATACCTCACAACGGATGGCCTGGAGCAAAGGCCTTGGAACCTGTAAATGCTGTGGTATTATATACCATGTGGTGTCATTACCATAGTTTCTTTAATGCCTCATCAGTCTCACTCATTAGTGAGTGGACAGTGAACAAACATATTTGTGAGACAAATAAAAGCTTTCAGCCTAAGCAAAAAAGAGCAGTCATACACCACTCTTACTGTAAACAAGTATAAACTCCATTATTCCTCCAAAGAGGAAACTTTCTTGAGGAACTTTTAAAGTAACACAAACCAGAAGACAACAACTTCTGGTTTCCCTTGGAAGCATAAAATCCCTCAGTGTTCTCATTTAAGTACTGCACACGATGACATCCAACTGGGTTTTACCCTGCAATTCACTCGCATTATCGGGATGTTCTGCTAAACAACTGGCACATTTTAGATGAATAAAGAGGGAACTTGTCCAGTCATCTCAAGCTGTTTGTCAGCTATGGAACACTTCATTTTCTAGTTCCCTATAGCAGCTCAAGTTGATTTGTCTTCCTCTTGGCTCCTGTCAGCATGCACTCTTTAAGGAAGCACAAATGAAAAAAGGAAAGATACAATAAAATTTGGAGACAACGATCCTGCAGAGAGCTGCTTAAGGGAAGGATAACTGACAAAGCAGGAAGTAAATGTTGCTCTGATTCCACTTAAGGGAATAAGTAAATATAAGTATGCAGCAACTCTTCAGAGTTAGATGCTTCACTTTGGAAAGCATCATCTTAAAATTAAAGTAAACAAGACAAGAACATGGGTTTATTTACAGCCAAGGGACACAAGTCAGTTCCATTAAAAATAATCTATTTAAAGCAAATTGTGCCATGAAACAAGTTTTCTGTCCCTCCCTAAGCCACCTGTTCAAATCCAATGCAGAACTTGTATTTGAAGATACAGTAGGAAGGGCCAAATGTTTCTTTGTGGTTTGTTGTTGCCTAGTATTAAAATAACGTTTTGGGGCTGTGCGCTGCCATTGAGAGTTTCAGGTTCCAAGATGCCACCAGAACTATTGACTGGCAGAGTCGTACATTTAAGGAATATCTTTCTCTCAGTTTCAAAGTAGTATTAGTCTGTGGTGGTTTGAAAATGCAACTTGCATTTTCAAGGAGGAACAATGATATAGTGGTAGGTGTTGTCTCTGTGGCCTCAGATGAATAGCATTCTCTCTAAAACGGAAATAGGCATATTGCATACCTTCCTTACAACCTCACTGCTATCGTTTGATTTCTCATTTCATCCCATTGGAATAGAAAATGTATTGTCAAATGCATTTCCTAGCTCAAATGTCTTAAAATCAAAGACAAGATGGATGACCACATGAAAAACAAGGAGCATCTGACCATAGGTACATATGAAGAGATCAATACATTAAATCATGCAATCTCACTCGTGTGCATAAGCACGTGGTTTGTTTACTTTCAACATACACAGAATCCTTTATCATTTACATTTAGTACTTCCATTAAAAACTGTTTCCAGCAGCTTCAAATGTGAAAGCAAGATTGAAAATTCTCAGTTTTGTATTTCTATGCCAGGAAAAAAACCAAACAAAAACAAACCAAACACTTTTAGAAATGTATTAGGCAAAGTGGGTCAGTTAACGTTAGGTAAATCAGCATGTGAGGAGAGCAGTGACTCACATGATGGCCATGGAAGGACTGATGTGCTGGGGTAAATTGAAGAGGGGACTGACTGTAGGTCGAGCTTAGTACTGCATGGCTAATGCTGTCCATGTCTGCCAAATTGCATACCAAACTGATCCAAAAGTCTGAAAGTAGTATCCTTGAATTACTAGCAAAGGAACATCTCCTCAGGTAGGAGCCGAGAGGAAGAATACTCAGTCCCCACCCCCATATTTTTCATCATCCATGTCTTTCTATTAAGAACCTACCTAGCTAATGCTAGTTACAAAACCAGTTACCATCCTGTTTAAGCTACTCATAAAAAGGAAGGTTCCTCATTCACACCACCCTCTTACAGCTCCACAGTGCTATCTCAGCAGCTGGTGTTTGCAAGCTGCCTCCACGCAGCTACATCTTTCCTCAGGGACCAGAGTAATTTGAGGGTGCTCTAATGCCCCACCATTCTCAGAACCTGCTAGTGAGGTGAGCTAATGAGGCACCATCTGTTGTTCCCAGCAGAAATAGCAGAGACACTACTGATCTAGGGCAGCAGCTCTCAAACTTAACTGCTCACATCACCACTTCAAGAAAATAAAAGTGGAAGCTCAGGTAAACTCCTCTTTCACTTCTTGAAATAGGAGCCAGGGCACAGCTCTGAGCCACTGAGTGCTCAGACTGCTCTGGCTGTGTCTTGCTGAAGCTCATTTTACCTTCTTAATTCCCAAGGACAAGTATTTTAAGGATTGTATTTTGCACATTTGATAACACTGCACTTACCTTTTCACAGTCTCACTTGCCTATAGAGATCTTTAAACCAGCAAAAGAGAAGACAAGACAAATATCTGAAAACAAAACCAGAGTCTGGATCAGAAAATTCATTACATAGTCTATGATTCAATGCTCTGAACTACAAGAGATTAAGTTCTGTATAGGTTCAGTGGGAAGAAATTCGTGCTGCTAACCAAATCCTGCAGTGGCATAAGCCTGAGGGCAGAGTCTGGACCTGCCAGCTTTGGGCTGCCCTCGCCAGCAAGCTCTTATGTGCACTGCAGGTATTTCCCTTGCCAAGAAATCCCAAGTTCCCAGCTCTACACATGTCCCATGGTAAAGACGCCTCTTCTAATGTTTAAGACAGTTTGTTGTATTCAGGCACATCAACAAGCACAGCTAGCTCAGCATACATTCACAACCACTCACACTTGTCTCATTTCCACTGCAGCCAGGCATAGCAGCCATACCTATCTTCCAAGCAAAGCTGCCCAGACAATTCAGCTTTATGTAGCTGGCACACTCAGCTGTTACAGGGCATTACTCTGACACACAGCTCTCTCTACAGAACAGCAATGCACATGTGTAATTGGACAACAGGTTGTGGCAACAGTAAAATAACACATTATCCTATCCAATTTCTATGACTTAAAGGATTTCCCAACTTTCCATGCCTGCTGATGCCTTCTTAGTATTTAGATACGCGTGTCAAGGGAGTTACAAAACTGATCTGTTATTGTGGTGAACAAGTGATGGGCAGATCTGCTGAATGATGCAAGGCTCCACTGACTTTTAGTTATGCTTATGTAACTCCATAGTTTCGCAGCTGCTAATAGTTAGCAGATGACCTGCATAAGTGCTAGACAAAAAGAGACAGGAAAGGAAAACCCTGCTTCATCACTTCAAAACCAAGCTACCGAAAGAACAGTAATGATTTTTTATTTTTTTTTTTTTAAATCTGCCATGATTTTCTTTTTCTCCTCTCAACTGAATCCAAACAAACACAGCATAACAAATTCAGCATAACTTATAACTGAAGATCTGAATGGTGCCTTGTTCATAGCATTTGGATTTGAAACACAGATGCTGTTAACTCACAGCTTAACTCCTTCTATGGTACTCTTTAAAATGCTGATCTTTGTTCTTCTCAGCTTCCAGATATTAAAAAGTTTAAGTGATTTTTATTTATTTTTTTTTTAAACAAAGGGAGATTCAAGCTTGGATTCAGTGTACAGCTTCCTCTGCTTTTTTCCTCTCTTAAAAATAAGTGATTAATTGTTATGCAGCAAACTGGGAATAACATCACTTTCTAAAAATTTCCTTTGCAGCTCTTGTCTTTATTTCACCAAATTCTTTTCCAGATCTCATGTTTTCAGTGTTTCCTGAAAAAAGTCAATGCAATAAACTGTTCTTTAGTACTAAAAAACCCCATGAATGTGACAGATAAAAAACCCCAAACCAAAACATCCCTTCCCCCTCTCCCCTCCAAGCTTTCAAAGGGTAAAAGTAGTCTGTGTTGCAAAGTGATCTGAAGGTAGTTGACTAGGGAAAGGGCATGGGTTTATGTATATAGACAACATCTTTTAGCTACTAAGCCACTAGTCTGCCAGTCCAGAGATTTATGATCCTCTCCCAACACTATTACTGACCTGCTGCTATGAGACTTGGGCAAAGTCGCTTCCCCACACTATGCTTCTCTATGCACTCCAATTTTTGAAGTCTTTCTTCAGACTTCTCAAGGCCAATTTTGGATGTTTTGAGACCACTTTTATTCCCAGGAGTTCTGGGGGCAGACAAAAGCAGCCATGCTTACCCAGTAATGCAAAACCATAGCATACAGCCAGCTGGAAGGAACCACTGGATCTCCTGTGGTTCAGAGCAGGACTAACCTGGCTTAAAGCTCATTGCTTGGGCTTGTCCAGTCCAATTTTTAGGCCATCTCCAAGGGCAGATACTCCATAATCTCTCTGTATAATCGGTTTCAGTTGTTAGCTACCCTCACCATCAAGGACCTTGCTGGCAATTTTCATAGGAAGCAGTACAACAAGCTGAGGAACGCATTCTTAGGGCTCACTTCTGGTCCTGTTCAGTCAGGGTCCAGGAAAGTTCAGAGAAGCCTGCTCCACACTGCCTGCTGTTAATGGCAAGAGGATTTCAGCATCCAAGCACAGCATTCACCAGAAATACTAAAGAGAGGGAGGAAGAGGGAATCACCCCGCTTCCTTAAGTTATCACAAAAGAAACATGCACAAGCTATTTTGGGCTTGCTGAAGCTGCTAACAGCATTTATTTTAACCTCTGCATTACTTCCCATTAAAGAATATCCTGTAGTTTCTTCATCAGAAGATATGTACTCAAGTTTAGCTCAAACAAGAAGGAAAACTCTCATGAAAACATGCACTGGAGGACAGGAAGGCCCTTCACATGGACTTACTCCCAGGAAGGAAACAGCAGGAGCTACACGCATAAACACACTGAAAAGATTAAGATGAGGGATGCCACAAATAGCTCAGAATCTTAGGAACTTTTACTTCTGCAACATTAGTAGTTTAAGGAGTTAGTTACAAACATACATTTTAACTCCAAAGCAACTCACGTGTAACTGGAACCAAATGTAGAACGCCACTAGCAAGGTTACTGCAGAGTTAAGTGTTACAAAACAGACTCTTGAACTGCTCCTTCCCGTTTATCTCCTTCCAGGAATAAGGAAAAACTTTCTATTCAGAACTCCTTTGATCTCTCAGATTTAGACAAAACTGCTCCCTCGCCACTTGCATCTCCAGCCTTAGAGACACTCTTCACTGATCTTTGTGAACCAAGTTGGATGAGGCCCAAGGACAGCTGCTCTTTCAGACTTGCGTGCCTCCAAGGCTGAAATAGAGGCGCCTGCAGGATCTTTTGGAGCCCTGATGCTCAGGGTTATTTCCACTGAAAAAATAATCTTTCCCCAATTCACATTTCACCTGCAACTCAGCAGCAGTAGCGCAGTGGTTGCAGAGAATCACAACAGTGTACTAATGTAGTAAACTGTTCATCAATTTCCTTCTCCTTCCTTCTCTTCAGGTATCTAGACATATACATACATGTGCCTGGTGCAATGTGACAGCACTACACTGCTATCATACTGGTCACCACAAGTGTCCAAAATATTTTAAACAAAACCTTCTACTACATAGAAGTAGAAGCATAATTCTAGACATCTTTATTAAATTTAGTTTTTAATAATCCCTTTTCTAGGCTCTTTGCCAACTAACAGTTTAGCAGTCATTACTCAATAACAGACAGATTTCCATATACATCTTTGAAGTAAGGACTAAACAACAAGTAGGTGTTAACTCCACACCCAATGGCAGACAAAACAACTGCCCTGAAGATTTGTGACCACAACTACCCTCATTTTTGGTACTATCAAGACCTGTCCTACTAACCCAAAACTTAACTATCATCTCCCCAGAGAAAGAATGCTCTCTCTACCCCTACTCAAATACAGTTAGCACCATGGATTTTGAACCAAGATACTTGACACTCCCTTTTTATAATAAACCCAACAGACCAAGTATTAGAGTGCACCACACAAAGGAGAAAGTGTCCACATTAGAGCCAAGAATAAGAAAAATCACAAGAAAGAACACAAAAGCATTTAATTAGACTTGAATTTTATAAGACTTCAATGTTGTGAAGCCACAATTAAGATATTTTTACCATGCAAAAGTATAAAGTTTAAAGAAACCCTCCCCTCTCCATTGCATCACTATATCTTATGGTTTCTATACATAAGTCCATTACCCAGGTGGAGATTCAATGTAGTTAAAAGCACAGAACATTTCTAAAGGCTGCTGCATAAAGACATTTTACTAAAGTGTATACATACACTAAGAACAACGTATGTGCCTCCAAAGGAAACCTGTGAATTCCCATCCTTGTGTCACATTTGTCAGACAACACCAATGCACACTCTTCTCTCCCTCCAAAAAAGCTTGGTGTTTATACAAGCAAGGCAGAAAACTAATAACTGTTAGAGCTATGCACTGTAGGTAACGGAGAGCAGTACTGCAGCATGTTCCCCTCACAGAGGGATTAGCATTACTTGTGCTCCTCAGTGGCCTCTCCACTGAACGGGGTCTGGAGGTCATCAGATGTAAAGGTTATAACTGCTGTCATAGGTGGGAAATGGCTCCTTCTATAGCTAATACCTTTTTCTACATGCACACTTTCAATTCTGTCTCTGCTGTGTGAACAAAAGCAGTAATGCCCTGGTACAAGTTTGTGATAATTCTTAAAAAAAGAGAGGGAGAGAGAGAAAAGGGCAAGGTCTAATAGTCTTCTAATAGTCTTGTAGCAACACAGCCCCCAAAGATAGCACCTTGCTATGTTATACCATTCAGAGAGTAAACTAATGCTGTAGAAAGTTAAAAGTGTAATTTCAGTAGAAATACTAAGGCAGCAGCAGAAGTTAAGACACAGCCAGAGAGCTTCAACTGTTTTAATTCCCATTCGCTGAGGTGTGATCTCAAAGCAGGAGGTAGGGTAGGGGAGAGGCGGGCAGAGCTGATAGGGCACTTCTGTACAGACAGAAGGACTAGCTGCTCCTCCTCCCTCCCTCCTTTTCCAGAGATTTTAAACCCAGATTGCTGAACCTTTCAGCAATTTGTTTTACAGCACAAACCCAACAATGAGCTGCAGCACTGGGGGAGAAACAGGTGAGCAGCAGCAAGAAATGAGAGAGGGGTGGGAGAGGAATGGAGGCAGAAATCCCAATGATACCAAGGGTAATTGTGTAGAGCAACCACAGCCTCCAGGGTACAGACCCTGCCCCAAGGAGCTCACACTCCAGTCAAGGCCAACCACAGGAACTGGCGTGACTCTCACTCCACATTCCTCAGAAACTTGCCTTAACCAACTATGGAAATAGTAATTTCATGTACAACATGGAGAACTATGCATTTGACAGGCAGATGCTGAGGGCAATGTCCTGTTCAGCTTGAGGCCAGAGGATGCTGAAGAGCTCAGAAGAGCGAGGCAGAAAGACACAGATAATACTTGAGGAATGAAAAGCAGTGCTTTCTGGAAGGACAATAACCAGGGAGTCGAGATATAATCTCTTATTTTCAGGATATTTGCTCTTGTCCCAACTTATCAGATCTTTAAACAACATTTATGCACATATAAAAAGCTGTTCCTCTCCATTTATCTCTCTCCTCTGCCCTCTCCTGATTCTCTCTCATACTCTCTTCCTGAACCTCCCTTTCTGTGCCTGTCCTCCCCTCATGTGCTCCCACCACACAGAGGGCAGAAGTGCTCTGGAACAGCTGTATTTCCTCCTCACATGCTCCTTCCCCTCGCCCACTCCGGCCAGCTCAGCCTGCCTCGTGCTTCACAGCACTGGGAAAGGTGCACTGCCAGAGTGGGTCCCTCCACGGCAGCAGTGCCCTCTCTCCTGCCTTTATTGAAGGCTCCCAAGCAGGGCGCACTGTGGGCAACGTGCAGAGGCCAAATAGGCTCTGACAGGACCTCTTTTTAACATGGCCTCTTGGGCCTCCACACTGTGCTCCCAAATCAGACTTGAAGGAGCTCAGCAACGGAAGAAACAGAGGGGAAAGCAGAAAGAGAGTGAAAAAGGGTGTGAACAAGGAGCAAAACACATTGCCCATCCTCTGGAGGTCAAGACAACCGAGAACAGCTGCTTATTACAGCCTTCTCTTTGAGAAAACATTTCAAGCATAAAAGAGCAATTTAAAAGTATCTCACAGTGAGTTCCTGAAGAAGTGTACCTTAGTGCCAGAGCCAAGTGCTATATCACTTCTGTTCTAAATAATAAGCCTGCGCATGGCACGTGGTACCAGCTGAAGAACACCTACTCTCAGGGAAAGGATGTAGCCCTGCGCTGCACAAGGTGTTTATTAAAAGATGAAGCACAGCCATTACAGTAGCAGAAGCAAACAAAGGGGAAGACAAGCTGAAACTTTGAGACTGTTTGCTTGAGGTTTCCAGACTTGATGCCTCCAAAAAGCCCCTAGGAGCCAGCTCAGAGGACATAGATCTGCTTTGGTTGCCCCCACTGTAAAGCCTAACTACAAGGTCCATCTCAGCCTAACTACAAGGTTCATCTCAACATTCGCTGTAGATGAAATCACTTGAGGGAGGAAGGCTGCAACTCAAACTCGTACTTGAGAGAGTGACTGTAATGACACCCTGCTTGGGTGCCACTCATGTGGGCGGCAGCGTGTGCCATGACCCCAGCGTGGGTCTCCCCACCCTGCCATGCCAGCCAGGGTGCCACAGCAGGGATGGACATGGATGCCACCAGCCACCTCCTCGAGACGCAGGCAGAGGCAGGGTTTGAGCTGCCAAGAAGGATTGGGGGCTGCGTCCCGAGGCCAGCGCCATCCTCCATCCCGGGCACGCACCCAACCCTGGGGAAAGAGAGAAAGCGAGGGGGAAGCAGGGAGGGATCCCAGCCCTGGCTTCGGAAGGCAGGAGAAGCGCGTCCCAGCCCGAGACAGAGCACTCTGGAAGAAAAGAGAGAAAGAGAAAACAGGCACGAAGCGAGACCCGGCTCCCGCAGCAGGGGCAGCCGCTGCCCGCCGGCCGTCCCGACCCTTGTACCCGCAAGGCGCTCGCCCCGCGGGGCCGGGGGATGCAGAGCCGACCCGCCCCAGCGCGGCCGCCGCCGGGGCCCTGCCCGTCCCGCACAGACCCCGCGCCCCGTCGGGAGCGGGAAGCGAAGCCCCGTCCGCCTCCCCCTGGCGCCGGCAGCCCCGCGCCCCCTTACCGCGCTCCGGGCGGGCTAGGCGGCGGGAGAGGACAGCAGCTCCCGCCGGCGCTCCAGCCGCTGCGGCAGCCGGGACATGTTGGGCCGGGCGGCTATTTATAGCGGCAGGAAGCGGCGCGGCGCGGCTCGGCTCTGGGGCGCCGCTCCCCCGCCGCCCGCGCCGCTGCACATGCCCCGGCCGCGCTGACAGACCCCCCGGCCCGGGCAGGGGGTGTCCCGGCGTCACCCCCCCCGTCTCCCAGGGTGGCGGCCCTCGTTCAGGCAGGCCCGGCCCGGCAGGCGGAGCGAGGGTTTCCCGTGGGGTGGTCGTTCCAGGCGGCATGGGGGTGCTGGTGAAGGCCGTGCCCCCCGCCCGGACGTGCGGTCCTTCTGTCCCCGGTGTTCAGTGGAAGTTAAAGATAGTCAGATTTAGCGAGATAACCCCATTACAGGGAAGGGTTTTCAGGTCCCCGAGTGCTAACAATCTCGAACTATGAGTATCAGTAGCTTTTCCAGGGATTCATCCTCTTCAAACCCTCATCGGTTCCCTGGCTATACCCATTATCTGCATTGGCAGCTCTGCTTTCTGTAACCTGTTGGCCTCCATTGTACCTGCTGGCAGGGAGTGCTGGAGGGAAGATGTGCGCTGTGCCCTCCCCGGGACCTGCCCCGGCCTTCTGGGAAGGCCACAAACCCCAGAGGCCGTTAAGCGGAGTCTCCTCTCACCCCAGCTCCTGATGATCTATTTGTCTGCAGAGCCCTCTACACGCTTAATTTTCCCTACCTGCCTCCCATGGCCTTGATAGCAGCCAGCAGGGGAGGGATAGTGGAGCTTGGGGAATGGCAAGGCAGCAAGCAGACACACACAGTGGAGTAGAAATGTAATTAAACAGTGGGAAAGAGGTACTCGCTTTTCCCTTTTTAGGTTTGCAGTATGCCAAGGTGTGGGAAGGTCAATTACTCCTCTCTACATGATACCCCAAAAGGCATTTGTGCATCTCACCTCAATTAACTCACACAGAGATTGCTTTGCCAGATAAGCAATAGACTGTGCTTCCTTTTCCCTGTCAGCTAGACTAAGTTTTCTAGAAACAAAACTTCTGTTAATGTTTTTGGGTCTTGAACGGGCAGAGGGGAGCAAGGTTTGAAGGATGAGAACTGTGGCCTGAGTGCCTATTTGAGTCAATACGTTGATCCTACATGCTTTTGCCGCAGGAGGATTCCACATTTTGAAGGTATTTGGGTGATTTTTGTTTACTCCATGCATGAATGTCATCCAGCCTGGCAGCTACATTACACTGTCATATAAAGTATATGAAGTTAGCCGACAGGTGTCCTGAAGAACTCAAGTATACTCTTGATTTACTTGGAGCAGCATGTCCCAGCAAGATCAAAGACTGAGTAACCTGTGTGCTGAGCTAACCTGCTACAACTTACTTTCACGTTTTGACCAGGAGATAACCAGTTGCCCAAAGACACAGCATTATGGTGAGACATGCTGTCCTAAGAGCAATGGCATTACTGATTTGCGTTTAGTGTAAGGTTTCAAACCTTGCCTGGCTTTTATGTAGGTAATTTCTCTGTTTCTATGTCATTGCACAATTGGAGCATTAGAAGATGGACACAAAAACAGGTACAATTTTTTCTCTCTAGCCTCTTCTGACTCATGCACACAACATAGATCAGCTTGCAAGCAAAATTATGGAGCTCACAAACAGAAAAACTGCAGGTACTTTGTGTTTACTGTTTTTACAGACCTAAAGCTCCCTAAAGAGGGTCACAAATCCACATGAGGTTCCTAAGCACGACATACTGCATTTGGGTCATTGGTTAGCTGAAAAGTCACATAGAGGCAAACAGCTTCCTCCTGTCTACCCACTGGGGAAATACCATGTGATGTGTTTATTCCAGGCTCCATATGGGATAAATAACAAACACTGATACAGATCTGCTTGGCTGTTAGAAGTTGGGAAGACGTGCTGCGATGGGAGATCTGTGCTGGGATGAAAGGAAATGGTGACAGCCCTTGCCAGGAAAGAGTTCTCCCTTTGTGGGGAATCCACTGAATGACCCATAAGGCTTACAGCTAAAGCTGCAGCAGCTTACAAACTCCTTTGGACTCTTGCCTGTGGATCAGTCTGGCCTGTCACATGGTAACGAGTGAAATTGTCTTGTCCTTGTTGTAGATAACCCCCCTACAGGCAGTGGAACTCAGCAGGGCTCTCACAGTGAACATGGAAATGATTGCTTGCAGGTTAGCTGTTTTCCATAGCTCTGCTGATCTTTTGTACCTTGTCAGAGACCAAAGTACAACTGCTTTAAAGAACCTTTTGCAAAGCAGTGTATGACTGTCCCTCTTGCAGTTGGGATTTGTCTGCTAGAAAGGGAGAAAATACCCAGAGCTTTGTTAAAGTCAGCATCTGTGCAACATTCCTCTCAGAGAAGCATGGAAGACTTTGTACCAGTTTCACAATTTTTCAGGAAGAGAGAGAGGGAGGGAGGGAATTTACAACCAGGAGCGTGCCTAGAAGGCTGGAGGCTGAGCTAGACTTTGGCACTAGTAAACACATGAAACTATGAGGTCTTGCGGCTGGATCCAAGCATAGAAACCTTCTAAAAGTGTCCAATCTCGATAGCATTTCTGGTGCGCTAAACTATTAGTGACTTTAAAGGCAACATCTTGCATGCCATGATACCAGAAAACAAGCATTTTCAGGGAGGTAATGTGCTTCCTTTCTCCAATAGCAGCAGAATGTTTATGCACTTTGCGGGGCCTGTGTTACACATACTCTTTCACCCTGCTGTCCCTACCCGCTGTGGTTTGCTTCAGCTGTGGAAACAGGAACTGCTGAGTCAGCACGCTGATGAAACTCACGCTGTTTTCACACGTCTCTGGGGAGATGGCCATAGCAAGGAGGTTGGCAGCAGCTTGTATTTTGGAGAAAAAAAGAGTACTTAAATTGTTCTACAATTGCCTGAAACAATAATCTTAAATTATTAATCTTAAATAATCTGAGTTCTTAAAAGCTCTCAAACTGAAGGAGGCTTCAGAACCCGAGCACTAGTTGTGGGTGAATGATCATACCTGCCATATGCAAGCTCATAGAATGGTTTGGGTTGGAAAGGACCTTAAGATCATCTAGTTCCAACCCTCCTGCCATGGGCAGGGACACCTCCCCATGTCACCCAATGCCCTGTCCAACCTGGCCTTGAACACTGCCAGGGATGGAGCATTTACCACTTCTTTGGGCAAGTGAATGTCATTTTTCCTCACTCTGTTGATCAGCTCAACTATGTTTTACAAAGCCTAGATCCAACCATCTGAATAGACAGAATAAGGCCATCAAGTTTATCTCATCTGCCTGGTGACGATGGAGAGCAGCAGCCTGTTCTCATTACAGACTCATGCAGAGGTGGAATTGCTCTCTGGGAGCTGGTACAAGGTAATGGACTCTATAAATTCAAATAACCCCCTCAGAAGGGTCAGGTCTCCTGAACAGCAGAAGTGCCAAAGGGGAAAGAGATTTGGGGGTGACTGCATCTTTGAGAGCAAAGTACTCATGGTACAGTAGTTGAAGGTCAGCCAAAGGGAAGGGGAAAGTTAATTGCCAAATTGAGTAAAAAATGGAAAGAGAATCAGGCTGAAGAAGATGAAGATGTTCCAGAAAGCTATGCTATTATGGGCATAAATAGGGTGTTATCAACAGGCTCAAAGTGAATAAAAGCAGCTTTAATGGCAAGAAGATGGCAGTTAAAAGAGGGACACATTAATTGCTAAGGGTACTATTGCTATAAAAGCAACGCCTTCTCACCTAGAGATCCCTGTTATGCCTTCATTTAAATGACGTCTGCTTGCTTCAGCACCGCAGTGTTTGCACTTCTTTATTTCTCACACTTATTAGAGAAATTTAACAAGTGCTTGAGGCCTGCTTCTTGTTTTGCTTATCATGAGAATTACTAGTCAAAGCTCAGAGCCAAAATTTGCGTGTTAAAGGCAACAAGGCAGCAGAGATGCACATGCAGGTCACACAAATATTATCCATGTCCATCTCCCTGGGGCTGCTGGTGCTATCCTGGAGGAAAATTTAGTGTTAAGATTGCAGGGAGACACTACAGTGCTGTAAATGAGAAATTTAATTAGACAATATGTACCTTACACATTAACAGAGAATTTTCTTTGACAGTGACTGAGACAGCACATTTATAACCTCCAAAGCTACTGTTTTAGCAGGACACAGTTGTACTGACATGTTAAAAGGACAGTAACAGATGAGAAGAAATAGTCTGTTTGTAGGCAAAGGTACTCTCTATTCAGTAGATAGATACTGGTAATGGGATGTTAGTGGTATGCAAGAAAAATGCATTCACAAAGGTGAGCTAGAAACAGACAATAAAGATGACTGGGACAGTCTGAGTATTCAAAGCAAAGCAAAAAACAGATGCAGATGAACTGTCTCCTGAAGTGTGCTTATTGGTGTCTGGAGTACCATCTGTTTGGAGAGTCAGAGTACAATGCCTGGATTCTGCAACCTAAGAAAAGGAAGTTATTAGCTTTTATTTTTGCCTGGTATCACATCTTTAGAGACATGAATAGTTCATCAAGACTCGGAGCAATAGAAAGGCAGAAGATTTGCTGTGCCCATAAGACACATCAAATGATCACAAATAAGCATTTTCAAATAAATAATTTCAGAACTTTTTTTGAGCAAATGGAAGGAGAACATTGCAATGTGGTAGCTAGCTGTATATGAACGGAGCAGGAGAAGCAAGCAGGCAGACACTCAGATAGGTGGAATTCGGAGGCCAAGACCCAGATCTGCCTTGAGGAAGCTGGGGAAGCAGAACAAAGATACTGTAGATATTCACCATGAATCTTGTTACTTGATGTTTATTTTTAATGCTGATTCAACCACATGCTGCTCTAAGAGGATTGTTCTGTCAATTTTAGTGCCAATCACAGTCTCTCCAATTAAGTTCCAGGCACTGTTATGCTGCAGCTTAGCTCATCCTGAGCCAGGGAGCTGTGTGACTCCCTTCAAGGGCTGAGTGCAGAGAGCTGGAGCTGAAGATAAACAGATCTGCAGCAAGCGCTCCGTCAGCAGAGGTTTCACCCAGCATACATCTTCAGCAATCCTTTAGAGGGTTAATGATCATCTGGGGAGGCAAAGATTACCATCATCTAAACAGTAAGAGCTGAGCGGAGTGTTACAAGGGATCGATTGCCACAGACAAACTGCTTTGCTTAGGACTGCAGCTCACCAAAATATTGTCCAGCAAATGCTACGCAATGATGGAAGTATTGCACAAGTGCCCGATTTTCCCTATAGAGCCTTCCAAATGCCTGTCCTTTGCAGACATGACACATTCCTGTACAGCATTAACACAGTACTCATTATTTTATTAAACTCACAGCAAATTGTTTACAGCTGTTAGCAAAGTAGTTGTATTGGCTTGGACAACCAGCTGGAAAAGATGAGTAACTTCCATAAGCTGCCCCACCTCTCCTTATTTATTTTTGAGAAAAAATAGGCAGCACTGCTAGTATTTCCACTCTGTACTATTGAAACACACACAGAGTTGCTGCTCGTGCTGAGTATTTGCTCAAACCCAAAGCTGCTTGGCCAAAAGCAGCACTACTTTGTTTTAGCCACTAGAGTGAGCTGCTGCTCAACATTTGGGTAAAGTTTGGGCTATTGTTTGTGTTGCTCAGAAGAGGAGGTGTCCTGTCGTTTTGTCATACATAAGGAAAGCCGAGATCCACACCTTCCCTAGGAATGATCTTTGTGGTGGTGTGTCTGAGTTTAATGCTCAGGATTTATTTCAGCAGGGCAGGGGACAGTTTTCAGGGAGCAGAGAGAATTTGTTTAAGCTGTTTTACTGAGCAACCCAAAATTCAAAGCTGCCCCCAACATTAGCCATCGCTCAAAATGGAGAGTTGAAACCAACATTCCCGAAACAGAACAGGCTGAGTACAGAGATTATCTTGCAAATACCATCCTTTCTCCTCCAGCCTAAACTTTTCACTTAGGCTGCAATTGCAGAACATCACTGAAAATCCTGAACATTAATACATAATGAATGTGGAGTTTATTGTAATGAGTATTAGCAGGTAGAAATAAGAGGGCAGCAACTGCAGCATAGTCATTGGGATGCCTGATGGTCACAAAGGAGGGCTCAGTGATAAAACAGGGCATAAAAGTTCTCCTCTACAAGTCCTTTACCACGGACTTGGTAGTAAAAAATACCTGCGGAACCCAACTGGCTAAGGCTAGACCCTTCCCAGAGTAAGAAATACTACTCCCTCTTTGCTGCATCAAGAGTTGCTACAGGTAGAGTCACATATGACAGTCATTTCAGATTTGTGAATGAAAATCTGGTGCTTTATCATGGAGTTTGAGATACTTCTGCTGGCTACATCTTGTGTTTCAAGAGGAGTCATTTGTGACGCTGCCAATACAAAAAACACAGAGCAGATACTGAAACCAGCTTGAATGCTAAAGTTGGATACAGATTTATAGCTCAGCTAAAGCTTATTACATTGCTATTGATTTCACTGGAATTGTATCTGTGCGTTACAGAGTCAGACAGTCTTATTAATACATTTACATTTTTAATAAATGGTAAAATGGATCAAAACCTGGCTGACAGCCATTCAGCCTGCCAGTAAGGCAAGTGTTGCTTTTTAGCAACGAAATGCCACTGAGCAGCAGCTCAGAAGTGCTAAGTATGGAGCCTTACGTTTTATTATCCCTGCTCTCTCCCAGCAGGGACCGATTCCTGTCTGTGAAACTTTCAGAGGCTGGCCAGGTTTTGATGGTTGAGATGCTTTCAGATGCTGACCAGGCTAGCAAATAGTTTCCAGTTGATGTTCATCCTTGCTGATTTAATTCAATAAGGCGACCAGCAAATACAGCTAATGTTCCTATAATACAAACTAGCATAAATATGCCAAGGAGAAGATGATCAACCACCATCGCAACAAACTTCCATTCTTCTGCAGCCTGGGAAAGAAACAAAGGAGATGGCTAAGTCTCTGCAGAGCCATGTTGGTTATGGGATTACTTGTAATCTACTGTCTTGAATAACAGAAAGCTTCTTGCTGAAGTTCCACTATGCAAAAAATACTTATTTTCCTCTCAAAGGCAGGTCAGTTGTTCAGAAAGCCTAAACAACCTAAAAATTCAAGTTTCAAGCCTAAATTGGTTAGCAACCCTAGCAATTTAGTGAACAATTTCATTAAAAAGAAATGTTGAAAAGCTTAATTTTTAAGCAAATGGTTGCTTTTGAAAGAGAGTTTAAAACGTTGAAAGCAAAATGCTTAGTTTGGCACAACTGCCTTCTATTTTTCTGTTGCTTTTTAATTCCCATAGGATATCTAAGCAATTTCCATTAATTTAGCTCTAGTCCCTGCTTTCCATGCCTAGCATACACTCTAAGGTCTGGGAAAACCTTCTCTGTAGCTCCTTTAGTCTTTTTTCCAGCTATGGGACACTGTGAACCACTTGCGTTTCCACTGATGCTTTTGGTAGGAACCCAGCACTGTAAGAGTGAGCAGAGCGTGAGGTGCCAAGTGCAGCAGGGCTGGGATTTCCACCCTATAACTCTGCCTTACAGAGTGACGTGTACTGGCCTAAGGCACCCTCTACTTTTGCCTTAGTTGCCCCACAAGTAGAAGAGGCTGTTGTAATTTAGAGGTCATTGATAAGAGGTCACTATTTTAAGGTGTTCATAAGTGAATGCAATGAAGTGGCAGCCTTCAGAAGCCACAACCTTCCGTTTATTTGGGGAACTCGGCTTTTGAAATCCACTGGAAGTAATATCAACATTGCCCAGATGACACAAGCAGCTGGGCTCAACTTCCGAATGGAGCACTTGCCAGTAACCTGAAGACCCTCTTTGTAAGTCTAGGAGGAAGTGAAGCCCAGAGATGCTGAAGTTACGCCAGCCCTGCTGAGGGTAAGACTTGACCTGTAGAGAGATACAGGAGTCATGAGGAACATGAGACTACAGCCAAAGCCATTCCACATGCTCCAGGAATTTGGTCACAGGAAAAAACACCATGGCGTAAATCCTGTCCGTGGGAAGGAGGCGCATCCTTTTCAAGAGCACAGGCCAAATTATTGTCCTGGAGAACTCTCTCCCCATCTTCAGCTTAGCCTGCAGCTCAACAGCAAAGGGCTATGATCATTTAGAAAGGTGAAGTACCAGGACTGAACTACCCATGCAAAAGCTGCATGAGCTGTGATAATTGAAACAAAAAAGGGGGTTAATCACATTGAATGTGCTAGAAGGCAGCAGAGCTAGGTTTTCCTGGGGAACACTGCCATATGTGACTCCACACATATTTATCCTTTGGCTTGCAATGTGGAAAAAGTCAGTAATCAGAGTAGCTCATGACATGCTTCACTTGCAGGGACTACTTGTAGCATTCTGGAATAAACCAAAACCTCCTCAAAATTGGAATTAAAATTTGTAAGTTATGTTTAACACT
The DNA here is from genome assembly GCF_004027225.2 of Strigops habroptila. Lineage (NCBI taxonomy): Eukaryota > Metazoa > Chordata > Aves > Psittaciformes > Psittacidae > Strigops > Strigops habroptila. The sequence goes on along the minus strand of NC_044281.2, from coordinate 18,579,268 downwards.
TCTCAGGTAAAATGACCAGCCTTTCAGAGTTCAGCTTACTTCCTGGCTTTCACAAGTGACAGGAGCTTGCTTACTGCAGGGGAAGATGCCTAAATGGGAGACAAGAGGAATGTGTTTTGGAACTGGCTCACAGTTCTTGAAACTGCTTTGCTCTCACAGACTCTCCATCTCCACAGCTTCACATACCACAGTTAGAAAACTTTAGCACTGACACTTTTTTTCCTTTTCTTTTTTTTTTTTTTGGGGGGGGGTGGGGTGGGCAAGATTCAATTGCCATCTGCAAAAATTCTCTGTCGCTCCTTGTTAACTAAATCAAGGAGAGAAGACTGTCCCCTGCTAAAGTCAAACCAGTGCTTGGAGTATTTTTGTGAGGCAAGGATATTTTGCCAAAAAATTGAAAACAACAAACCCCAACAACAACAACAAAAAAGGTGCAGCAATTTGAAAGCAAGAGATGAATCATGCTCAAAGAATGCCTTACATTACTGGCTTCTTGGTCCGATTTCATCGTTTCTGCAATGTACTTGATTCCCTCTATAGCATTTTTCACATCTGGATTTTTGGTAAGCGGGGAGTAGAAGTTGACAGGCACAGAACCTGGCTTCCCAGAAATTTCAGAAATATCAATATCTTCTGCAAAAATGTTTTTGTCTTGTTTATCCCTGGATGGTCGTTTCATTGTAGAGAAAAACATGATGTTTGGGATTGTGTCAATAAAGATCTGAAAACAAAGAGGGAGAAGACAGCATTTGCTGGTCTGTGGGGCTGTGTTACAGATGCAGCTGTGTACTGAACAAAGGCAAGCCTCTCTGGTCCCAAATGCTTCCCGCGCTGGATCCACTACAGATTCTCTCTGAGTTTGTCACGGCCCGTGCCTCAGCCTCACTGAGGCTTTTGTCAGCCTTATGTCCTGGGGCAGACGGAGTCACCTGCAGGCCTGTCACGTTTTTTGGAAACCATTTCCCCCTGCCATATAGCCAACATCTACCCATGGAAGGGTGTGTGATGCCCTGGAGCAGAGCCTCAGCTAGTGCAAGCTGACAGAGCTCTATCAATCTTATCTAATTTGGAACATATTGCTTATGAATCTGTCTTGAAGAATGGACTACAAAGGATCTCTTTTGGCTACTTACATTTGACTTTGCTATTACAAATGCACATAAGGTTTACAGTAATCTCCTTTGGAGTAACAGGCTTGCTGCCAGAGCATTTTTAAGCACATGGAATGTTTGTCTGTTGAAATCTCCCTTCTGCAGGGCTTGTTTGTGCTGCAGAGTGAATCTGATGTAAGCAGCAGCCTTAAAAGTATAATTACAGACACAGAGAACAGTCTCCTGTTCATGTCATGGTTTAATATGAACCCAGGCATAATAAAAAAAAGGCAAGAATGACTGAATGGCTCCTCTTTGGTACTGTCTCCCTAGCAAAGAACTTGTAATGACAGACACCAATTTTTTCTACATCTTGTGGTTACCATTTAGACTACTGTGCAAAGATCTCCTTGCTTCCCAAGGACTGCAGAGCAACTGTATTTACTGGAAGAACACAGAGAAGATCATAGCTTTTGCTATGCAAAATGGGCTGCTGAACACAGACATTCCCGATGGCCTTTGTGCTCTGCACTCACGCTGGATGGCAAACTTGGCCACTGGCAGGCAGCAGTGCTTTGCAGTCAGATGAAGAATTAGACCAGGAAATGTAGCCTGAATCCAGCTGGACATTTTCTTTTCCCTGTACCTTCGGCTGCCTGTGTTTTGCCTCATCTGTTTTCTCTGCAAGACTACCCCAGTGGAAAGTTTTGTTACTTAAAGGAGCACTTTAGCAGTCTTGCTGACTTTATGCACAGCAAAGTAGTAAACACTGGCTCTTACGCCTAGAGAGATTTAACATGATGCATTTACTTCTCCAATTCTTGTTGACTTTTATTAGGAAACCTGCCAATAAAATATGGAGTGCTCGGTGGAAACTAGGAAACATGCAAAGCCATGGAGCTCACCTTCCTGACCCAGTGCGGCATGGTGTGAGTGCTTGGGGAGCGGTGGTGGGTGTTGATGACGATGACCGTGATGATGATTGAAGCGATGACAAACACCATTGTAAACAGCATGTATTTGCCTATCAGAGGCACTGCACTGGAGGTGGAAGGAATCAGCTCCACGATGACCAGAAGGAACACAGTCAAAGACAGCAGGACAGAGATGCTGAGAGTCATTTTCTCACCTACCATGAAAAAGAAAAGAAAAAAGAAAAAGAAAATACCATTGCTTCTCTTATCATTCAGTACAGACAGTATTGATTTGAGAAGATAGGACCACTATTCACACAAGTACATGTGTGTTCATCTGGAATGCTACCATCTCTCCCAGCAACCAAAGCATTAACTAGGCTGGACAAACCTGAGTGCCTAACATAACATCAGCTCCAGCATTAAGGTGGGAATCACCAGCTATGACTGGGCTGAAGTACGGGTGATGGATATGGAAAGTGCCAGGAGCACTTCACGGGCTGTGCCTTTTGAATGATGAAATGTGTGCACCTGATTAGTGCTTGCTCCACAGCTCCCTGGGGGTTCACTGGCTTTACTGTCTAGCAGGCTCATGCTGGGCTACATGGGCAGACAAAAATCACATCTGACACCAGAGGTCAGACTCTATTTGAGATCTTCCAGTATGTAGGATGTCAGAAATGAACCACAAAACATGATTAACACATCCTGCTTTTCTATTCAGTTCAACTTTCTATAAAGTTTTCCACTGAAAAAAACCACAAAACCCAAACCCAAAACCCAACCATCAAGTATTTTGTAGAAGGTGCTTAATTAAGTTAAGCAGTATGAAAAGCTGACACAAGGTCAAACGAATGAAGCAGAGAATGACTGCAGAATGAAACAGTCAAATGGCTGCAGGGAGCAAGAGCTGCTCAGCAGCGACAAATGAGACTGAATAGGCCAGAATACTCTTTGTACACAAGATAACGTGTGTGAACATGTAAGTTCTCTGCCCTAACACAGTGCAAAAGGGCCTCAGTCACCCATGTGCTCACTTACTGTGTGATATACTAACACACTAACTGCCTACCTATGGCAAATCATAAAAATCAGCCAGCTAAATCTTTATTTTGCAGAAGTTATCTGGGTAGCTAACCAGTTATTTCTGTGGGAAATCAGCCCAACTTATTTATACCAACAGCTTCAGCTTTCAGCACTTACTCTTTATTTGCAGAATGTTTAGAGCCATTGTTTTGAGCCGAAACGTCCAGTTTCAGTAAGTGCTGCCCTTTGAGTTGTCTGGTGATTTCAAATACTGAGAATTTCTCAGAAACTTGTTAGAAGAGCCATTTCTATGGCAGTAGAATGAATAAATTTACATACCTGAATCTGTGGGTAGGTAGAAAACAAATCCAGTCAAAAAGGAGAAGAGCAGACAGGGAATGATGACATTCACAATGAAGTAAAGAGGCAGGCGCTGCATGAGGAAGTGGTAGGTGATGTCCAGGTAGGGGGTGTCAGGGCAGCAAGCGTAGTAAACCCAGTGCTTCCAGCCGCGGTAGTCCTTCATCACCCACTCCCCACTCTCCATGAAGTTACTCAGATCTGGGCGATCACTCTCCTGACAGCAAAAAAATTACAAATTCTGAACATTCGATGTTCTGAACAAAATCAGAACTTGGCAGTCGCTCAGGGACAGGGCTCCCAATAACTCAGGCACTTCCTGCATTTTTGTGAACAAACAACTCTTGTCTATGTTATTTTGCCTTAGAATATCATCCTCTGCACAGCATTCAACTAAATATTTTACAGAAACAGTTAGGGATAGTTGACTAAAGAGAAAGACTGATTAAATATTTACAGATAGGAGACATACCTGAAGGGGCAAGGAAAGAGTCCTTGGAAATGGAAAGTCATGAGCAGAGAGAAAGCACCCTGCCACCCTCCCCCAAAAATGTCAAAGCACAGACAGGTAGGAGACTGTTCGGGCAGAGGAATTATGCATATGCAGAATTTTAGAAGCCAACCCATGAAATTTTGTGCTAGATCTACAAATAGGGCTTTCATAATTTACAGGTAGCACATGCTTGCTTTTCAGTCAAAACAAGGTTATATTCCGTTCTAAATTTGAGATTTCTCTACAAACATATTCAGCTCTTTTCTGCTTTTCCCAATTACAAGCTCCTTGCTTACCGGGTTAATAACAACCACTGTACCATCATATGTCCAAGTTCCCAACTTCATACTGCAGTTCTGCTGGTCAAATGGGAAGTATGTGACTATAATTTCACAGTAACTTTTGAAAATAGCTGGTGGTGTCCAGGTGATCAGGCCTGTGTGTTCCAGGAGGACTTTGGTGTATTTAACAATGGCAAAATCACCATCTGCACTGCAAAAGGAACAAGGACATTAACAGCAATATGGGCAGCACAATTAACATAGTCACAAAAGGATTTCTCTGGCTGCAGACCAACTGGTCCTCCCACTGTCATCGTGCCTGCTCCTGGAGAAGCTTGGTCCGAGGCATGGTACTCACTGGCCCAGATGCTGTGGGAAAGCGGCCCCGTTGGGCAGCGCTGCCCTCCCTCCCCAGGCAGCCGGCACCCCTTACTTGTTGTAAAGCACAAGGTCTGGCCGCCAGATATCGTCTGAGGGGATGCGGATTTTTTTCACGCCACCGTAGTCATCTGGATTCCACTTGAGGTTGACATCTGTCCATTGCTAAAGAGGGAGGAGTTCAGCCACTGAGAGCCTCTTCCAGCACTTCTGGGGGTAGTTTGAGTACTTCCTAGAAACAAGCACCTCCCTTGCTTTGGGATATGCAGGTAAGCATAAACATATGCTGTTGAGATCCCCAGCTAAGCTTTTACATTAACCAGAATTTTGGTTTAAGAGGCTTATAAAAAATTAATATATATACATATACATAAAAAAGATAAATATACCATAAGTCTACTGTTAGAAATACAATACAAAATGCTTTTCTTAAGGTTCTTTAGCGTCTAGTGCATTTTTTTCTTGAGACCCCAGAAAGAAGAAATTACCTACTAGCTGACCCACCTGTCCAACACAGCAGTTAATAGTTATTTTCTGGCTGTGTCCCATGCGTTCATTTGAAACGGATGAAATGGTCAGCAATATTTATAGTTACCTGTTTCAGGCGTACATTGGTTGTCACAATCTGATTTACTTCATCCTTAAAGAAAAAAAAATAAAAAAAAGGAAGAGAAAGCAGTAGCAGCAAACATCAGGATTAAAGGAGAAAAATGGTTTCCTTAGAAAAATGACACCATTTGGCACTATCACATAAGCCAGCAATTCATACTGTACCACACTAATAAGCTGAATGAGCTGCAGCCCGACAGTGACGACGACAGCGTCCCGATGGTCCTCCACTGGTCGCACAACCTTGTTGTAGTCCTTGAATAAGTCCTCAACGAGGCGAGTCTCATCTTCGTAGCACAGGGCCAGCCGAGCTGCAGAACAGCAGGGGTGGCATCAGTGAGGTGGGACAGAGAACAGGCTACAGCACCGTCAGTCCATGGTGGGCATGAAGGAAATGCCATCAACAGCCAGCGGCTGGTGGAGTCCTGTGTGACTCCTCTTTTCAGGTGTGCACTATGTGCATTGCAAATACTGTCAGCAGGGGTAAGTTCCTATCTGATCTGGAGGTCAGTTTAGGAGTAAGGCAACAACAGTGTCCAGCCAGGAGATGAATAAAAACAAATAGCCATGACTGTGGACATCTAACTGAGCATTAGGAATCTTCCCCAGGCCCTCCCAACCCATGAATGTGCTTACATGCAATATTTGTGGACTGCTAAGTGCAGAGAATACCCATAATCAGGGATTTCTTATGTTGTCTTCTCCACCTTCAATTCCACAGACTTGCCTGTAACAGTAACATTAAAGGACAGGCCCAAGCACAAGAAGGCAATGAGGTGAAAGCACCATCCAGACTCCTTGCATTTGAAGTCTAAGCAGAGCTCTTCTCCATGACGAGAGTGGCTCAGTCTGTGCTTGTGGTGAGAGAGAAGGAAACCATTCACCATGTGGTCTCATATTATTTCCCTCTCCTCAGGGAAGGTCTCAACCTGTCCTTGGAGAGCTCTGCCCATAGACTGCTCAGTATGACTTGGCAGTGCTATGCAAAAAGCCTTGGTAAGAGCATCACAGGTGAAAATGGCAGGTAGCAGCTTTGCTTCGTGTGCGTTGTACTCCCAAGGGGTGAGGGCTCAGGTCCCTATCTCACAGAAATGCAGATGAAACCCAGATAGCCTGTTGCAGAACAAGCAGGCACATTCATGTGCTCAGACTGTAGCTGCTTCACTGTTACAGAGGAGTCAAGCAAACGGAAGGGAGGTTTTGGGATGTTTTTGTGTGCACCCCCTCTTTCAGGCAGTGAGAAGGAACAGAACAGCTGAGCCTCACTGCAAGCATTTTTGGCAGATTCAATCCTTGCCTTCCCCTCTCTCAGTTTGAATCCTGGGCCATTGAAGTCAGCAAGAATTTTGCTGCTAACTCCAAGCTAAGCCAGGATTTCCCCTTGTTTCCTAACTGACTTTTCGTCAGCTCCTTTCATATAGTTGAGCTGAGATGCCAAGGATTCTGTCTTGGCCTTGTCCTGCCATGAGATGGTATTAAAATACTTGGATGCCACCAAGAAAAGCTGTCTGCCACAGACAAACACTGCTTGCTTCACCTGAGAGGAAGCCATGCTGGGGTGGGCAGGAGTCATCTTTCAACTTTTAAGTTATGATCAAAGCATCATATCTAAGTCAAACTCTTGGCTATGCTTTATTAATCCAATCAAAATCCTTCACATGGGTACCTTTTGGTGTGGCTTGGTAGGAATTTAGTATACTGCTTGAATTTAGTGAAAAGTTTTTAGGATCACAAAATACTCATTCTTTCAGGGGACCATTCAGAAATAATTATCCCTCTACAACGCATACAGCTGCAAATCAACTCTACTTCCTTGTCAGTAGTCCCACAATGTAATGAAACTTCTTGTAATGAATTTTTACATTTCAAGCCGTATTTACTAGATCTTTTCACACATTTGAAATACATGTAGCACTAGAGTACATGCAAGCACGGCAGAAAGGTGACAGAAAGACAATTAAACACAAAATCCTCTTACTTCAAAATATCTGGTATCGGAAATTACAAGTATCTGAGCTGTTACCAGTGCACTCCAAAGCTCTCGTTTAAATGATTTGGTGTGTTCATAAAACCTTATCAGCTGCTCCCAGCCCACACATTTGCCCATACTGATGTATATGCAAAGCCCTGGTCCTGAACACTCAGGAAGGAGCTGACCCCTGTTCAAAGCAATGACTAGAACACCTTTACCTGCAGAGATGAGGAGGAGTATGCGATGGACCTTCATCATCCCAGCTCCCACTTGCTGCAGTCACACAGACAGATGCACGCACAAAGCGCCTTTGAGGTCTCCTTAGAGGAGGGCTGTGCTGCCTCCTGCCAGGGTGCTGGCGAAATATAGCCACTGAGGTATAGACTTACAGCACCTGTTTTTGGGAATGACAGCTGAGAGCCACTGCGCCACCGGGCTGGAAACAGGAGAACAATGTGTCACCAGGCAACTATCTCCTGGAGTTTACAAAAGGTCATTTTCATAAGTAACAATGTCATCATATAAAGAAAGAAAGAATTATCTGTAGAGTAACTGAACATCTTGGTGAGATCTCAGAAACATCCCAAGCTGCAGACCCACCCTTTGTGACCACAGCAACTTCCCAGATTTGGGATTTTGTTTCTCTGAAGGAAAACAGAGCACAGTCATTTATTTCTGATGCATGACAGACTGCACACAGGGGTGAGGCTGCTCCCTTTGCTTCACAGATGGATGAGCAATGTTTGAAGAAGTAGTATGTTCAAGGGAGATTGATCTCCTTGAACCTACTGGGATTTTCAGAAGGTACTCGATAGAGTTCTCCCCTTGAAAGCTGTTAACTAACCTAAGTAACCTGAAGAAAGAGGGAAAACCCTCCCATAGATACCTATAGACTTACTGAGCTGTGATAGGCAAATGGTAGGATTATGATTGGTTTCTATAGAATGGCAGATCCAGTGGATTCCTGCACGGCATGCAAGTGCTTGCACATTATTGTTATTTTTATTGATTATTCCATAGATCATCTGGAAAAGGAGTGAAAAAATGGCGTGTTTCATAATAACAGTTATTCAGGCAAAGAAAACAACCAACTGTACAACAACCAACAATATATATATACACACACGCACACACACAAAATCACCTCCTCTGAGCTCACCAGTATCATACAATTGAGGTAGATGGTTCTGTGAAATGCTCAGCAGCATGAGAAAAGCAACTCCATCAGTTTCTAGGAGAGATGAAGCAAACATAAATCGATCATGTCCTGAGTGCTCCCTGCAGTTCTGGTCCTCTGGTTTCAAAAAGAGGCTTGGAAAAGGCCCAGGAGAAAGTGACTGTGATATCCATGGTACAAACCACCTTCCATACCCAGAACTGGTAGTATGAACCTTCAGTTTGGACAAGAAGCCAGAGAAAGAGCTTTGTTGGGGTCTGTAAAATCGCAAATGGTCTGGAGAAGGCAGATTTGGATTCATTCACTGTCCCAGTGCAAAAAAGTAGAGGGCACTGAGGGAAGCTTAGAGTTGGGAGGCTTAACCAGGACACTCCTTCACACAGTGTGGCTGCAGTAGAACTTGGTGCCACAGGAGTGTCTGGTTGCCAGAAGTGTGTGTGTGTGTGTGTGTGTGTTCAGAAAAATTAGTTTGATAAATTAATTTCATGCTATTAAATAAAAAACCTTCTAAGAAGTCTGTCGCAGAACTCACAGAGTCACAAGTCCCAGGAGGCTTGTGGGCTGGTGTCCTGGGGATATATTGCCTAATGCTTAAGCTGTTCTTCCACTTTTCCCTGGACATGGCACTAGGTGACCTGCCACAACCATTCTTACATACTGCTCCAAATTTCCTTTCCAGAAAACATTCCTCACAAAAACCTTGCTTAGCTTTGCCTCTGGGTGACACCAGACATACTTTCTACTTCTTCTGGCTACCCTCTGTGCTGTCAGCCAGCTGCTTTGGTGTTTCATGCTGGATGCCTGTATTATTTAGTTATTTTTAAATCAGTCCCCATCACTCACCCCCTCCACTAACTCAGCATCCAGCCTCTGCATTTACATCTATCCTCCAGTAAAAACTCTCCATTTACACAACTCTGGCCTTGTTCCTGGCCTGTGCCTTGGCCAACAGCTCCCATTGTTGCAGCTATCTTATTTCAAACAAGCGGCTGGCTGCTTCCAACCTTTATCCTGGGCTGGGCAGCTGCCGTGACCAGCGGAGATACAATTGCACAGAAGCATTGCGGGAATGCTGGCAATGCCCCTTCCAGATCCTCTCATGGCCTCTGAAAGCATTCCTGCCCACCCAAGGCAGACAGGTTCACTCTGAAACAGATGGAGGAGAGTGTTACCACACTCTTTTGCAAATTATAGCTCTTGGGTAGCATAAGTTTCTGTCCCCCTCAAATAAAGGTCTGTCTGCTTGGAATTGTCAGGATCCAGACAATGTAGGAGCCCCAGAAAGTCTGCAGCCTTAGCAAAGGGTTATTTCTCCTGCAGCTGAGCTGAGCACAGCCTCCCAACCTGGGAGCCTGCTACTGCCCACTGGCTGGGAGTCAGAGCTCATGCTGGAAGAGGCAGGAGCAGGTATTTGGAGAAGGCCTTTGGGGAACAACAGCCTGGCTGCAAGGAACGTTCACTGGCAGAGAAACAAGACTGCTTCCTCAAAAAAAAATTGAGGCAATCCAAGCTCCTGCGGTTAAATATGGACAGAGAAGTGAATGCTGCCTGTTGTTAACAGTGGAATGTGACCTGTCATGACCGAGGTGAAAAAGCAAGGGGAGGGGACGAGCTGTACCAAGTGCCCGAATCTGATCCATTGCAAAGGGTGTCTTTTTTTCCTTCAGAGTGTTCAGAGATTTTTCTTGATAAATATTTTATTCCCACACAGACAAACCCTTTTCACATCTATCTCGACAACAAGCTTTCTGACTTGGTTTATGAGGCCCTCCCCCGACCTCAGAAAAATCCACTACCCACTGTGCTAATGGCAGGCCAGTCTCACTCACACTGACTGCAAAGAAGCAGAACTCACCGCTTGCTGAATTTTGGGCATCACTTCTTCCATTCACATCCCAGGAACAAGTGCTGCCAGGGCTTCTGCTCGCTCCAGCCTGAAGGAAGCCAGCCATGAACAAGTACTACTGCAGGTCTCTTTGGCACATCATAGATATCATAGAGCCATGTTACAAATGCTTTTGCCACAGTGAGGAATGCAAGATTTTCACCAAAATCTTTGTCACAGAATTGCATGCATAAATGCAAGGCCCAAGTAGGAAGAGCAGATGCAGGAGGCTCCCATGGCTGCAGGACCTACATGGGGAAGCAGAAGTGAAGTTAATAAAAATATTAGAGAAAACATAGATAGTGCAACAGGGAAATTAAGGGCACAAAAGCTGAAAACCGACAGTGTTCATTTAGGGTTTTTTAGCTTCCAAATGCTGTATATGCATTTTTTAATGCATTTTGGTATCAGAAAAATGGCGTTGTTGGTGACAGTAGATTATGGCAGCACTGGATAAGAGAAAGCAGATGGCTAGAGAAGTAATTTGTGAATTTGCCCATGTGTTTGTTACCAGATTGCCCCTAGTTATAGACAGTATGGCGCACATTTCCCGCTGGAAGCCATCTCACACGAGCCTGGCCTCTCAGCACTATTGCCACCAGATGGCAACAGATGGCCAAAAAAGATGCGGTGGGCACAAGACGGGCATTTCAGAACGACCCCAAACAGTCCCTAGCAAGGGCAAAGCAGGGGGAGTAAATGTTTTCGGGAAGAAATGCATTCAAAGAATTAACGACGGTCTTGAGATGCCGATGGACTGTACTCCCCCTGTTTATTCCAGAGCTCATAAGAACATGCTAAGCATTAATATGCACACCAATACATATCGATGAGAGGATTTAATACCACCAATCAAGAAATTCAAAGTTGCAGTTTTCCATACTGAAATGCACCTCAGCCATCTAGCAAATACATTTTATCCTCATGGATGCCTGTAGCAAACTTGTTTTCAGTGTATCTTATCTTCGTTTTCTATTACACAGGCCAAAGGAATTAAAAATACTGAAAGCTCACTCTAAAGTGGTGATCTTGACCTCTGCAGTTACAGAGGTTACATATAGTAGACATGGTGTGCATTTATCTAATCAGAAGGATGCTTCTGAAAAAAGGACTTGAGTCTGGAAAGAAAGAGCAAAGAAAAGGTCCACAGTCAAATAGGGAAACCGCAACCACAAAATACACACTTAGGTGAGCAGCACAAGTATTAACCTACTGCAGGTGAGGAGAAACACTGCTCCCCTTTAAACAGGCATCGCCCTCACAGTCATGCTGCTCACACAAAAATGGCACCGGCAACGGAGACTCAGTTACCCAGCTTGAGTGAGGCAGGTGCAGCAGTGAGAATGGAGACCAGCAGTAACTGAAAACACCATCGGGTGAGATGACAGGCACAAGCTAACCAGTGTCAGAGGAATCAGTAAGAAGGTTGCAGCGACATACTGCCTTTCTGTTATGGAAATTCCAGGAAACCAGTCCTAGAGCTGAATAAAGCAGTAGTAAATTTAACTCCAGCTATCATCCCTGAGAAAGTTGTATCTAGGGCTCCTATCTGAGTACTAGTGCTTATCTCTGGGACCTAGGTGAGTCATGCTGGAGAGCCAAACAAGACAACAAAAGAGGACAAGTCTGTTAGATGCGAGGTGAGGTTTGCTCTGCCCTGCTCCTGCAGGCCACGCTTTCAGCACAGCAGCTTGTGCGAGCCGTGCTGGAATGGCGAGGACAGCAAAGGAAGAGCTTTGCTGGTCCATCACCCCATGAAGACTTGCCTGCACATCAGGACTCCTCAGATACTCTGCTTCTGTCATCAGGAAGGTTCCATTCACTCTTGGATGCAGCTAGGTGACTGCCCTTTCCCAGCAGCACAAGTCATCAGCTGGAAAACGCATTCAGTCCGGCACAGCCCATGACTACCTACTCTGAATGTAGTCTGCAGCCACCAGGCATGAGTTTTCTCTCTGCAGATGCAGAAAAACCCCACAAACCACAAAAGTCTGGCAGCTGATTGTACACCTGGGCAGAGAGGGTGGCCTGGGTGTCAAAGTGGGCACTGACAGCTCTGCCACATCCTGACAGTGGAGACATAAAGGCAATGTTTAAACAAACGTTGGGCACCAAAGTACTCTCCTGGGAGTGCCTGCCTTTAGCGATGGCACTATATAACCATATTACATTTTGAGTACATATTCTGATGCTGGTTTGCTTTTGTAAGTACATAGCTGAGTTACTACCAGTGCAGAAAGTAAAGCCTGGCATTGCCTGACTTCCTGCAGTGCATGCATACGATATCATATCATACTCATACCCCGTTTCATGCATTGCCTTTCAGGACTGGAACCACAGGCAGCATTTAGCCTGAAGTATATCTCTGGATGCACACATTTACGTGTTTAAATACACATCTGTTTTTAAATGCAAGCAATTCTCCATTGGAGTAACTGCAGCGCACACTGTTCCAGTTTAGCTTTACATAAAAGCAAGCTGCTTGTTCAGCTCCTCTGAGGTCTGACACATTTTGGCCGGTATTCTGTTGTTTAGAGTTTTCCTGAAGACAGTTGAGGGGAGCTCCACTGCACAGCTAGTGGAAAGAAGAGCTGGCAATTTGGGAAGTATGTTTTACTGCTTTGAAGCTGCTGCACTCGTCAGCTGCTTCTCTAATCCAGTTCACAGGGAGGAAAAAAAACAGATGGTGAAAATCACGTTTTAGCTCTTAACTGACACAGGCTCTTCTCTGATTGCTGGCCCATAAAGGCATAATTGACTACAACTCTTTTGCAATGTCACCACTCCCAAACACAAAGGCAATTAACTCCTGGAACATGGAGCACTCCATGGCACATTCCCCAAATAGTCCTGGCTACAGGATGAGAGCACAAGCATCCATCCAGACATCATCTGCTTGCTGTGGAGTGCCCACGTCATGAGGCAGGTGAGCTAAACCATCCCACATCACACCTGCAGTAAGTTTGGTGATCCTGAGAACACCTCTGCAACCCTGGCGAGAGCCCTGGGATGCCTAGCTGCAAGGTGCAGATTCTCTCATTGCTAGTATTAGGTGGGAAAACATGTAGAAACAAGTTTATTTTCTTTTTAATTCTGCAAATAAGCCGAGTGGCAGAGCACATGGACCTTTCACACACACCTCTTCCCCTCCCTGTGCCCTCACTGGTCCAAGAAAACACTTAACAGAGATCTCTGCAAAGCATCCCTCTCACCTAGGGGTACAGTGGTTGCCTTTAAAAAGTCAACATTTACCTCACTCTGCTATCTGAGCCATTATGGCATTTTAAAGCAGGAAACACCATCCTCTACCCATGCTGTCCATTAGCTCCCAGGGACGGATTTCTGCTCCTATGCGTGACACACTTGGACTTGTTGATGTGTGCTTCACCCGGGACTGACTTCATGCCAGAGCACACACTTTTATTGCTTTTGTTGGGATTTTTGCCAGCACACACAGAGCATTTTGTTGGTAATTAGTGGAAAATACTGACTTCTTGGTTCCTGGTCTGTAGCTCTCACTTGTCACATCAATTTTATTTTGCCTCCTTGGCAGGTTGCGAATCTTTGCCACATTCCTTTTGTGTTGAACAACAGGGAACTGACAAGCTTGTAAGTTTGTTATCAGTGTAACTGATAACACAGATGAGCAAAACCACACCCTCCACTCAAGAAACACCTTCAAAGTGATAACTGAAGTATTAAAAAACCCCTTTCGGAGTATATTTTTGCAGCATGTGGTAGCTCTGGGTTACGGGCTTGCAGCATCAAGGCCCATTTGGTTGGGACAACATGCTGGGCAGAATGTGGAAGGTCATTCCCAGTTCTCTGACAGCCCACACTAACTTTGTACTCGGGGTTACACATGAAGCCAAATTCCACATTTCCCTACTCACCAATATGTGGGATTTAGCAGGAGTTCAAAACACCACACTCAAGACAATTGGGGGAATATCCTGGTAAACACCCAGCACAGCAATGTAAATGTAACGCAAGCAATGCAGGAGCTGAAGCACTACAGGTAGCAGCCACCTAAGAGAAACTGGTGTTGAAACACAGAGCAGAGTTCCAGCTTAGCGATTCTTAACAAAGTCTATTTTTCAGATTAGCCTACTTGTGAAATTCATCCTCCTGGCAGCAAAGGCCACATCTACACTGACTTGCCGCACGGCTCTTACGTTTGCATTTTGTTTTCAAGCAAACAGTCTGCATTCACATACAAAAGCTTACAGCGTGCTGAAGTGTGACATAAGTGGCTTTGTGGCACCAGCAGCCCTTTGTGTCTAGATGATATGTGCCATTCTGTTCAGCATCCAGCCAATCCATACCACCTTTGCTAAGAAACAAGAGAATACTCCATCTGACCATTTTCCTTAATCAGTTTTCCTGGCCGCTTAAGATAATCAACTCTGAAAACTTTACAATATCTTTCCTTTCTTCTCTTTCCGTGCCCCCGGCACTTGCAGGACACTGGTGATGCACTGGGATGGGTATTGGGAGGGATGTTACACACTGACTGCTGGCTCTCCAGGGAGGTTACGACCGCAGCAAGAGCCTCATTTCTCTGCTCCTGGTGTACTCGCATGCCAGTGAATAAGGAAAAAAAGAAAAAAGAAAAATCAATGTGTCACCTTTTGGTACGCAGACCACTGGCGCCATCCAGCAGACATCAGCTGAGAGAAGATAACATTTGCACTACTAGGTTCTTCTTAGTATCTCTAAGTAATTACAGGCAGACTAAGAACCAAAGAGGGAGGTTTGGGCCATTTAAATGACTTTATGATGCGGACAATACAACTGCCATGTACATTTCAAACATTCACCAGCAGACAGCTTAACTGCCTTCCATCCCATTACACAATTAACATTCCTACAAGAAGTGGGCAGCTGTAGGGTGGGATGCCCCACTGAAACCATGCTGGCCTCTTTCAGACCACTAAGGGTGACAGCTACGAACAGTGGTGGTACCCGCACAGTGCTGCTGACCACTACCTACCAGCAGCGACAGCTGCTTGGGAAGCTCTCAGCTGGCATCTGTTAGGTGAAACAAAGCATTCGGTTTGTTACCCTCACCTTCCAAAGCATATTTGCCTCTTCATTTGTGATATGGAATGGAGTCTTTGACTGGAGGGCAAGGAAGTGTTAGGAGGTGGAGTTTAGCTAGGTCAAAGCTCACCCTTGAAGTAACAGAAGGAGACTTGGGTGTAGGTGCGTTGGCAGATTAGTTTTCTGTTCTTAATTAACACGATTAGCAAAGTGACATGATGGCTTAGAAGTGAGGCTAAACATGATATCACAGCTGCAGATGGAAAGGGGAACATTAGCGGAGGTTTTCCTCCCACCAGCACAAGAGAAGGAGAATGTCAGATTCCTCCTAATGCCGGGAGAGATTTTCAACCCAAGGACAGAGACCATGGAACAAGCCAGCCCACACTTTCCATGGCAGTACATCCAACTCCTTCTTTAGCCTTCTTCACTGCCAATATCATCATCAGGGAATGCTAAGTTACTTCACTGTAACTTCAGCCAGGCACTTCTTGATTTACATTACAGAGAGAGAACCTCAAAGTAAGCCACGGGCAGACCACAACTCTTCCTCCAGTGAGGGGGCATGAAGGAGCGGTACTCAGCATTGCACCATATTTGAAATTATTAAGAACGGTGAGCATCTGGACTGCTGCACATCAACTATTGTTTGTTATTTTATTTTTTTAACAAGATTTAAAGCCAACGTATCCACTGTATTCTGACACTTTTGGAAATGATGCGTTCCTGTGAAAGGCAAGTGTATGTGTTGGTTGGGGAACTACTTCCAGGAGAAGTTCACAGTTTTCTGTGAGGAAGTGATTTGCATGTGTCATTGCAACTCACCTAGGGAACTGTGTGACAGATGCTATGACTCCTCCTCATGTATTTGATTATTGGCCTCTGCCTACTTTCAATAAAGGTGCTCAGCTGGTCTTTGAATCTGTTTTTGTGAGGTAATTTGTACTGCACCATATTGGTGGTGTCTAGCCCACCTTGCAGCAATCCCAGTGTACCTGAATTCCAGCAGTTTATTGGAAGATGTCATGTGAGAGTTATTACATGGAAAAACAACATATGTCCGGCATCATGATGCTGGAGAACATGAAAAGGGATAAAAGAACAAAAAGCAATTAAAGGAATTTCTCCCCTTCCCCTTTTCAAGAACAGGGTAGGTGCTAGAGATAAGCAGTGAGCAACAGCATTGTGCTAAGTTCTTCTGGGTTTAGTGAGTGATCCTTCAAGTAGGCTTTAGAATACACCACTTTATGAATACTAATCTACAAAATGAGTAATTTTAATAGTTTGGACAATCCTATTTGCATTACTGGCACAGTAATAAGGCATGAAAAGAAAAAAAAGAGGCAAAGAAAAAGCTTAACATTAGAACTCCAGGCTTGATAGCAAGAAACAGAAATTACAGGCAACATAGTGCTTGAAAATGAATCCTGGTTGGCTGCCAAATGCATTTTTCAAAACAATGCCTAATTGCCTCAGGAAATACATCAATCAAAGACTCCCAAAGGCCTAAGAATCATTTGCTCCAATCCACCAAGGCAGAGTAGTGATAAAGACCTGAGTAGCACAAGGAGCTACGTATGTCCTTGAGACAAAATCCTTGCATGAGAAATAGGAAAGGGTACCTAACTAAAAGCTCTTAAACAAATTCCTTGAGCAGCTCATTGACATCACTCTTGGGAGAGATTCAATAAGAAGGAAAAAAAAGCTATTCTGACCATGAAATCATCAACAGACATTAGAGAAGCTCACGAATCGTGCTGTCCATATTGAGATACAGAAGGTGACATCAAGAAGAGTACCTATGGTGTGGCCCAGATCCCATAGAGAGCAAATCAGGCTTGCATGAAGAAATGATCAGTCTGTGCAAGGGCTCTGGAGAACAGTATAACCTGAAATGCCCATGACCAGAGGCAGAGAAAGAGCATGCTGAAGAACTGAAAATGAGTTGAATCACTTGATTCATATGTAAGGCTTCTTCCTCTCAGCACATCAGCCCGGGGTCCTCAGATTCTGTTGGAGGTAGCGCTTACAGCACCCACCAGGCCAATGCTGCAGAAGGGGGACCCTGAGGAGATTTGCTGGAGATACAAGAACAAGCCCTGCACCCATCTTCTCATGCTCTGCTCTCAGAAGTCCTCTGCCATTTACTCACGCTCCTGCTAGCATGTGATTGAAGCAGAAGCCGCTCTTGCCTTACATGGTTTGCTCAGCAACTGCTTTAATCCACAATGTGTTTCCTAACCCTCCTTCCTTTGCATTACATAAGCTTTCTAGGGCTGATGTGCAGTTGCTAAGCAGTAATTTTGCATGACTAAAAAAGAAATCCATGATTGCTAGGTTCACTAAATGTTTTTTCCCCTTATTGCAATATAATTATAGCTATAATAAAAACATTGCAGAATGTTCATCAGCATGCAAAAATTAGGTCAGGAACAGAGCAAGCATATCATATATGTCTTTCAGATGCCTTTACTTCTCCCTTTGCCATCGGAGGGGGAAGGGCAGGAGAAGTTTGGTATTGCATAAAATCATAAATAACAGGTTTTTCCATTCTGTCAGCTAATCTGGCACAAACAGAAGTTCGCATTCTTGTTTCAGAAGGCAGCTTGCTTCCCTCACTGCAGAGCTCTCCTGAAGCCCTGTCAGAGGCTCCCTGCCTACAGCCACAGTATGAAGCATTTTCCCCTGTGTCCTACAGTCTGAAACGGGGATGACTGCATCCCTCTGGCGGGGAGCTGGTGGCAGACCTGCCCTCATCCAGGGAAGGAGCCCTGCACCTAGGCTCAGGACAGTCACACTCCCGCGGGGTGTCCCACATGCCATGCACAGCGGGTCCATCGGGAGGGAGGCTGGACCAAGGGGCACCGTGCCCAGCCTACCTCCAGCTGGGACATCTCTTGCACCATGTTGCAGAGGCCTGGCTTGGCTGATAAGAGGTCAAGTAACCCTGTGCTATGCCGCTGGGCTGATTCACTCCTGAAATTGCCACAAGATTTCTTCCCTTTTTCCATCCTAAAGCTCCTAATTATGCCTCCAAGCACTGCCCTAAATAGCTTTTCCCCCAATAGTTCTGATATTAAATTTTTTTGGACACACATTCTTAACAGTTAGTCACTGCCTCCATAATTTTTAATGTTTGCCTTCCTTTTTCCTTGTTGAAGACCTACTTTCCCTCATGCTCTTTACAAGTTCCCTGACTGCTAAGAACTACTCGTACTTCTCACCAGTGCCCCTCATTTCTTCTTTAGAAGTCCAAGGAAGAATTTTTTCCCAGTTTAATCCCTTCTTTCCCATCTTTTTGACTGTGGCCAACTGCCTTTTGATAAGATGTCACCAGTGAGGTGGCTCCAGTGTCTCTGTCCAGTCCCACATTGTGCTGTAGACGCATACCCACGGCACTAGGGACAATAAGGCCAACTTCTAAACTAGACATAACATCATGGAAATCAATTCCTTCAGAGAACAAATCAACTTAGTGATAACCCTTACTTTTTAGAGACCTAGGTTATTTATTGCATTGTCATTTAACTAATAAATACTAGTTTTCTGCATTTAAGAAAATGGGTAAATGAAATTGAAATAATGTAATTGCTTATATGCCCACACAAAGTATTTTCCTGGTTAGCAAAAAGAAGTATCAAATTCACTGCAGAGACTACATTTATTTCTGTACTATCTGCTTTAATAGTTACCACTCAGGAAAGATCAGAATTTCATTAGGATACTAACAAACCCAAGATTAAAATGGAGGTTTTGCCTACACACTAAATGAAAAATCACAATTAAAGAGATCAAAAAAAAAGTCACTAGGTACAGATTCCGGGAATTCAAAGTCAAGCAAGTACTTCATTGGGGTCCTCCACCCCATGTTCCTGTCCCTAATGCAGCACACAACCTGCCTATTTGGGCAGGTTGTCCAAGGAAACTGTGAATATCCCACCCCTGGCGGTGTTCAAGGCCAGGCTGGATGGGGCTTTGAGCAACCTGGTCCAGTGGAAGGTGCCCCTGCCCTTGGCAGGGGGGGTGGAACTAGATGAGCTTTAAGGTCCCTTCCAACCCAAACCAGTCTGCGATTCTGTGATTCAAACCCAAGAAACCCATGCTTTGTGGGGAGGGATTTGTCCTGCATAGGGCGAGCAGTGTGATCAGCAGACACTGTCAGCCTGAACTATTTGAATATTGAGATTATTTGGTGAAAATGAAGCATGCTTATTACACCAGGACTTGGCTGCCTGACCCCTAAGCTCCTGTGCCTACTAGCTGCCACAGTTGCTCATTAGGGAGTATTAGGGAGGGGGTGTACAGGCATTGAGAAAAAGTTATGTTTCTTGAGCTGGGCTTTTGGTTGTTGTTTACCGTAATAAGGACAGTAAACAACAAGTCCTTATTACACCTTATTACACGCTTTATTTTCACCAAGTCTTGTGTTCTAGTGAGATATGAAGGAAACTGGGTACCAAGTGATGATAAAGCTTCAGAATATGCTTAACACCAAATAATCTCAATGTTCAAATAGTTCAGGCTGACAGTGTCTGCTTGGTTTTGGTTGATTGGCTTTTTTTAGTTGGTCAGCGAACTGACTGCTCTTCTCTCAGTGGTGGGTCCCCATTTTAGGTTTTCTCCTTTCCTGCGGTAGCTTCCATGATTACAGTCACTTGTTAAACTCTGCTAGAAAAAAGGCATCTCCAGCAGGAGACAGGCACTTGGTAGTATCTAACAAGTCCTGTTTGCCCTGCATGCATTGGAGAAATTGACTATCCCCAGGGCAAATCTAGGCTTGCTATTTTGGGTGTTTTTTCTCTGTCTCTGATCTAGCTTTGCACCTCTCAGCAGCCATTGCTCTTCTAAGTGCAGTTGAAGGCACCTGTAAAGCAAGGGGAGCAGACAGTGTTTGCAGCACCCATCTGCCACTGCACCGAAGTGGAGGTGCTGGATATTTCACACAAGAAGAAAACTTAATTATCCTAATTACCCCTATTTACTACAAGCTTCCTGTTATACACTTTAGAAGTGGGACTTCACCAACCTAATTCAGGCTGGCTTGCACAGCAATGGGGAACAGCAGGCGCCTTTTGTTCAGGTAAGCAGAGGGCTCCTCTGGCTCACTGGGGCTGCTGAAGGACACAAGGTGCCACCACCACAGCCAGAGCTGCTGAGGCTGAGCCATACCCTTCCCTGGCCATGGTTCATATCAGCTACCGCTGGGTGCTTTGAGAAAAGGATACTTTTGCTATAGCTGGTTGTGATGGTATTAGGGACAAGCACATAACAAGTAATGCACGCACTGCAGAGCAACAAGTGGGTCAAACGTGTGCGTGCAAAACCTTGCCAGCATTATTTAGAAACCTCCTGGTCACAGACCTGGTGACAGGAGCGCTGCCATGCCAATGAGCTGAGAGCTGATTGCAGTGACAGGACACTGCAAAGGGCCAGCCAGAGCACCTGTAACGTGCCCTGGAGGGAAGGCAGGAGTGATGGACTGTCTGAGGACTGGGATACACAGGGCCATTAGGCAGCACAGGAGTGAGGAAATGCATTGCATGCTGTCAAGGCAGCGGGGGTAAACACAGTATGTTTAGGAGTTGGCTCAGAACAAGGTAGCAGTGAACATATGTGGCTGCTGGAGAGTGCAAGGCAGATGTGACTGGGAAGCATATGGGCCATTGCTCTTGGGCTGGGAAGGGGGGGCAGACATACAAGGCTGTGGTCAGAGACATAATTTTCCAGTTGTGCCAATTCATTGGGATAAAGTGATAATGCACACTAATTAATACAGGAGCTACAGCAGCAAGTCACTTTTAGTGCTATAGAAGATTAAAAACCCCCACAAAAACCCCCCAAAACTTTATATTCTCTCAAAGCCTCCCCCTGCTCTGCCTCCCCAGCAGCCCCCCAGCCTAGAGCAGTGCTCCCCACATGCTTACCAGCATGCACCCCAGCTTCATCCCTTCCTTCCTGGTATCTTTCAGTCCCCACTTCTAGGAGAGCTGCCTTCTCCTCTCCTGGCCAGGCTATTAAGGAAGGGGGTGGGATACAGGGAGGCACCTTATTGCTGACAGGAAGGGTGCACAGCTGGTTGTGATTGCTGGGGGATTATTCCTCCTCCTCTGGGTGGTGTTTGCAGGGCAGGCCAAAGCGCTTGCACTAGAGTTGAACACTTCAAGCACAAAGCAAGTGTTCTGTGATGTATTTGCATTAGAGATTCAGTGGTGTATTCACCTACTCTGGGCAGCTACAACTGTGTAATGGTAAACAGCAATTCCAGTTCATTAGGTAATTATAACAAAATGTATGTAAAAGATGAAGTAGTAGATGGCTTGAGAGTACTCTTTTGGTTTAAGAGTTCTGAAGTATTCTTGAGAGGCACCTTGGACAGTGAAGAAAGACATTTTCAAACTAAAGAGGAATCTATGAGACCTTTAGCAAAGTGTCAGGCTCCAAAGTATTTAGATTAGAATGGTCTTGCCAGAACCAGTAACACCTAACAATTTACATTGGTTAAAGTACCAATGTAAATAATGAAACAAACTGTATTTTTGAAACATGTCTGTTAAGAAAAGATAAATAGCGTAACG
This sequence comes from Strigops habroptila, assembly GCF_004027225.2. NCBI lineage: Eukaryota > Metazoa > Chordata > Aves > Psittaciformes > Psittacidae > Strigops > Strigops habroptila. The sequence continues at coordinate 18,557,464 of NC_044281.2, read as the reverse complement.
TTAGAGTTCTAAAAGCAAAATTTAATAAATTAATATATGCATGCCAGATAAAAATACAAAATTACAATTGAAATAGCAATAATAATAAAGGAACACAGTTCAGCATTGCAGATTTCACTGCAACCACCATAAACATCATGGAGAATTACTTAAAGTAACATTTAAAGTACACATTTTGTTTCTGTTAAAAACAAATTACTACCTGATGAAAAAATTGAAAGAAACCCAAGAAGAAAATCAGCCCCCAAAGTGGCAGAGAATGATATGAAAAGTCAATAAACTGCCAGAGGCTCCATTTCACATAAGTCAGCCGCCTTTTTAGTATCAGAAACCAATTACATAGAACATAAAAGCAAATTCACAACAGGTTTACACGGAGAAACATGCTGAATTACAATCACAAACTATCCAGAACAAAGATGCTGCACCAGTTCAGTTGTTTTCTTCATGGAATGAGTCTCACCAGAACAGGGAGAACAGGGAGCAAATCATGCAATAGCTTTAGGCTTTTCGTTTTTTATTTTAACATGATAAACACCCAGGATTACTAGTACTGGAAAGTATGTGTTAACCTTTTTCAACATCAGCTGAATGGCACTACAGAACAACAAAGAGTTCCTTCATTTTTATCCTGAATACATCGAAAGCTCTAGCAAATATGGAATTCAGCGACAAGAGCCATTAAATTACTTTAAAATATTCCTTCATCCATAGAACACTGTTGCTTCCTTTTTTATTACAAAACCCCCAAAATATTCAAAATAAAATGTCTTCATTTTTTATAAGCATCTCCACCACAAGTCTCTGATAACGGATGTCATTCAACGCAGCCATCGCATCCAGCTCTGGGGCTCTCATAAGAGTTGGTCCAAAAACTATGCCCAGATTCTCTGCACTCATCAGATTTTCCTTTTCATGGAGTGTTACTCTGTAAAAAAAGAACGGTATTTTTCACATTCCTTCTGTGCCAAACTGTGCCTGCATATGGTTGAAAGCCAGAGAAACGGGACAGAAATGTTTGTCTTTTCCAAAGCCTATAAGAGGATGCTGTTTCCCGCGGGACACATATGGAAGGATCAGGTGAAAACACTCAGAGGCTAGTGACTGCAAATGCTGTGCAGGTTTACGGTGAGTCAGGTGTCTCGGTCCTCTACCGTGCACACAGACCTTGTTTGTTTGCAGGAGGGATCAGCACTCTGTAGTGAGGGAGGGGGCTGAGGGGTGAATTCAGACAAATCAGAACAATCTTGCTTTTGCTCTTTATGGCGGCACCATTCAGAGGCCACTCCTATGGAGAGCCGACCGTGTTTGTCATTACTTAGGCAGTTTTATGGTCACTAGAGATGCGCTCCTGTGCCCACCCAGGTGGGATTCTGCCCAGGTTTCCCTGCTAGCATGGCTCCATGTGGCCATACTGCTTCTCTCTCATGCATATGACAGCAATGGGGGTGAAGCACATTATACATGAATTCCCTGCCTTTATTCACTACAGGCTAATTGTGCTAAACTGGACGCATGGTTCCTCTTCAAGACAAATTATGTCCTGTGGTGTGTACTAAAAAAAGTGAGTCATCACTTTGGGGCAGCTTTGAAACCACCAGGGTCCCACTATAACCCCATTTGCATGGCAGTCTGAGCAGGTCATTAAACCTGTGCTCTGACAGGCCCACTTCCACTCCTGCCTCTTCTGGGGTCCTCAGCAGCTGCCAAACAGCCGAGCCCCCAGCGCAGGGAAGCCTCCCGCTGCCTGGTTCCCATCTGCAGGAGAGGAGGAGGTGGAGACGCCACGTCCTGCTGCTCCACAGGAACCTGACCTGTTCAAAGCTGTGGGCTGAGGTCCTGCTGTGGGGCAGGTTTGCAGGCCACCTCCTCAAATGTGATCTGAGAGAAGAATTATACCTACAGGATAGGCCTCCTCTGCCGGGGCTACCGCAGAAACATGTCTGCTCAGCAAATGCCAGAAGGGTCAGTGCTGCACACGATGGTCTCTGGGGTCATGGGATGGTATTTCCTCATGTGGGCTCCGAGGCAGCTTGTGCTCTCCTATGCTGCTCTACCTTAGCATGTAGAAGGCAGGTTCCCACATGGGGGGGGCAGGAGAAGACAGCCTGCCTGAGGTGTCCTAACACTGAGTGTCCCCATCGCTCTGCCCACCACAATGGGTGCAGGAGACACAAACACGCCTCAAAGCCTAAGCTTCTGCTTCGTTTATCATGGTGAATTGCCTCGTTCAACAAAACAAATTTAGATTATTCAAATGTTTTAACACACACTACAGTTTAAAGAATCCACAAGGATTCCCAAAAACAGCTAAGAATGCAGGGACAGCAACTGGAAGAGTCTGGCTAAGTTATTTCTCTTCTCACCATTGTGGCATCTTGCATTGCACGAACAAATCCTCTGGTATACAAAAAGGATTCAAGATTTTTCTTCCTTTTTTTCCCCTTCTGCCTTAATTTTTATTTTAAAACAAGTCAGACTGATGTTTCCAAGCTGCTGCATCTTCAGTCTGTAACTATTCCAGACAAAAGAGCTGCATCTGATTACTTGAATTCAGCAGCAAGACAACAGCCTGTTGAGCACCACAGCTCTTTTTAGCAAATGTATTAAAAGGAAGTTTAAAACCAAGTGAATTTTGTCACCCTTCCACCTTATCATTCACCTATACCAGAAATACAATGAGCAAAAGCAACTTGCTAACTACAGCACTCTTGAACAGGGTACGGAAAAATTAACTTCACACTTCACAAGCAGTAAGGTGAGCTTTTTTGTTCCTGTGTCTCTCATCTCTGTGTCTGTTCTAAAACATCCATTAGAAATGTCATTGAAATAAATGGGCGAATCAGGCAGAAGCCTTGTAGCTGAATTTTGCCTGAGGCACTTAGCAGAGTCAACATATTCCTACTTGTAGAAGAACTACAAAATGAAAAAAGCAGAAGAGAGCTTAAAGTATTTTTCTAAGGAATGGGAATAATTCTTATATATTGACAGTAAGTTCACGTTACTCAAGAAACTCAAATGGATACCCTAACATGCCGCATTGATTTTTTTCCCTGCTTTCCTGAAAGAAATAGAACCTGTGCTCTTGCACTGGATATTTATCCATTGGTGTCTAACAGTTTTTTAGCCCACTGACCAACCTCAGTCATGTCTCGAGGAGCAGGAGAAACCTCAGACAGAATTTATGTTCCTATGGTTTTGAGAAGGTGGTAGGTGGAACAAGGGGCTCCATGCTGATGAGGAACGGCTGGCAGACCTCATCAGATGTGTGGCTGGAGGGCAAATTAACACTGTGCCAAATCAGGATCAGCTCAAGCCTAGTGTATGCTGTCTTTTTTAGGGTGTCGAGGATGACCAGGGTAGATGAGACTTAGCAGAAAAAAGCATCAGTCTATAGCCACCAAGCTGTATTAGTTACCTGCCCAGGGAATGATGACTTATTCCCAGAGGTACAAATGGCTTCTTTACCATAAATATTCACTGTAACCTTGAACATAGAGCAAATATCAGTAGGATAAACCCCAGTGTTTGGGTATTTGCTGTGGTGCAGACTATCATTCCCCACCACAGTCCAACTGCAGTATTTGGTGGGACTTGCCCACACCTTTCTGGAGGTCCTAACACCGACTGAGCTAAAAATGAGTTCAGCTTAGAGTTCCTTCCAGCCAGCCCACCTACCTCTTCAGATGCGCCATGAGATACCGTAACGTTTCACAGTGTGCAGGCGGCAGCAGCTTCAGCGCCTCATGGAGAATTTCCAGCTGTTCATCCGGATCGGTGGTTTCTGAAACACAGATGTTCAACTGTCACCACGTGTACAGCCAGAATTCACACGCAGAAAGACAACGGTGGCCTGCAGAGAAGATAGGGTCTCACAGCTCTGCTGGATTACCGACTTCCAGAACCTATCCAAACTTCATAATGGAGGATTTGCCTGTCCAAAAAGGCGCTCAGAGCACCGTCAGGACGTGACTGGTTTTGGACAGAGAAAACTACCCGAAGCAGACAGCACTCCACTGAAAGGTTCCCTGCAGCCTACTAAAATAATCCCCCCAGCAATCCTTGCTGACTGGACTAGTTTTGCACAAATAATCTACAGGTGCAACCCTGGGACAGCAGAAGATACTGGGAAGCTTGCCATCAGCATCTTTGGCTGTGTCCATATTACTTCGAAAGAGCCTTCTCCAGAGGAGCAGTGAGGCCAGCATCCAGCCCTTGTCTGCTACCCATGGCTACCTCACACCTTTACAGGTGTGGCTGGTGTGACTGCTACACTGCAGAGATGCTTCAGGCAGCCAGGATGCTGGGGGGAGATGTTCCAGCTGGGCTCGCTGCTGTGCTCTCAGACTCACTGAAGGTGGCCTTAAGGATGAGTGCTTATCAGCTTATGAAAACACTCAAAATGGACACCTCTATAAACATAGACTTATCTTACTTTTAACCATTTTCATAAATCACCTTCTCCCTGGCAACATAAAACCAACAGACTTTAAATGTCACTGTGAAGTACCAGGGATTCATGCAAGACAAACAAAGCGATGTAATCCAGAATGCGTGATGAAAAGGAAGCATTCCTGGTGACAAAGGCAAAGAAAAATGTAACCATGATCACGTAGAACCATGCGGTCATGTCGTAATGTGCAGTGCAGCTTCACTCCTGCAATCCTTACTAAATAGGGCATGCAGGGTAAGAGCTGATGGGACAGCTATGAAATTAATAGGCAAGTGCCGCACAACAAGGAGAAGAAAAGAGAATGAAAACCAGGAGGAAAATGTGTTATACTTACTTGCAGACTCTATAAACTTTGGGTAGGCATCGTATGTGATGAGTGGAATTGGCAAATCCCTGAAGTACAGTTTAAGTGCACCAGTGATAATATTGATATCTTCATACATATTCACAGAAATATCAGCTTTTTCCCCATCTGTGTGGAGAATGCACTGACATTAAAGCCTTGGAAATGTAACCAGATGTAAAACAGCATTCAAAAGAAAAATAATAACTTGGTTAAGCAAACATTATTAAAAAGGACACAACTCCAGATTTTGGCTTTTATAAGCAAAACAGTTACTGGGCTGTGAAATTCATCTTTTCAGGATGAAAACCTCAAGCATTTTATAAAGAAATGTATCCTTTCTTCATTTCAAATTACTACAAAAAATGCAGTTTATTTTTTAAAAGAAAACCTGCCTGCCTGATCTAGCAATTTCTATCTTGTATTAATGTGTGGAAGTTTAGCTATTTCAGAACACATTGTGTTGCCAAACAGCACATTTTGTCAGCGCTGAATGAGAAATCAGGGGAGTCTGGGAAAAAATGTAAAAGAAAGAAAACCAACTTAGTTGTTCCACAGCCTCCTCATTTTATAGGAAAAACACGTGTTCACCATTTAGCTACAGCGTACTACCTACTCCTGACCACAGTGGACACACATGCAGAACTTGGCTTCTCCAGCACATCCCCACCCTGCTAACGTTGCAGAGGAGGCAGATGTCTGAATAGGTCCAGTCCTCCGGAGAAACAGGACAGAGAGCTTCCAGCATGGATTTTGGCTTCGTCTTCTACTGGGATAGGGGGACTGCAGCTGGAAAGCCTTTAATTTCCCCACTGTCTTTTCTCAGAGAGAAGAGTTTGTTCCCACTGACCTTCTTTTAGACTGTAGTAATTCAAATTTTGTTTGCACTATTGTATTCATCTTATTATTTCGGAGCTTTCATCCAGAAAGACGGATTTAAGTTGCACAGCCCTCTTCAGGCACTTCACCACTTGCCCTCTATCCCTCCCCCACCCCCTTGAGCGTAGCTTTATTTGCAAACTAGGGCAGTAGTTCAGAAAGCTTTGTCCTTTCCTGTGCACATCATTATTGAAGCACAGATACTGATGGAAGGAGAAAAGTAGATTCTGGTAATAAAGGCCAAAAGCAGATATGCTTTTCTGATGGGGAGACTCCCCTTCTGCTAGCACAGCCGCCGGACTCCTTCAGACCACTGATGCAGTGGAGCATGAGACAGACAGAGGCTGTGCAGAAAAAATGGCTATATTTAACACATCAGCACAAAGTTTCTGCATGCAGGAAAGACTGTACCTCTGTCAAATGCCATTTTGACATCTTCGATAAGATCACTAAATCCTGAGACTCTGTACAGTCCTTCGGAATTAAGACCTGCAATGAACATTTTAACAAGATTAAAATTAGTCTCAATTTTCCAGTTCCCTTCCATCCAGTTCTTCCTTTGCCAGGTTCTTCATTTAAGGCAGAAAAAGCAGACGTTTTAAAAGCCTTATCAGAATGAAATCTTGCCCTGGCCTTTTAACCCTGACCCTTGCACTAGCTACCTTGGTACATCAGCACTAAATTATGTTTACGCAAATGATTTCAGAGCTGAAGAAACATGATAAACCAATTACAACCCATTTAAAAATAACTGAGATTAGCATACTTGATGTTCAATCATTATTTCTGAATGAAAACAAAAACTCTAATCCTAGAAAAGGATACTCCATGTGGGCTAAGGGACCCAGCAAGAGGGAGCACATCAATACTAACCGCCTTTGCTTTAGCACATTCACTTAATTTTTCTAATAAAAGTGTTACTGGAAAGATAGGTGCCAATATATAACTATAAAGCAGTAATTGTCCATTAAGCAATTCCTAGCAGCGTCTATAAAAATTATAAATGGGTATGAACCACGAAATAATGCAAAGTATAATATTAGCTGTGCAGGGTAATTGGTAGTCTTAAAATGTCTTGTGCAAACCTGTTTCGAGCAATCATACATTCAGCAGAAACCCAGATGACCCAGATCAATCTAAATGGATTATCAGTAAAGCAACCTAAGTCCATTAACTATGCCTTACCTCTGGATTCAATTTCCCTAATGCACATATCCACTACCATTGGTCTCTTAGTGAAGTGTGCTTTTACTAGCGTTGTGAGGTCACAGCTGTACACTTTCTTGACATGCTTCAGATCTGGCTTGCAGTCATTTGGGACCATCTTGGAACACTGCTTGTGCACATTTAAACCACAATCTGAGAGAAAAATTAAAACATGATTAGGCTGGTGTTTAATGAAAACGTATCCTGAGGTCGATACTGTGGAGTACACACAGCTCTGGCAGGTTCTGACTTGGTCTCACAACTACTACTTCTGTTGAGACCTTTTAACCATCAGGTGCGTGGGATAGGGACAGATCTGAAGACAGACTTTCTACCCCAGACATTTCCTCTGTCCCTAGAAGATCTAACACAAAGTAACAAATTTTTCATATGGGTTTTCAAATCAGGATCTAAGGGTCAGTTATGTTCCCTACCACTATTATACATGCTGCTGACATGATTTAAACTTTCTTTCCAAATTGCTGAGGATTTCCTAACGCTTACAGCTTTAACGTAGTCCTGGACTACGGCACTTAAGACACCTCCTGGGAAGCTGGAGGGAAGGAATGGGTCTTGGAAGGCTACAACCCCTCTGCAGAACATGCTGAAGCCTTTCAGGGACTCTTATGCTCTTGCCAGGTATGGTAGCCCATGCATAGCATTGCTACTGACACGGTCCCTTCCCCAGCTCAGAGGGGGCTTGAAAAACAGACACAGGGGTCACCCAGCTGGTTGGTGGTTTCTCACTACCAAGCAGTTTACAAAGGACTTTGCGAAGTCACAGCAGCTGCAATTCTGATGCCATTTCACAGGGTGTGCCTGAAACAAAGTGTTGGCAGCTCCAAACCAATTCTATTTACTTTAAAAATTACTTAGGAAAAATTTGTTGTGGTTTTTAAAAGCATAAACAAACAACTCCACAGCTTTATTGTAAACATACTAAGAATGAGATTTAGTTTAAGTGAAACTTAACTGACATCAGGCTATAGAAAAATGTTTGTTCTGTCTAGGAAACCACTCAAGGCATAATGCTCAGGGTTTGGGACAGAAAATTTTAGAAGAACACCATCAATTATAGAGCCAAGATGGGAAGAGCAATACAGTCCCCTGTAAGCTAAGCCCTCACTGTGATCAATGCTATCAGGCTGCAGGCCTGTGTAAGGAGCAGCCTCCTCCACTGCCCCCAGTTTCTACTGCCATTTCTCCTGGTTTGCAATGCAGACTCACATGTGCCCTGGAAATAGCAACCAGTGAGAAAGGCAGCACTTTGCAGTTAGGGCATTTACCACACTTTGACATGCACTCAGTATACACTGAGACTCCAGTTCTGCAAGCATTTCTGTTCCTCGCTGCATTGCCACTTGGAGTCCCCTGGATTTCACAGAATTAAGGGCTGTAGGAGATTGAAGGATCAACACCTTGATGAAAACCTGTACTTTCCTCTCCTACTGCAGTACTGAGCTTGTATAGATTCCCTTCATATTCTGTTCCTGCTGATTTTGCCAATACTTGTATTTTCATTAATGCTCTATAGATTATTTGACTTTGTTCTTTCCAAAACAGTAAACCCCAGAATTCATCACTAAATTGAATTTCCACTAAGTCAGCTGCAGTGAGCTGCTAAAAGCACTTTGTTTACTTAGCAGGCTTGTAAAGCAACCAGCTTTGTCACTTAGGATCCTCTGTAAAACATCCAATCTCTGGTTGCAATTAAAGTTCAGCATGTCACCTTCAATCAGTCAAAACTTGCACAAACCCCAATCCAGATGAAATGGGTGATTAAAACTCTCTTTAGCTATTTCTGTGCACGAGTGCCTCCCTTCCTTGTGAGGAGTGGTTAACGTACAAGCCAGGGAGGTGCAAATGCTCCACTTCCCACCTGGCTGTGATTTTGTGTTGTGAACCTCACCTTGGGCAAAGCAAGCAATGCAATACCTGGCTCCCTGCAAACAAGGAGTACCCCTGGGATACATGTCACAGTGCGCCGTGCTGGAGCCCCAGGCAGTGGCAGGCTCAACTGCTGTCCCTCCAAGTGTGGAGAAGTTCAGTTTGGCCACTCAGGTTCCTTCAGAGTGTTTGCTCAGTTGCCTCATTTGTGACAGAGGGGAAAAAGTGGCAGCCAAAGCACTTGCTTTCACCAGAGCACTTACTTGAATCTCATGTTTAATCAAGTGCTCTTGGACCTCAAGCTGCATGGCCACACCAGTTCTTCATGCACAGCCTCCATCCTACCTGGGGTGTGGAAGGAGGAAACTCTGAGCCCAGATCTGTGCCCAGTGCTACATTTTGTCTGAACTTTGAAAAACCAGGTCCCTCTGTGCCTTAAACCAAAATTCATTGGAAATGTGAGCCGAGCCCTCTAGTGACTCAGTGCTTCACCTGTAATGTGGGAAGGAGAAGCTGTTCTTGCCTCCTCTGGGTCTTGTAGAAACAAATTCATTAAATGTTTGTTGAAATGCAGAGGAAAAATCACTCATCTTTGGTGTAAGGTTTGAATACTGTGCTGTTAGTAAGACAGCAGTTTTAACAACAAGAAGCCAAAATACTGAGTAGGTGCTATTAAGCAAGTAACATCCATTCTGCTTTCAGAATGAAGATGAAGTTGTGGAGTAAAAATACTAAGTAGACAAATAATTACAGGCAACGTCTTAACACACACAAGCACGTGCGCGCGCGCACACACACACACACACACAAGGGAAGCAAATTAAGACCACATAGGAAATCTTAACTCTTGATTTCCTTTATTTTGAAACCTTAATTTTGCAGTAATAGTATTTACAAATGCAAATATAATTATTATACATAGAATTCCTAAAATTGCTGTAAGAAGCACCCATTCCAACATGTGTGAAATGCTTTAGTATGTCTGTCAAAAATGGTGTCTATATGACTGGAATGGCAGTGTCTCACGAGGTCTCACGAGCGATTTTGAGAGTGCAAATTAGCGGCTTCACAAGACAGCAATATAGCTCAGAGTTATGTTGCTGGGAATTCAAGGACAATTAAGACTAAAATATACCAAAAAAAAAAAAAAAAAAAGAGAGAGAGAAAGGAAAAACATGCTTCCAAGTGTCTTATTCTTGACTTAAAACAATTATCACATTCACTGAGATAATTCTATCTATAGACAAGAGAGTTTCATTTCATTAAAATATCTCACAGAGATGTTTTCAATGTGACAATGTGAACACCTTGCTCCTGAAAAGAACTGTTATTGCTAATCCCATAGATTCAAACGGGCTTTGAATCTGACCTCATTAACACCAGAATAGTAATTACAAATGCAAAAGTCAACTTTTCTCCTCTCTTGTTTGTTTTTCCTTTGCATTTGATTAGCTTTTATGTACCAGCCCACTGCTTAAGGGCTTACAAACCCTCCTGAGAAACATCTTAAACCTAGAAATATTTCAGATACTTAATACTCAGAAAATGCATGAGCACTACATTCAATATTACTGGGATGTGTGATATCCTTCTAATAAGAAGATTTTTCACATAAGTCTTATGTGAGTGTAGGAGACCACCTTACTTTAGCAATTCTGCACCAATAAATACTTCTAGGAGATTTCAGTGGATTTCCAACAGAAAAATTGTGCTTTTTCCAACAGAGAAGCTGAAACTCACCAATGCCATGCTTCCTACCAGATGGGCTCCTCTCCCCACGTAACAGTACTTCATGAAAGGCAGAACAGGCATGTCTCAGCCACTAGTCTCTGGTTCAGTTGATAACTTGGAATGAAGGATGATACCTTACCAACTCCAACAGGTAAAAAGCACAACGGCAGGAGATGAGGTCAGTTCTCCTCTCCACAGAGCACTGGGAATGTGCCAGCCTTACACTCTAACTATACTCAGCTTACTTGTTAAGACAAGAATTACGCAGCAAATTCCTTTTTTTTATTTTATTTAATAATTTTATTATTAAATAAAAATGTCCTTTGTTCTCATTGCAGATGCTTCATGAAAACTTCAAAATCCATTATTTTAGAATCAACTAGCAAGGAACAAGAAAGCTGAGTCCCGAATCTCTCTGTGTGCTGCTGCATGGTGAAGTCTTCAGACTGCCTGCCTTGTCTGCACATGAGCTTCATGATTTGGCTGGGTTTGTTAAGACCAAGAGGATTCATCCAATTTCAAATTTAGGGTCTACTTACTTTTGGTTATATCAAAGTAAATCCAGAATAGCTGAGTTGGCGTTAGCAGCTTTAGTCCGGATCTAAAGTAATCAGGAGCCTTACCCATTTCTTACAGATGTTCATCAGAGCTTACCTGCTGGCTGGCTATACTAATTGGTGAGGAGCTAAAGAAGAATCCCCCTAAAAGGATTTATCTGCAGATAAATCCTATAATAATACAGGACAGATTTAAAAGATGCAGCCATGAACCCTTGCAGATCAATAGGAAAACTTCTGCAGACTTCAGTTAATCAGAATTTCACCTTTTACAGAGATGATTTCTCAGGACCAGAACTGTAAGTCATGCTTACTATTCCTTTTTACAGTACTATCAAACTGTGGCCACCTTTCAAACATACCAAATGCAACCGGAAAAAAAAAAAAAAAGGGCAGTCATAAATTCGCGAGTTTATAGGAAGTTTGGATGTTTTTTGGGGGGGAAGAGTAGTTTTAGATGACAGGTTTAAAAGTCTGTGATAAGCTGCCCTGATTTTAATAGCATATTGATCTAGGAGTTCAGGTGGGCTGTGACATTACTTCTATGAGAGGTATTAAATTTAAAACCAGCCTGACAATAGTTTCCTGTGATACCTAGAGAAAGGTTTGGTAATGTTTTAGAAACAGCTAGTACTGATGTTAGTCCACTGGGCTGAAAGAACAAATAATGTGTTCATATTAATGCGTGAGCAGAGCCAGAAGATGTATGTGCGTTAGTGCCACCCCATGAGTACACATTATAAATATTTGCAGAGACTAAAATATACTTAGCTGTTGCTTTTTGTTATACTGCTGATTTGACTTTAGTCAGTTTTAGATTTCCTTTGGTTTACGATTTACTGGCTAACATGGCTGCTGATCACACTCCACTGGAACGATACCGTATGCTACACACATCACTCTAATTATATTTTTGAATTACCCAAAGAAAATTTATGCATTTTGTCACTCTGAGGAGCAGCTTTAGGAGCTAAAAGGTAGATTTACATTATCTGCAAAAAGCTCTGGAAGATTCTTCGGAGGTTTATGGGAAGCATAGGAGGGTGGGAAGAATGGAGCTGGGGTGCTTGCACCATGCATTGCCTTAGGCTGGTCCACTGTGGTACCTGCCAGATGGGATAACACCCTCACCTTAGGTAAGCTGACATGTGAAGGCAACAGGTTCTGCACAAGCATAAAGTACGGGCCTTGTTACTTTTGCAAGGGTGAAAAGGTTAGAAAGGAATTTGCTCTCATAAACAAATCATGAGATAGTAGCTTTCCTTTAATAATTTAGTGCTTTTTTCTGTATCATAGGAAACAGTGTTTTCTGTTCCCTCGGATGCAGTGTGTATGAATCCAGCAAACCCAGTGGGCCTATGTGCTGCACTTTGTGCTTCCAAGCAGAAGGCAGCAGGGTGCTATGAAGGTCTGCCACCTTCCTCCTCCTCGGCAGAGTTGTTCCAGCTCAGGTGGCAACACTTGAGCTGCTGCACTGCCTTACATACATGTTATTTGTTAATGTGCAATGCACATCTGGAAGCAACCTTGGTCCCACCTGAGTCTTAAACCACTTTATTAAGCGGCACCATGGCAAAAATTGCTTCTACGCTCCCCCAAACCTGTTATCATCCATACTACTGTATCATGCACTATAGGGTACATTATTATTTAGGAAGGAATTTCAAGAGGGCAAGCTAGTTACTGGGCAACAAAATCACCTAATACTACAGAAAAACCAGGGGTTATGAAATGAAAAAAAGCCCATCAAACAAGCCAATCCCCCCTTATCGCAAAAGAATGCATAGGTCTGTGCCTCCAAGTGCTGGACACGTTTGGCGGCAATGGTTTGATTTTATGCAAGTCTTAAAAGATCAGTTTGTTCAAAAACTTCCCTGGCTTCCTGCCATGACACCTGCCTGCCTCCTCAACAGCTCCCCTGATGGGCCGCTGGCTTGCTCAAGGCTTCCAGGTCTGTGTGGGCTTGGAGATAAAGCCGCTTTAGGACTTACAGTTTCAAGAATATATAGCTCCAGAATAGCTTCCCCATGGGAACGGCTCTCAAGCAAGGCTCTCCTGCCTGATTAGCATTTCAAAATCGTGGAGCTCATTCCTTGCAGGAACACCACCAGATCCTGAGCTGGTGGAACAGCTTGTCAGGCAGCACACATCTCCAGCAGCATCACCACCTGCCTGAGGTCGGCATTGACTGTTCTCCAAGCAGTCCCCTTCCCAAAGCCGTGGCTTTGAGATTTGCTCTTGTTCCCTCTCTGGGCTGTCTGTGCGCTACACAGTCAGGGAAATCAGCAGAATCGGGGTGCACAGAACAGCTTGGATGTGTTTTTAAGGTGCAAGTGTGGGCAGAATGGGATCTTATCATGACTGAGACATGCAAAATACCTTGAGATGGGGCAACACAATGAGCACACCTTGCCTTTCCCTTTGCTGAGTTACACCACAAGAGCATCAGCATTCTTCCAGGCACTAAAAGCGTGAGCACTGTGCCTGCACAACTAGTGCCTGAGGGTGGACAGACTCTTCTGTGGTCTCCTGCATCCTTACTTACCAGTGGAGCAACACAGGGCTGTTGTAAATCCCAACACAAGGGGTTTAATAACAAAGCAAAACAAAATAGCAAAGGAAACAGGGCACTTGTATGTTTTTCAATTACTGGAGAAGGAAACAGATGACATGGGGAAATTAAACACTTCAGCAGTAATTCACAAAACCATCGTGCTCTGAGACTGTAGTTCAACCTTTCTGAAAATGAGCTCCTGGGGCTTACTGCCATCAGGGCTTGGGCTCTGCCCACTGCTTGGGCTCAGCTGGTTGCCCCCACACGGATGGTTCAGCTGCGCATTTATTTCTATCAGCTCTTCAGAGGGTGGTGCTGCCGGATGTTAAAAGGAGCAGCCCAAAACACTATCAAAAGCATCCAGTAAAATGCAGTAAAAAAAAAGAAAAAAAATCTTTCCTTTAAGATAAGCTAATTAATGTTCTTAAACCAGCCTGTTCCAAAAAAATCTTCTGATTAAATCACTTGTTCATTAAGAACGACAAGCAAAAGGGTACAGAAGAAGGAGGAGATTATATAGTAGCTTGAAGAGTTGTGATGGGCTGGATAAGGGGACAGGACATACACAGCAGCTTAACAAGTCTACTAGTCTGCTTGTCTACCAGTCTGCGGGGGTAGTATAACAACAGCATCATTAATGCCATGCTTAAGTCTCTGAGAACACACACAGTTCACCACTAATGCTACTGGGTGTTACGTGTTTGTATCATTCATAAAATGAATTCCCTGGTGCAGAGCTGCAAATTTTCTTTGGATTTGTTATAGTTTATCTCCTGAACACATTCTGGGCAACGGGGTGAGCCGGTGAGCATGGGAGACTCTTACACAGGGGGGAGGTAATTAAGAATACATTTTTGTAAAGTTCATGCATTGGATTTTAAGCTGGGGTAAACCCTTACATCTTCATTAGCTTCTGCTGAGCTTCGGTGTTCACACAAGCTGGTGGCATTATAATTTCAAACACTTCTTTAGTCATCTCTACTTATGGCAAAAGCCTGCAGGAAAGCCTGCTGGAGATGGAGCGTGCTGTCAGAAAAGGCAGATTCCTTGCATAGAGATGAGTCTTCATCTCACAAAAATTTTAAGGACCTTTGGCTAGGATGCAAGAATTGGAAGCATTGGCCCTCCAAGGCAGTAGGGCAGATGCCTTTTAAAAGGATTCACTCTAGGGAAGCAAACCTGTCTTTAAAGAAGTTGATGAAATAAAGATCAAATTTGAGAGAATAACATCTAAGGAAAAAGAAATTATTCCTGTTCTGTTGGATATACCTCCAACAGAACTCAAACTACAGACTAAGTCCATGAATTAACTTCCTAAAGAATCCAAATCCTGCACATCACCCTAAGCCTGAATTTTGGAAGCCTGAATTTTGGAAGAAAAAGTCTTTCCATGTTCAGTGGCCCGCATCAATCCTGAAACCTTTGTAGTCAAGATGACAGCCAATATCTTGCTTCAACCCATAACCACCTCCTCTCATCTTTATGAAATGAAAATACATACTCCTCTTTTTTTGTTTGCCACAAAACCCAAACAAGGATAAGCTAGGGAGAATTCATCTTCCAGGGGTTAATCATACTGACTGTACCTGTCAAGATACAAGATACTGAATGCAGAGATGGACACATTGAGTCATGCTGGACTCCAACAAAGCATGAGTCAAGGCATTCAGTTGCTAAGGCATCCTTGCCGGTTGCTATGGCATGTGTACTGTTATGAACATTTAGCTCTGGTTTATTATTTTTCAAAGGATTGGCTCAGTTTGTGTAACAGAAACTAATCTGTTGACTGTTTCCTCCAGCTCCTCCTCTTTTCTGAAATGGGTGACATTTATCTTTGTTGTCCAGTCTTGGACTGTCCTACACTTATCTTCCTGCATGTTTTTATGCTTCTGCAGAGAAAAGGATTTAAAATGGTTGAGGAGTAGCCCATGCAGTAATCTATTTGTATTTGTTAAACTTATCACTTCACTACAGCAAATAGAGTCCTCTTGAGATGTGCAACTGTTGGCTATAAAAAGCAAATGCTTTAAAAAGTATAAAATTACATATGATCACTGCAGTTTGCCTCATAGGTATTTTCAATAAAATGATTATACAGACCACCAAACAGATTTTGTGGATTTCCCTGGAGTGGCATTGAACCCCATTTGAATGCAAGTATGCTGCCTCCTGCTAAAAGCTGTAATTTTTCTGAAGTACGAACCCACTCTGAGAAGCAAAGGCCTCATGTGGCTCCTTGTTTACTGCGTCTCATTGTTTCCGTATTAAAATGGCTCAGTTTAGAAGCAAAATGATTACTTTAAACCCCCCCCAACACTTCAAGTCCTGTGTAAACTCAGCCAAACTCATGGCACTCAAGCCTGAGCTCTTCCACACTAGTATGTTAACAATGGTTACACAGGTTCTCACTATGTGGCTGTGCACCTCCAACTCACCTTCGCAATGCCTAGATCTGTAGAGTTTCTGGCTTTGATGGTTTGTACAGCCTCAGCTGACGGGAACAGGTAGACACTGCTGAAGGTGAGGCACAGATAAGGCAGACTGGGGACCTGCTGAGCCTACTCCATGGGGCTCTGCCTGGAGTCCCTCTCCTCTACCCAGCTGCTGATTTCCATGAAATTTATGAGAATAAAATCCCCTGGGAAGCTCCTAGTTCTCCACTAGCTATTACCGAGGTTGGTGAGTGGCTAAAAGCTAGCCTTGTGGTGAGGGGAGGACAAGCGAGATGTGTCAGCTGCAACCCCTGCCCTTGGGGAAGCCCAGCTCTCCTGCTCCTCAAGCCCAAGCCAGCCAAGCAGCACACACTGCAGCAACCAGACCTGCCAGGCTGAGGAAGTGCTTCTCGGCAGCCTTGCCACTGCATAGCCCCTCGCCTGCTCCTCCCCACACCCCATCTGACAATGCTGCACATCAGCAGCTCGCCTGGTTGTGCCCAATGACCTTGAGGATGGCCCGAAAAACCTCAGCCTCCCCCTGCCCCAATGCCTGACACTTCAGCAAGCAGTGCAGTCGTACAACACAGCATTTAAAAGTACAAATAAGATCACAGAAATTACTGGAAGCTACCAACAGCGATACGAAAACTTACACAAGATAGAAAGCCCTAATTATAGTTTCTGAACCTATGAAGTCATCTAATACACATATGTTTCTCTGCACTGCAAGGAGGAAAAAGGAGACATGCAGTACTTATTTCCATCCTCATAAGAAGGGAAGAAAACCAGACTTTGGAAGCTTTTGGGAATTCAGAATTTAGAAAAATCTGCATAAAACCAGAAAATCAGTTCTACTTCTGTTAAAAAAAAAAAAGAAAAAAAAAAGGGGGCAGCACAAAACCATAAGCACTTTGGGTTTAATATAAAAGCAGCATTATTTTTCATTCCACAGCGCCATGCAGCATTGCAAGCCTTCATACTCTTCATTGTTTTTGATTTACTGGATCAAAGTTACTTAACATAAATCTGAAAAATACTTGCTATTTCTCCTAAATGCCAGAACTGAAGAATCTACTTCAGGTGAGGAAGGAAGATGGCACACTTACCGGCTAATGTGCCATCAAAAAATAACTACTTTAATCAGAGAACAATTCAAGAACAAAATAAGGCTTCCTCTTTCTCTTCTAGCACTGCACACCCTGTACAAAATCAACAGCAGTAAAAAGCACTAGCAATCTTCATTCGTAAGTGAAGGACATGGCTGCAACCCTAAATACTTAGCAGGGAGAAAATACTTGAAAAAGAAAATGCCATTTTAGCATAATAATTTCTTAAAATGGAGCTGCACTTTCTAATACGGAGTCTATCGATAACAACAGAATATTACATTCAAATAATTACAGGAGAAGGATTTTAAAATATTTCAATCTTATTTGGCTATAAGTTATTTTAAGTTTTACATTATTTTGCAGTTCTGTGACAAACAGCCTTCTTGTTTGCTTGAGACAAGACTTCAGAAAGCTTTAGTCAGAGCAGATTTTCTTAAATTAGCTTGAAAATTCAGTTTCCAGGGCAACACATGCAGCTCTTCATACATCAACATTTCTTTGCACCATTTTTATAAATGTGGTTGCTTGCTAGAATGTCATAAAATACTTTTTAAATACAGCAAACTATTTTGATCACTTTGATCCTTTAACTTTTTTTTTTTTTTGCCTTTGAAAAAAGCTGACTGTCCTTTCTTTTCAGAAGAATCGTATCAATAAAACTGACAAATTGTTTTACTTCAGAGAGGCTTTATCCCAGAAATGCCTGCAGTGACACCCATGCGTGTAATACATTTCTACCGGCACCTGAATATTTATGTAACGTTTCAGTACGCATCCCTTATTCATCATCCCATTTCTTTCTTTCTTTTCAGTCTGCAAGTAGGAGACATGACTTAGGGTCTGTGGCATGCTGGGGGTCTGCTGGCTTATACATAAAATTAACCTGAGAGCCTCTTTCACAACAGCAAGGTGAAACTTGCTGATGCCCACCTTGCACCCCAAGATCCTCAGTGAGTTTCTCACATCTGCCACAGACATGTACCACATACAAGTGGTATAAAAGAAATAAAGCTCACAATGCATCTGCCTATTTCTCCTCCATTCTAAAAGGAGGAAAAAAACCAAATCCCTTACTGATGATTATCATTTCCCCTCCACGAGCACTCGAGAGGTGCTCTGCGTCACTGCAGTGATGTTACCAAAACAGGCACCTGAAACCACCAGCAAGAGAGCAGACAGGCTTCCTTTGATTTTTGACCCTTGGCATGCAGTGTTACGATGGAGCAGGCAGCATATTAAATAGTTACAACATTAGGACTGTCTTAGAAAAAGAAGACTGAATGACTGTTACCTGCACATTTTACTCCCTGAGCAATGAGGCCCCACATGAAGTTGGCACAGTATTCACACCAGTGTGGGCCTCTGAACGTGTGCACCTGGAAGACAGTAGCAGAAAGGAAAATTATAGAAAATCGCCAAACTATTTGACAGACATCAATGTCAATGTGTCTGAACAAGGCAGAATTCCTCTTCTTTGAAGGCACCACATGCAGTCACTGGAAGCTTCCCTTTATCACTGCAGGAAAGGAAGAAAGAAATGTAAGAAAGATATAACTGCCAAGACTTGCAGACATATGGGGAATGGGTCTTCTCCATTCCAAAGCATCCAGAGCAGCAGAACCAGGTCTGCTCCCAGACCATGTGGGATGGAGGAGCAATGGTAAGTCACAGCCCTTCTCCTGCCTCTCAGCATCCCTCCGTCTGGGCAGGGTTTTAGCCATGAGGCGAGGCTTCTGCAGCAACCATGCAGGAGTTCCATCTCTCGATTTGAAATGTCTTCTGCTTTGCCCTCTCCTCCCTTCCATAAGGTGCTGTGTGAAATGCATAGGGGGCTGCAAGATTTCGCCTTGGGTGGAGGGAGTCCTGCCAGGCAGAAATACCACTGCTGCACAGGAATACTGCAAACATACTTAGGATTTTCCAGTTTAGAATAACTCTAGAAGGAAATTAATACTCTTCAGACTAACGCTACAGACTGAAAATCCAAATGAATGTAGTAAATGAAGAAAAGAATACACTAAACCAGGAAAAAATTCAAAACTAAAGAAGAAAAAAAACCTCAATGCTTTTTTCAAGCCCAGCTCACACGGTTGTTACAATTCCTGCAGCCACCATTAGCTGTTTCTGATTTTATTCTGATAGAGTTCCTGCTGTAGGAAACCACAGGATTCTTTACAGAGAAAATCATTACTTCCTTAGCCAGCGTAAAAGGCTTCAAGCCTCTATTTAGAATGGACAGGCTGACACAAAAAATCAGTAACCAGTGATCATGAAGAAAGGAAATTTGCAGTGAGATGTAGTAAAAATGCTTCAGGCTTAAGTCACTCGGTTCTCCCGAGTTACTGAGCGCGTATCAGAGCAGGCAGTAACCTCACGCACGTGCACTGCCTGGTCGGATGAGTATGGAGCTGAAGAGAGAAGGAGCTGGTGGAAACATGAGTGCCTGACATCCACAGAGAGCTCTGCTTATAAGCAGCAAAATGCAAAGTGGCCTGGCCGAGGAAGAGAGCATCCCCTGATTTAAGTAGCAGTTGGATCCTGGCTGAGACTTACCTCGAAGAAGTGACAACCCAGAGCAGCACCCAGCAACTCAGACCACATTTCAGTTTTGGCTACAGGAAGAAGGTCTGCAGCCTCCTGGGCATTCACTGCTCATGAAGCAGCAGCAGAGTATGTCTGGAAAGTTACTCTTGAATTCACCAGTAATACACATGTGTGGCTCTGCTGAGCAAGGCTTATATTCGCCTCCAGCACTGTGCTGCTGAGCATCCCTGGTGCTAAGCGTCCTGTTCTCCCCATGCTGCACTGGCTGCCTGCCCCCCGCCGTGCGAGCTGCCGTCTGCACCCATTTCTGAAGCTGTGACGTGCTCCACGAGCCCCTTCTCCCTCCAGCTGACTTCTACAGAGCAAACGATGACAAGACTGTCAGCAGCTGTAAGCTCCACGTTCTCTCTTCCTCTCACCACAAAGAGATTTTTCACACCTTTTTCTCTGTTACCCACCTGCGCTACCCACATCCTCTCGGCTTTCTCCCTCAGCCTTGTGGTTTTCTCCCAGGTCTTTGGCAGTGTTCTCTTCCCAGAATAAGCACATTCTAATACCCTCAAGCAAAACACTGTGTTTTAATGCCTGCAGGACTAACAGAACTTTTTCAGGGAAAAAAAAAAGGCTTCCTTTCAATCACCATCTTTTTTGTTTCTGGTCAGAGGAACATTCCCCACAAAAAGCATGCATTTAAAATAGTTCTCAAAATTCCTCCCAAGGAAAAATGAAAGAAAAAAATGACAGTTCAAAAGTTTGAGCAATAAACAGTATTTTTTCAGTTTTATGAGAGGTTGTTTTTTGTGGGGTTTCTTTTTAGTATTTCTGATTGTAAAGGAGGGAGGGGTTTCCTTGTTCCTTGAAATGCTGACATTTTAACTTGTTTCTTTAGGCAGAACAAGAACAAATTCTGACACATTAACATTCTTGCCAAATAAAACCCGATACCATCCTGTGCCTCTTGGTTTGCTGATTTCAATTCATCAAATTCACCTAACATACCATTTGCTGAAGCATTTCTAATGCTTTCCCTGGGTGCTGGGGTGAGGGGAAAGAAGTGCCAGCCATAAGGGGAGATCGTGAGGGGAGAGGAGGGGCGGCCATGAGGGTAGATTGTGAGGAGAGAAGAGGGGTGGCCATGACAGGTGAGGGGCTGTTGTGAGGGGAGAAGAGGAGAGGCCATGAGGGTAGATCATGAGGGGAAAGAAGGGCTGGCCATGGGATGTGAGGGGGTCACCATGAGGGGTGAGGGGCAGTCATGAGGGGAGAGCAGGGGCAAGCATGGGGTGTAAGGGGTGGCCACACCTATACAGTGTGGGGCCACTATGAGGAGCAGATGAGAGGTGGCTGTGAGTGGAGATCATGAGGGGCAGCCATAACGGGAGATCTTGAGCGGAGATCATTTTGCTCTTAGTGACACGGTTTAATGGTGGGCTTGGCAGTCCTGGGGTTACAGTTGGGCTCAACGATCTTAAAGGTCTTTTCCAACCTAGTTGATTCTGTGATTCTGTGATCTTCAGCGCTGATACTCACCAAACCTCAGGCGCTTACTTTTGAACTGTTGTTTTAGTGGTGAAGATCTCCCCTTCTTGGCGTCTTGCTCCACATCGTGGTCTGTATGTTTCCACCTCTTCCTGACTCTCTCTAGCAGGACAGTCTTCTCTGCAGGGTCAACCACATCCCAAATCTGCCACTCCAGCCTTTTGCCTCCCTTCATTTTTATTTTACTATTAAGATTTTTTTTTTTTACTGAGCTCAGTAAAAAATCTTTATCTTTGCTCACAGCTCACCCCTCAGTGAAGTTTACATGATTCATCATCAGCTTAAAAATGACATGGACAAAACAGAATTTCCTCTTCCCTATCAACACTGTATGTATTTGTCACCCTTCAGAAGACCAAGGTTGGCTTTGCCCTTCCAGATCACTTTCTCACCATCATTAGCACTGATCTCTCATCCCATGCATCCAAGCTTCATCCAAACATTGAAATGCCTTTCCATATAATCAGTTAAGAAATTAACTTATCTGTTAGAAGACTTATCCAGAGCCTGCTCAGCTTTACACTGCCCCATCCAAATCACTCTTTCTTATCCATTACTGTGATTGCAAACTCAAAACAGATTAAAAGGTGAGGGTAGGTTTTTTTATGTTCCACAATGTTCTACCTTGCTTTGTCCTTTATCTGACATGCAACAGGGAGGTTCTCTGGCAATATTAATTAGGACGCCCAAAGGCCATAATGTGCTTCCATCCCTGCTGTACACAGCCCTGCAGGATCAGCTCTGAAGCCTCTTTTGCGGTTTCTAAGTGGTGCTGTCTTTTCCCAGAGCTCAGCAGTGCTGCAGTGTTCTTCCCACTACCATGGTGCAGAACTGGACATCTGACCGTGCGCTGGTCTGAACACACACCATCTCTGGAAATTAAATCACACACAGTAAGTGGTGCCAGAAAATAGAAAACAATTGGTCTTCTGAGGTCAGAACAACCTCTAATCCTGTTTCATCCTGCAGAGTAGGGCCTGGCAGCATGCTAAGAAGAAACACGTTTGCATCCCTTTGCTAGTTCAAGAGCCAGCACCTGCAAACAATACTGAATTTATTACATGACACTGTTTAATATAGCATTCTGATTTTTATATTTAATTCCCCATTCTAGAAACCTGCCAAGCGACTTGCTTGTTTTCAAAACTAAAACATGCTTTCCAGAAAAACTTCCAAAAACACACCCAGCAGAGTCCCAGAGATCCTGACTTACATTATGAGGGGTTTCTCTCCCTTTATAAAAAGAGCATCTGCCATATGCAGATTTTACTGACTTATAAAATGTGAGAGAGCAGGATTGCCAACTGTGGGTTTGTATCTCCCTACCCTTCCATTCTCACTCCCGCCCCAAAAATCTTTTTCTCTCCCTCTCCATAAGGCTTCAACTGTGAGTGATTTTTTAAGAATGTGGAAAATGGGTGAGCAGGAGAGCAAGATAAATTGGTTTTAATCTGAATTTGTAAAGTTCCAGGAGAAATACTCAATTTGAAAGAAAAATCTAGATAATTCTAAAGGAAAATACCTGCTTCAAAACTAGATAAAAATCCTATTACTATGCTGTCCTGCAAGTCTGAGGTAAGACGAGAACTTCACATTGGGCTTATACCTAAGCATTTCTATTTTGAACTCTACTGCAACATCAGTAAGGTATAATAAACATTTAACTACTATGATCTTACGTAGGAGGACAGTTTTTTGCTTAGGCTTGAAAGACATTCTCTTATACACAGGGAAAAATAGCTTAACTCCTGTGATTAATAACTGTAAGTGTTCTAGAATTTTAATTTGTTTATTTTGCATTTAATTAACATTTCTTAGAAAAAGAGAGAAAGTTTTAGGAGAACCAAAGAAAAAACAATCCACTGGCTCTGATAACAGATTATAGCACAAGGAGTGAACTCCTCAAGCAGATCTCTCAGCATTATTTCTCAGACTCTATAAAGGTCACTGTTGAAGTTAGTTACCCATGTATCTCATAACTCCACTTATTTTTTACACTTTTGGGTTTTCCTAGGCAGTTGTTCAGCCAGCTCTGATTGCTATCTGAAAACCAAGAATGAGGCAGCAGATAATTAGTATTTGTAACTGGGAGGCTTACATTCTATCACTTGTCAAGGCAGGGAGGAAGAGAATGAGGAAATATCAGCAAAGTGCTGTGCAAACGTGATATGAGAGAACACGATGGATTGGCAGAGCATTTGCAAAGCCACTGCTGGGAAGAAAGCAGGGCTGGATCTGCCAAACGATGGTTATGCAAGATCAACATAGAACACTATATAAAAAAGCCTTCCTTTGTTGAGAGGCTGCTGCCATGGTCTCTCTCAACGCCTGCTCTATCAGGACCCTGCTCCATACACAGCTTCTCTTCCACAGCCCTACACGCTGAACTCCTGGATAATAGGTTTTGGAAAATCCAGGCATTACCACCTATGATGGGATGAAATACACCAACTTAAAAATGGATGGGAAAAAACACTGCTGATCTACCCTCTCTAGGTAAAAGCCTTGTTGGTGCTCAGAGAGGAGACCAAACTGACCAGGGACTGAATAAACGGCACAGCCCCAGCACTTGTACTGCATGATGCTTCAAAGGTGCAGTCCTGCTGGCAATACTGTCTTTCAAACAAATTCCCAAGGATGACGGGACACTGCTGATGAAGGCTGTCAGCTCAGTGGTCCTAGCTGATTTGCAATTGCATCAGCTGAATCCTGCCTGTTAGGACACTAGTCTGGATACGGGAGACGTCGTAAGTCTCAATTAAAATGATGAACTCAGCCTGTATTATTAATGTCTGTCTTCCCTGTCACAGTTGATTTTATCAGACATTGAGCGTACCCATGCTGGCACCCAATAGGCATGTCCTTTTCAGCCATCCTTGGTCTAGGCAGACAGCGCCTGGATGTGGAAGGTACGAGAGTCAATCAACTCAACTACCATTTTGAGCAATGCTTCAATTTAATCCTTGGATATAATACGATGATTACATAGTGCCTCTAAAACAAGGGTCTCAAGCACTCCCAATATTCCAGCACATGATATTCCTTCTGTGAGGCAAATATTGCTGCTGATGACTAATCTGAGAATCAAAGACACTGCCATGACAACCCACACAGCAGAGCCCTATCTGCAAGATAATTGCTTTCACGCGAAGGTGTAACAGAAATGAAAGTAACTGAGACCATTGGAAAATACCTTCTCCAAAACTAGAGCTGACTTGGCCTAGACCAGCTGGGATGTTGGCCCTGGGGAGCCAGCCTTGGACCACCCCAAAGACTTATTCTAGCAGCTCGTGAGAGGAGAGATGCTGGCTGAACGGTCCTTGTTCAGAGCACAGAGTATAAATAGCATCGTTATCGCCAGTGGGTATGCTGGCATGAATGATGAGCAGGCAAACCTTCCTACAGGTCCTCACCCACTTGGAGCCAGAAGCACTGTCATGTCTTGTTTACTTTCTGGTTTGCACTGATCATGTCAGCAGAGATGGGAACAACTGGAAATTGCGGTTAGGTCATGCTCTATGAGAGCCAAATCAAAACCGTGGAGAATAGCAGGTTGTGGGCTTTTTTTTTTTTTTTGCTTGTAAATTGAATAAAATAGCCATCTTTCCTTCAGGATGGAATAGCAGATTTTCTTTAAATTAATATCTGGAACATTGTCCATTTTATACCAGGCCCAAGTTACTTGATACCTGTGTCTATATAAAAAATTATGAAACTAGAGATGAAAATTGAACAAAACCCTTAGAATTAAAATTCTCTATATATAGACACCATATATGCTACAAGTAATGATGTAAATATATGTAATTATGTAAATAGAATATAAAACCCTAAGAGGTTCCTAAAGAAATGCTTTTGCAATGATGCTAAGGCTACTTTGGAGGAAGAGCTGTTGATGATGAGAGACCAAAATGCGTGCTACATGCTTCTTGAAGCAAAGTCCCAGTCCTCCCCAGCAGAGCACTTCCTAGCTTCACCACAGAAATGAGCTGGCCTGTTCTTAGGGCAGTGCACATGGAAGGCTCACAGGATCCACATCTGGGGACTAATAAAACTGCTGGTGTGGTGAGAAGGAATTACAGCTTAAATAAATTAAGGATTTAGAAAAAATGCCTTTACTTTTTTTTAACAGAGGCAAAGCTTGAATTCAGGGACCAGCACTAAGAAACCAGAAATGGTTAAATAATATCGTGCTATTTGAAATCTGCTTTGGAAAAGCCCTGTCTTTTAGGGAAACAAAAGTTAAAAGATAAAAGTAACATTAAATAAATTCCTTAGGGGACTAATATCCACCAATGCCTAAGAGCTTCTCTGGCTTGAACTGTCTTATAATACGCTATGAGTTTCAGAAGCCACAACAGAAGAGCTGATGAAGTTCTTCTCAGAAGTTTTGCTCCAGTTTTGTTCTCCAGATATTTTCCCTACCTTTGAACTCTTTTTCCCCTCAAGTACTAGGAATCCAACAGAAACATCAAATTTCCCAAGGTTTTCTTATCTGTGACAATGTGCACTCTCCCCAGGGACTGTGCTAGAGGCACCCAGCTCTCTTTCTGATTATTCATTGGAGTGCAGTGACTCACTTCTCACGTAAAGATGTTTGAAAATATGTTCAGTGCCAGGCCCATACCTTACAAAAAAAGCCACCATCCTCTTTTCAGCGGAGCTAGACCAATCTACCTCAAATCGGCATTTACCCCAGTTTGCAGAAGATCAGAAATAGAAACGAGTTCATGTTAGAAGTCACAGAAAAACGGGTCTGCCTAATATAGAAGGAGTTTGTTATAGTTTCTGGACTTTTTGCAGCATTTATTCTGCACTTTTCGTCTTCCCGTTTCCCAGTGTTCAGGTGCAGCTTTGCTTAGCTGCTCTTGTTAGAATACTAAGTCTTGTCATGGAAGCAATTTGCTATGATTTTTCATACTAGCAAAGCACCTAGCACAGATGCAATTATACTAGTAAAATCAGGGCCAGGTTAGTCTCTCCATTAATGTGATGCATGAGTCGGTCTACGCTGACACCACCTTTCCAGTAGAGACTGCTCCTCACTGGAGCCTTCCCTTTTTGTGCACATTTAAGGCTATATTTTACTCCCATTTACCTCTGGAAGAGCATTTTGTCTCTGCTCTGAAGCTCCCTATTTGGCCTTTCAAGTGGGTCACCCTCAAAGAGAAAGCCAGGATGTTGCTTTAGTCGAGGAGGGAGGTGAAGAATCTCAGCAAACAAAAGTCATCTGCATCTCTGCTGTCTTGGCTTAAGCAACCATGGAAAAACCTCTCTCCTCTCTGGAAGAAGTGTTGGCTTGAAGGAGAATTATGTTCTGAATGTCCACCAATTCACCAAGCAGCTTTGCAACTGTTATTCATCACAGCTAACTAACTGTGCCGTCTCAGGCATTAGTAAGATAGTGACTAAGAAACAGCATGACAGTACCAAATACTGCACAGAAAGATAGGAAAAAATAGCCTTCTGGAGACGTATCTATTCTGTGAAAAGCAAGAGAGAAATGAGACAATATTCTAGGGGAAAATGATGCATGGAAACACAGATTTCAGTCCAGCTCTGACAGGCACAAACACCTTCTTGCTTCAGTGAAGCAAGCCCTAATCTAGTCAGAAGAATGGTTTTATGCCTTAGACTATCAGCATTCACGAAACACCTGCAGGGTGCTCTGCCAGCTCAAGTCATCAGGAGCCAGAGGTGTCTGAAGGAATACCTATAGCCAGCCAAGGCAGCTAAAAATTCTCCATGGCCCGTGAGTCACAAGAGCTGGAGGGGAGTGAAGACCTTTAAGGTGTTTTGTCCAGGTTTATTCTAAATTTGCCAAGTGATGGGGAGGTTACTGCACAGACTATCAACTTTCACTACCCAGGCAATTTCCTGTGATTTCTTGCGGTTAATCTCAATTTAATGGCAGGCAAAGGAGCGAGGTCAGTGCCCAAGACCAAAACACAGCACCAGGTGGGGAGGTGGTGCAGATGTCCCGTGTCAGTGAGGGAGGGACTCAGGGCAGAAGGTGCATTAGGTGGATCCTTCCTTTTTTAAACAGCAGTAGACTCTGGGATGTAGCAGGGAGCTGAAGAGAGGGAAAGTCCAGAGGACTGAGCATGGGGAATCCTGCGTGTTCAGTACCCTAATAAATACTGCATTGCTGAAGAGAAAAGATGAGATAACCTTAAATGCAACTCTGATTCCCCTGCCATGTACGTCCTTTGGCCTAAAGCCTACCTCACACATCCCAACCTAGAGCTCCTCTCGATAACCTGTCCTCCTCTCAATAACCAACACGGACTGTTTCATTCCTATGGCATCTTGCCACAAGCTCCTTCTCCCCTCAAATTTGATGCTTCTGCTGTTGCCTGAAGCTCCTCCTTCCCCTGCCTGCCCAGGAGGCACCCAGCTGCTTCCTCCCCTTAAAGTTATTGAACGGATCAGATAGCAGCTGGGTAAGAAATTCTATTTTAATTTACAAGCTATCACAGTTGCTGCATTTTGGGGACAAGATAAGCAAATATGAGATCTACAAGAGACAGAAAAAAGCATTCTTATTGGTAGGGTCCAGCTGCAGAGTAAATTTACGGGAATGATGAGGTGTAAATCTACTCTGTCCACTTCAATGAAATGTCACAGAACTTGACGCTATGATAAAGTTTCTTTTTGCAAGAAAATAACACCACTGGCTTCAGCTATGCTCCTTGTCAGCACTTCATGAGCACTCCACAGATCTTGCAGAGCTTCCAAATAGAAGATGTTGCTGCTCACCCACACTGGGTGGATGAACAAACTTGATATTCATCACACACACGTGTCCATAGAGATACATGTGTACCAGAGTGTGTGGGTAGATTTATCCCCTGTAATGGGTAAGAAACTGAAAGAGAGGAAACGTCTTTCCATGAAAGAAAGTGGGGATGAAATTTTGAAGATGGTGAAGTGACTGTCCTGATGTGGTCTGATGATTCCTTTTACAAGAGATCATGTGCTGGGTTTCAGAAAAGCAGAGTATGCAGAGGGCAAGGAAAAGAAATCAAATATGCAAACAGACAGATCCAATCAAGTCACACAGTCCTAGCTCACCTTCAAATCCCATTATTTAATTAGAGCTAAGTAAAATGCTGTGTCAAACAATGTAGATGTCTTATAGCTGATATATTTGAATAGAAAATTAATTTTTTATATTAGACTTAGAGAGAATATATAAATAATTGAAAAATTTTTATAAATTAAAAAAGCCCAAATATGCATTAAAAACTTTTTTTTTTTTTTTTTTAATAACTAGCTCTCATCCTGAGGAACAGAGATTAAAAACTCAGTCAGATCTGACATTTGTAAATCATCGTCCCTTTCTTTACTTATGGAGATTGATTTAAGACCATTCAGCCACTCTGTATTTGCATTTGAGATGTGCTCATGAGAGTCCAGACCTCCCCAGTCAGGAAAATACCACGGAGCTGGAGATCATTACTGGCCAGCGCTGCCCGCAAAGCTCTCTGTCACCCTGACAGGAGACAACTCACATTCCAGCAGATTTAAGTAAGATTAAAACCTTTCAAACTCCCACCCATTTCAACACTCCTAGAACTGTCTTTATATTCTTCTTCCAAACAACCCTCAGAGCAAAACATAGATTAACAGATTTATTCAGGAGACCTCTTGACAATTTAAGAGTTAAAAGCAGCTTTCGTGTTCATCCCTTCCCTAGGCATCTGCACTCCTTTGAGGACCATCACTGCACTGCTCCTCTGCCACCCTGCTCCTCTACCTGATCTCTACCTTCCTCTGTTGCTGGAGGCGACAAAGCCTGAGGACTCAAACTCCACCTGCGTCCCCCCCTACCCACTCCAGAGGGACAGGAGGTGCAGGGGGAGAACTGAGGTCTCCTAACCTGTGGCCAAGCCTCTTGGATATTTGCTAAGCCCAGCCCACCTCCAGAGCTGCTGCTGCTGTCATCTTCCCTTCTCCAAGACCACAGTGCTAGTTGTTGTGCATTAATGATTCTCCACTTCTCCTCCCTCTGCTGGGATGTTACAGCATTTCCAGTATAAAAAGAATTCTGTGACTAGTGATGTGATTGATCGATCGAAGTATCAGCTGGGAAATGGTTAGGGTCCCTGTCTGTTGCCTCATGCTTGTATAATGAAGAGAAGATTTAGCTGCAGAGGTACAAAGCGGCGTGCGTCCTCCTTTTTGCTGGTGGAGCCTCTGGGGACAGCAGTCACTGTCAGTTAGCTGAACTACACGAATTTATTTCATTTCTGGGCTGCATTTTCTTGTTTTGTTTCAAAAGTGTAGGGTCAAGACTCTGGGCCTGACATCTCCTTCCTTCCCACATTGGTGGCACATTCACTGCTTGGCAGGCAACCTAGCAGACTTCTGCAGGCATTTTAAATGATGACATCTATACATGTGAGAAGAAAAATTTGACAGATGCAAGGAATGATAAAGGAGAGAAGCACATGAACTAAAGATGGCCATTCATTTCAGATCCATACTGCAATAATTATGAAGGTTTTCTGGTTATTTTTTTACAAATGGGCCACTGGCCACATTTAGAACACCAGCAGCATTCCTTCAGCGGACAGGCTGGTTGCTGCATATCCTTTAAGGAGTTAGGGGTTCATTCCCTTCTACTTCTTTTTTACAGTAAAAATTACCTGTGCTAGGTGACTTCATTTCACAAAGAGTTACTTCTCAAGGTGTCTTTTCCTGGCAACTGTATGTATAAAAGGACTACAGTACAACTATTATAAGGAAAACAATGTGTGTGGAAAGTTTGTGCTGTAGCTATGACCTTGGATCAGACACGCAGTTTGTTTTTGAAAAAAGACTGGAAACCTCACAGCTTCCAAACTTTCCAAATTCAGTTTCTGGAAGAAAAAACAAATAAACCCAAACAAATGACTATCAGGTTATCGGATCATTTTCAAAACAGATGTGTTTCAGACTGTTAAGGGAATGCAACTATAGAATACAGATGTGCACAAAATTAAATACGTATTATCCTATATACGCGCTATACATGGAAAATCGCTATTTGCTGCCATCTGCAAGAATTATCTTCAAAGTCTAAGGAACAAATGAAATTCGCAAGACATTTCAGATCTCCAGGACACCTCAGGAGACTGTGAAAAAAATGCTCTGCATTTAACCAACAGCCAGCAGGGTTATTTTATGCCAAGCGTTCATATTAAACACTTTTTAATATAACATTTTGTACACGGTTTTCAAATTCGTGCTTTTCGGAAGAACAAGTCAACCATCAAAACATCCTGATCATATAAAGTTTCCAATTTTAGTGATTATGTGAACTCATAAGTGAGACGGTGGTTTAAATAAAATCTTATGGCTGATAGGTAAATATACATGTGTGCACACGTGTACATTCACACATGCACATGCGTGTGATGGAAACAAAAACGGAAAATAAAAGACAATTAATAGACACCCAGAGAGATTGCAGATTAACAGTTAATAATTAGCAGTTGCCCCAAAGAGGTGGTAGATGCAGCATCCCCAGAGACATTCAAGGCCCGACTGGAAGTGGTTCTTGGCAAGATGATGTAGTTGAAGATGTCCCTGCTCATTGCAGGGGATTGGACTAGATGACCTTTGAAGGTCCCTTCCAACCCAAAATGCCCTGTAATTCTATGATTCTATGCTTATATCATCAGATGCCTGTATTATACTAATGATTTTCCCTTCTCCTAAAATAAATTAAAAACAGCTACACGGAGGAAAAAAACTCCACACATTAAAGATAGAATCTAGACTTTAGGTACTATAGATGAAGTTTGTACTGTTATCTGTAGGAATTCAGGATAACACCAATTCACTTACAAATAAACGTTGCCTATTATGCAATGCATTTGACCGCTAAAAGGTTAAACTACTAAATCCTTACCGGACACTTCTTACAGATAGAGACAGAAAACGTGCACATGTTGTGTTGACATGTGTCTCTCTTACCAAAGAGCATCATTTATTTAAAATAATTGAAACAATAATTAGAAGCTACATCGAAGACGAAGTAAATTGTATTAAAACACAAGGTAGCTGCTAATGCCAGCAGCTTCAACAGCCCCGTCGTACAAGCCTGGCTGCTTTCAACACATTCAATTCATTAACACCAGAGGAAAGCCAGAAACGAAGGGAAATGCCGACCATCTGCTCAATCCAGATGCAGGAGAACACACGTCTTACCTCCAAAGCTATTTACCAGCGAAAAACTGAGATGAGATGGGTTTAATCCTCTAACCACAGATCTAAAAGATTATGCGGCATCATATCGTCATAAGTAAAACCGAACTATGTTCATCTGAATGGGAGGAAAACTTTGCCACTTTTTCTCACCTTTAACATCTCTTGATATAAAACAATTCTAAATAAGAGAGATAACCTAGATATGACAAATACTATTTAAAGAAATGCATGCACACAAGCAGTCAGCAACAAAATCCTTGTTCTTCTTCTGCTATGTCTGAAATATGCCTAATTGATTTAACCAGCAATGAGATTTAATTGAAGCATGTAAGTTCCCTGAAAGTCACAGTCTGCATCTATATTATTTCCTTGCAATACCATACCCATTTTAACACAAAATCTACAGCCCCTGTGCCTTATAAAGAAACAGGTAACGTAATTTCTTACCTTGAAGTTATGAATCTTCTCGTATTTTGGAATATGCTCATTTTCTTTCAGAGTTGCTCTTCTGACAAGCGACGTCAACTGTGAATAAGCAAAGAGTTTAAGAGGTTGCCAGATTGTCACGGACGACTTCTGAGCACCCAGTTTCATCCCGAGGGCTGCGAGCAGGAAGTCTTGCTGGCGGCTCTCCTGCTTGGCTCTGTGCACCGCGGACCGGCTCGCTTTGTGCCCGGGCCAGGACTCCCGGGATGGCATGGTGGGGTGGTCGAAGGAGGCACAGCCCCCCGGACCGCTCTGTGTGTGTGTGTGTCCGTCTGCCGCTCAAACACCGGGCAGCACCATGCCGGGCGCCCAGCCTGCGCGGACGGGCGGCGAGGCCGTACCCGGGCACTGCTTCACGGCGCAGCTAACGGGGCGACGCGACGCGAAGCGGTGTCCCCACCGACCGGGGCGCGGGACTGCCGCGGGGGGGCCGGGGCGTGCGGCAGCGGCAGACAGCGGCGGGGGGGGTGCACAGCGCTCGTCCTCTGCCTCCATCGGGGGAGGCCTCGGCGCCCTCCTCCCGCCCCGCTGCCCGTTACCGGGGGGGTGGGAGCGCGGCTCCGCGCGGAGCAACGCGGCGCGGCACCGCCCCCCCCGGCGGCCGCGCAGCCAATGGAGCCCCAGCGGGGCGGGAGCGCGGCTCCGCCCCCTCCCGCTCCCCGTCCGGCCCCGGCAGCGGCGGTGGCTGGGTACCGGGCATCGCTGCGCCTCTGCGGAGCGCGGCGGTCAGGGCATCCTCGGATGTGCAGTGGCAGCAGCCCCGGGGGACGCGGCAGAGGGCGGCTGTCCCCGACCTCCCCCCGTCTGGTACAGGTTGGGCACTAGGAGGTAGGGCTGGCAGCAGATGACTGGGGATGCTCACCACTCTTCCCTTAAAATGACATTTTTTCAATGCTTTTGTATAAAAAGAGGCTTGTCAAACTCATAGAGTGTAACAGGCTCTTCTAGTAAGGATGTGAATGCAAGTGCCACCACCCAAAGTTCATTGCACCATCCCTTCCACCAAAGCCCTCGCTCCCGACTGCTGTGGTGCCACTCTGTAGGAATTAACAAACATCAGCAGGAGGTGAATGACACATATTCTCACATCAAATGCAATTGACGATGAAATGTACACAGGACAATGTGGTCCTCACTAGTCCTCATGCAAACCAAAGGAAACAATATTTCACACAACCATTAAAGCTTTGAACTCGTCACAGAGCCAAAGTACAGCAGGGGCTCAGAGGACCAGGGCAGCCCATGCCATACCTGCCCAGAGCTGCTCACTGGGGCAGCCCAGCTCGGGGCCTCTTCACCCCATTCGGACAGCTGGGAGGGGACCCCATGATGGCCACTTGCCTCCCACCCTTTTTCTCCTAGTGCTCTCCCAGCATTTGTGAACGGTCTTTGTCAGAGACAGCAAAAATGGACCTTTGATCTGATTTACTATGGCAGTGATTTGCACCATGGGGCTGTCTACCATACTGAGGTTTAGGGGTGAGAGGGCCCTTCCTTGTGCACAGCCTGCCTTCTGCTGCTACAGGCTGCAGCACCACAACCGCTCTCCCTTCTGCAGCAAAGGTATTTTTATCTCTCATGAGTCAGTAACAACCAAAGACAAGCACAGTTTGTCACAGGCTTCTGGGTGGAATTGGTATGTATTTTGCAGCTGGATCACAGCATTACCGTTTAGCTCAATCCTGCCAATGCAGCTGACAGCAATGTTCATGGTGAGCTCCTCCTCTGTTCCCTTGCATGGCCACCAGTACCTTCTCTACAGGTTTTAAAAATCTGTTGGGTTTCAGCACAGAGTCAGGTTGCAGAGATTAAGGATCAACATATGTGCTTCACCACCACTAATCTGCAATGCAAGTTAATAGCTAATAATCGAAACACTGGATGTAGATTATACAGGATGAAGCTGTCGGGCATTAGTGGCTCATACAGGGGCCTTAGGAGCACCTGGCTCAGTTCCCAGTTTCAATACCAACAGGAGGCTGGTCGACCCATCCTATTGAGAAATTCTTTTCCAATAGCTACCTCAACCTGCCTGTCTTGCTTTTAACTGCTCATTTCTGCTGTAGGTGAATAAATGCCCCACTGACATTTTTTTGCACATCCTTGTAAGTGTAACACTCCATAGCAAGAGGAGATCAAGAAAAATGAGGTGAGGAGTAAGAGATGGCAAAACCCGACCACCATATTTATGTGAGGTGTAAGAATAGTAGGGACCCAGGGGAGGGGGAAACAGACAGGCTTTTGAGCTCATTCTCCCCTTTCTTTCTAGCTAAAGCCACTTCATGCTTTCACTCCCAAGAACTGCATTAGGTGAAAGTCCTTACGGAACAAGGTGGACCTAAACCTAACACAGAGGAGTCATCCTCTTCAAAGAGCTTTGAGTGACAACAGTCTCAGGAAGCAAATTGTGGAGTTCTGGAAATGTTACATGCTTCCTTGGAAACCCAAATTCCTCTTACCTTTTACAAGGCAAAAAGTAAATCACCAAAACTTCATATTAGTAAATAAACTCCTTGAAAATTGAATTTGTTGGAAATAAGTAACCCAGAGATTTTCAAGAGTACATTTACTATCAGAATCAACCATTATTGTTTTGTGTAATTCCACTTAAGAAGTAGGATAAAGCATTCTGAATTTTCCTTTCAATCGTTGGTAAAGCGCGTATTTGGTTTTTGACATACTTATTTCTTAATTGTCAGCTCCCTTCTTCCTAACCCTGACGAAATGATTTATTTTCAATGGCACTTTAGAGTCACATTAGTAGAAACTGATCTCTGGATCCTGGAAAATTAAATCTTTAGAATGCCAACAAAAAGGTAAGCAAAACTGCCCAACAGGGAAAGGTCCTATCTCATGGCTGTAATTTTGGAATGCTTTATACTCTGGAAAGTACTTAAAAGATTATGAATTTTAATTCAAATGTTACTTTGTGTTACAGTAATCTAACTCAGACTGCTTATTGAATTTACATAAATCAACTTCCTAGTGTTCTGTGCAAAATGTTTTCTGCTGTTTACAAATATAGGAATACAGGGCTCACCTATGCTTACAGCCCTTCGCATGTGCTATACGCACTATAGTTGTGCACACTAGAAACCTGGACTAAAAGTTAAAGCCATAAAGCTAGCAACTGAAAAATTATGAAAAATATATATTTATCTATTTCTTACATATATTTCACCAACATAAAGTAGTGTTATAATTAAAATTCATACAACTGCTGTCAGGCAGTTGGCACAGATCTATAATGCATACCCTCATTTTTCTGCTATTGCCTAACTTTGGGATCTTGGCATTGCAAGCTAGTGCTCTTTTTAACACTGTCCACTCCCTTTTTGAAAACCAAAATGAAGAATGAGATTTATGTTGTACATGTCTTCCTGACCACAGTTTGGGTCATTCGGCAGGTCCAGATCTTTAGCTTAACCAGTACTTGAGATAACAAAGTAAGACAGAGCAAGCCACTGTCCCTAGGTAGCCCTAGTCATTGCAGAGATGAGTCACCATCCCTGAGAACAAACAAATGAAGTCATGGACCTGGGGGTTCATCTCAAATCCTGCAGCAATCTCTCTGGATGTGCTCTCCAGCTCCAGGTACTCTATGCTGTCTCTCTATTCCCAGCCTGCAAGCATGCAAGTCCTGCTCTTCTTACATCTTTGGCTGGCTCTTGGTTCAATGCTTGCTCTCCATTAATGGCTCCTGCACTACCACCTGCTAGCAAAGTCTCCTCTCCATAGCCCTTTCATTTTCCAACAGTTACCTTTGTAACTGGCTCTGTCTGAAGTCTACCTTAACAGGGACTATTATTAGATACTGTCTGCCACATACTGAGTGAAAAAGAGGTAGAAATGTGGGGGGGAAAGACTCACCCCTTCTAGTTTTCTAAATCTTGATTTTATTTCTTTATTAATTGTTTGTGACAGGCATTTGCAATCATTGCATGTGCAGGGGGCAATAAGCTGTGCAGACTCCAGGAGGAAGGAAACTGCAGGGCTGTCTTTTTTAAATTTAATTTAAGGTCGTGATTTCATGGGATCGAGGTGAACCGAAAATGGAATGACTGGAAGTAATAGCCCAGCAACCTCTCTGCAGAGCACGCAACCAGAGCAGCCTCTCAGTCCTGTACATTTTAGTGACTTAAGCATTAAAGAACCAAACCCAATCACACAACAACTTTTAAACCAAGACATCTGTTTAGTGATTCTACATTGTACATATGGACTAAAGGAAAAAAAAAGAAAAAAGAAGGAAAAAAAAAGAAAAAGACTGTAACTTGCTATTTCAAATATTCTCATTTGTTCTAAAACCTCAACCATAAGAGTGGTTCAGCCTAGTTGCTACTGGGACTCCACTTGCCTTACTTGCCCCTGGGGTCATCCTTCAGGGTGCAGAAGAAACAGCTGTTTTCTTAAGCACTATTTGCTCTCGGTGTTAGCTGGATAATGTATGTGTATTTTCTGGTACTAATCTCATAATCAGTAAGTCTTATTATGAAGACTCCACAGAATTGATTTTAAAGTCATCCACGGTTTGCAGTACATTTCAATTAGTCACTCTCTGAAAGACACATTATGTAAGTTTAATCCAGTCACACAATTCAGTCAACATCAGACAAACTATCTTTCTAAAAAGGCAAATCAATGCATTCCCATTTGTTGAGTAATAAACTAAACCTACTCCAGAAAAAAACTCAGGAAAATTCAAATTGACTTAAGCTCACAAGTCCTAAAATGCCCAGGTTAGACTTGATCAGACCTCCTGAAGCCCACATGCATTTCCAGTACAGTGGAGTTTAGTTTCATGACTACCTGGCTCCTCCCTCAAGCACAGTATCATGTTTTCTTCAGCCTCAGAAATGCATGTGCAGTACACAGCAGGCTTTTTATTCTCATATGGTATTTTCATGTTATTATGACTAAATATGCCTTTATCGTTTCAGACTTTATATGTAATATAATTCCTTCCCTCTAAGGAATGTATTTTAATAATAATATTAACCAGCAGTTATATTGCATGCATTTTTTTAAATATCAAATATGATGCCCTATTGTACATATCCCAAGAAACCAGATATTTGGTTTGCTATGCAGTTAGCTACTGGATATTTTGTGGTGTTCTGTTTCACTGTATAGCTAACGTCGCCAAATGTATATGCTCAGAAAATCCTTCCTTGACTGAACACTTTATAAGCATATTTTATGGGCTTAGTACAACATTTTCAAAAGCTAATCAGTCAGATTGTGAAACTGAGCCCAATTTCCTCAGTGCTGTTCTTGGTGGAAGTTTGTTCCATGCTAAATATAATTTTCCCAGTCATATCTTTCACAGAATTGTTCCAAGTGGGGAAGAGGAGCCCAAAATTTTACTTTTTATTGAAAAGTGGTGATAAGCTGTTTTTCATTTAATTTTCCTCACTTGTAGACGTGCTAATGCCAGGCATAGCCTCTGCCCACAGACACATGGCGTGAGCAGAGGGTAGGAATGCTTTTAAAAGAAAAGTTCAACCTGAAAGCTGGCATCTCAGGAGCTGGATGGGAAGGACCATCACACAGTCTTGGCCACCAGGGCAAGACTTGTGCTGCTGTCATTCCAGCACAACCACATTTACCTGGCATCTGGACAGCATCAGGCTCCCACAATGCTCAAAGTATACTGAGATCCTCAGGCAACACATAACCCCACTTTGAGTCTACAGCTACCCACACCTGGGGTTTAAGACATGGCTGAATGATGAAAAATTACTGCCGAGAAAGTTCTGGGTTTTGCAACAAAATTTTCCACATGGACTGACTTCTAGTTAAATCTGATCTTGCTCCCCCCTTGTCCCCCAGTGAAATACTGCAATATCTAGCAAAATGGCTATTTATATTTTTTATTTTTATTTCTGATAAAAGTGTATGTGATTTCCACATCAGGTAATGAACATTTTTATATCTAGAATTTAAAAAAAAGTTTTAAAAAAAATCTTTTAATTAGAACTTTCATTATACATATTCAGCCAAAGTGTTTGTTTGGTTTAAAACATGATTGTTAAATTACAAAAATAAACAAACTAAACCAAAGTTTAAATTATGGAAAAAATATTGCCCAATAATGCTGCTAGAAATTACTGCATAAAAAAGTAAGTTCATTTGGTACTGTATTGTGCAATACAGTTAGAGTACATTAGCATTATTTGGGCAGATTTTATGGTCGCACTGATGTGCTTACCAGAAGTACCCTGAAGTACCCATGTTTGCATAACAAGGGAGCATACTCATAAAAAGGCAGAGAGTGAGATCTTAGGGAAAGCCAAGAAAAGATGTTTCTGTGTAGCTTTAGTCCTATAACCTACTGGTCGCTGCAGCTGATTCGGATCCAGGTCAGCTGGCTTATTTTGTTCCTAGTGGCATGCTCCCGACAGTTACCAATATGGGTCCTTGGAAATGACAATTTGAAACTGCACTGGCAAAAAGCATCCACTGTGACTATTCCCCTCTTTCAATAACTGACAAGACAAAAACAACTAATGTTTGCTGTTCTGGATAGTGGCACAAAAGCAAGGCACTTTCCAGTGGCAAACACAACACATTCCTTCCCTTAGGGAGGGGGCTGTTTTGGTACATAACCATGGATCTAGCCATGGCAAAAATAAAATAGAAATTCCACAGTACCTCCAATAGTAAGTTCTGATTTTGGTCATGTTCTGGAGGACTTTGCTAACATCAAGCAACTTAGCTTTTAGCGAGGTCAGCAACTGGCCTGCTGCGTCCACTGAAGAAGGGGGGGTAATTCTATGGATTCCCTTCACACGTCATGGGTACAAATACCACCCACATACAGTGGTGTATGTGGCACACAAGAATGTGCACAGGCAGGGACATGTATATTATAATCAGTAACGCTGCTAGGCTGGGTTTTATAAGCAATAGCTATGACTTCATTTATGCTGTATAAATAATACTACACTTCCTCACAGGGTTGTGCGCTGGGTGAGACAGTGCAATCCTGCCCCCCTCTCAGGGCTTCTGCCTTGTCCTGGTTTGGTCCTGGGCCAGATGAAGCCACGGGGCTCTTCCCTACAGACACCAATGCAGGACGTCCCCATGGCCTTGACTGCCTCTGTTAGAATAACCAACTGCTCCAGCCCTTCCCTTAAAGTCTGAGACTACCAGCCTGCTCGCAAGGGACAAGATATGACTGCTCAACAAAAGCAGAGCTGCTACCAAGCTGTGTGACACTGAGGCAGGATATGCCAATCAAACACCATGATAAAAGCTACTCCCAGAAAGCCAAGAAACAAGCTCTTTTCACTCCTAACTCTGGCAAGGAAGGCAGTTCCCCAGCACCATGAGCTTATGTATCAGCCTCAGCAATTTTCTCCTTCCTTTGCAGCAGCTCATTACCACAACCCCATTTTTTTCTCGGGAAAACAAGCTGCATTACAAGAAGACCAACACCAGCCAAACATGGTAAGTAAAGAAGGGGACTAAGAGCTGGTAGAGCACAGAAGATAGCACCTCCCTGCCTCAGGGGGCTGGCAACATCACTGTTCCTGCAAGACAGTTCATGGGCAAGAAGAGAAGCATTACAAAACACCAGAATTTGTCTCCAGTAAATCCAGACAAAGCCTGTCCTTTACTGCTTTGATTCCAGTCCTTTCCATCCACCCTTCTGTCCTTCATAGCTTTGGTTTTGGTCTATCCTATCTTTCTCTCCTCCTGCCAGGAGTCTGGGCCATGGAGATGGTCAGCTAAACTGTGAGTTAAAGCAGCCACCTGTGCCAGGTACTCCTCTCCCTGGGAAAGGCAGAAGCAGAGGGACTGGGAGGACTGCTCACATTAAATTTTGGCTAGAGAGGTTTGTCTTGCAGCTGAAGACCTACAGGAAGAGCAGCTGATGGTGCAAGGAGCTCTGCCCGAGGGAGCAACCCTCACACTGGCCAGGAATACGCAAAGGCTGCTCCTCAGCATCTTCTCCATCTTGCTCTCATTTAGTCAGCATTTTCTATTTCAGCTAACAGCACCACATTTTCTCCCCTTCCCTTTGTCTGTGTCATGTCTCCATGTCGGCCTGCAGGGAGCTGTGCCACTGTCACTGAGGCACAACTGACATTGATTGCAGAGAGAGGTCACTCTAGCAAAAGCCTCTGGACTAGTGACACATGAAGGCGGTCTGTATTCCAAAAAGACCTTAAAAGTTATTTATAAGTGCCACAAGACAACATGTTCTATAGGAGTGATAATAGTCAAAATGCAATGCAAATTAGCAGCTGCATGAATTCTGCTCTTTTGGCAAACGCTCTCCGTTACTAATATACTATATTTAAGCATCATGAGAGAAAACAGGCTGTTAGACTAATCTGAACCCACTAGGGACAGGTGATAGTTTATTCCTTACCTGACCCACACGATTATAAGAATTTTCTCAAAAAAAAAAAAGAAAAAATAAAAATTAGAAAATGAAGAAAAAAAGAAAAGAGAGAAGGCACATCAAAAAGTACTGTACCCTTGAGGAGGAACCTTGCTTGTCTACCAGCAAGGAAATGTTGACAGTGGCCAAACTTTATGAAAAAAAAAAAAATAATAATTTACAACACTTCCTTGATGATATCCATTTAAGAATGATATTAATAAAAGCAGCTCCTCAATAGAACTCTGTATCTTTTTGTAACTGAAAATGTTTACACTTAGGGATAATGACAATCATGTAATCCACAAGGTCTTTCTATTATTCTATTTATTAGTTTTTTTCCCCATTTATTCCTCATGGAATAGAAGATTTGGCTACTGGTATAATATAGGCAAGCGGTATGGAAATTTCTTTTTATGTCTCATTAATATTTTCTTACCTGATGTATAATACTCATTTCACATTAGTCTTGTCTGGCAGCCTAATATTAGCCTTTTTTGTTCTACACAGTAATTCAATTTAGAGTAATTCAATGTATGTTATAATTGAAAACTGCAGCTCATTAATTTCTAAACACTCTGTATTTCAGACTACACCTGCTCCTTTGGCACATCCTCTATTTTGAATCCATCCACTCCTTCCTGAGTAAGCTATGTTGCTATGATACATCTGCTACCACAGTTTCTTTCTTAAACATACTTTCAGTTCATAATCATACTTACTTAGCATAAATAAGACTAAGAGTGCAAAGTCTCCTAATCCTTCCTTAATTATCGTTTGATTCAACCCCATGAATCAAGGTGAAAACCATTTTTAACCTGAAGGAACACTAGAGCTGTGACATGGACATGCAGCATCCTTGCAAAATTTATAATGGTGAAACCTGCTTGTGGACCACCTCACTGCAGAAAAGTTACGAAATGGGGTAACCCCCAGTGTCCATCAGCACTCCTTGCATTCCCTGGTTATTGGTTTTCTAGGTGCATGTGTGTCCATGGGCATAGCTGCACCACTGCTGTGGATCAGGGTCTATATTCATTTTATACAATGCAATTAGGCAGACTTGGAAAATGAGGTAGGCTGATCATCCTTCAAATGAGCCTCTCATGTGGGCTCCCGCTACCCTTGCATAAATCTCTATTTAAATCAGGACTGATGTGAAGCCTGCAATGAATGAGACCAGAGTGGAATTGGCAGTGGAATTACACTCTGCTCCCAAAGTCAAATTACCAGTTATTATCAAATTACCAGTTTATTGCCACCCATAAAATCTAATCCATGATCACATTCTCAGAAAAGGCTTGTTTTAAATTTTGTTGACCAGCGTTCTAATTTTCTCATTTCTCCTTTTCCACATATGGTTCATCTTTCCTATTTTTATACCCTCTAAGCTTCCTAATTAACATTTTAAAATGCCTGTGTCATCAAAATTTTCATATAAGGGCAGGAAGCATCCCACTTCCCTGGAGGAAGCTATAACTGTTACTCGAGACAGGCACCCAAGAAACCACCATCTCAAATGGTCAAACCCAGCATCTTTCAAACAGATTTATATAATGTCTTGATTTGATAACTGAGTAATTTTGAATAATTCAAAATTGGGCTGGCAATGCAACTCCCCATCGTAAATTGGGTCTACACAGATTATTTACCTTCTGGAGGAGAAGCAGGCATTGGCATGTAGACAGGCTATACAGCTTCTGCTACACAGGAGGGACTTTGGGGTTTGGTTTTCATTTTTTGTTTGGTTTGATTTTGGTGTTTGGTTGTTGGGGTTTCGGTTTTGTTGGTTTTGGTTGCTTTTTTTTCACCAACAAGTTTGCAGATTCTTGCAACATAATGCTTAGTTGATGTCTTTTTGCAGTTGAAATACACTAGTCCTAGGTTCCAATCAGTAACTCAAAGATCTGACATTTGGGATTTCAGAAGCATATGATCTGTGGACAGCAGCTCTTATTTTGAGTATAGGGCACATCAAAGCTGAAAGAATAAGTCTGGGGTATAGTTCTGTTTCTTAAATTCATTGGCAATGAATAATATTATTGACAATGAACAAAATGTTTATCTGCACAAATGCTTTCTTCTTTCTTAGTCACGTTATTTATGTCATCTTACAAGGCAACATTTTATTTGTACTGCCACCATCAAATAGCACTTTAAGTGACACTGCTCGTAAGATTTCTAACACTGAGGTTGTTCGAATTTTCAACAATAAAAATAGCCCAAGAGAATTAACCCATAAAAAAATTACCCAGTAAGCTCCCAGCATTATCAATTTGCTGAGCAGTGAATCTGCCTTGCAAACTTCAGTGTGTGACCAAGGTGATTGGCAGCTTCCAGGCACCAGGCTGCAACGCTGCGACAAATGCTAGCAGGGATTTGGAGGCTAGAGTGGATGAGAAGCTGCCACTTAAGAGACTGAGCACTTCAAATTCTGTGAAAGATAACAACACACGATGATATCTGCAATTTTTGTGCATTTGTATTGAACACATTATTACTCTAATCATCAGCCAATTCGCAGAAATGCCTGAATGCGAATGTAATTCGCTATCACGTTAACTTTGGCAAATGCTTCAAGACTTTTCCAGCAATGTAAAATCATTAGAAATCTTCAGCCAATAAACTATTTGATACACGATATAAACCATAGAGCTTTTAAAATGTTTCATCATTACATGCAAAATGGAAATTTGGAATACAGGCTTTCATATTTTCACAGTATTCCTCCACGCTTTTCTCAGGAAGGGGAAAAGCTGCTTGCCTCCAAGTGCTACTAATCTGCTTAACAAATTGGAAATCATTAAAAAACAATTACTAAATCACATACACATATGACTAAGGTTTAATAGAGGACTTTATACTTTGTGATACTACCTCTGATGTTCCTCAGGCAAACTATTGCAAACTGTCTTAGCTCTAACCCAATGTAATAATAATCCCCACTAAAAAGCAATATTGCCTAGGTGTGTTATAATATGAACTTCACTATTAGAAACACATCATCCTGTAGTTATCTTGGAAGTTGTACGGATGTGAGGAATATTAATACTTAGATGACAAGGAGTAGAGCAACCACTGTTCATCATCTGAGAATCAAGATTTTTCAGCATGATGATTCTTGCCTTGCTTAAACATTAGTACTGTAGGAACAGTGAACGCCAGAAGCAACACCGTTCCTAACTGCTGATGCCATGCAGAAAAAAAGGTTAAATATGGAAAAGTTTAATGTTCTAAAAGTTAATGATCAAAAGAAGACTTTGCAAAACTGTCAAGAGTTGCTGTC
Source organism: Strigops habroptila (assembly GCF_004027225.2). NCBI lineage: Eukaryota > Metazoa > Chordata > Aves > Psittaciformes > Psittacidae > Strigops > Strigops habroptila. The sequence continues at coordinate 18,513,866 of NC_044281.2, read as the reverse complement.
TTCGCTGATGACGAGTGTGACAGGTTTGAAGTAATAAGAGCAAGTGGTTTATTGAGCTTAGTAACAAACCTGCTCTCCTTACTTTGTTCAAATTCAGAAAAAAAAACCATTCAGCTAGAGACTAAGCATGAGAAGTTATATCTGAAAATATCTTATTTTCTTGTGAAAGATTAAACGGAAAGAAACAAGGGCTGGAACAGATCAGCTTCTGAGGCATTAACCACAGGATAAATGGTTGTTCTTTTTTTCTTTCACAGTCTAATACTTCATTTAGGCACCTCTACTTCTGTTTCTGCTACCACTTCTAAAACAAGCATTTAACTTTTCATGGGTCTTTAGGGTTTGGTAACCTCTTATGAATGGGCAATTATTAGTGGAGCAGATGTGCCTGCCTGCCTGTCAGGGGATTCTCTAACCGAATGGGGGGCGACACACCAGACTGCCACAGCTTCATGTCCTTTCCTTCTTTGTACGGAAGCCAAATGACATGTATTTGTACTTGTGAGCTTGTAAACAGTGACCAATGTAAAATGCCTTTCCTCTTCTCATCTAAACAAAACCCACCACATCGTCCCACTGCAAACGGTAAGGTGAAAAAGGAGCTTGTCTGAATAATGCTAGAGGTAAGTGGAGGAAATCCCTGGTAGTCAGACTCTTAGCATAGATTTACACAGGCTACACAAAGTAGCAGAGGGTATAAAACACAAGATATGTTGGATATTAGTTCACAGCCAAAGGTGCTACCAACCCCACTTCCTGCAGCCCCAGCTTTTCCTTGGGCCTCTCATGTTCAACTACTGACCAGACCTGACCCTGCCTGGTTTAGGAGATTAGACACAATCGTAGCCCAAGGTGATTATCACCAGCTATACAGTGTCACATTATAAAGTCTAAGGGAGGTAAGAAACTTGTAAATAACAAAATTATCCTTTTATAGGTCTCTTAATTCAACAGTCCAGTCTGTTTCCTGTAGAAGTGATTAGTAATAGAAAATAATTAGGAGATGCCAGATGGGAGGAGGAGTTAAAAAAAAAGGCCCAAACCTCACACAGCTAAGGAAAGAGAACAACAAACGAGGGAGCTGCCAGCTAGCAACCCACTGCAGTCCTTCACCATCCAGGACGTTCATTGCATAAGCAACAAATGACAACCACACGCCTGCTTTAGACTCTGCTCTGAAAGACACACCTTCTCCTTTTTGTGGCCACTGCATGGGTTATTCAGTTCTGAGAAGGCATAAAAAGTCAAGGGAAACCACAGGGTTTGTTTTTTTTCTTTAAAAAAGATTATAATTTCCTTACATATATGGCTATGAGGCTTCCCCACTGTACATCTAGGCACCCTTTTAGGAATCCCTAAGTATAAGGTCTGTCGGGAAGGCAAGCGACAGGCTCTTACAGCGTGTTAGGACTGAAGCCATGGCAGCTCTCTGTTGCTCATCAGGAGCTGAACTGGACCTATGTATTTCTGGGTCCTATCTAACTAAGGTCCACTAGGATGGGAAAACTCTTTCTCCTCTGAAGAGTGCCCAAAGAAAGCTATCTTCTTTGGCGGTTCAAGAGCTAATGGAGATTCCTTCCTGCCTTCCCGTGATCCTTCTTGAGCTAGCCTGACCCAGTTAAAAAGGAATAAAACTTCTGCCAGCACACCTAAGAGAAGTTAAGGCAATACAGCACTTTTTGTAGGCATTAAAAATATCTCCAGATCAAACCACCAAAACCCCCAGAAAGAGCTGCTGGTGAGGGCTTCACACTGACTTACCTCACAATATGGAGAAACACAGGAAAAGAATAATAGCTTATTCATTGCTAATAGTTTCATTTTATCAGTAAAAACACAACCAGTACTCTTCAGATTTGGTTGCACAGCAACTGTACTGCTTTACAGCCTTTTTAGCAGTTATGTAGACTACTCATTTTACAAAAGCTGGATCAGGCACTGAGGGCATACTCTACCCACCCTTCTGCTGAGTGCGGGGAGGGTACACCGACTTCATATGGCAGCTGCCTGTCTTAGTGTAGTTAGACACTGGACTTTCTGAAGACCGTAACTTTGTGTACACATCTCATGCCAGATCCTAAGAGCCACATGTATGTGAAAAAGCAGAAAGTAATGTGAAAAGTCATCTCAGCGAGGAATCAAATGATTTGTAACCATGCCTTTGCAGGTCGAAATAGGTGATCCTGCCCCTCTACTCTGCTCTTGCGAGACCTCACTTGAAGTACTGTGTGCAGTTCTGGTTCCCTCAACAAAAAAAGGATATGGAGCTGTTGGAGCAAGTCTAGAGGAGGGCCACGAGGATGACCAGGGGGCTGGAGCACCTCCCATATGAAGACAGGCTGAGAGAGTTGGGGCTGTTCAGCCTGGAGAAGAGAAGCTGCGTGGAGACCTCATAGCAGCCTTCCAGTATCTGAAGGGGGCCTACAAGGTATCTGGAGAGGGACTCTTCATCAGGGACTGTAGTGATAGGACAAGGGGTAACAGGTTCAAACTTAAACGGGGGAAGTTCAGGTTAGATATAAGGAAGAAGTTCTTTACAGTTAGGGTGGTGAGGCACTGGAATGAGTTGCCCAAAGAAGTGGTAAATGCTCCATCCTTGGCAGTGTTCAAGGCCAGGCTGGACACAGCCTTGGGTGACATGATCTGGTGTGAGGCGTCCTTGCCCATGGCAGGGCGTTGGAACTAAGTGATCTTAAGGTCCTTTCCAACCCAAACCATTCTATGATTCTACGAAGCAGGATGCTGATTCTCAACTGTGCTTACCTGCAAAATGGAGGAAACCTCTCTGCAGAAGTAGCATCGTGATGGGAGGCACGGTGTGCATTTGAAATGCAACCTGACCTAAGATACTCCTCACTGTCAGAAGGTTGTGGAGCCTTATTTGTTTTGAACCTTATAATAGTAGACCAGCAATCAGGTTACCAACATAAGCACATGACTTTCACTTCACGTTAACCTCACACACCACACATTGTGTAAGCATTACATTAATGTGCTTTGAAGGCACAAGCACGCAGAGGCAGACAGGCGAGGTCCTGTGAGGCTAACTGGAATCAGCTGGGATGCCATTTGTAACCCATGGGAACTAACAGAGCACAGCTGAGCACTGAGCAACCTGGCAATGAAAGAAGAAAGAATTTGGCCTGGGAAAACCAGGAGAGCTATGGAACCGTGTTTAACACTGGAGCTGAGCTACAGGTCCAGTTAGGAACCCTTAAGAAACAAGTCTGGCTTGCTAATTTATCCTTTATAAGCATGAGATACTGACAAGAGAAAAACTAGATATTCTGTGACCTGGGAATTAAATTAGCAAAGTTTATGGTTCATTTGGTAGCTCTCGATCTTAAAGCAAAATAATTTTATACAATCTTTTTAGTGTATCAATTTTACTGGTGCATTGAACTTAAATAAGGGCTTAGGTTACTTTTGGTGATTATGAGTAGAGAAAGCACCCTGTAGTAGGAGAAAAGAATTTTCTTTGTGCCGATGTCTGCACACTGGACAGCATGTGCAATTAGTTCTCCTTTCTCAGGTCTTAATAAATAGTTAAAAACAGCTATGCTCATAAAGAAGCATCATAACCATTTGCAGTCTTAGTTTGAACTGTATACGCCATGTATAATGACATATGGCACTAGATCACTACCACCATAAATGCTAATGCACAGAAAGGGAAGATGAGGAAGACAGGCTGGGTCAATCACTGCAGAGTACAATGTTGCCAATATGCTGGAGCAGCTACCTAAAAAGTAGGCTTGTCTTACATCCTGCTAAAAACTTTCTTGGTATTGACAAAAATGTCTGTGCTTTGAAGTCTCTGCTGAAAGATCGGCTAAACCCAGAAGAAATAAATAGAAGTTTTTGCCTTCCAGAGTTATGTTTTATTTATAAATTACATTAAACTTACAGAGTGATTGTCATGGACACCCGCGCAGGGACTGGAAAGGAACATTTGTGAGAAAAGGGTTGACAATCTCCTCAAGTTAACCCATGGGATTCTTCAGTGCTCCATCTCCTGCGTCTTTAAACTTACTTTAAGGTAAACATCTATTAGTTGTACTTTTAAAAACATTATTGCTTTGTCCCTACTCTTGCTATAGCTATGGCTTTATACATTACACACCCATCTTTTCTCATAAAATCAAGTTAATTCAAGTAAATGGAAATATTAAAAAAAAAAATCCATCATCAAGATTGCTTCAAAGCACACTTTCCTCCCTGATTTATTAAGACTACTTTTTAGTTCCTATCAGTTCCAGCATTGGCATTTACTGGGCACCAAGCAGTGTTGTTCAAAGTTGTCTCCCTCCATCACAGACCTTGCTAAGGGGGCTTATGCTCCTATCACAGCCAACCGTAACTTCCTCAGCTACATTTTCTGATGTCCTTTCACTGAAGAGAAAATAAACCTCAGTAAAGGAAGGTTTTAAGCAGATCTTACTAACAGATTTGACTGAAAGCAAAAGTAGAAAAGTAGTAGTGTCATTAATGAAAACATCAGTGTCAATTCAAGGTTGGAAAGTGAGAGTGGTCCCCCTGCAAACACCCATAAGTATGACCCTTGATTTTGTATGTGGAGGCTGTTATGAACCCACTAGAAATGTACACAGAGATTGCAATCACCTTTGCGATCTGGGTTATCTTTGGAGGCAGGCTTAAAAGCATGCTTCCTACTAAAATGACACAGGTTTATATTTCCAGATCTCCTTGCACAGGATTGCAGACAGTCAGCCTTCATCGCTATGGAGGAAAAAATGGTATTGCCACTAAGGTCATTAAAAATAGAACAGAAGAGTTCTTTCATAGGGTGGCTGCTGCCACAAACCTTCTCTCAGTTCTTTCCATCTGTAGGAACTGAACTGATTGTCTAGAAGGGGTCTTTAACTGATTTGCAGCCACTGAAGTTTTTTGAAGCACTTATCGCCAAAGTAAACATGAATAAATGTGATTCAGTTGCTATCCTAACATTAACCTCAGCATTTCATTCTGAAACAAGCGATAACACATAACTAACTATTGCATTTTCTCATAAAAAATACTAACTCTTGAATAAATTGCTCATATAACTTATTACATTAATATCTCAAACGCATGTCAAAATAAAAAAAATCATGTTTTGCAGGGCTTTCAGGAAGGACTTTGATATATGTATCTAGGGATTTATTAATTTCTGAGAGCTACCAGTTTTATAAGGTATTTAACTGAATCAAGTCATCTGCTCCAAGGCCATAATTACCTTTGAGAGTGGAGAATGTTCAGCGATCCATCAGTATTCAAGGCATGGGAGGAATAGTAAATCTTGTGATACTGGGTATTATTTCCACTTCCACACTAGGCCATACAGACTGAACCCACATGGGAAGCGCCTCTTTCAAATGAATCTTAGCCCTCTCTTAAAACACAGACCATGACGGCTGCACAATTGTGTTCTGAACAATCTGCAGACTGTTTTGGGAACCAGCATTACCTTTTTAAACACAGCAGCTAAAATATCTGTTCAGAGCATTCAAGCATGACAAGCACTCTCCTGTTTTCAGTCTCCACTCCTCCAGTTATCTCTATTTATTAATTCTTTCATAGGTTATGAAAATCATAAATCATTAACCAGGAATTTTAATTTTTAATATATACTTGTAAATGGTAAGCAGTCACATTCCTTCTTATAATCAGTGAAGCACATGCTGTGCAGTGGATTATATTCTCATGCTTTTGCTAATAAAAACCTCATCTTAAAACACACCTCAATATGGTCTCTTTCAGGACTCAGTACTTAGGGGTATTGTGATTTGTGTTCTACAACCTTTATCTAATAATTGCATAATTTTTGTCTTTTCATCTTTTATCATCTTTAAATACTTCCCCTTTACTAAGGCTCATTTTTAATGTATTGCATATGACAAGTCGCCCAACACATGCTGAATTCTTCTACTACAAATTAAGCACTGAAAAGAGTGGGGAACAAATAGAGCATTATTAGTGCATGCTGGGAGGCTTCTAACTCAAATCTGTGGTGTTCCCTGCTACTGCCTCACACCAATTCAAGGCTAGGTGAAGTGCCCATTAATATTTCATTCTCGGATTTGAGGTGTGTTCTCTGGCTACCCAATTTCCTCCACTTAATTTTACAGCAGAAAGCAAAACCACATTCCCACCAGCTGTTCCCCAGTCAGAGCCTACATGTCTCTTCTCTCCTTCTTCTGAAGGGTTTATTTTTCATACGCCACCCACACAAGATTGGGCAACAGTCACAGGCACAAGGTTTAGATTCGGATCTGAACAGCCTCAGAATCTCCAAATCTGGGAATGTATTTTGGCTCAGGATGGTCAACGTTTAAGACCCAGACTTCTTCCTCCTTTACAAAGGAGGAAACATGCGATATAAGGAGAAGCTGTGTGGCTACAGTATAAAACTGATAAAGCTGCATTAACTGCCAAATACTGTATCCTGCATAAGTTTTCACCTGCACCATGGGGCTACTGGGCTAATGTTGTAGCACACAGATCATAAGACAATCCTTTTTTCTCATCGGATTTTCAAAAATTTTCTTTGCATTCTTTCTTAGAATTGTCAGTATTGATTCAGTGATATTCTGTTTATATTGGACAACAAGAATCACTCTGCCATCCCTCCCAAGTAGAAAAGCTACTTGACCTATTTATAAATATCCTACAAGAAGGCTTCCTTATATCATAGTTAAATGATCCATAATAAGGTAAATACTACATTATTATTAAATTTTCAAGTAAATATCAGTAAGAAGCAAGACCCCACACAAAAAGGGTAAAATTACCTTTTGAGCAATTTAGAAGATGATATGTATATTTTTCTTATTTCATTATTATATTTTTCACCACAGAAATCTTATAAACTAGCAGAGAGATTGAGTCTTCTGTTTAAGTGGAGATGTAAAGTCTCCTGTGTTCTTCATTGCTAGCATGTTAACTTTTCATAGTAGGTAGGCTTTAAATGCAAGTTATTTGTCTAACAAGTATCTCCCTCCTTCTTTACTTTTTAAATAAAATTAACCACCAGATGTGATCCAGTCCACTGCCTGCACAGTCCTCCAGCCAGACAGCTATGTTCACCCCTCTGAACCTGAAACAGTTCTCCCAGGCTATCAACGTAACAGCATTAGTGGCTGTGCAAGCAGTTGGGTCCCCTAGACAGTGATGGGAGACACCTTGGAAACCTTTCCGATGTCTCCTCTTCCCACCAGTCACTCCTACATTGCACAGAGCTACTACCTGCTCTGTGACATTTGGCGAGACCACCACCATATCTCTCTTCCTTCCCATGCTCCCCACATCCTGTGACTTACAGAGGAGGGAGAAAGGATGCGGCAAGCCTAAGCTGGATACTGGGGCTTGTTCCAAATGTTGTGGTTGATACTGTGATTGGGTGTTGGTCATGGGGTTGAATGCCTTACTTTCATTGGAGATTTACTGGGAGCAGCAACACTTGGGACTCTCTGTGTCATCTTCCAGCGAAGACCCTGAGAGGTGTAAAGGCAGCAAAGATGTCATCTCTGCGCCTCTCTCACAGTAAAAAGGATCACACTGTGCCTTCCCGATGAAGCCATGGATAGGAATCCCAACTGGATAATGACTTGAAAATGAAACTGAAATTTTCACATTTAACTATACTGTGGTGTCTGTGTGCCTTATTGCGTTCACACCAACATGGTTCCAAGCAAATAAAGAGAAAAGGCTCAAAAGCTGGGCTTCAGGCCAGTAAACACCACTGCTGTTGAACTACGTTACGGATGAAGCCGCTTTAGCTGCTTATAACTTCCAGACAAATATGGCGGGATGTTGCAATTACATGACTGATGTCTCTAAAGATTTTTCACCTAAAATTTAACTCTGTAAGAAATATTAATTCTTGACCTATTTAATGAAAAGTGTTTCAAAACGATATGTGTACCTTGGTCATGACTCTGACATAACACCATGTAATCTATGGAAAAAACAGCATTCTTCAATAATAATCATCGAAATCCCTTTACTGTGAAAATGTTTATATCAGTCTAAAAAATGCTGTGACAGAATAGAGTTCTGTTGTCACTTAAAAGTTGCTAAATGCAGGAAGAGTTAATTTTACCAAAAGAAACCCGAAGTGGGGACTTCCAGAACTCCTACAGAAGATTTTTACCCAGGCTTTGCATTATAATGAACTTTGTCTGATAACATGCAAAAAAAGAAAAATCCTTTGAAACAGCATGCCACAAGTCAGTGGCTGTCAGGAGCTGTAACTGATAACTCACCCCTCTACTGCTGGTACCTAACAGGCAAGAAATCAGACATTTAAGGTAGTCAGCTAGCTTCAATATCCCCACCAGTATTTCTTTTGTCAAAATGATATGGTAAAGAGAAGACTCATACTTTAAGCTAAGATGGGTGCTTCATCTCTCAACAAATTCAGAGCAGGATGACAGACTCTCTGGAGAAGGATTTGAAGGACCAAAGCTATGAGACTCCTCTCTCCATGGACTCTGTACGGAGCTTAGTTTCACTGTAATAGTTATATATGTTGGCAGTTGTCAGTCAGACCTTTCCTCCTACTCAAGAAAAACTGAAATCACATGCATATTTCTGATTGGAAAGACAAACAGATGATCCCAACTAAGGTTAGCATTTCTTCTAAGCACCGGAAGCATATTAGATACTCCTAATGTCATTCTGAATGTTATTTGTGAAATAGGGGAGCATATCAGACTATTACACATGCATTAACACCTACACATATGTAAAAATACACTTTAAAAAGACTTCATATGTCAACTTTTCAATAAATAAAATATTTAGTTTAACATGATGAAACTCACATTATGTTTTAAGTTTAGTCTCTGTCACAAAAATGAAGTTTCAAGCAGCTGCTTTGTCTGCCTGACACATTCCCAACCTCCTTAACATTTCTGTGTTCACCCATTCTAAGATTTCTTTGTTGTTTGTTTTTCTTTTATAATCCAGGATGCAGTTAGTTCTCAGCTGATAGTGCAACTTTCTGAAGAGAGCAATCCTTCTTCATAAGTCTGGCTGAGGCCAAAAATAGCTCTGTCAGCTTCTGACAGGCTGAACTTAGCCAAGTGAAATGTTTTAACATTTTATCAACTTAATGAACAGGCTTATTTATAATGTGGACAACTTTACTGTCGTTGTATGCAGACTGCTGAATAGATTATGGAATGCATTTGTCTGGGGAATGATGAATATATAAAGAAATGTAATTTTTGACCAAAGGGGCAGTTTTCTTATACACTGTAAACAATTTTAAGATGAAATATTCTTATCCTGTTTGAAATAAAGAAGTGGCTTAATGGTAACATCTACAACTGTGAAAATACCTGAAGAAGGGAACTTCACAATGATAAATAACTAACCTCCAAAACATAGAAATTTGCAATATGCAAAAATTACCATTAAAAAACTCTATAACCAGTTTAAATATTACTATTAATGCAATATTGGAAATAAATATGTAGACTAAATATCTACAGATACCTTTAGCACCTTATAGTAGATGGGGGAGGGATAAAAGTACAAAGTAAAAAGTCTAACAGAAAAAAAGAGTGTGGGTTAACAATTGCTTACCCTCTTTTCTGCTACCTCATCCTCTCCTGTAGACTCTTTGCCATCATGTTCATCTCTCAGGCTTGGCATATGTTTTTTGTGTGCTGGCTCTCTGTTTAAAGTTGTATATCCTACATGTTCATAAATAGGATTTATTGTCATCTTGGCAATGTATTCAGCTGCTTTCGTTTCAATATAAAGAGTAATCAATCCATCTGTCACCAGGTCATGGATGGACTCAAAACGTTTCTCCCCAACAAAGTGCTTTCCATCGTAGTACAGTCTGAAGTTTCTGGTTTGACTTCCAAATCTGCCTCAACGAAATGGGAAAGTTTTTTTTTAAAGAACAGTAAGCAGAATAAAAAAGAGTAAGCAAGCCTTTTCAAACAATAAAAAACACTTTATCACTTAAAGCTGTGACTATGCTCTGTGTCTGCTCCAGACGAGAATAAAAAACTCAACTACTACTTAGCACAGATAGGAAGGAGAGATCAACAACAACTGCAGACAGATAGCCAAAACAGTGACTGTCCCAGAAGGAGCTGTTTGTTCTCTTATTCTTTTACCCCTTCATTATCCCATGGAAAAACTGAAAATTACTTCACACTCTTCATGGGTTTTTTTAGTACTTTTTTTAGTGCATTGCCGTAGTCAATTTGCTTGGCTTTGATATGAAGAGTTCTCATAATAGAGTCCTCTATTACAGTTGATCAATACAGAGTTTTGATGCCGTCTCAGACCTCCGCGCCCCTGCTTGCTTGCAGGAAGAGGCCATTCAGGGTTCAGCTGAGCTCCAGTGCCAACAATTACACTGAAGCAGAACTGCTGCCAGAACTGGAGCAGCACAGGACAAAATGGCACAAGGGCAAGCATTCTTTATTCCTGGCCAAAGGCCAAGGACTAACTCTTCAAGCTTTGTACAAAAGTCCTTCTGTGTTATGCTTGTTGAGTCCCGAGCTTCAAGCAAATCTTTGTAACATACAGGATATATAATGTGAAAGCTATCTGACACTAACCATTCTGCAGTCGGGGTGGAATAGGATTTCAATACAGGCACTTAGCAACCATAAGAACACCAATTTTACCTGAATATTAGCATATTTTAAAAAATCCTGTTCTTAGAATGTGCAACAATTTTCTGCCTAAAAGCAATCTAAATGTGTGAAAGTACACCAGTGTTTGCACTTGGCAACAGCCAACGCATTTCCTGCGGAGAAGATGGAGGCAAGAAGCTGTTTGTACGGCTTGTTCCAGTGTTGTTCCTTGGTCAGACAGCAGCAAGGGTGGCTGCCTAGAGTATTGGCCCCCTGGGGAGGTCAGATCTGCCAAATAAATATTAAAAACTAAATTTGAAACTATGGATTGCTTTCATTTTACAATCCAATGCTTCATAGGAGATGTTAAGGAGCAAAGTAAATACTGGTGCTTTTGCTGAAGTGGCTCCTTTCCAGTGAGGCCTTGCCAAATAGGGGGAATCATAAATTTAGACCTTGTCTCAGGTGAAATATTGCACTCTTCTAGCAAACATGGGCAAACCCACTTCTTCTGCCATGCGTATTCTTTTTCTTGTGTTCTGAATAAAAAAGCCAAACCTTCCCATCCCCCTATCAATAATCTGACAGTGACTATAACTTCAGGAGCTGCTATTTCTACGTCACACTGAATGTCAGGGGGCTCTCAGGAATCTACGTCTTGCTCGGTAAGAGGACACAATGTGCTGAGCTACCTAGGCATTTCACTAGAAATGAAATGGTACTTCTGTGCATATTTTTATGCCACGTAAAATAGAAATTCAGTGAATCAAACTGAAAAGCAAGAAATTACAAAACAACATAAAGAAATAAATTTTTACCAAATACTTATTTCATCCCAAGATGCAGTTCTGAGTGAATACAAGTCATTCAGGAAGTAGAAAGATAATGTCCTAAGTTACAGCAGAAGGGGTAGGAACATATTTAGGCTCATTCTTGAGAGCATCTTTCTACTCAGCGTAGTACATGGCAGACAAGCTTTGACCATGAGATGTGCTCCTTGCATATCCTCCGCTGTCACAGAAGTCAACATGAGCAAAAAGTGCTAAGCACTTTGCAGTGCCAAAGCAATCAACCTTCACTGTCTTCTGCCCAAGTCAGTGGGAATAAAGCACATGGAACACATACAAGCCCTGTGATGTTAAAATTTGACAGGAGAACCAAATAAGTTTGAAGGTGAAGAACAATGGGCCTTAAATGACAATATGCATTAGAATTATTTTTGTTAAGAGATGTAGCAGGTGAACTGCTGTCCTGATCAGTAACATATGCTCAGACAGTACTTATAGCAGAGTTTTAAACAAGCTGAAGGTCACTTATTGCTCTTAGCTTTCTAGAAGAGAAAGTATTACACTAATCTTGTCATGAGAAGATAAGGCACAGAAAAGCTTCTCAGGGCCTATTAGTAAGTACACATGGTGTCTTGATTTTAGTAACATCCTTCAGAGTCTAAAACAAAGTTCTGAAGAACAAGATGCCCAAATGCAAAGAACAAGTTTTTAAAGTACTAAGGCTCTTCCCATTAGGGTTAGTAGGTGCATGGTTCTACCCAGCTATGCTTTACCGAGCAGCCCCTATGCTGCACATTTGTTCAGACTGCTGTAGATAAAGCAAGTATTTGAGAGATACTACAATGAATAGGATTTCCAAAAGTACTTAATCTTTATCCCACTGCTCCTGACCCACATTTCAGCATGAGTATCTCATAGGCAGTGTTCCACAGTTTTAATTCTTTAACTGTATCCCATCACCTCTCTCATAAACCTCACAGACAGACTGAAACATTCTCCCGTACATATCTGGGGAACTGCACATCAATTTCTTTTGGCATTCAAAGATTCATTCAACTTTCTTGGTTTAAACTACATAGGGGAAATTTAACTATTATCAATTAAAGAAAGGTATTTAAACAAAGAAGTTACACTGCATCAGTGCCATAACCACTTAGAAAAGGTGCTCGTGTATCAGCTGCAAAAGGTTAACATTGAATGGGTTTACCTTTATCTGATTTCCCATTTGTTCCAAATCAAACTTTTTTCCCTCTGTTCTTTTCTTATTGGATACATTGTGGGGAAATATGTTGTTTTCCAAATAGAATCCAATTAGCAACAAGGAGGAAAAAAACCCCACAAATCCATGAAACATCAATCTCTTACAAAGTCTGTACCATCAATGATGTCTCAGAATCCTGTCTTGCTTCTTTCAAACTCATTTACATTACTTTCTGACTACACAGTGATACTATTTTGATCAAATTACAATGTAAATGCAAACATAAATGTCCAATTGCAAGTGACCAATTAAAGTCTAATCTTCAGTCCTTCAGTTTTACTTAAAACTACAGTTTAAATTTTTCCATTAGCAAGAATATTTCATTATGCTTACTTTCGATAACATTACTGCAGGCTGGTTAACTATACATCACTGTGGCAACTAAGTAGAGCCAAGATTTTGTATTTCAGCTTCCTGATGGTATCTTCCTAAAGGCAAGTGCTAATACCAGCTGTTTTTTGTTTAAGAAATAGAAAGCAGGACACAGATAATGTATGTTCTCTTTTGGTCTAAAGAGGGGAACATTAGATGTTTTTCCAAGCAAAAGAAATAGACCTCTGACATGTCAAACAGTCTCATTGTGTCCACTGTGCATTTGTTTGCAAGCAGCAGGACTACAGATAAAAGACTCCTTTTATTCCAAGTTGTCTGAAAAGCAATCACTCTGTCTAGTCTCTTTGGTTGCCAGTAGGGCAGAGTGGATAACAACGTGGGAAAGCATATTAAATGGTAGAGCAAATGTGGCTAGTAATAAAGGACTGAGGAGTTGAATTAGGTATCGTAGCATGAGAGAGACAGGCTTCAGACTCCGCTACCTACTCTGTATGTGGCATTCACTGGTGAAACAAAAGAAAGAAGTGAAGGACTAAGAGCCCATCCTTACTTTCTTACCATCTCAGATGGATTTTAAAGTCCATATACAGAATTGTACAGTAGCTATTCACCTCTTTCACAGCATGTTTTATGATGAGAAGAGTATCTAAGACAAAGACATTATTTAAAATGTGTAGCTGCAACCAGACCACAAAGTTAGCACCCCTTGGGGCTACTCCTGTCCTCATTAGTTTCAAGCAACTTCATACACTGAGCTGGGAAATCTTAAGTTCTGTACATGTGCCTGAAGGTCACTTGGACCTACTCTTGCCTTGGAAAAAAAGCATCTTAATGTACTTTGTGGCCAGAATGTAGAAATGTAACTAAAAATTAGGTGCCAGAATTTCAGCTCTAGCTTCTGAAAACTCTCAACCAACACTGAAGATCAGTCTTGACACTATAAAAAGTGACAGAAATATAAGCAATCTTGCAATCAGGAATGTCTCCTAATCTTGCTGTGTTCATGTGAGAGAAAACAACTTATTCCACAGATACTCTTTTGGCACATTTCCTTGTCAAAGAAGCACAAGTCTTGCATGCAGCCAAAACCTCTTCCACACAGTAACTGAAGGTCTCCAGCCCCTGAAAGCAGCTCATTTTGGTGTTTGTTTTTTATTATTATTATTTAATGGCAACATTTCTGAGGATGGCCAAGGAATTGTGGAACTTGCCATCTTCCTAGAGTACCTGCTCAACAAATTTAATTATCTCTAAAACCTTAGCAGTAGTTTACAAGAACACAGTTTGCATAAATGAAATCAGATGCTTTAGGGATGGAAAATAAAGGTGCATTTTATACCAGTGGAGACAAAAAATTCTCATTGTCTGACACGGCTGGGAAAGGTGCCAGAGTACAGTCACTATCGATAGCGTTCCTGTGCCATTTGAAAGGGCAGCATTGGCTGGCTGGCTGGCTGACTGTTGCTTGATGAACATTAATTAGGTATAAAGTTATCCCTAAAACCTGATCAGGCTCGTGCTCTGATCAGACCCATGGCTGATTGCATGATAGTTTAATTTAGCATGGAAAAAGTGTGGCATCCTTCAAAATAGAAAACAAATCCCAGAGCTGGAACTGCAATGTGTCTACCCCATGCCAATGCAGACACAACCTTCAATTCGCTCTGTCTAATCAGGTTCAAGCAAAAAAATTTGGGGCTGTACCATTAACAACAGTTTCCCAGTAGTCTCTCTCAATTGAGACTGAACACTGTTTACCTGCATCACTGTTCACACTTCCTTGTCCAAGAGGAAAACAATACTGTTCAAATAGCATGCTGCAAACAGCAGGCAGCAAGGATGAGAGCAGTGGCACCTTCCTGTGGATCATGAGCACTGTCAGGGACAACACAAGTGAGAGACAACTGCTCTAGGGTATCAGCAGTAGGTTACAGCTGCTGAAAACAATGAAGACTGAAAGTGTTATCAGCCTTTGGCACCTTGTAATGGTGTGTTTCATAAATAAATATAACAAAAGAATAAGAAGTCTTCTTTCGTCTCAATGTCTTATTTTACTTTGAAACAGCTTTAAGTAGCTTTAAGTAGCTGATTTTTCATCATCTCAAACTCTGAACAAATGTCAACTGATCATTAATATGCAGTAAGATCACTTAACACTTAAGATCACTCTTAATGTTCTTGATCAGTGTTAGATAATTGGAAAAGAATGTATTTGGTTCTGAAAAAAAACCTCTTGTACAGATGTATTACCTCTTCTTAGTAATGTGCTTGCATGCCCTATTCCATTTAAACTTTATATGAGTCCCTGGAATTGATTTGATGATTGAATCAGAATCAATACCAATGTTTTGGACAATGTTTTACTGCTTTTTCTACGTGATGAAACCTCCATGCTTCCTGAGAAAAGACTCATTGTAGTTAGTGATTAAGACACGTTTGAAGTCTATGTATACAGGGGAAAAAAAGCCTGATCTTCTCTTTAAATGAGAGTGGTATTTGGAAACCAATGCCAACATGCCTGGAATAAACACCTTCTGGAAATGTTACTAACAAGAATGTTAGTAACTTTCACAGTTTGATACTAAGCAAATAGTTACATTTCTTTACCAAAAATTTTGAAGAAATGTTCTCCAAGAGTAAATTTTGCAACGTGACTTGATGCTACTGACAGCTTTCGTATTACTTTAAATCAGAACTGTATTTTAACTCTTCTAAGCTACCAACCCTCAACAGTGTCTGCCCAAGCAAACTTCAAAACGTGTGTGCAAATTTTACTCTGCCTATGTATAATATTTTCATTCCACGTCATGTATGACATTGTTTTTCTGGCAAATTTAGAAGTAGAACAACATCAGATCTGTAACAGAAATCATGCACACTATGGAGAGAACTGCCATAGCATAATGTTCAAACATGCACATTTTTTTTTCACTTACAGCAGTTTTTCCTACAAGGGTTTAAGTTCATAGAGGCATAGACTCCTAGAACAGTTTGGGTTGGAAGGGACATTTAAAGGCCATTTAGTCCAACCCTCCTGCAATAAGTAGGGACATCTTCAACTAGATCAGGTTGCTTAGAGCCCTGTGCAATCTGACCTTGAATGTTTCCAGGGATGGAGCATCTTAATCTCTCTGGTCAACCTGTTCCAGTGTGTCTCCACTCTCCTTATAAAAAATTTATTTCCTATATAAAGTCTAAGTCTACCCTCTTTTAGTTTAAAAGTTACTCATGACTGTCACATTTATTTTTTGCTTCTACAGGTTTTCTCACACTAAAAGCAACTTTCTCTTAATATATCTTACTAAGACAATATGCATATTTTAATACAGTATGTCAAGGAAATCTGAGTGGAAGACATCAAGTGAAAACCCTAAGAAATTTTCGCTATAAAATAGCCTTGCAAGTGCAAAAAGGGTTTTTTGAGAACAGAGTGGACAAACACTGTTTTTGTTGTTGCTCTTGTTTTGGTTTTGTTTATTAATGTACACTCTATAGGTTATTCAAGGTCTCAAAGTTTATATATACATATAAAAAAATGCCTTAGATTAAAAATAACTACAGTAAGATTTCTGTTCCAAAGAGATTTTGTCAAATCTGATTTGCCTTAAACCACTGTTAATCCCAAATTTACAATAAAGGTTTACTTAATTTACTTAAAGCTATTACACAGTTTGCTAGTTAATTTGTTTTATCAATGTATTCTACCTCTGATCTTCTAGAAATCACTCACCACTTTTTTGTAAGCAGTGAGATTCACCAATATACCCACCCTGTTCTCTAAAAGCTGCATTCCTTAACAATAAACAAGTATAATAATGCAAAATGAAATGGTTCCTGCATATACAATAT
Organism: Strigops habroptila; assembly: GCF_004027225.2. Taxonomy (NCBI): domain Eukaryota; kingdom Metazoa; phylum Chordata; class Aves; order Psittaciformes; family Psittacidae; genus Strigops; species Strigops habroptila. The sequence continues at coordinate 18,497,031 of NC_044281.2, read as the reverse complement.
GCACTCTTAGGATTCTGGGGGCTACTAACAGCTCATCAATAAAGATTGATAGCTTTTCTATTATTATATTCTGTTTTTCCAGAATGCAATTTGTTCCTTCATGAAAGTGCAGCAGTAGGTGGGGCAGATGTCAATTTATTACAGATACTGTTAAAGTTCATTTACTCAACTCTAGCTATAAGAAAAACCTAGCACCTATCAAATCAGGAGGAATGATGCTTAACTCAGCTGAGCTACATCAAGTATAAAAGAAGGAGAAGGAAGAGGAAAACCGGGCCAGATAACATTTACTGCTTTCAGGGGTTTTAGTGTTTGAATAATTCATAAATGTTTTGATAAAAACAATTATGAGATTAAACAACAATGAGGCTATTTGTTATTTTGAAAACACATTTATAAAGCTGAAGGACTTTTTTGCTTATTGATGAAGATCAGGAAATGTAAATTGTTTCTCCAAATAAAAAGATTTATAGATGCGTATTTCAAAAGCTTGCAAAACAAGAGGCCAACCAAAAGGTCTAACTTGAAGATATATTTCTATCTAGCATTTTCTAAAAGCAAAAGAGTAAAAAGGCATTCCAATAGAACCTGCAGAAGGCAGAAGAGATATGTATCCTTTTGACAGGGGAGGACAGTGCAATGTTTGCTATGTACAAGTATACACAATTATCAACTGATTGCATTGCAATTTGAGTTTTTACTAATTCAATTCCAACAGTGCCTAGAAGCTTCAAAGCAGACAGACATTATACACCATAAAAATAGCACACTACAACTGAGAGTCCTGCTCAGGGGTTGTGACTGGGGGTAGTCTGAGAGATGGGGTACAACTTTCAGTTTGTGTGGGCCATTTTTAAGAGATCCTAGGCTTTTATACTGAACAGGCATGTGAGACGATACGGGAAAGAACATACCCTCTCTAATGGAGAAATGAGGCGTGGAAAACTTAAAAGCCTCAAGCCAAGAAGTGAGCCCAGATTTTCTGAGCTCCACCAGAGTGCCTCAATCACAAGCCCAAAGGCTCTATGGTGCGCCAGATTACAGTAGATCTTTGTGGTGCAGCTGGAGCTACAGTCAGAAGTGTAGGACATGGCATAAAATGAACATGAGTTACGTGTACTGATCACAGGCAGCTCTTGGACAAGTTACCTAAAAGTTCACACCACCACCCAAGCAGAGAATATTCCTCTGAGAAGTGCTGAACTTATATGAGCAGGAGAAAGACTGCAGCAAACTGAATTGCCAAAGATAAATTAGGTACACTAGCCAAAAGAAAACAGAGCTGACAACAACAACAGATGGGAAGAGGAGGGAAGGAGAACAGGAACACAGCAAGAAGACATGAACCATAAGGAAAAAAGCATTCTAGTCTGTGGGAGGGCCTAGGTAGCCAGCTAATTACTCATTAAGGTTAGCAGCTATTTATTATTATTCTAAATACTTCAGCAAAGCCACCTCAGTAGTGCTCAGGTGCACTTACATAAGGCAGATGACATGCAGGATGCCTATGCTGTTTACTGGTAGTTGAGCCTTCCATCTCACTGACAAAGTAACAAAGCGTTATTTAGTATGAAATTTTGTATAGGAAAGGAAATTTCTTTTACATGCAAGATCATTTAAATAGAGGCCAAAGTGTTTTATTTTAGAGCAGAAAAGCAGGTTCCAAAACTTATCAGCACACTTCCCCTGGATTTTTCAGCTAGCAACCAAGAAATATTGTGTGAATATTTTAGAAAGGTTTCTAGAAACTGAATTCAGCCCTTGCTACTGCCAATCACTGCATTTGCAAATCAAGTAAAAAAATACACAGCAGAAAGATATGCAAAGTTTAGTCTTTGAAATGGTCTTTATAATTTTTCCTACCAACTAGCATGATGTCTGTTATCATGGTAAAGTGAAGAGATGCAGCGAGTTTTTGTTTGCTGGGCTCCTTCTGTGGATTCAGGATAAACTATGACCAAATTTTGATATATTCATAATTAAAATGTAATTCAGCTATTATCACACAGAAAGTTGTTTCAAACAATTCTTCTTTTCCCATCTCCTCTCCAGTGCCCCAGCCTGTACAACAAGGCTTTCCAGCAGAATGCAGATGCACAGTTTTAACCTCTGAATTCAAAAAAACTTTTGCAGATGTTGAATTTACATGTGTTAAGTAATCCCATGGCAATCAATGTATGTTCTGGAAGAGCACTACACGTGTGTCCCAAAAGAACCCACTGAAAATGAACATTCGGCTACTAAACAACTGTCCTCCGAAATTAATTTGCAGTTTGTTTGCTGCAGTTCATTTGCAGCATTATGGTCTAACAGCCTACTAATTATGTCTCCTTTTAAAGTATCAGTGGCTAGTTTCTTAAGGCAATTTCATAATTTAGGGATAGAGAAGATGTGTGTCAATTTCTTGCATAATACATGTAACTGGTTGACTAAACTAAGGATTACTAATTTTTGGCATTTATTTCGCCCCAAGAATTGTCTCCTGATGCCACATAATCTTTAATGTGCCCTAACCCCCAAACATAAAGAAAACATGACTCATAATCACAGCTAACGTTATTACCTTTTTTCATTTTTTTTAAAAAATTCATGCTGCAGAACCTTATTTCAATTCATCGTCAGTATCACAACAATAGAATTTGCAGGAAGGGAAACCATGGTAACCAACTAAACGTGCTACAGCAGATATCTGCTCAAAAGAACATGCAGTACCATCACACTTCAACGCCTACCATTAATACAATCTCTATCCATTTCCTCTTTATCCTCATCCTAATTATTAAGCAAGCTCTCAACCACAAAAGGCTACCTTGTGAACCATGTCTTATTGTTACTGTTATTTGTTATAGGTCTTAGCATTCAGCACTGTACTACTCTTTCGCCATATTTAAAAGCAGATCTAATACTTCCAGGAATTAAGGATTTTCAGTTCTTTTAATCCATTTGGAATATCTAATTAACATTACAATGTATGTCATGTATTTTTATTGTCAAAGAGACTTGCTGATAAGTATGGACATACATATATACCTACACTAATTTTCTCGTTAGTAATTTTTTTAAGCCTCAGGGTTGCAAAAACTTTTCCATGGCATTCTCTTATTAATTAATTCGCAAACATTGGTGAATTCTGCCGTGCTCTCTTTTGCTTTTAATAAGCTATGAGAAACCACAGCCATGATTAAGTACAGGCATTAAATATAGCAGGGTGATGATCTGCTGCTCTCATTTGTGTTTATGCTTCATTCTCTTTTATCCAGTGTTTGAACTGATACAATTTCACAGGTCTTTTTAGGCTCCAAACATTAATTTTATTTGAAAGACAGCGCTGAATATTTAGCCAAACTCACACACTTAAAACAACATGTAAGTTACCATTTCCTTTTTGCCTAAGTACATACTTGTCCCTGTTACAAACTGAGAAATTTGTTTTCTGAAAACAAAACCTCTTTTGTTTCAAGTTTAGATTTAAAAAGTAACCTGTATTAAAAAAAAGTTAGGATGCAAATTAATTGCACAATAATGGACAAAAGTAGACAAAAATAGCTCATCAGAAGATAGTAAAATGCAGCTTCTTACATAAGTGGAAAGCACATTTTACAGTAACTCACCGGCAACCTTAATAACTGAAAAGTTTCTTTGGGTAAGAATCACTTTTTCTACCTCATTAAAGAAGAAGAAATATTCAACATCTTCACTATGAAGTCAGTTAACTATTCCACAGCACTGCACTAAGACTATCTGACTGCCTCGGTTAAGCCTGAAAAAGCCATTATTTATCCTATCCTATATTTGGCCACTTAATCGTTACTGGGCTGTGTCTGTAGCTATTGCAGCTCAGGAACAAGATCTTCAGACCTACTAAAGCTAGTTCTATAAAAGCTTCAAAGCCTAATGCTCCACAGTGGTCAAAAATTCCTTCAGAAGGGTTTAGAGAACAAATTAAAAACTTCCATGGCCCACTTCATCTTGAACAGGATGTGCAGTCCTGGTCCTGGTGTATCCAAAAGATAGTCACAGAGTAAGAAAAAGGTGCAGTGAAAGGTGACAAATGATGAGGGTTATGGAATAGCTTCACTACAAAACCTGAATGTATAGCCTAGGACTCATCAACTGTAAAGAGAACAATAAAGGGGACATGAGTGGCATGGAAAAGGTAAATAGAGATCAACTGTTCACCGTTTCTCATAATATGAAAACTAGGGAGCATCCAATAAAATTGTGAGGTGGAATATTCAAGATAAGGATGCTGCTGCCTGTAAAACCTAGTTAAGGCATACACCTCATGTTGCAGACAGACAAGTCTACAAGGGTTCAAAAATGTACTCAGAAAGTCACTAGACAACAATAAAAAATCTCTCCATCCAAAGCCTGAAAGAATAGCAAAGATAATTCTGCTGTTATATCCATGAACAGCAAATTTTCAGAAGCTGGAAGAGCACAACAGAGAACTACTACCACATGTTCATCTTTTTATTACACTTTTCTTCCAATGCCTGCTATTAATAGCTACTGAAGAGAAGATAGTGGACCAGAATACAAACTGGTCCTTTGACCTAACCCAGTGTGTTCATAGTCAGAGAACTTGCAAATACAGTTAACAGATATATAACTGGGGAGAAACTCTTTGCAGACAATTACCCATACCTATTCCCAGATCTGCCCATTTTATGATGACTTAAGGCATCCCTTAGAGTAACTTTAAAAGCAGTGAGACGCAGAAGAGCTGCGGTAGGAGTAGAACAGTCCATAAAAGAACCTTCATGCACCAACTGCATTTGCATTCTGTGCATTTTGGCTGTAGCTGAAGACTGTAGCTTAGTGCTATTGTCCAATCTGTTCCAGATTTTACAAAAACATGTTTTTATGACTGTGAATTCTGTCTGCCTACAAAGGAGTTGTGATTTGTGGTCTTAACAGTTTATTCTTTATCTTCTAGAAAGACAAAGTTGTTTAACAAGTGCAAATCTTCATTGCAGAGTGAAGACAATATGAGCATCTCTCAAGAATGCCCACTATAAGTACATTCTAGAAGGGAATAAGCAGTGAGGATAGAGACAGAACACGAAAGAATATTCAGTATTTTCCCCTATAACATAGCCCTCTGTGAGGTGATCTTTTTTAATAGTTCCAGAAGATAAGTTGAGCTAGGGTTCATCAATCTCTATGATATTTGTGGCATACAGGATGATGTGTTCACAAATACAATGTTTAGGCAGCCATAATAAGAATTGAGTTCTACCTTTATGTCTCGCCTAGCTTGCTTTGTAGCCAAAGGGTTTTTTTAGTGTTTTTTTCTAGTTTCCAATTTAATTGTGTTAGAAACTTTACCAACACAGCAAGTACCTGATGTTGAAGTTGATTAAATAAACTGTAATATAAATAAATCAAATGACAAACACCAAGATATCTTCCTTTTTGAATTCTGAGAACACAGAGGATACAGTGCCTTCACTTAATTTAGTACCATCAAACCAAAATATTAGACAAAACAGAACTACAGTTGCAACTAAATTCAAAACAACTTCAATGGCTGAAACATACCATTATTTTAGGCATCAGTTACAATAGCTATCAACAGGTATCAAATGTAGCATTCAAATTGTTCCATGATGATTTGAGGAGTTGGTTGGTTTGGGTCCTCATGACAAAGCACAAAAAGTTTGCTTTTTACCATTGCAGAAATGAAGACTCGAAATATTTCATTACAGAGACATCATACCTTGCCACCGAAAGCGTTTATGATCCTGTTTGACTAAACTGCTCTTCAGGACTGAATGCACTGGGGTTTTCAGGATTCCCAGGCATGCTGACACAAATGCAGGAAGAAGGTATCTGCCAGAGCAGGCTGTGCTGAGCTGTCTGTACTACTGAATTGCCTGCCCCCCAGCAGAAGAACCGGTAACTACAAGGCAGGAAACAACCCTGTCTCAGTCTCCATAGCAGCTGATCCTACTCAATGCTTCCACAAGACTTTCACGTCTCAATGAATTGGGATTTTATGATGCAATCACACTTCATAGGTAGTTTCCAATTTGTCCTGATCACAACTGACAGACTGTCACAGACAGACAAGTCAGGCAACAAACATGCACAGCGAGAGATAGATGGAGTAGATACACTGAAATACAGGAACCATGATGGAACCAAGTATTTATGCCAAAAGTCAATGGGTAGCCTCAAGCACCTAAATTTTACTCAACATTTTCCATTTGCTTTCCAAAGCATGCCTGAAAAACAATCACAAAACATGGATATTACATTTTATGTGTTACTATGTTATCTATTGCACTATTAGAGCACCTCTTCGGCATTGATAGTTAACTTTGTAAAATGTTGTGAAACCTGTTCTGTGTCTGTTTCTTTGTATAAAACAAACAGCTGACCAAATTTTCTTTCCTCCTAACACCTTCTAAAGGGTAAAATAAAGGTAAAGAAGGAAAAGCAAAAGTCATACAGAAGTGATCTTAAAATTAACATGACTGCTTGAATAACAGAATGGCATTTACGCCTACTATGAAAAGATCAAATTGATTCACACAGCTAGAAAAGAAAGGCTGAAATCAGAGACCCTGAAGTCAATTTTCCATTGAACTTGGAAAGGTTTTGCCCATACATGCCACCCTATTCACAAGCTCTGTTTCTGGCCATGGAGATGATGTTCTGAAATTCCTACTAGGATTATCTAAGCTGTAGACAGAGTTACCTTTGCCATCTGGTAGTGCAGTGACACAAGCACAAATGATGGTCTCAAAAAAATGCTATAAATTACAGGTAAAATTACATAAACTTATTATGGCAATAAGAGCAAACTTCTCACAGTCAGGCTGAACAAACAGACCACAGAAATTACCTAGTCTTTATGAGATGCTACAGTGTCAGCAACAGAGTCAGTGGGAATATTGACTAATGGGTATATTCTGTATATATAATTCCAGGGAAAGGAAAAATGCAAACTGAGCAAAACTCTGCCTCAATGGAAATGCAGACTCCTGCTACACTTCCTAGGAGAGAGAAAAAGAAACTCCAGTGGAGAGAAAAAGGAATCCTAGTGGTAAAATTTCCACATGCGGAAGACAGAGCACTGAAGTTCACCGAGAACTTTCACCTAATGTATGAGAGCAAAGACCCTCATTCGTATACGAGGCTAACAGCAAGATAACAGAGCATTACTTGTGGGATGGAAAGCAGACACCTAGACCACCACCCTTAATATATAAGTTGTTCAGCTAATGCTTACTCATAATGACATGGCTGCAACATGCTGCAATTTCAGATTCTGAGTTGTTTGGCCAAATGCTTAATTTCCTCAAAATAAATCAATGGTAACAGCTTTGCTATTATTTGAAACTTTTTCCCAAACTGATCACCAACAGCCATCCATTCTGATTTCTATTTGGTATGAAAATAGATTTTATTGCTTTCAAAGAGGTTTTCCAGTTTGAAAGACAAACCATCAAGCCTAAAAGAGACCCATCTTTTGACTTGCTGAACTGGATGGGCATTTGTAAAACAAGCTATATTAACACATTATTGCAAGATGCTCAGCAGCACCATCTTTCACAGTCTATAGACCTTGTGCTTTCAGCACCATCAGGAGCAAGGTGCAGGAGCTTTATCTTCAAGCCAGGTGTTATGACAACTGTTTTCTTTTCAAATGAATATTGCAAGAGCAGAAGCAAACGAAATGGAGTATTAGATCCTAATAAACAACAAATTTATTTACACTGTTAATGCAAACCAGTGTAAATGTCAATAACTTTTCTATTTGAAATCTTATTACTACCGAAACAAACATCTCAGTAAAATACACCTTTTTTTCTGGAAAAAAAAAAAAAAGTAAGTACTCACAACCTATTATTTCATGATATTCTTATTTTAATTGCAATCTTATTCTACCCATATAAAATTTTCAGTAACTGTATCTTCTCCTTCAATATTTTACCATCTCACATAGATTTAAAACACAGCTAATAATCACCATCTCTCATCTGGATACTTTAGTGTACAGCTCAGGCCAAAATAACCTCCATTACCTTAAGGGTAATTAAAGTATTTAAAAAATACAACTAATGAAGTTATTTTTTATTTCTGTTTTTATTTCAGTTTTTTATTTATACCTGATCCACTTACCAGAATTTTGCAAAGAAACAGATCTACAAACATTGTTAGTTAACAGGTGTTCAGACAAAAACCTCCTGATTTATTTGCCATCCCACAGAGGGACTAGAAAGAACTAATTGCTCTTCAGCAACAGCTAGCTTAGCTAGTAAGTAACCCAAACAGCAGATGAGTCAGGTGAATGCTTAAGATGGTTTTTATTTCTTGGCTGACTCCTCTCCCAACACCTATATGGTGTCACATCTGTAATGTAGTGGGAGAAGGGCAAAATGAAGCAACACCAGCAAGAACACAGTTACTATTATCCTGATGGTGCAAACATAAGGAACATTAGCACTTCAGAAAAGGTTAGGGAAGGTTAAAGATAACAAATCTGTAATTAGGACAAAAAAGTATGATGCTTAAAAAAAAACAAAATTAAAACAATCACAAGGAAGTTTAAGCACTAAGGTCAACAACGCAGTACATTTCGTTGAATATTTTATAAACTTAAAAATTAAATATTAATTACCAACCTTAATGCCAAAGTGTAGGTTCCAGGTTGCCGTTGGCTTTCACGAATGAGATAGCTTCCCTCTGCAACACTTAATAATTGGTCAGCTTCCTCCCTTGAGATCATCCCATGGAATCTAAAGAACAAAGACCTTTCAAAACACATGCCTTTTTACTTTTAAATCACTTTTTCCTCTTCTTCTAAAAACCACCAACCATGGTAATTAAAAAAGAAGCAAACATAAAAGTGACTGATTTGCAGGAATCTATAGCTTAAATTAATCTCCCTTTCTACCTGCACTTGCAGTCACTTTAAATAGTTTAGAAAGGCTTCTATGAAACAATATCTATGAAACAAGTATATTGCTTTTTAAATCTGCTTTTATCAATTTAATCTGTAGAAATAAGCCCATTTTCTCCTGCTGGATTCACATGTTTTGCACCAGTGCCATGCAATCCAGCATTTTGCAACATTCAGGGATATTATGGCAACTTGCTAAAAGCTTAGGGGTCACATATAAACTCAGCAATTACTGGTGTAATAACTAGCAACACTACACACCTTTTACCAAAACACACACAAACAAAATCTGCTTTGTTTCCCCACACTATATCTAACCATCTTTGCCTTAGCAATCTGAAATAGAAGATGTATATACTGTACGCTTATATTGCATTTGTGATCCAGATCTTGTTTTTTCCCCAGCACACAAACACCTTTTGCAAAAGCCAACTGGAGGGGCAGGTAGACAAAGAAAACCCTTTGGAAGAACAGAAACACATGTTTCTCTCATTTAAGGTAGCACCCAATAATATACATATCCATCAGAAACTGCAGGTGTAATTTTAGACAGACAAAAGTGATGGTACTGCAATAATAATCTGATGGTGAGCAAGGCACACTGCTGTAAAACATAGAGAAAAAACAAAGGACCCAGAGCAAACACTTGCAACCTGTTCTGTACCTATTATCAACCAACACGTCTGGACAAACCACTTTCAGAGGTGTATGTTACTTACTCTCTTCCATAGTATTTGGGTCTGTTCTCTACCTAGAAGAAACAACAGAAATTGTAATGTTTCATAACAATTGAATCCATACACAAAGTATACTGTCCGTAACATAGTATTAAAAATGGAAAGGGATATAACGTGAAAGTACAGATGAAAATCATCTATTATCCCAGGATTCTCCCTGTGTGTGGAATATAGGGAAACCAAAGGTAGACCTTTGGGAAACACTGCACTTCTGAATGGCTTAAAACAGAGCGAGAAAGAATGAGCCGCTTGGACCATGTCATCCTTGGGGCTCTGCTAATGCAACCTGATGGCATCATGCATTGCTTGTACAAATTGCCAAAAAGGGGAAATGAAAGATTCATTTCATGGGTGTAAGTGTGCTATATTTTTTAAGTGCACTAACAAGGAAAACATCTATAAAACTCTTAAACTTACAAATTATTTTCCATTATAAAGCTGTTGGTGCCACTGCTGCGAGAAATCAAGCCACTACCATATGGCCTTAGAGTGAGGCCCTAGTCTTGCACTTCTTGACTTCACTAAACTATGTCATCTGTAATATCACCTAAAAGACCCCAACAATAGGTATGCATGTGTTATACTGTGTAACACCAGCCCAGACGTGCTCTGGAGACCTTACAGTGTAAACGCACACAACATGCAAAGGTGTCAGAACACAATTTGCCTGCTAGGTATTTCAGATGAAGTAACTCATCTCTAACTGGTCAGCAAATTTAGAGACAAGTGAGGAACTGCAGACCTCCCAGAATTATCCCTCATTGCTAAACTTGAAGGAGGAAACTCCTTGGGGAGTAAAAGTCAACAATTATACAACCTGAACCGCAAGAGTATGAAACAATCCAGCTATAATAAAACATAAAATACAGTAAACTACCACCCCAGTTTCTTTTTTCTATCTTTTCAGAAAAAAGCCTATTAAAATCAGTGCTTCTCTCCAGTTATCTCAGTGGAGATAAAGATTTCACATGTCCAAAACAACAAAAAATATATCCTCGTCTACAGTCCAATAAACACTCTTCCCCATCCCCAGCAAATAAAAAGCTACCGTGATAGTTCATCACTTTCGAAAAATCATTCCATCACTGGAAAGATTTATAATATTCTAAAAGATTTCTTTTCCCTACATAACAGCAAACAAGATTTGACCAGTATGATAACTGTCTTCAAAGGACCTGAAGAGACTGGATCATTTCAAAAGACAGAGAAAGTCTGACTTTTTTTTTGTTAAATGTAGGCTATTTCTTCAATAGGAAGATAGCAGCATGAATGGAGAAAAAGTGAAAACATTTTATTGTTATAGAAATTTGCAACAATTCCTAACTAAAACCCTCAAGACAAGACACTAGTCTGAGGCAGTTATTAAAAAAAAAGAATCCTGTAGTGAATAAGATTTTGCTGTCTGTCTATAGAGGTTTTGTATTTATCTCAGTGAATACAGTGAATTTATGTGACAGAACTGGAAAATCTATATAAGCAAAAGCATTCCATTTTGGAAATGGATTAGTAATGTGACAGGGCACCTTCAGAGTACTTGCAAATCCTAAGAGAAATTATAATATTATACTCTGTGTGCAAACACTTGAAAATGTGAACTGCCAGATGACTGGAGCAAAGCATCAGAGAAAAGCTCTGCTGGACTTCCAAGGCAATCGTAGCTGGGTTTGCATTTCATCTTGGTGGATGACGAGTTAAAGAGGAAAATAACCACTTCTGTTAACATTGAGCCTTTACTTCAGTTTTACCAACTCACAAAAACTTCAGTACAAATGTTGATGTGTAACACTGTTTACTTGTATAAGATTCAGTGCAAGTCAAGCCTCAGCTGGTTTGGGGAGTGAATGGAGTTTTATTGCCTATTTTCTGGCTTTTGGGGCTTTCTTTTTAACAACTTTTTAGATTTATGATATTAGAGGTTTTTGACATCTAGATTGAATAAATACATTTAGACTCTCAGGCAACTCCATCTGAACTCGGTAGGAACCTTCTAATGTGCTCAGAATTAGCTGGGCTACAAACACACTTAGTGCAGTCCATGTGGACTTAAAAAAAACCGCACAGATACACTGCTTAAACCAGATTCACCATGTAAGACGGTAAACACTGTTCTACAGCTTTCGGTAATGCTTCCTGCAAGTACCACCACACCAACTTTACTCGTAGCAACTTAGGCATGAAAAGCAGCATAGCATTTGTTTTTACTTTAGGTATCAATAACTGCATCAGAACTAGAAGTGAGATGCAGCCTTCTTGGTCTTTTGCAGCTACCTGGACTTCACAAAGTTCTTGCCAGGCTGTTATTTCTACAAACTACAATTGCAGACACACACATATCCTCTCTGGGTGAGCACTGAAAGCCAAAACAGTTAGGTTCAGAAGCTTCATTAGCCTTTTACACTCAGTCAGCCTTAAGGACACAAAACCAAAACTTCCATTTGGACTGGAACTAAAACCTACCTAAGAAAGGAAATATATATTTTAAACAAAATCAAAAGCAGTAGCAAGAAAATTTCATTTTAACTAAAGCTGTTAGCTGAAAATACAGTGTAATTATCCTCTGCAGAGTTTTATTCTGATTTGGCAGTATTTTTGGACTAAAGTATTGTTGACCATGAGTAAAGGCAGCCTTAGCTACTTAATTTTCTCTGTACCCAGCAAAGATCAGTTAAATGCTAAGTCTTTTGACTTCACAGGACTTTTTACTTATGGGAAAAATTTCCTGTTTGTTTAACCTATGCTTGGCACAATTTCAAAAACGGCTTCTAGCTTAGGAAGAAAAAAAAAAACCAACCTCAAAAAAAACCAAACCCTGAAATATTTGTTTTCAATGCGCTTGTTTGTATAGCACTGATGCAGAAGCCACAGGAAAGATTCAGGTCTCGCTATGATTCCTGCAAGAAACACAAAGGTGAATGAGATATTCACCATTGTCTCATTTCTGACTTAGGTGTGAAGCCAATTAAATGTTTATGAACAGATAAATGGGGCACACATGGCAGGTCCCTTAGAGTAGCCATTGCTTTGGAAAAGAGCTTAGTTACCATGAAAGGTGGGAAGTAATTTTGGTTGAATTCATACAGATAGTCATCTTTGAGAACAACTCTAACAAGGCTGTGCAGTATATCACAGAATGGTTTGGGATGGAGGGGATCTTAAATATATATGCTCATCTATACTATGTTTCTTGACTACTCAACAGAGGCCATTTTCACAAGACTACACAGAGATGCTGTTTAACAGGCTTGTTAACTACTAGCACTGAATTAAGATGAAGCCTTATAATAGGACAGAAAATGACAGTGATTTGAATTATCTCCATCATTTGTCTGTTTGATATTTTTTCCTACACAGTTACTTAAATTTTTACATGGAGTGCCTTCATATAGCAGCTAAGGATGCCTTACATAAGTCTGCACATGCACACGTGTGTACATAAAAGATTATATGCACAACAAATACAAATTCCATGGAGGTAATACAATATTACTTGTAGAAACAACATCACAGTTTGGATGTAAGCCTTATGCAGAAGTCAAACATCCTTAGAATGTTACAGAATCATCAACTTTACAAATTAACCTCACAGAGTGTTAAAAGCCTTAAGTCGGCTGCACTTTCACAATAAAAAATCTCAAACGAATGCAATGCTCTCTTTATGTCAGTGTACTCCACTGATCTGTGTGTTGCTCTGATATGAAGCTGGTGTAACAGAGCAGAAACTTGAATTCTCTGTATTTGAGAAGCATTTCATGTTAAGTAGGTCATTCTGTTGAATACACCTCTCACTATCAGGACCTGCAGAACACATGCCTTTGCACCTTAAATAAAAGCTTGGGGGGTTTTACAGTGTGATTTCCAATTATTCTTTACCAAGTGCTTTTTCCCCGAATCATCACTCTTGCTTACGTCAACAAGTGGAATACAATAAGGCAAGAGGAGTGATTTACGTGCTAATACCTTATCAAATTACATGTTGTCCCTCCCACTGACCTCTTTGATGTTCTCTGGACCGAAATTATCTTCATAATATTTATCAATTTGTTTATACAGCTGAATAATTCAACCACTTAGGAAAAGATTCCGTTTCCCACTGACTCACACATGGCTCCTAATAGAAACCCAGCTGAGAAAGAGCAGATCACAAAGCGCAACACCAGCAGGAGAGGCTGAGACCAGAGAGAAAGGTTAAACATGGTACTGCTCGCTGAATATATTTTCACTTCAAATCTGGCTCAACTGCATACATTGTTCAATACTTATAATGAAGAACAGTTTTCTGCATTGTAATGAATTAACATAGAAGTACGAAAATGTACACATTTAACATTATTTCAATTTTACCTTTATTAGGTAAAAATAAGCTTCAAAGACTTTTTTTTTTAATTTAAATAGATTCTTTAATGAGAGAACGTGCATTTAATATGCTCCGCTCTGCACCTAAATACCTGTAACTGACTGATTCATTCATAGCTCTATTCTATTTAGTTCAATTCTCAGTGGTTTCTAAAACCTGCAGCTTTTATTTCTCAGTTTCTACAACAATGCTCATGGTGCAGACACAGGTTTACTCTGCACAATTCAAGAAGCTATTTTAAAACACAGAATGTCTCTCTTTTTTGTTCATTCTGGCATAGCAAAATTTTACACTTAAAGTTTGTCATATGTTATAGTCTTGTTTTGGAATAAATTCATAGAAATATGACTTTATAGACATTACTGTGTTGCATTTCTTTCTTCAGTGATGACAGGACTTAGTAGAGTGTTTAGATTGATTGTGGTACTTTTGCCAATCCTCCCTTGACTCCAACAGACTACCTGTATATAGAACTAGACCAGGAGGACCTCTCTGTGTAGGCATGCAGTAAGCTCAGATACCCTCCAAAGAGCTTGGATGATTAGTTCATGCAGGACACCACACTCTCACAGCAAATTAACCTCCCTAAAACAGTCCAACTTCTCGATTTGCCACCTGTATAATAGCTAATCAAATTTAATAATTCACAGGATTAAAATTCAGTGATAATGAGGATGAGAAAATTATAGGGGTCAGTGTGGTTGATTTTGAAGAAGCTTTACACAGATGTTTTTATATTTGGCTGGTAAGAGTAGGTCTCTTGTTTGATTCTAAAAAGAGGGCAATCTGGATCTGATCAATAGGTGAAGGATTTCCAGCACTCCAGAGGCAGAAGAATTTTTAATTTTCAGATACTGAATACACATTCATATCTCTGCTGATTTGCCTGGATAGGCTAATGGTATTCTAAGAAATACTATGAAGGAGAACTCAAGATAAAATTTGCTTGTGACTTCTTATCACCTAGGGCAGAAAGACCCAAAGCAAGCACTTCTCTGCAGTCAAACTAGCATGGGATATAATGCAAACAGACCTTATTGAATATGCTGGACTCCTTCATCCGTTTACGTTTTCTCCCTGACTACAGGGTACGTATGCAACCGTGCAGCTGACATGCAAAGCAATTACAATCGTTATCTGCTGTAAGATTTTCTTAACTGTAGTTGTACTTTCCCCCTCTCCTTGTATTTCTATTATGGGTTTTTTTGGTTGGGTTTTTTTTTTTTTTTTTCAGTTGGTTGGTTTTTGGTTTTTGGTTTTTTTTTTTTGGGAGGGGAAGGGTTGTGTTGTTTTGGTTTTGTTTTAGTAGCCAAAAGGTATGCAGAAGAATTAAGGTTCTAATCCTGTAAGAATTAAAACATTCACAACTGACACTGTCAAAGATTCTAATTGAAGAAACTGAAGAATTGTCGCTCATCACCACAAGAGCCAGGCAACTTCATAAGCATACAGTGTAAGCCTGTCACTAGATGAATATAGCAGGGCTCTGAAATAAGACTCAGCAAAGAAAAGACTACAGTGATTGCACAGGATAATGTCAGCACCTCAATGATCAGTGTCAGAAGGCTACCAAAAATCCCTCAAACATTTTACCATACGCATATATACACATACCTACACACAAACTAGCACTTCTCCCAGCAATGAAATACTTCTGAGGAGAGGAAGGGAAAAACAACTATTCAACAGCACTTAACAACAATAAACACAATCCTTTGGAGGCAGGGTATAAAACACCTCATCCTATCCAGGTGAGCACTCTGTACAATCTCTGTACACAAACCTGTATTCTAAGACCAAGCTCCTACAAGAGTTAAGATACTTTGTATATTAATGTAATGAAAAACCTTATCATAGGGAACACACAAAATAGAAGAGAACCTTCCTAATAATGTTGCAATGGGAGCAAAAAAAATGGGAGACCTCCCATTTTTCAGAGCTCAGATTGCACCTTCTATAGATGTCTCCTTCCTATCTCCATCCCACCTTATTTGATGTATGTAAGATGTCTATACAACAATACCCCTGCTTGGACCCTTATTAACAGTAGAAACACTGGTTAAAGCAAATTTTTTTTCTACAATGCTTCTTGTAAAATTCACGTATTGTTCTTTACTACAGCTATGTCTTGCTTAAGTGCAATCAGCTATAGCTATACCTTTTATAAAAATACAAATCTATCAAATTAATAAAGGAAAACAAGAGTGCTTCCACTAAAATCAGTATTTTACTTCTGTTAAATCTCTACTTTTTATCTTAAAAAATTGACAGACTACTTCATAGAATCTCATTTGGGCATTTGAAAAGATGACAGAGAAATGCCTGTTCAATTCTGTAAAGTAATCCTCCTTGTGATCTAGACTGTAAGCTATTAACGTTCCTGACAGTGCCATGTCCCCCTGTATTTAATACTATGCCAGTGACTAACATATTTCAAAGATTAATTGCCTTTCTCCAGCACATGATAAAAATGCTTAAGTTTTATTGCAGCAATGTAATAACTTCCAGTGGTTATTCAGTAAGAGCTGCATTTTGTAATACTGCTTAACAAGTCAAGCCTAACATTTCAGCATTTTTGAAATTGAAATTAATGTTTCCCAGGTTCCTGACTGAAGCTGCAAGAGAGATGCAGTTATGAGTAAAATCCTGCTGGCACTGATGTTTGGCATGAGTTAAACCCTCCAGCACCACAGCTCTGGAGAGGTGCTGCTCTGCTGGATGGTAGCTCAGAGCACACTGGCAATCTGGCGTCTGCCTCAACAACTGACCCCATGATCAGGTTCTTCTCTATCACTGTATACCAATGGGATCCCATTGTTCCTGTTTGGATCTTTAAAATCTGTGGCTCTGCCTATCTTAGCTACTAGTATTAATGAGTCTTAAATACTACAACTCAAATAGCAGCAGCAGGGGAGGTTTCAATCTTCTCTTTGTTACTTTATTGCAGGAATCTAGCAGCAACGTGTATGAATAGGTGCATAGTTCCCCTGTACAGGTCTGCTCTTGCTCCTTTGAATTTCTGACTCAAAAAGAAGGAAAAAAGGCATGCTTCCATATATCTAGGAATCAAAAACCAGTAAATTATTCTCAGGTGTACACATCATATGCAAAATGCTTTGTAATTTGATTTTTAGGTTGAATGGCACGAGTACTGCCAAGGCTACTTAGTCTAATCACAGCACCAAGTATTCCAAGGAACGACTGTTTGGGTTGGGCACCATTTAGTATAAACTTGGAACCACTGGACTCTGTAAAACTGAACATTTATAATACCCACCTCACGAGTGCAGGTTATCCTTCTAGGATGGGGAGCTTCCTGTTGCAATTGATACACTAGGAGAAGGCATAAGTTAAATTCTAGTTAAAACAGAATCATTGTATAAGGCATTTTAACATTCAATATTGCTGTTTAAATAAAGAAGACTTTCTGCAAGATTTAATGCAAGAATACATCTATTAAAAATTACAAGCTGTCAGAAAAAAAGAATGTTGCTAGCCAAAACAGGATTATGGATTATCTTTACAATTAATTGATCAAGATCTATGGTGTAAGTAGGTAAGACCACTCAAATTTCCATCAAGCAGATAAGAAAAGGAATCATGATAAATGCAAATTAAATTTCATTAGACGTCAAATCAGGCTACTGTCAGACTGTCTTCAGTAAGCAGATGGAGTCCCACCCTACAATGCTGGGCACGTGCTCAGTCACCTGAAATATGTAAGAACTTTACAAGAATGACTCAAAACTTTGCAGAATCAAACCCCATCCTTTTGCCACTGCTCAGTGATGACCTTTCTGAACAAAGAGGAAAATGGCCTTTTCATTTGCAGATCTAAACACATCAGGAGTTGAGTAGCAGAGTAAAACAGTTAAGGCTCAGATTATGACATGTATTTACTAGTATCTTCCCCCCCCCCATTTTTTTTTTCTTTTTAAATAAGCCTTATCAAGCCAGAATAAATCTTAGGAGCCAGTTGTAAATTTAAGGGCACTAATGTGCAAACTTTCTAATACAATACCAAAGGTATTCTACCTCAAAAAGAGTTTGGTTTGGCAAATCACCTTCAAAATGAAGCTGTCAACACTAAAGTAGTATTTGAATAGTACTCTAGAACTGATAAAATGGACATTTGGAATCGTAATCTTTTAAAATTAAATTATGTTTTAATCATTAGTCCTAACACCAAGGTCTAATAACATCTGCTGTCGAACCTTCTTGAGGTAATAAGACCAAATGTTTATTTAACCAGTAAGATTTTACTCCATTACACTTCTCATATGATCATAAGTCTTAGTGACGAATGCTGTATTCATGTGCTAAGTTACATGAGAATAGAGAAAAGGGCAAGATGCTCAATGATACGGCAATCATAAGATAAACTGGAAAAATTCACTCTTTTTGTTCCAAACAAAAACCCTAATGTTTTTTGCTGATGTTACTAAAATCAATCCTTGCCATTCTGTATTGATATTAGAAAAATTATTTTTGCAAGTGACGAAGAACAGCACACTAGTATATAAAACAGTAATTTTAATTTCAAGCATAGCATGACCATTTATTTTGCCAGCAGACAGATTCCATAGCTTCTATTGTAAAAGTCACATTTGATGACACTGGGCCTTGTCTATATCTAATTCTGAGAACTGTAGAGTCAAGTTCAAAGGAAAAAAAATTAAAATCACAAAGCAAATAGAGATTTCTCTGAATCTCACAGAAGAGCAGTGGAGGCTCACCAGCAGCATGCTTCCCAGAAATTGACTAAAACCTGAGAACTGTTTCTCACCTTACTTCAAGCCAAACATTTTCTGGAACGAAAATCTTCTCCAAAGGCAATACTTTTCTCCTCTTCCAGTCAAAAGCACAGCAGGTAGACTAGTTAAGTTACAGAACAGGATACCTATTCCTCTTGCTCTAATTGATGTATGCAATTCAAATTGCTCAACACCAGTTTCCTTGCTATAATTATTGCCAGGGAAGTCAAACAAGATGTCCCTCTTCATCCATCATGAAACAGAAATATAATCAAACCTCATGACTCTGTGCTTAGTTCTGAACCATGGGAAGCATTCACCATGGCAAACTATGATGGTGTAGGAGAGTGGGTGCATACGCATTTGCACGTGGGCAAGCCTTCAGTTCCTGGCAAGCTGCCACTGAAGGTTTGGTCCTAGAGAGGTTGGGCCCTCCTGTTATAGATTATAGCATGGAATAGACCAAACAAAGAGGCAGTTGTTTCCCAAGTTCACAGAACATACAGAGCTGTGATTCACTGTTAACGCTTACAACTGGGAGCAAAACACACAGATCTCAGTAACAAGTACAAAAATATATTGCAATCATGACTAATGATGTTTAATACCAAGGAGCAAAGTGTCTCAGTTTTATCTTAGACCTCCAGTGCAAGAAAAAAAGCTTCTTCAAATCATTGTGTGCAAATTCTTTAATATTAAATGGCTGAGTTGTCATACGACAAGCTACTGGTATAATAAATGATGATTCAAAAGGCATAGGGTTTGCCACCAGATTCACAAACAGATCAGGGTCCCAGCCATCTCAATTACCTGACAGCAACTGCATATGTTGGTAATTAATAAAAACAATTCAAAGTCATCCAACTAAAGAAAACACTCAAGATGGACAAATTAAAAGTATTCAGCCTTTTTTTAGACATTGCCTGTTTCCTTCAATTAACATAGATGTATTTTAAGAGACCCTGACATTCCCAGACTATTAAGGCGTATGCAGTTTTTCCAACTCCTGCAATTTTTACTACAAATTTCTCAATATCTATTTACTTACAGCCTAAGCTCTCTGAAGTTTCTTATGAAACATATTCGCAATTACAGAAGTCATCTAATGCTCATATTGCATAGACGATCTTGACCCTGTAACTCATTATCACTTTAACAATACAAAAATTGGAAACCAAACCCAAATGAGAAGGCTGATTTATGAATTTTAAGGCCTAATTGATTTTTGAATTTGTCAGGTTGGCAATGGCAAGGACAGAACACAAACAACTGACCTCTGTGAGCCATTAACAAAAGACTGGTCTAGGTGACAGAAAAGCTGGTTTTCTCCTGCTCATTTAATTCTACTACATATATACTAGCTGACAAAATTACTTTAATCTGTTCTCTTACACTTACTCTCTTTCTAACCATGGTTTTCACTGAGCCTTTAGGACTAACCCAAAATCTCCGATTGAAAGGAAACTCTCACTGTAGGGTGGAAACCTTTTTGAACTAACTACATTCTCAGGTGCAAAATCTTCCCAAACTTCAGAGAGCCACATTTTCACCAAGTGAAATATTGCTTGAGCAAATCCCTTTAGCCAGCCTCAAAACAGCAAGCTTGGGAATATATACAAAAGAAAATGCAAATGTAAGTCTGACATTCCTAAACTGCTAAGTATGTCAAACACACAAACATTCTGCTTTCAAAATCTGCTTTTAATAGAAGACTCTTCTTTCTTGTTGTGTCTCAAAATGTCTCACACATTAGCTTTTCTATCTACAAAGAACTAGAATTTAGAGGTGAGATACTGTAGGAATTATGATGCTTTGCTAGGGTGCCATTTGTCTTGTGTTCTCTGCACCTCCCTCAACCTCCATCAGTGCTGCCAAACAACAGGTCATCCCTTTTGCATGGTTTTTTTGTTTTTTGTTTTTAATTTAAAAAACCAAGGTGTTTTGTTAATTGGCTTTTGTGATTTTTGGGTTTTGTGGTTTTGATCTTTTGTTTCATTGTTTTTTTAAATAAGGAATGAAACCCAGCAAGTTGTGAAGTTCCCAAGGGAGTGGCATTCTGATCACAGGGTACTACTGCCCTGCACACTTGACCATGGCAGCCTATGAGGCCACTTTCCTCTCAGCTACAGCATGCACATCGAAGAGCTGCAGAGCACAGGCAGGCAGCCTGGTAGGAATCCAGGCCCTTCTAGTCAGGGCTTCAAACAACCTGCTTGTGATTTGTCACGCCAGGCCAAACAAACGCTCTTGTTCTACTACCTCAGCAAATTCTGGGGGAAAATGATTTATTTTGGGTTTTCCTAACCAGCTCAAGTCTCAGCTCCAGTGATGCAAGGTACTAGGGCACAGGAGCCCTAAAAGTTTGCAATGATACCAATATCAAGGCATGAACGGAGTTTATGTAAGCCTCAGTCCAGGCACTCAAACCAATATAAGCCAGACCCACACAGGAGTGGGATGACTTATGTTGGTAAGGTACCGAGAATCTACCCCTCCAAATAGTCTGCATTCACTTGCCCTTGAGGATAAACAACTGCACCTATAAATAAAGAGCAATAAACCCCTTGACGCTTCTTGAACTCACATTCTGATGAAAAGAAAAATCAGTCTTTTAAAGCACCCAAATGAAACTTTTTCATCTCTAACTTGGAAAAAAAAAATAAAAGAAGTCTTTTGATATACTTACAGTAAGATTTCCAAACAGGTGGTCTGTATTCATCAGTATCTGAAAGAAAAACAGCAGATCTTAATGTTGTGTTGGAAACATCTTAACACAGAAATAATCCTGCAGAAGCACTTAATTTATTAAGATAAATACTGCACCTAGGTCCTAAAATTATTTTTTACTCTCAGAGTACAGAACTACCTGTTAAAAGCTCCTCCTCTTTACTTAAACTGAAAATATAAAAATTAGCCAGCTAAAATAGACTATATAAATGTATCTGCAAAATGGCAAACATGTAGATCAGAAGCCAAAATACTGGGGGGGGTGGAGATACATATTATTTTACTATGTGTATATCCATAAACTCCCTTTTAAATTGCACCAGAAAGATTTTTTAATCTCAATTTATATACCGATAAATCAGTTTTCATCCAATTTATCTCTGCCATTAGCTCTTTCCTTTTCTGGATAGCAATTAACAATGCCTAAAATAAAATCAGAGTATGAAAATACTACGAAATATTTTGCAAAAAAGGAGAGGGGTTTTTAATACCACGTACAAGCTCTACTTGGAAGCAGTCAGTATCATTAAAATTACCAGCGTATTTCTAATCCAAAATTTTAATTCTCAAACAAAATAAAACAATAATAATAAAAAAATCCTACTGTTTTCTGTCACCCTTATGACTTGCTGACAACTGATGTGACATTTCGAGCTCAGGGCTCTGTTGCAAACTTTGTCTCTGATCCACCGTTTTACCACACTGACCGGCTTTGTGCAAGATGCTGCGCTTATCTGCCTTGGAGCTGCTGGGAGTTACTCAGTACTCATTACACCATGGGTCACAAGGTGAAACAACCATGCAGCCAGCCTTGCTGTTTGAAGCCTCTTTTCACTGCAGTGAGCTCTGTTTGCAATTGTCTGCTCACTGGAATTACCTGCTGCACCCAACACAACCTTTTATCATAGCTTTTATTATGAGGTTGCGTAAAGATGAAGTAATCTGGGAAGCTGTTGCTTGAATTTTGGCCTGAATGGCATCTCCATTCAAGAGTCCTTAAAGCCCCCAAAACTGAGCCTGAAGCTGGGAAAGAATTTTGCCTTGCCTCCCCTCAGGATAAGCAATCTTCCTTCTTCAGATACTTGCTATACTCCATCTGTCCCACCATCACGTCAAAATATCTCTAAGTTAGAGCTTAGAGGAGTGAAATATTTCCCAGTTAAAGTGGCACAGACTTGCCCAGACCCACCCAGCACTCTCTCTGCCCTCCCTGAGCTATCATTTTGCTCAATTTTTTACCCTGTGTTTCAGCACTATGCATGAAGAGGGTGCAGTCCTTATGGACTACCTTGGTGGCACTGGGTTTCATAATTATACTTAATGCTGACTTTATTATTAAAACAGCACTTGGTCAAACTGCCATCCTCCAGAATATGATGGGGTTTGATCTCTGGAAGGTCCTGCAGATGCACTACCACATCCTGAGGATTGGCCAGAGCACCTCAAATCTGCAGAGACCTTCAGTGGCTCACACTACACTATGGCAGTAAAAGAAAATCAGCAGCAACAGATGCAGCCATGGTTATTCATTCCTACTTTGATACCTTTAATTAAGGCAGTGCAAGTCGATTCATTCCAGAGGCATTGTAATGTGATCCCTTAGCACTACCATGTAACATGGAAAAAGAGTAAAACTTGTAAGTAAAAATAATGGGTTTGGTCCCAGAAGACAACTCTTGCCCCACTAGATGAATTTTCTTTCGCTATAGTCTGTTTTTTGGCAACATATGCACCACTTGAATTTACAAATAAATAATTTAAGTAAAGGACAACACACACTGTATTTGTAAAATATGAGCTGACTGTTATGAAAATACAAATAACTTGGCAGCCTAACCTATACTTGCTTGCACTCGAGCCATATAATTGTTACAACTAAGGGCAGCATGATTATAAAACTGAAAAGCAACAATATTTGTGCCAAACAAAAACTCCCAAACCTTGTTAAAGTCAGGCAAGAACAGCAGTAACTTTCCTACAACAAACACTTCACATTCAGAAATTGGAAGGAATGATTTATGTTATGCAGCTGTGCACAAGGATTTTGTTAGAAAATCTGCCGGTGCACTTTATTGCCTTTACAGTGTGAGAATACCCTCCGGCCATCCCACATGAGGTAATGAAAAAACAAAAGGTCATTTCTATTGTGATTTAAAAAAAAAAGAAGTTATCTGATATAAAATACTGTAGCAGCAAGTACAGTGCAGTAACAACAGTGAAGCAGACGGTGTGTGGTGTTTGTGCAAGAATGTTTCTATTACTAAAACCACCCCACTATGCAAAGATAAAACAGAATACGCATAAACATCAGACCTGTCAGTTACTCATTTTTAAAGATTAATCAATGTGGTCCCATGTAACACATCATCAGTATTTTGAAATCCATTATTAGGAAAAAGGCTTGATTTTCAGATAGTGCAGGCTTCCACATACGACAGCTCCAATTAGACATCCAAAGTATCCAAAAAGCACTTCAAGGCATGATAAAAAACCCACAGAAAACGCTGAACCCAAAATACATTTTCTCACAAACGCTGCACCACTTTCTAATTAACGCAATAAACTCTACGCTGTCAGTTCTCAGATTTTTCTACAGCTCCCATCAGCACAGTATCTCAGCTCTGCTAAATGCTTCCACGATAAAATAAAATCATTTTCTACAAGCTGTGCATCATGTTTTATCTTAACTCTATTTTCTGCATAAAGTGAGATGCAATTCAGCTTAAAGCTGCTCTTCTCCAAAGGTCTAGAGCACTACAGAGAAGACAAATATATACACTGATGCTACCAGCTCTGGCCAGATGTGGTCCTACCAGCATTGGTGAGACTTTTGCCAGCATGAGGGCACTCTTATCAGCAAGGACATTTTAGATCAGGCACACTGTCCATGTACATAAATTGCAGTTTCAAACTGAGACCAGTTTCAAGCTCAGATACTGGTGCTGAATAGTCTTCCTAACCTTTAAAAGTGAAAATGTTTGATCATTTCCCATTATCCCAAGCAATGACAGGTTTTTTAATTCTTCAGAATTTTGCTCTGAGTGGAAAGACGTAAGATTTTATTTTTACATAATATAATGAGACTTCTTCAAGTTCTCTAGCCTGAATCCATACTGATATCTAATAATTTTCCAGTCTGGAACAGATCAGAAAAGAAACACCTGTCTGCCCAAAATCTGTACTTTCAAGCTCCTAAATAGACCTATTATGATATAAATATGCATGTATGGGTAAAGAAAAGAGTAAGAATACCTTGAACTGAGGCATCCCTTGAAAAATCCCACTGAGACTCAAAGCTATATACAAGGTTAAAGGTGGGGGAAACAATGCTGCAGGACACATGAAAATACATTTACATTCCTTTACCCTGTAGAATCATCTTTTTGCTCTTGAACCCTTAGTAAAATCAAACTTGTCTTTGAAGAAACGTCTTATTACAGACTCGTAACAGCTGGTGCCTCTAGTTTGGGCATGGACCTAAATTTCTTACATACCCAATGTGACAGGATATGTGTGTGTCTGCTTCTCCAAGGGCAAGGGCTTGCCAGCCCAACCTTCTCTCTCCAATGGACAAGGAAAGGACTGCTCCCTAACTATTTCTTAAACAAGTCTCAGCATTTTCTTGCCATCATCTTCTTTCCTCCCAAACACACTCTCCTCCTCTCTTTTCTAGGACTTTGCCTTCCCCCAGCCTTAGCAATCTTGATCTGCACACAAGACCTCTTCCCTCTCCCTTGAGCAATGCTTTGGTTTGCTCCCACTCCTTTTTGCTAGGACTGACCTACCCAGCCCACTCTAGCTGCTCAGCATCTCATTCTCAAGCCATCCCATATCTACTCAAGGAAATTTGCCTAAACACAGAGAAAAGAGAGGCAGAAAAGCCCAGAACAGCACAACAGGCAGCTTCTGGCAATAGCCTCTTTACAGGCAGAAACGTCACAGTGAAGCAGGAGTGTTGGTTTTCGAGCCCAGTGTCCCCTCCTTTAAGCACACCAGTTAATGAAAGAAAAAAGAAACTATGCATCTTGGTTCATGACCAAGCAATGGGGCATGGACCATCTGCAATTAAGAAGTGAAAAGCACAGAGTGATCATCAGAAATTCACACTTGCACACAAAAGGGCTTCTGCCAATAGACAATCATACAGCCATTTCGGAGAAGTTCATATTCAGACACAAATGCTAGGAGAGCATCTGAGATTTTTCCATAAACACAAATGTGACTAATTGTGACATTACAATGTAGCATTTCCCTTCATTATTTTCCTTCTTTCTTACCCACTTCCATTTTATCTCTTACATAAATCTGGAGAACTGTAGTGCTTTCAGAGTGTACATTTTAACTGCAGATATGAAAACTGTTACTATTGCTTCAAACTGTTTAGAGTGCTTGTCTCTGTGTATTCCTTTTATAGAAAGAATAAAAATGTTTACCTCTGCTTGAAATGGTTCTTTCTCCCCCCCTCCCCCCCAAAATCAGCCAGCTCTAGGGTACAGCAGCAGCAGCTTAACTGTGCGTTGTAACCCCATAAAGCAATTTAGGACTTACTGTGAGGTTTCCTGTAGAAAATTCAGTTTTATTTTTCTTTTACTGTATGTCATTCCCTGCAGCATGGTCATATGTAACATCATGCTGGAGATTAGTTTATCGCTGTCTGGGAAGAAGTAATCAGCTATCTGCTGACACAGCAGCTTTTGCCCCAAACTTTATTTGGCAATATCCCTATTGAACACAGGTGAGGCCTCAGGTGGTGAACCTTGTGGAAGAGGCCAGTTCCTAGCCCTGTGGACCAAACATCAATGTGATCAGGAGAGGAACATATAATTTCTTTTTTTCTGAGCTGATTTAGGGCCAAAGAATGGTGCAAGTCATAAATATGAGGAGATGCAAGAAAGTATAAAAGATTCTTCTGTAAGCTACAGCCTAGGCACTAACCAGTAAGCATTAGCATGTGTTTTAAGATGCTAATTTTGCTTTGTTTGGCAGCAGCATGTGTCAAAATTTAACTCCAGGGGAGATGCACAGCAAGCGGATGTGGCCATTTGCTGACCCATACAACAGACCCCTTTCTGTGTCCAAAAATCAACTTTTAGAAAATTCCTCCTCAGCCTCAAACTCTTCCTTATTAGCACCTTCTCTATGCCCAAAGGATGCACATAAAAATCACTCAACTTACAAAGACGTAATTTATTTGCTTGTGAGACTCTCAAGCTACAAAAACAGTGCAATTGAACAGAAAATGTCATTTCATCTCTGTTTTTCAGAGTAAAAGTGCCAACAGCATTTCAGAAACTAAGCTCAAACCATCACGAAATGTTTTAAGCAGCAGCCAAGCAGGCCCTAGCAGTTAGGGCTTTTATGCATTCCAACCAAAATAAAACTCAAACAGCACTGAGGTAATTAAAGGATGAATACAGCCACCGCCCTAGGCAGCAGTTATAAAACAGATGGGCTACAACACCGTGCTTTCAGGCTAAATATGAGAAGCTGATCACTGGCTGTGGCAGCACCCAGCAGCGCTGGAAGCGTTTTGCAGAAGCCCCTGTGCAGCTGGCAGCAGGAGGAGGGGAAGGTGGTGGCAGGCAGCTTCTGGAGAGCGGGCAGGAGGGCAGAGGGTGTAGAGAACAGACAAGATATCCCTATCTATTGCGTGAAGAAGGCAGGGCACACAGCAAAGGTCCTTTGTCACTCCTAGGTGAGACCTAGGGATCCACATTTTTTTTCCGCAAAGCCTCTTTCCACCCCTCTTCTATTCCTCTGCTACCAGGAGACAGTAAGTTACATCTGCAGTGTAATGATGATGGTATGTAATGGGGCGGCAGACAAAGGCAGAGTCTTGATGCAAAGAGCAAGTGCTGTGCATGGCTGCCTGCCTGTCACATAAGGTCCTGTGAAAGCCAACCCATCCCTGTCCTGGCAAGCAGGGTACCACACACAGTGCCAGCAAAGGCTGCAGAGAAGTTCATTTCAGCCGGTGCTTGGTAAACAAAAGAGAAAGCTGTGGTCAACCTTTCTTGCCTTGTGCGAAATATTTTCTTGGGAATGAACACTTCAGCGTTTGGGTCCTCCCCATGAATATAAAAAGGGAAATGATCTTCTGGTTCAGTTTTGTCCTCTCTTTGCCTTTCTATAGCACAGGGGTAATATTCTTTGTGAACAAAATACTTTGCATGGGTTACAGCACACCTTTAAGAGATGTCAGATGACTTTTTGGTATATTCTCTTTCTCTTAAATAAAAGCTATTAAATTGTTACTTCACAAAAAATGTTTGAGTTTAAAAGTGACTAAATAAATAATGTTAATCAAAAAGTAATGTTGCTCTGTTAGTCCCTAAAAAACAAAGGCATTAATGACAAGAACCTGATGGCACACATGGCCTGGGCCCATATTGAAAACATGTAGGGTTTCACAACTAGGGCATCACAGAATTTCCTTTGTTTATGGGAAGATCCCTGCAGGGCTGAGAACACCCCAGGCAGTGAGCACCATGTTTTCTCCCAATTCCCAAATATACAGCATACAGTATGACACTCAGCGACGATGACTGTTGAGTCTTTGATGCTACTTTAATGTTATCCTTGGCACACAATTTCCTTTGAATTAAGAAAACAGCTTTGAAAACTTTCAGACATGTCAAGGCTCTTCCTCAGGCAGGCAGACACCATTACTGTAAGGAGCTTCAGTGCAAAAGCTTCCAAATAAACCACCATCTATTTTCTGCACCTTCTCCGGGTGGAGAAAACATGCCAGACAAGTGTCCACTTGAACGTGTAAGACCTAAGAGATTATCACACATCCTGGCTGTGTGCAGACCCCTAACCCTCCCAGTGGAGGATCCCCTGCTCCGAGCCTGCTGTGCTGCCAACAACCACCCCGGTGCAGAGCTGGATTGGTGTAGTTGTTGAGCATTAAACTAAAGCCCAGTCTGATCACAGAGGCAAATGGCCTCTAGGTCTAAAAAGGAGCTACCACCAGCTTATGTGGTTTGTCTCCTGCCAGGGCATGGCAACTCGCAGGCAGGTTACAGGTAGCCTGCTCAACTGCTCAACCCAACTGTTCTCAGGCCAGCACCACAGAAGCTGGCACAAGAAAGCTGCTCTGCCACGAAAGCCATCCATCCAAGGGATGTGCCAAAGCCTATGGGCAGAGGGGACAGTCACCAGCAACAACTCTCCATACACAAAGTTTTACTCCTTTGCCTTGACCTTTGGCACAGGCAGCTTACACTCCTTAATGCCCATAAAAGTGCATGCACATGGTCAGCTTTCGACTTTTAAAATTAAACTGTTTGAATTATTTAAGCAAGAAAACAGCTGAATGTATTTTCTTCATATTTTCCAAAGGCATTCCCAAGGGGGACAAAAACAAGCAATACAATCTAAGGAAAAGATACAAACCAGTAAAAACAGGCACTGACAACAAAAGCATCCTTTTGGCTGCAGGACAGCGCTACCTCACACACACCGTGCCCCAGGAATTTTTTAATGGGATAAAACTTACTTTCTCAGCTCTTTGATCATCACATGGTTTTGCTTTTACCGCTCCAAACAAGTACAATTTGGTTTCTAACTATTACTGGAGAAAAAATGATTAATAGAAAGCTAGTGTGAATGATGCCCAAGAAAGCTACAAGGGCTACTGCCATTTCTCTGATGTGACCAAGTGGGAGACAAGAAAGCACTCTCAGCAAAAGCAAAGGGTCTTAAAGAAGGGCATGCTCTGAATAATTGCATCAGTCTTAAGAGGGAAAGAGAAAAAAGATCACACTACCATCCTGGTTTGTAGAGACGTCTGGTCTGGCAACAATAAATTCTGTGGGAAGGCTTCTAATGGGGTTGAATGAAAGCCCCACTGGAAACAGCTAGAGTTCAATGCCTTTTATTAGCAGGTCTACTATTACTGCCTCCTTATGAATGATGGGAAAATTTTAATGAGTAATATTTTGCTTTTCACAAGCACTGCTGCTGTTAAGTGAACTCATCTTTTAAGACCAGGTTGCAAATGATCTGTTCCTAGATTTTCATTTAACCAAAGCATATGTTCATTTTCCTTTCTTTTTGCCACATAAATAGTTGCACATGACTACGAGTGATGACAAATAAAAATAAAAATTAAAATCCTTTATTAAAAAAAGGATTTTTAATTTTACGCTGGAATTTTCACATATGCAATGATAACAAGCAAAACACAGCTGTTGTTCTCTTTGTCTTGACTTTCATGGAGGGGTGGGCAATGCCGCTCCCACAAAAGCACAGTTAGCTTACTGTTTAAGAAAAGTTTCAAAACCTCTAAAATTATTTATTGGTGTTGCTGCAAGTGTAAAAATTTAGACTTCAGAGAGGTAAAAAGATGACAAGTGCCACCTTGTGGGCATTTAATAAAGATAGAATTGAATGTTGCTTTCGGTGTCCAGCGGGGTGTATCACCCTCCAAACAGGCTGCAGCCAATTTTCAGCATTTCTGATGTCCTTGCCTCCCGAAAAAGGACAGACACGATGGGAACTGCTACCTGACATGGCTCTGCGGGTTAGCTCTAGGTACGACAGAGTCAAGCCCTCAGCTGTCTGTAACCCTCTGATTTAAATAGCTACAGGAGTTATGGTAGCTCTACAGACTGATAGGTATCCTGAAATGTCTGGTTTACGCAGTAAACCTCCAACTGAAAATGTTCTCAAATCAAATATGCCTCTTTAATTTCTCTATTTCAAAGAAGAACAGCTTATCAGTTATTTTTTTTAAACTCTGTAGCAAAACTGACTGTGGCCAGCTGCAGTCCCAAAGTGCTGGATCAATGAGTTTCCCACCCTCCTAAGGGTTATTGGAAAGGTCTTTTGCAAATCAATTTTGCAAGTTCAAAGTGACAGAAATATGCCTTTATTAGATGAAATACATCTTTTACATTTGACATAATTTGTCTGACTATCTTCCGTATCAGTACAGTAAAGTCTTGGAGCAATTCAAAGTAGCATCAGGTAACACAAGCTTGCACACTATAATCAAACTTCCCTGGTTTGAATCCAGAATACTTTTCACTGGAGACACTGTTTTGATCATGGTACCAGTGAAATTTGCTTGGAAGTCTGGAGGAATACCTGTCGAGGTTATTGCTACAACACTGCAAGTATTCCAACCATGGCAAGGGAATACAAGAGAAAATATTTACCTTTTGACATTTCCTTTCCTATTTTTTGTTTCTACAAATCCTTCTTTGTTTCCTATTTTAAAAGGCTGTCTGCACAGAGACTGAGCTCATTTCCAAGCTTGTTTCCCTGCTTCCAAACATTAATAATACCAACAAGGGCACATCGGTTTTACTATAACTTCAAGCCAGTGACAACTGTAATAGCCACAGCCTCAAGGCGTTCACAAAGATATGTTTTTGTCTTGACTTCTCTAACATATCCGACAGGGAATATCGATTGGAGCTTGATTACACAAATATTCTGAGCAGTCACCAAAATAATGAAAAAGAACAATATGATATGGTATAAAAGTGTCTCCTAGCTGTAAATTAACCCCCTCCCCGGAATAAGAAGTCCATCCAGTCGAGGTTGAGCAGCAGAGACCCTACATAAAGGACAAGCTTTCAGGCACTTCTGAAATAAAACCATTGCATAATGCCCTAATTTGCTGAATGGGGAGACATGTTTTATCATCATTCACTGGTAGCTTTGAACTTACTTTCTTTCCCCCACGCATAGCCCTGAGATAATGAACAAACTTTCCTGCTCTAAAATCTACTTTTAAATAGAGCACTGTGGTTTTACCAAAAGCTGAATCACAACAAAAGAGCACAACACTGACCCTGCCTTCCTATCCGTTGGTAAAATTCTGCTGAGAACTTGTCCTCCCTTGCATTTTAGACCAAGATAGCTGCTGTGCGTTTATTAGCCTCCTGGGGGACAACAAAAAAAACCAAAACAAAACAAAAACCACCCATTAACAGCCCAGGCTAAAAATCAGAGTCACATGGAGAAAATTAAGAGCAGATCTGATTTCTGACTGCTGTTATAGCTGGCCTCAAGATGGACTCACATGTTCCAAAACACGTCTCTCTCTCTCTGTCAGATGGTGTAATGAATGCTGTTGCCTCTTTTTCTCCAAACTTCACCCATTTAAATTCTTAGACCATCAGAGCTATAACAAACCTATTATGATTCTTATTACAAGCAGATTTTTCATTTTCTAAAACAGTCGTCAATAACACACACCATTGCTCATGCAAAAATATGGCTTGTATTTATATCCTTATTTCTAGACCAGATGCAATACATCAACACTCATGGCTGGAAGGAGGAGGACACTCTACCAAGTAAAGTACTCTTGCCTGGAACCATGATCATTTTTTATAGTGTCATGAAGGAAGCTCCTAAAACACATTATTGGCAGGGTCACAGAAAGGGAAATGGACACAGTGTGGTAGGATGCCTTTTCTTGAACTATAGTTTTTACTCCAAAAGTCATTCTCCAGTTGCCACTCTTGAAGGTGGTTTAGCAGCTCTGCAAGCACTGAGAGGTTTTCTGCATGGACCCCGCTTGTCCTCAGCTCCCTCTGCATTTGGGAGGATGAAAGTGGAGCAGGGGAGCTGGGAACAGGCTACTGAAAGGAAAGCTGAACACAAAGGTTTGTCACCACCCAGTGAGAATGGGAAAGCTGGCTGGAAAGCTCAATATGATTGATGCTCGGAGATAACCTCCAAGTCCTTTTCTGGGTAACTCCACATGTTTCTTTCCCCCTCTGTGAAACTTATTCAGATGGTTTTCTTGTCTCTGTTCTGAAGTTCTTTCTCCTTTTTTCCACTAATTAGAAGAAAGACAAATTGGTCCACAAATAATGGAAACTTGGGTATATTACCTCTCACTTTATCATGGCACTGTGTTAAACAGGAGGTTTTCAACAATTATTAGCCATATTTCTGGGATATTGATGCATCCTTACTGCAACTGGAGTCCCATGAGAAATGTCCACAAGTGAAGAGTAGATTTTGTCCTACAGAATAAGATGTCTAAACAGAAAATAGGAACACTTGCTGTCAGTAGAAGGAGAGGTCCACATAAATGAGATCATCCTACAGACTGAAGATCAGTATCTCTATTCCCAAGTCTTGCCAACCCATTAATTCCTCCAGCCAGCATTGCCTCTCTGGGTAACAGCTCTTTTGGTGCCTTCAGCTCCGCTCTGACCTTATAAAAAGAATCCTATCATGGCAACTGACAGCAGAGGAAAACATGTACAGACAGACAGAGAGTTCTAGGATGTGACAGATCAAAAATCCAGTTCATAGCACAGCTATACACACGAGCTCACTGCTGGAAATGCCACGATAAATTTCCTCTCCTTTTCTTGTTTTGGGATTGATAATTTTCCTTTACATACTTGCAAATATTTACCTTCTTATACTACAAATGTTATTTCTCAATAAAAAAGTACCTGATGTAATTCCTTTACCATGTAAATTTTGATATTGAAATAATATGCAACACAAAGTTTCTGAATGTTTTCTCACCAGGAAGAAGAACCACTGTTTTATTTTGAAATACTTCCCTGCTTCTATTAAACCAGTGAAGATTTTTTTTCAATGCTTTCAAGTCCCATTTATAAATATACTCTTTCAAAAAAATGAAAAGGAAATCAGTAAAATTAATTGCTCTGTCAAAGTTGCGCTTCCTTTATTGGAAGGATATACCCGTGCGTGCATGTTCAGCCAGTAAGGCAGAGGCAAGGAAGAACTATATCCTGTTTGGGGCTTTTTTTGTGGGCTAGTTTGTTTTGGTTTTAATGAAAAATGATCCAAGATTGCACTGAAGCATTGTGTCTAGATTCATATGGAAACCATAAAGGGCAAAGGAAAATATACGGAAGACTGGCCCTACCAAATAATTATCAGCAACTTTTATAGTTTGCTCTGGCCTGTATACATATCAGATACTAATTCAGCATTGAGGAGCTGTCTTGTACCCTACCAATGCAAGAGCAAGGAACAGTCAGGTACTGCACTAAAGCATTGGCTTTCTTTTTCGAAACTGTACTAGTACTCCATTTTCCACAGTCCCCCATTTACTCTGCACAAGGAATAATTCCATACCTTCTCCTCCATTGCTGGAGCAGTACTCAAAGACTTTGGTCCATGGTGCTCTATTGTACTTGTTATACAATTTAAATGGTTGCAGTTGTGGCTGTGCTAGCCATGGTAGCACACCACCAGGTAGTGGGCAACAAAACAATTCCAGTATTTAGGAAACAGTGTTTTACTTTTACCTTTGGAGTAGAAATTTTCCATAAGCAAGCTGCCCAAGATATTCCGTTTCTGATCAAGGTTGGAAACTATATTTTTATTTCAGCTTCTTAAATGACAAGGCTACCTATAAGCTTGGTGCATTTGCACCAAGAGAGGCAGGAAGGAGGCGGAGATAGGGAGGAGGAGTGCAGCAGAAAGACAACCACCACTTCACATCAGCACCAGGAGCATCCAGCCCCAATCATGTAATGTGTTCAACAGAGTCAAATCCTGCCACCTGCAACAAAGATGGATGTGACAGTGTGCCTCATCACAGAGATGACAGAGACCAAAAGCATAGTTACCTTCTGACTGTAAGCAGCAAGGTCTAGCTTGCAACTTCAACAGTGGTCCACTACCAGAGGGTGCAGTTTTCCTAACAAATTCTCCCAGACAACTAGGATTTGGTCACATGAAAAAACAGACCACATTATCACATCCTATCAGCATTAAACAAGATTTTAACCAAAAGCTAACCAGCCCTGACAGTCTCTCCATGATGCTTATCACAGAACTGCTGACAAAGTCACAAAATCACTTCAGAAATGTCATGGTTTTCGTTCAGACAGAGGATGAACAAATATTTTGAGTGCTGGAAATGTCAGGTTTCGAACAGCTCTTCCACGTTCACAGAGGGTACTGCACACACAGCAAATACTACTGGCTTCCCAACGGGATGTGGATCAACCCTCCTCCCCCTGACTAGAATTGGGACATTGACCCACCACTCCACCACACAGCTAAACCCTCAGGAACAGTGCGGAGAACTGCAGGAACTCTTCCCAGTGTCTTCCTGTGTCTAGCCAGTGAGGGTGCTTGAGGCACAGATGCCATGCAATTACAAAGTCCTAGCTGTATGGCTAAATGCTTTAGAAGACCAAATATTTCAGTGACTTTAAATGATACTTTTCCTTGTTTCAAGACATGCTCAAAAAAGCAAAATCTTGAGGGTTCTTAATTTATGAAGGCATACAAAGCAGACACAGTCCACCGCACTGAGATGACAGCCAAGCCAGTGTATGATTTTACAAGGAAGCAAGAAGCATCTCATATTCTGTTAATAAGTAAAAAAGCGCCCTTGGGCCAGGTCTTGGGTCTATTTTCTTTCGTTTTGTCTGAAGACACTTTTCTGTAGAACTGTAGGATCTCTGTCCACAAGGTGGAGCAGCTAAATAGCCTGAGATGCAGATGCTAAGCCCCAAGTTCAGAAAAAGGAAAAAGAATCATCTAACAATGCAAGTTAACTATTAGACTGCACAGAGCAGTTACCTATGCCTACACCCTTGGAGGATCCTGATTAATACGCTTTTATCTGGAAAAAACCAACACAGACTTCCAAAAGGCTGGCATTAGGTTTATGCTTTGAGTTCACTGGTTAAAGTAGTATTTAAGTCATAACTATGATACCGCCACTGTATGTAAACACATTCTTTTCTTGACACTGAGACATGCTTTCTACCACATGAAAATCTTTTAGTACATCTGAAATCAATTAAGAACTCTTGGAGAGAGTTCTTGGAGAGAGAACAAATGGAAGAAAATCCACCAGATTTGCACCTGAAACATCAGTCCTTGGCTGATGTGAAATGTGCATCAGCAAAGTCTGGGAACTCTCCCTGGATCCTCCGATCCAGAGTGTATTTCACTTCAACACTGTTGGTTGAGATTCTGTGCTGTGCAGACTGTCTCCACTTCCTACTGGGTCACTTAATGTCGAGGAAGAAAGCGATACATTTGTTCAATAGTGTGCCTGAGCTGTTGATAACACAATAGAATTTCTTGGGAGAAAATTCCCAAGCCACATCTTAATTCATTACTCGTGCACACAATTGGACCTGCCCTTCCCAGCTTCAGCAGCAATCCTCAAACCTCTGATTTCTCAAGGTTCTTATACAATGTTCACAATCAATAAAACCCCACAATTTTATACCAGCCACTCCATGAAGTACACCTCTAAGTGCTAAGCTCTGAGGCCACAACTGAAGTTTTTTCATCCTTGCCTTTAAGTGTTAGTGCCACTTCTCTGATATTTTGATCAATTGATACCAATTTACTAGTTAATAGATCCATCTTCTTTTCCCAGGTTCCATTCACGTTTTCCTTTCGATTTTTTCCTGAGATTGCACTGCCAGCAAAGCCTTTTCAAGGTTGCTCTCCTTATTTGCTTCATTAGGTTCTATAAATTACATAAGGTTAACATGGCACCTAGGAGAAAGTAATCTTAGGATTCTCAGCACTTGGACACTTTCCCTCCTAGATACACGAGTCAGAAGATTTACTTTCTCTAATGTGGTCTCCATTTTTTAAAAAAATCATCTTCATTTTTAAATCTTGTTAACCCCCCCCCCAAACATTATATTAATGCCCCTAAATTGTTTTGTCTAATTAGACTGCTTGAATTTCCGATTGTGACTATATGCTGAATTGCTTAAATCTCCTTTAAAATTAGCCTGTCAGTCAGTACTGAATGAAGCCCAAGTATTTTAAGCAAGGGCTAAACACTTCAAGAGCATCTACTGTCAGCAGGTTAAAAAGATCACTTTGAATTTACTGCTTTACTGGTGAAAAAGATCTAGCATAGGCAGTGCAACATGGGGTACATATTAACTTTGAAAACCGCTTCATGAGCATAAGATGCATCAGTGATGGGTACCATTTCTGTAGCACCCCACATTTACACTCCCTATAGTGACAAAAGCCCTACTATAAATGTCCCAAGTCCATGAACAAACTGCCACACCCTACTTCAGTTAAGGAACAGATTCAAATAATGTTTTTCTGGCACAAATTGACTCCTTAGTTACGGGGCTCTGCCAGTAAACTTTCACCATCACAGCTAGCCACAAGTTCTGAGCGTAGTTCAGGGCCACATATAAAAACACTGAGAAGAACAACCTGAATTGCAGGTGATCTGTGTAGCTTCTGTTCGTTAGAAGGCTCTGCACAGAAGAGAAGAGCAGATGAATTTGAGTATTTCCTATCCTGCGGAGAATCTGCAGGCATTACGTATTGTGAGCCATTCTTTTACAGGAACATTTACTTTCTATGCACCTTAGACTAAGCTAATTAAGCACTCTAAAAGCCTCCCTTTAACAAGCAAAACATTTATTTAGAGAACAATGAATTGATTTCTCTAAGATTGCCACATTAGAAAATATGTGCTTGTACCAACATAAGCATACCCTACCTTTTGAAACAGCTGCAAGAGAGTACAGTTTGCATGGAGAACATTAATCACAGATGCATAGAACTTAAAAACACTGATTTGTTAATTAGCATTTCAAGTACGGAAGAACTTACTTCAAAAGGTTTGCTTCGTACCCGTAGTAGTAAACAGATTCACAGAAAATTAGTTCTGTGCAGTATGACACCAAAGCTGACAGCTGTGGAAAGGAATTCTGCTGGAAGGGCAAGTTAATATTTGTGTATTCTTTCAGCAATGTATGGACACCTGAAATGGAGGTAAAATTGGTTTCTTTGTCCCTAACCTTCCTGCCTGTAGCAATGTATTGCTTGTTTCCTTTCTTCTGATATTTTTCCTATAAATTTCTCTAAAACCTGCACTTGTTCATCATCTCCTTAAAAACGGACCTGACTACAGGTCTGTCCCTAATCCCATTCATTTGTAGCCGCTCACCAGAGTGCAAGCACTTCAAAAATTAAAAGAGAATTGCTTCACTTCTCATTTCTTACTCACCAATATTCAGGAGGGTGAGTTTTCATCCACTGGCAGTTGCTGAGCAAGAAGGCAAGAGCATGAATAACTAATGCCCATGAAGATCTCTCTGGGCCATTTTGAAATGTCTTCCTTTGTTCACACAAGAGAGTTGATGAGCAAACAAGTGAACAGAAAGAGAATTCACAAAAACATAAGGACAACTCATTAGCACTGAAACATAACATAAATCTATTTTTCTTTCAAAGTACAAAGCTGACTTCCCTTAAACACTTCTCTGGACATTCAAAGACACAAGCAAACAGTAGTAGCAATAGGATAACTTCACACTTCCCCTCCTTTTTCCTCTACATTGTTTGTTATCTTTCCCATACTTGAGTCATCCAAGTGGAATGACAGCACACACCTTAGCTGTGTCACTGAGAGATCGCACGGCTTAGGGCTATTAACAGATGGGCTTTAGGAAGTCTAGCCATAGAAACATAACTGATTGCTCTTCCTGTCTCTGCAAAGCTGCTATCCCTTGCAGGGATTCAGCAGAGCAGAACTGGTGGGTATCCTTCAGCTGCTTCCTGGATAAACCAGGCAAGTGGCTTCAGCCCAGCTCCACGAAGGCTGGGCATGAAGCCACTGGGCTTTGTGCTGTAATGGCAGAGCAGCACACCGGCTTATAGGCCATTCCAGTCGCTGTAGCAGGCAGGAAGAAACAGAGAGAAAAAGGAGGCTACACCTGTAATCACTACAACCTTTTTTTAAGGGAACACGATTCTGCTCTAGGATGAAAACCAGCACTAGAACTGGACATCTGCTCAGGTTGCAGAGATTTATCTGCACCAGGTGTGAAAGTCTTTTGTTTTTGTGGACAAACAGTCCACTGTTTTGTGGACAAAGAAGTTTTTAAAATCCCCGCCAACTCTTGGAAGGCAATTCATGAATATGGATATCAAATGCATTGCATCTATTATTTCCAACAAACAGGATCAGGCAGCATTATTTTTTCCCCCACTTCTCAGATATCTTGACTCTCTTCCAGTCTTCTACTGATGCAGTCCTAGTACAGGATCTGCTTTCCTCCGTTAGATCAAACCTGCACTCTAGGTGCTTGGCCACTGGAACACCACCTCAATGTGCTGGTGAAACCTTTCTTGAACTGGTCTAACAAAAAGCCATCTCACATATGGGTGACTACCTGTGGTCACAACAGGCCATTTCTGCCACCATAGCTTTGTGCAACCATGAACCCTGTTGAGATGGCGCTTTTGTCTGAAGTAGCCAA
This sequence comes from Strigops habroptila, assembly GCF_004027225.2. Taxonomy (NCBI): domain Eukaryota; kingdom Metazoa; phylum Chordata; class Aves; order Psittaciformes; family Psittacidae; genus Strigops; species Strigops habroptila. The sequence goes on along the minus strand of NC_044281.2, from coordinate 18,458,314 downwards.
TGTGATTGATAGGTAACAGAGGTACGTTTTCAGCCAACAACTTCCATGCTTTCCCATCTCTGATTGCTTCCAACAGGGGCTGCTCTTCCTCTCCATCTCTGTGGAGCAGCTGACCTTCTCTCCCTCACAACCAACACCACACCTGGATTCATCAGCTGTACCACTGCTCTGTGGGAACATGGTCAGCTCCCTACCACCTTCCATACAGCCAACAGTCAGCACAAGATACCTTGGGAGGTCATGACTGGGAGAGTGTGACAAGATTAAGAAAATTATTTTTAAATAGCTAAGACTGAGAAAGCGTGAAGAGTCTTAACATTTTCCTCCTTTTGCTTTAATGTTGCATCATAACCTGGACAATAAGCTGTAACTGAAAAGGAATAAGAAGTCAGAAGACACACATAGCCCAAGAGTAATAACCTTTTTCTGTGGCAGAAAAATGCTGCCGATGCACCAGAAGCTCTTTTCTCCAACCAACTTTCCAAAGAGTCTCAAGATGCCACCTCCGAGGTGCAAACTGCAGTTAGTGCTCCAGTGGCTACATGGTGCTGCTCTGAAGACAGCAGCGAAGGGCAGCCTCCAACAGGAATGGGAACCACTTACAACCACTCTATCAAGTAGAAAAAAAAAGGCATTCCTGACGTTTCAACTGCCTGATAACCACATGTCTGTTTTAATCCAGAATCCACAACAATATTACCTAAACGTCTAGTCCTGTCCCCTCTTAGTACAGTCTTCAGACTACGCGCAAAAATAGCCATAAAACAGTACCAAGAGCATGGAGAAAGCATGTTATGATATTTCCCATTCCTCTCATCTCTCATGCTGTGCTCACACACATACACATATTAACTGAAAGGGACCCAGCAAACTTGGTGGATTTTTCCCTGAAGCTGACATGGCAATTTATCTCAAGTTTTACAGGCTTTATAGCACATCCCATTAGAAGCAGCCCCAGAACACGTGAAATTTGAATTTGGTTCAGTGTGATATACTATTATAGGTTATTTAAAAAAAAAAAAAAAAAAAGCAATATTGAGCCTAGAATTTATGTGAATGAGCAGAACCCTCACTTCCCTCAGGACCTGTTTGCTCAAGACAGTTTTACTGGTGTAAGATCGGTGAGAATTTAAAATAGTACAATTATAGCTGCTTAATCCCTTAAAAAAAATACACTAAATCAGGCACATTTATTCTGCCTTCCCCCGGATTTGCTGATATTGCTTCGTTAGGGGTTTGCATCGAAACAAATTAAACCCCACTCTTTTGTGAGTTATATTTTTACTGAGTTACTATGGGTCAGCTGCAGTGCAGTAACTGAAAATTCAACTACCCACAGGCAGCCAGAACTCAAGATAAAGGCTAAAGGCTGTTCCTGAAGTTCAGAGGAAGCATATTGTGTTCCGTCTTTGTTATATGCTGAGAGACAAAGTGTGGCAAGCTACCCCAGCTCAGAGGGGACGCACCAGCACAGTAAGCTGGGCTAACTCAACCATAAGTTAATCACAGCCTCATCTGCAACTATACTGCACGTTTTCTGCATTCACACAAGTCCCACTCACACTCTTTGATTTATAGTTTAAGATGTACTCTACAGCTTTCACAGTTATGAAAGGCACCACATTCATTTGTTGATACACATTAGCCTTGTTGCATTGTTTTATTGTCACTTTGTGTTTTCTTAAAAGGGTGAAATCCCGAGGTTTTACCCTTGGCAAGATATTGTTTAAAACCTACACACAGCAGGGTACCCCACTCTATCTTCTCTTTGCTCATTATCTTTTACATGTATCAATGTCATTTACTGTAACAGACATGATAGCACACAAAACCATCTAATTCAATTTACTTTGTAATGCAAATCTATATTAATAGGAAATGTCAGTAAGTAGATAAAATACATGTGAATTAAAAGTCACATAACCTTAAAAAAAAAAACAAAACACAAAAACCCCAAACCAAACAAAACAAAAAAAAAAAAACACCAAACAAAAAACCAAAACAAAACAAAAAAACCCCACAAAAAACCCAACAAAACCACACCACAAAACCAAACATACAACAACAAAAACCCCACAACAACAGGTACAACAACAGGTACCTAAGGAATGGCACCTTATTTGAAAGCTGAAATTAAAACATTCTTCATATTTTCAACCAAATATTGTAATGACACATCAAGTACTCACCATGGGAAAGGTGTGTATTTTCAGTAGCCTAAAACTTTGTGGTTAGGGACAATTACAGTATTTACCTGCGTAACAACCTACCGCTTTTGTTAACAAGAAGTTACACTGATACAATGTAACATGCACAGGAGGCTGTTCTAGGACAGCCAATCTGCCATTTGAGCTCACTTTACTTTCACTTGTGTTTGTAAATTAGAGAGCTTGATGCCCACCTGAAACTGACAACACGCAGGGCCCCTGTACCTGCACCAAGTCCTTTAGAACCGCAGGGGTTCACATGAACTCAGTAATAAGCTCAGGCCTCCACTGACAGACAGTTTGCTCTGCTGTGAACTATGATTTACCACCTTTTGCATCCTGAAAAATTCAGGCAGGAAATATAAATAACAGCACTGTAGCTGAATCAAATACCACACAGATTTTATCTATGAAGAACTATCTTGCAACACGTGCTTAAGTTTGTTTTCAGACGGGGCTTAATGTGCCACAATAATAAAACAGGTGTCAAATTTTAAGAAAACCCGTGGAAACATTTTTATTCTTTTAAGAAAGATACCAGCCTAACAATGATAAGATGAATGAAAGCAAGCCATTTGTTTACACAGGAAGTAAAATACACAGTCTAAACACGACAGGCTTCATATCATCACTTAAACCTATCCGCTAGAAATCACTTGTGGTGCACAAGCTTCTTATGAGAAGGAGTACCCTGATTATCCTGTTAATTCTGTACTGATGTTAGTCATGCCAATTTGTGCTTCCCTTTGCATTGTTGCATTTACCTAATGTTGCTAGGCACAGTTTGTAGCTTTTTCTTTTTCCCTACTGTAAAATTAAGCATAAGCAAGCTTAATAACCTTACTTAAGAGAACCCACATGTTCAACAGTTACAACTACAGTTTTCACACGCTGGTTCCCACTGCGCTGTCTCGGGCTGTGAAGCAACCACAGGAACACTCACAGCCTCCCGAAACCGTCCTTTCACGGATCTGTGCTATCACACACGATTACAGGAGCGCATTTGAGCCTCACGGGCGATTAATCCCGGTAGCCCGGCGCTCTCCTCCAGGAGAGCGGGAGCCCCAGGGCTCCTCCGCGCACCTCCTCGGGCGAGCGGGGGGCTTGCGGAGGCACCGTAACTTTTATTTGCCCATCACGCCGGCTCGCAGCCCGAGCCGGCACCCGGGGCGCGTTATCCCCCAGGGCCGCTGCCGGGCCCCGGCCTGCGGCAGCCCTCCGGGCCGGAGCCCACGCCCAGGCGCTGCCGTGCGGCAGACAATGGGGGCCGGCAGCCCCGCGCCCAGCGGGCTGAGGCGGCGGTTACTCACCGAACAAGGTCAGAGCCATCGCGGCGGCGGGGCGGGCCCGGGGGGCGGCGGAGGCTGTCCGGGCGGCACGGGGCTGGCATTGGCACGGCAGCTCTCGCATCAGCGGCGGGGCGCGCCTGCAACACAAGTTGGGCGCGGGGCTGTCAGCGCGCCCCGCGGCACTGGCGGCCGCTGCCACTTGCTGCCGCGGGGCGGGGCGGAGCAGGGCGGCCGCAGCCCGCGGCGCACGGGAGAGGAGGGTAAGGGAGGGGAGGGCAGGGCCGGGGGTGGGGAGAGATGGGAGGACGGGGACGCGCGGCGGCTACGGGGAGCTCCCCGCTCCCGCCCCTCCCGGCCCCGCTCACGCTACGGCCCGCCGCCTCGGGGAGCCATCTTGCGCCGCCACACGACCCGCCTTCATCCCGCCGCAGCCGGCGGGACGGTTCCCATGGCAACGCGGCCGGCCCGCCGCCCGCCGGGGCACAAAGGGAAGCGCCGTCCCCTCGCGCGGGGCGGCCCGGGCCCCCGGCCCCTCGCACGTACGCGGCACCGGCAGCGCCCGGCTCGTCCGTCCCTCGGGCAGCCGTCCCGGACCGCTCCTCTCACTGAGGGGATTCTCTGTGGGAAACAGCCCCTCGAGGGTGCTTTCCTCCCCCGGGAACGGCCCATCAGGGTCGGCCTGTGGCTCTTCGGCCTCGGCAGGGCTTGATACAGGGCAAAGACCAATGGTCCTGTGAGAAACATGACTTTGTTTTGAAGTGAATGAAAATTCCCACTGAAATGCCAGCGAGCACGAAGAGAACAAAACTCGGGAATTACCCTCAAAATGCTTTGGTGTGAGAAATTCCAGTTATCCCAGCTGCTGTAATTTTTCGCTGTCCAGGACTGTAAATTTCAAAGCTAAAAGCATTTAATTTAAACGACAACATCGTGCCCAGAGAAACTCATTTACACAGTTTGCATTTTTGACCTGAAAACAGGTATTCAAAACAGAGGTTAGTACTCAGCAAACCCTGCCCAGCATACGCAGGATAATCAGATTCCCTCATCTAGGGATACAGAAGTTTCTCACTTGCAAGTACTACTTTGCCTCTCAGATGCAAGCTGCGTGTGCTGAGAATTCAAATCCAGCCTGAGCAGGATCAAAGCGAGTTGTTCACTCGAATTTAATCCATTACAGCTGTGCAAATCCACAACCTTCAGTGGAGGCTTTGGAGAACCAGCCAGAGTAAGCAGATTGCGCAGGTGGCTTTATGAACACCAGTCCCACCTTTGCTTGGGTCCCAGTGGTGGCTGCCACAGCGATGTGCATGCCTTCAAGACAAGGGTTTTGCCATAGGATGTTCTGGAGGAAGAAGAGCATGCACGTAGGCTGCATCTACAGCTGCTGTAATTAATGGTTCCGGTTGCATGAATGCAGCTCAAGGTCAGCAAGTACATAAAATACATTTTATTTCAGCAAAGCAGCTAAAACATAAAGGTCTGCCTGAAAAATGGGTGGTTTATGTAGTTAGCTGCACAGAGGTTTTTGTACTCTGAATTCTACCAACCTTCTTGTAAACATCAAAAGGGAAAGATTGAGTGGGAAAGTTTTCAGTATCTTTAAATCTTGTTTAACACAAGGAAAACATGGAGGTTTGTTATGTCTGTCGAATATTTTAAAACATAGGGGTTTATGTTGATATGTTTTGCTTAGTGTGCAAAATTAGAAAAAATAAACATTTTATCCCAGAGTGATCTTTTCCTTCATTTTATTCATTTCCAGATGAATTCTAGCATGACAGACCTGATTTCACAAAACATTTTCATTTTGCATGTATAAAGTGCAGAAGTTTATTGAGCTGCTGGACTACTGAGAAATAATATTTTAATTGTGGGGCTGAAAGGAGGATGAAAATAGATGAAAATGGTTTAAAAAATAAAAAAGGTGACACAAAGAAATCTGCCATTCTGCCTACACGATTTGACCTTTGTGTTCACAGAGTGTTTTGCTTTGCTTTTTTGGATGTTCATACAGATTTTTTTTCTCTTACATTTCCTGGAATTAAATCCCAAGCTTTGACCCCAACTTCCTTCAATTAAATAGCCAGCTTTTACTCTTCCACTACACCAAAATCGTTACTGCTATCTACTGAACTGCACGTTTACATTAGAAATGTTTTCCTGTCCAGAGACAGTAACACTGTGTTTCATAACAGGCATTATCAATACTAGGGCTGTTAAGATCAGTCTGGGTAATTTGATTAGTCATTTCAATTGTCTAATAATGCCTTTGTGATTGTTGCACTTACAGCTAAAACCTGGGGAAGCGTGTTGGCCATTTCACTGTTAGTTACTAGAATTGTGTTTTACTCTGCCAGTTTTGCAGCTGATCTGAGTTTTCAGAACTAACTGAGCTCAGTCCTTGTTTCTGATCAGATTACTTGCTTGGTTTGGGAAAGTGTTTTGGCCCAGGCTCCAGCAGCCTGCAGAGAACAGCAGCAGCAGCAGCTTTTGGAAGGACTTCACCAGCAGGCTCATACCCAGAGCTCTCAGCCAGCCCTCGCAGGTGTTGGCAGAAGGAAGGTGCCAGGGGGAGCAAGGAGGGTGGCTGTACACAGTACTTCCCATCTTACCTGATGGCAGCTCTGGCTTTTACAGAGGCTGATAGCCTTAACACGGCAGGAAGAAATCAAAGCTTTCAACTCAGTAGAATAAGTAACCCGAAGTTCACTAGGTGAAGGTCTGTTCCCCCCACCCTGCTTTTTGAACGGACCTGAAGCCCTCACGGAGATTTCTGTTTAACAACAATATTATCTTAAAATTACGTAATGCCTTATCAAGCAGCACATCTCAGTGCACCAGCAATAACGATGATTTAACTACAACTCTGGGAATTTCGTTAGAAGAGAGCTGCAGCTTACCGAGCGCTAACCCTCCACCGCCGTGCACAGGGTCAAGGAGAGGAAATGTGGGTGCTAAGGAGCAGCTAGCTCAAAGCCCCAGCCTGGCCCTGTTCAGCCAGAGGGGCTGTTCTGGAGAGACCCCTCTGCTCTTTTGCAGGGAAGAGCACAAGAGAGGATGCCTTTTTGCATGACCTTGATCTAAATGGCAGCAAGGACGAGCTTGGTGTCTTGTTCCCCTGCGTCTTTAGCCCTTGAAAAGCCCCCATTTCCAAAATTGATTCGTTAGTATCACGTTCTGTAGAAAAAGCACTATGGTGCTTGCCACGTGGTAGGAATATTTGGGGGTGTATTTACAAAGCGTACTTCAAGAATAAAGTCTCCAGAAGACAAATGTATACCTCACACGCTATTTTCTGGCCTGCTTCTTGTCCTTCAATAGGTTTCTTGCCTCATCTCCCAAGCCTCAAGGCTCTTTAAACAGCGCAGACAGTTACTACTGCTTCATTCTTCACATAAAATTTCATTAGTGGGATTTGGGGTTGGTTTCCAGTGTTTAGGGTTTTCTCATTTTGGCTCCTCTCCTTTTTCTCTGTTGCTCTGGGTGCTGAGCACCACAGGAGCAGTGGCCCGTTTTCCACAGTGGCTTTTCTTTGATCCATCACCTTGTCTGAGCACCTGATACAAAATTGCTTCTAATTGCCTGACATTTATTCTTCTATTCTTCAAACCTTAACTAATTCACTAATCGTATAGTGATGAATGAGATTTTAAACACTGACATCTTTAAGGATTTATACACAACTGTAAAGGAAGGTTCCCAGATAGTAAATACAATGTTGTGTGAAGACAAAAAACCCATAAATTAAAGCTGTTCCGTATTAGTGGGAAGCATTAAAATGAAGGCACAGTGAGATGTTACTTCATGAATAGAGGTAGCATCTTATCGCGGTTAGTGTCGTCCTGCAACAGACCCCCTTGACAGCAGAAAAACAGCACGGTAGAAGCCTTGTCACATGCAGAATTTAGTTTAGTTCTAATGTGTAATTGCTGGGAAACTGTGGGGCAGGCAGGGAGGTGGCCAAGCGCTGCCTTACTGAGCAGATTCGGAGTTCATAGTATTTGCAATGGAATATTTACTCCTTGGGAAATGGCAGGGCGGATTTCTACCACTTGTTCACTGAGATAAATTCAATTATTCTAGCTAATTTAAAAGCCATCAATAAAAAGTTTGACGACTGACTACCAAACTTGCTAGTTAAAATTAATGTTTGTATAGATGACAGGTATTTGAATATAACATCAAGACTATCACAATTGTCATTGCACTTTATCAGCATTTTGGGTAAACTTGCTCCCTTTAATGAGAGAACTGGCATTTGAGCTTAACTTTTACATGCCGTTGCTGTTCATTATTAATGGCAAAGTAATTTAAACACAGTATCACCCAACACTGTACAGGCATAGAGGGAGATAGAATCCCTGCGTCACGTTCAGCAGTTATGAGCAACCTTTCCAAACAGTGTTTTACTGGGATCTATGCTGGGCTGTAGAGCTCATTGGTAATTTTTTTTCTTTAATGTAAAGGGTACCGACTTGAAAAGTAACAGTTACTTGGAAGAATTTGCACTTGAATTATATGATCTTGCCAAAGGAAGTGAGATATGTAACATATCCATCACAGCTTCTGTTTTAAATCACAACTACCACATCAGAAACTCACATTCGGCATCCTATCCTGATCAATAGGAATTGCGCTATATCCCATAACAGCTTAGAGCAGTTTAGTGTACAGTAGGTGATGTACATCAATGAAATGAAAAATGGGCTTAACATGCCTCGTTTGGGTTTTCTGGGTCATGAAAAATGTTTAACAGACATAGGTGACAACAACAACCTTTAGAGCCTGATTGTTTTCTGGTTATGCTAGAAGTGAATGCCACAGGCGCTAAGGGGAAGCAGCACAGGAGCACAATCTCAATTTTAAAACTAAACTAAAGCTGGTTGCTTAACATCTAAACAATTTGCTCTGTTTAGACTGCTGTTCTGACACATTATGCCATTTTTGAAAGGAACTGCGTCAAAGGAAAAAAGCTCCTTCTTGCCTATGTTTCCTGCGCAAAGTCGTTTCTAAAATAAATCTTAAGGACTTTGACGTTATGGCTCACACTTAATTGGATTTCCAAGACACGCATAAATGTGACGAGAATTACATCATCAACAAACACTAAGGATGGGGTATAGTAGACGCTATCTACGTATCTTGGCAAAATCATAAGATCCTAATCTTTGATGTAATTTCCATTAAAAAGAAAACCTGCACCTGAATTACTCTTCATAGCCAGATTTCCCATGCAACAGATAAAGCCAGCAGCACTTTCCGAGAACATCCACCTTTGCCTCCTGCGGTAACATCTCTGCTTTAACACTGATGTAGGCTGAAGAATTGAAAATGCTGGGCTAGGTATATCTGAAGGACACCTTCTTTTCCCCTGAATTAGGTGGCTACTTTCAGGTTCTGGCAGCTATTCTGCCCTATCTTTGATGTCAAGATCTACCTCATTCCTATTTTCTTCCAAGCTTTCACCTTTACCTTATTATTCATTTAATAAACATTGATGAACTCCTCTAATACTTTCAAACACAAATTTTCAGGCACTTCCAGCACTACAGTTGTGCCAAGGAAGGACTGATCTTCCCATCTCCTGCATGCCTGAGGATGGAGGCTGGAAAAGGATTAGAAAATGAAGCGTGCTATATAGAAAGGGAAAACCCAGAGCTACCCAAATGATCACTATCACATAGATTGCTAGATTTGACCAAAACTGAGACTTACCTTCTGTTAGGGTGTGAGCTTCCTGAGGTGCAAGCACACAAACAAGGTGGTGGTTACCCTCACGCTCTCCGCGGATTGTGGTTGCTCAGCGTGTTGGGGTTTGTGCTGACACTCAGAGAGTGCAATATCAAAATAGGTGCGTGAATAAAGTAGTTATGACTGCAGAAGGGCATTTGCAGCTGGTCTGAATATATTTCAACACCAGACTTTTCATGAGGTTTCTTATTACTCATGTGCACACTTACCAGCACATCCCATCAGCATAGGCATCCCATTGCTTCCCAACGCAAGATCGGTTATTAATATAATTATTAAAATACTAGGAAATTTCAAAATTGCTTGCACTTGAGCTCAGATGTAAGTGCTACATACTCTAAGTTACATTTTTAAGAGTCCTGCCTATGAAACACAGTATGTTTTTGATTGCTTGTTTTATTAAGTGAAATGAACAGGCTAATTAAAGAAATTCCAGGAAGTTTCTGCTTTCTGTCTCCTAGGGACAAGCCTCAAGTGTCAAAGGAGATAATACTGATGGCTGTAAAACACCCAAGTGTGTTTATACTGGCTGTAAAATGCAGCTTATAGCTTCTATTTAACTTTCATAATATTTCCTTTTTATACCATGCTTAAAAATACATATTAAGGAATTATTTGAAGTAGTGCTTGTATATATTTGAAAAAAAAAAATGGTAATTGCAAGTTAAAACACAGAAGGAAAGCCGTTGGCAAAATAGTCTCAGGAATAAACTATTATGAGTATAATTTCATCTATAAACACTAACACTAAGAACAGAATAGCCATCAAAAAAAAAAAAAAAAAATCTGCAAGATATGTCTAGTCCTGACTTTCAGAATGTCTTTAACCCTGAGCAGATGATCTCCTACTTGAAGCCATAAGCTATGTCACAGCATTGGTGGTGGTGATTCTTCCTGCAATCAGTTGAAGTTTCTAAACCTCTGGATGGCTTTGAAGAATTGCTGAAGAAATTAAACCTTTTATAAGCAACCTAAACCCGCAGTTCTGAAGTGCTATATAGAACCTGCATGCTCTTAGTGCAGTTATTTGATTTTCTAATACCAGAGCCCTCACAGTGATTTCTACATTCTTAGAGAAGTCAATGTACATGTTACTGAAGCCGGTCAAACATAATGATTTTAATGAGGGCATTAGTTATCCCATGGAACTTGCTTCTCAGACAGAGTTGCATCTTCAAGGATACTTAGGGTTCTTTGAAAGACCATCCAAGTTTTAGAAACATTTAAGGGTATTGTAAAGCTCAATAATGTGCTTTATATGCACAAGGGTGTATGGACCCTATTAGGCAAACTGCATCAGATTTGAAGCTGAATTTTATGTGATAGCTTAGAAAATGGACTATATGAATAAGAAATGAACTTTGGTAATGTTCTGAGAATTTCCTGCTGTATAGATATACACAATCTAGTTATCAAGTGCCTTTGTAGAAAGAACTTTAATGACCTGAAGATACTCCTAAGTTCAAGTCTCAAAGTTTTGAGATAGCGGAAGTACTGGATAACTAATTTGCAGTTCAAGAAATCTCTGAGATGTGTGTTTTCTTTCATCAGGAAGCCTTTTGAAGGGGAATATAAAACCTTCCAAACTGAGCCAGAAAGCACACGCACTAGTGGTACCTTTCTGTTTTACTGCACTTACCACAGCTAACTCTGCAGCAGGCAGGTAATGGCACCAGGGTGCAAAAATCAGCATAGAATAACCTTGGAAATATCTTTCAAGACCAGCATTATCTCTTCAGGATCATAGAGAGATGACATTAACCAAAGCAACTTCAAAGAGCTCAAGGAGATTAAAGATTTTCCTCTTAATGATTCTAAAGTGTTATTGAAGGGATCAATAGCTTTTCCTGTTAAGCAAGCTGCTCAAATCAAGTATTCCTGGAGAGGACATAAACAAATCCTGGAAGTAATAGTGAGATTTAATTAAGATTTGAGATTTTCTCTATTCATTAATTGATCTGCCAGTCTCACGATAGTTTAGTGAACATTAAGTTTACAACAGTAAGATTCCTTATGAAAGGACAAAAATGACCTGCTTTCTTCTGAGCCCTTATGTCTGTGCCAAACCCCATAATTTACTATACGGCTCACATAGAAAAAAAATATCTCTTTTCTGTGCTTGTTGTCATTGTTTCTTCTGGGGAAGAAGGGGAAAGGAAAGGGAGGAAAATATTGTTTCCCCTTTCTTTAATAAAAAATAATTACATCCCATGGTTGTGCACATTTGCTTATTGCTAACCAAGACACGTGGAAAGCCCCTCAACACAGCAAAACTGAATTAGTAGACATCCAGGTCCTAAATTGGTAGTGCTGGAGACAATTACTAAGACTTGGCAACTTTTCAGCTGTACATGCAGCAGGTTTAAATAAATTCAGAGATCACTCAGCTGATCTTGCAATCTGGCTTGCACATCACCGCACCACATCGGGTCTGGAATTCAACCTCATGTATTCAATTGTAAAGTCATGGAAATTCCCATTCAAAGAGATATATAGGAAACTAATTCCTAGGTTAGTCCTTCCAAAATTCAGTTCCCAGTGGTAGAAATGTGACACCAATGCTTTCAGCCTGTGCAAATGCAATGACTTCAGAATTCAGAGTTTATCTATCTGCAGCAGCAAGTCACTGATAAGATGAGCAGTTTCCAAGTACTTTGTTGTTGTTTTATCTTAAACCCCAGTAAGTCAAGGAAATAGGTGTTGAAAAGATGCAACCAAGCAAAGCACTTGGGCAAACACTGTATGGTACTGTATGAGCAGGGGAACACAGGCTTTCACCATTTCTGCATGGGCTGCAGCAAAGTTTCCACTGCCAGTTTGCTGCTCGTTCTTAGGAAACAGCTTCTTTGGTCCACCAAGGGAAAACTGCTCCTTTCTGCTCCCAGATGGACATATTTTTAAGAAAAATGTGTCTTAAACTGTTTTAAGAGAACATGGAAATAAGAAACTCAATTACTTTATTCTCTGAGAGTGTGAAAATCAAAAGCATTAGTCCGATTATCACATTGTACAGCATTAAAATGAATTTGCTCTTTGTAGAATATAATCATTACCCATATAAAGAAAAAAATTCCCATTAAAAGTAGCATTGCCTGTGCCCTGTCTAGCTCTTTGAAGGAATGAAAAACATGTCGGCACTATATACTGATTCACATTTGTATTTAGTTTGATAGCTTCAGAAAACATAGATGCAAAGTTCAGATGGATCATTACTAATCAGTCTGTTTTCACTATTCTTTACCTTTTTTTTCAAGGTTTGATCACATAGCCAGTTGCTCTTCAGATTTCTTTTCTTTCCTGTGCACACAACAGAATACCATCCTTCTGCACGTGAAGAATCATATCCTCTTCAAAGCATCCTGCTGCTCTGAAAACCTGAGAGTGAAGGGCAGGTGCAGCCCCAATGCCTGCAAGACTGCAGTGGGTACTAAGAGAAAGCCACTATTGTAGCTTGAAGAAATTGTGCCAGATCTAGGGATTTCCTCATGTATTTTTAGCCAGGACAAACAAGGCACATCCCTTGATACTTTCCAGACTGTATTTGCCAACACTCCCCAAACTCTTCCTGTTCCGCCTACCTAAACATGCTTCCATGACAAGTTACTCCCACCTAAACAAGTGCTGCTCTAGTCCTGTTTCTGTTCCCTCCTCTTTCTTTGCAGCTGCACTGGCTGACGTCCAATGCCATGCCTGGATAGATAACCAGCAGCATCCTGGAGGGCCAGAGGAGTGCGGGAGTGCCAGCGCTGGCATCACAGCAAGGAAAGCAAGCCCACAGCAGGGTGAACTCTCAGATGACCCTCTTGATGAGCTGTGCTGCGCGTGCCCTTGTTAGTCAGACTCTTTGCTGCAGTTTACTTCAAATATCATACAAAACAAGAATCAAAATGAAGGATTTCTTTATCCATCCACAAACTTCTTCACAGCACATCAAACTGATATCATGCCATCTTCACTGACTTCTACAATAACATCAAAAGGACAGATAAAATTTCTGCATCTCAGAGACCCTCAGTCTAATTACAACCCTGGCAGCCACTGCAGAGAGCATCTTTCAATAGAACAGGGTAACATGGACCAGTAAATGGAGAAATTCAAATAGCGCGTGGAAAAAGCAGGCCCATGAACAACAACAAAATCCCTATCACAATCTCAAAACAATAGAAAGATGACACTCTCCAGTCAATTCTGTGTCTGAAGCCAGAGTATCCCTAGCAGTGTTTGCTGCCTCCTATCCCCAGTTTACATTGATGAATGAATTTAAATGTTGTTATGGGTATTTATTATTTGTTCTCTCTGTGCAAGCAAAGTTTGTTACTCAGCTCTTGAAGCCAGTGTATGGCAGTTGCTTTTTGGGGCATCTAATTCTAGAGGCCAAATTTTAGTTTTGATATGTTTTGATTTAGAGTTTATATTCTTCTGCAAGGAGTTGAGTAAGCAAATAGTGCTATGAAGAGGCTTATACCATTCCCTGGTAGTTAATTAGAAGAGCAGAGGGAATAGCTTCCTGTTAGCTCCTTGGAGAATGATGAACCAGAGGCAAAAGCTTCCCACCAGCACGGTCAGTGAAGCAGAGGTGGCTTTCAGCAATTTTCAGCAATTTTAGCACCAGCCAAATTAACATATTTGGATTTTATTATGAAGTAACAGTAGGGTGCAGCCTGCTAATGATGTATAAAAGTTTATTCAATGGGGAAAACACTACCTGACCGAGGCCCACAGCAGAGGACAGGCTTTCGTGCTCAAGCAGCGGGGCAGCAGGCAGCATGGCATCCTATCTGATACAGACACAGACCTGGGGAAGCTGCACCTTCCCCAAACCTCTCTATCTTCTTCTCTCAAGAGTTTGATGTGCTGTAAAATGTAGAATATCAGGCAAATAAGTATATGAAAACTTTATGTCAATATATAAAGAGTATTTGCCCAAAGTATTCAGCAGTTACCACTAGATGGCATTTTGTTCCTGAGAAATTAGAAACTCCCAGGTTTCAAATTACTTGTAACAGACAGCAGGAAACAGTAGGAAATGGAATCACTTACCTCATTCGGTTAATAATTTATTATCCATTGTCTTGTATAAAGCAAGATATCACTAACACAAGACACTTTGAAAATGTAGACATTCCCTTAACTATAGCTTGTGACTCTCCAACCCTCTGCTCAGCAGGTCAGTGGGTAGGGGTTTGAGCTGTAGTCAGCACTTACCAAAAATCTTTTCCACACTTTTAAATGAAAGACAAACGTAGGCCAGTTCACAGACTTTGAGCATGCCATGGAAATCTGCCAGAAATGCCTTGCTCCAGTAACTGTACACAGTATTTCCTGTGTTATTTTTGGATTAACTCTTAATACAGATTGCAGTACAAAAATAATTCCTGTTCAGGATAGAGCTGTTACAATTTGATTATTATGAAATAATAATTTCATAGTATTAACTTCTGAATGTTACACTTTGCACAGTTTCATTTTTGTTTCATCTTGTACAAGCTGCATCAAACGCCTTCAATAAATGTACTTAATTTAATTTTGCATGTATGGAAATATACACAATATTGTGAGGATGTTTTTTCATTAGGTCATCATAAGTACTACTCCTCTGAGCATATAGCAGCTTGTTTAACAGTTCATCGAAGCAAAATTGAGCAATGAGAATTACTGATATCACTTCATTTCCCACTGAAATTCTGAAAGAAAAAAACAAACAAACAAACAAAAAAAAAAAAAAAAACAGAACAGAACCCAAAAGTTCCAAGTATGCTCTTTGAAAAGCAATTGTTTGTATGTAATATAACACCAGAATATACTGCGTTGTATATGTAATATACCAACATGCTTCTGAAACACATCACTTTCAAGTGTTTTTTAATGTATTTTTTTTAACGTATGTAAAGTCTAGGTCTCACATTCAGGTCTCTTGTTCTTTCTTAACATGTCTTCACCTCCACTGGTAACAGCAGTTGCAACTGCTGCTAGCCGCAGACAAGGGGCAGAATGGCTGTTGGTAGATTAGACAAACTGTCAATATCTTTCAGGATGGCGGATTATGACAGCACTCAAATAACCTATAAACACAATATAATGGATTTCTGAACACTTGAAGGGTAAAATTGAGAAAACATTCAAGAAAAAATCTTCCCTCCTTAGACTAAGCTACAGTAAGGCTCTAGGTATGACAGTGACTTCCAAGAAGTAACTTTGGGCCTTAGAAAGAAATGCCATGTTGAGTTAGAAGGAAAAAAGAGAGCTCATCACTGGATCATGATGCACAGAAAGCCTATGCACCACTCAAATTTACTTTGACTAAATTATGTCTACTGACAGAAACACTGAATGGTGATTAGCAGCTGCCTAATCAGATCCTGCTCTCATACTTGTTTGGGTAAGCCTCATTATAGAAGGAATCTGACTTAACTAGGGCAAAATTAATCTTCACCTCTTCATAAAACAGGCACAAGTTTCTTTGAAGTTGTTACTGTAGGGAAGCTGCTTTGCTCTAAGTCAACTATTTTAAGAAATAGTGTACTGCAAAATTTTCAGTGGCTTTGGTTTAGTAAGTATATATATGCACTTTTAAAATCTAATTTAGCCTAAAACTATTCTGCAGCAATGTGAGCTGGACTGAAATAAATCAACAGATATGTCAAAACAGAACTTTACAATGTCTGAAAGTTTGTGTTTATAACAATCTAACTCTGTCAAAGTGGTGACATTTTCTTGGGTAGAGAAGACCCACAGGGTTTCATGCACCCTCAGGAACATGTCTGGGTGCCTGGCATATTATAAAGGGCAGTTACGTTAAGTGGGGGTGTGTGCCCTTATCCCATAGCTGAAAGCAACAACAAATCTAAACTAGATGTGAAGTTACAAGCGCAGGTAAAGATCACGCGTTTCTTTCCCAAAACAAAATGACTTTGCCAGACATTTGGAACAAAGAAAAGGCCAGAGTTTGTGTAACAAACTGGTACTTACGCTTTAAAGATGCTGTAGAAAGGAAGCATCCAAGTCAGTATAATGTGTTTCCATCCCAAGGAAGCTAGTGCTGTGCCATATGATTGGCAGAAGTGACAAATACAACTGTGCTGACAACTAAGAAACAGCAAACCACACAGCTGTGTAGTGACTGGAAACAAAGCTCAAAGACCTATGGCCAGCAACCTTCTTACACCGCATTCAAGAGAGCACTGCATAATTTATAGAAGAAAGAAAGTGTTAAGGCCTATTAGAATCAGAGCACTAAAAACTCTGGGTAAACTGTTAGAGACAGCACAAAGAAATTTTTATATATTCACACATACGTAAAAGTCATAAATTGTAAACTTAATAGCTTAAGATTCATTAAATATTCAACAAAATGATCAAGTGCTCAAAATGTTCCTATCATCCAGTGAAATATACAGCATCTGTTCAGCATTTACAAGGATTATCTTTTTTTTTTTTCAGCAAAAATCATTAGCCCTTTAAAGCAATTCTGCTGAAAGGGAGGACAGAAAGCTGAAATATTAGCCTTTTGCTTGTTTTGAAATCATAACCATGCTGACTATAAAGCTTGTTGGCATTTTATAGGCAGCTGGAATGACTGTACTATACATTATATCGTCTTTAAGAGTATCTTTCTCAACACAGAGCTATGAATAACAGGATGTTTATACTACTTACCTCAAGTGAGATCAAAACATTCCTACCATCACTGTAAACATTTTGAAGAAATAGATCATCACAGAACACATTTTTGTGTCAGAGTGAGTGTCAGAGAAGAGGGCTGGTATAATTGAGCAGTGAAGCACAGCACCTTCCAGTTCAAGGGAATAGTGGGCAAATGGTGCAGACTTTTTTCTCTGTTTCATTTGCTGTTTATTCAGAAAGGCAATTTCTTTTGTTTGCTGCTAAAGCAGAGGGCTCGCTCTCTCTTTGCTTGTCTCCCTTTTCTCCTGATTAGAATCCTAGATATAGGACATGGATGTAAGTTCCCATTTTATTTTTAAACATGAGCAAATTAGTAGGCTTTTTGAAATCCTTCAGTTTCTAAAATGCATCAGTCCATTGATTTATCAAAGACAGTATTTTTGCCTTCTGTAATGGCCTAGAACAAGTGATTCAGCCAAAGGAAACACTATCTATGTACCATGCCAATACTGGCTTGCAGTGGAACAAGAGTTTTGGGCAGTAGGTAAAAGAAAAAAAAAAAGACACTAACTTTTACCACACGGGTAGCTAAATACCCCCATCAGACTTGCATTCATTGCATGCAATCAACCTGGAGGCAGACGGTATTCAACGGCGTTGTAACAGATCATGTTTGTGCTTTGAAGTATCAAGCTAGCCACATGTGAGTTATGCAAGAACCTGGTTACCTGCGATTCTGTTCTGAAAATATCTGTGTGACAGTGCACTCATTCCTCAGCACTGACACATCTCCCTAAACTAGAGAGCACTGTTCTCTAAGCTCGTTAATGGTAAACTGGAGTATCACCAAGCCCTGCTGTCCAAAGTGGTTACAAATACTGCCCACTCCCTACTCTACTCTGTTTCTGCTGCTGGTATTAAAAACAAACAAGCACAAGTTCCTAGAAGCATGACTCCTTTTCTTTGCTTCAACCTGCTTTTCTTTCTTTAATGCTTGTTCCAATTTCAAACCAGGCTATGCAACTTCAACTACTGTCTCTTTACCTATGGATTAAAAATAATAAACATACTTGCATAATGATTTCACAACACTTTTCTAATGAAGAATTAATTCCCAGATTAAATTCTGGAAATTCAATTATAGGTAGTTTATTCAAAAATTTAAGAACCTTCTCTGCCCTCCCTCCTCTTCCCCAAAAATGAATAGGAAAGAAATGCTTGGAATAACATACATCCTTGTTATAAAAACGGTAATAGAAGAGGGATAAAACTTTGAGCAAGGCTTAAAATAAAATAATTACACAAATTGGATCAAGTTTGAATGCCTTGTTATTCTATTGACAGCCATGTCATTAGATGGTAACTACCCCACACCTAGGAAGTTGTTAGAAACTCTTTCCAAAGATAGTTACCCTTTGCAGAATTCCGAAGCCATCAGCATACAACCTGCACTCATTTGTTGTGCAGAGCACCTGTAAGGAAATCTTTTGCAACACTAAAAAAACCCATACTGGAGATTCAGGTTATCCTTCTAGACCTAAGTAGGTATTTTGTAATATATCTTGTTCTACGAAGATGTAAATGTCAGGCTTTCACAAGCTTCTCATATCTATTTTAGCTGAAGACGACAAGGTACACAGCGTGCAGAAATTCCTAAGTTCTTAAAATGAATGTTTGCTATAGAGTTAACACAACCAAGGGGGAAGCAATATGTGAAAAGGAGAAATTCCATACTAAATAGATAAGCACTTTCAGGGGCTCATCACACAAAGAAAAATATTTTGAAGAGGAAGAAAGTGCAGAACAAAGAAGGTCATGATCTTAAATTCCATGGGGGAAAAAAATCCCAAGTCATATTAAAATCTAAAAATAAAAGGATGGGAGACTTACTATTGAAGAGTATAAAACTTGAAAATCCAAGTTATTTCATGATAGTGTCATCTGGACCTACCCTTCACAATGTTATACAAGACAGGGTTAAATAAATCATACCTGTATTATTGTTGATACGATGGTTAAAAATAAATGTGAAAGAAAAGACTGCCGTAAGCCAATCTTACACTCACTGTTCTGCAATGTAAATGAATGCATTTCAAATTATCTCTCTACTGAGGGAAGCAACAGGCAGCACATAAATGCAAACAACCTTCATTAGACACATTGTCATGAGTATATTAATCATGTCAAGAAGCATTGCTGAGGTTTTCTTCTGTGCAATTTAACATACCTTACTTTATTAGGATGCACTTAATTTCACTGTGTTTTCTCCTCATTATCATTTATGATGACCAATTAAAATGTTTGTGTCTGTCTCTAAGCAAATTACTTCTGTAATTCAGGTAGCTGAAATCACTGCTCATCCAACACTTGTCTCACCTTGTTCCATCAGTGTAGTATCTTTCTTTGCCCAGCCTCTATTAGCATTTTAAAGAGAAAAAGCTTACTTGGGTTGGATATAGGTAGAAAACTGTGTCTTTCTACAGTGCAGACATTAAAAAGCGGGTTTCCCTCCCCCTTTCCCCCAAGTTGCACTGTTATACAGCCTTCGTGGTCTTTTCCTTGGGGAAACAAGCATAAGTCATGTAGGCAGAAAAAGAACACAATGAAGCAACGGAGGCCTGGGGCATTCTTCTTGTTCTGGGCTCAACAGTGTGTGCAGCTCAACTTTGATTTCCTTTGGTCAACTCATGCAATAAATGCATGTGCACAGCAACTTTACCCTTTTTCTTTCCTCCAAAGCCTCCATAACAGGGTTCTGTCAAGAGCTTTTTCAAATGATGATACAAGAGAATGTGCTACTCCATAAGTTTCCAACATCTGTAAACAAGCCCAAACCATTTTCAATAGTCTCAAACTCAAGCGTGAGGGGATGATTTTTTTTCTCAACCTCTCACAACACAACTGTGAACAGTTCATCTGACTATACCTGTTATCTCCAGGCTTCATATATATTAAGGTAAGATGAAGATATCTGGAAACTAGCTGGAAATTCAGATGCTGCTGGAGCTCACCGCAGAGAAATGGAATTTGGCTTATTTTCTAAAGAAACATACGTGTTCTTGCTTACGTAACATTACTTTGACATTATAGTAACGACTTCCAGAAAAATGCTGATAGTTACAAGGATGAAGAAATGTCTGAAGACAGTGCTGCCTTTTAGAACAATTATAATTTCATTAAAATAGGAACATAACTTAAAGATAGATTTTATTCTCTTTGATGATTTACTCATGCAAACTGCACATAAAAGAAAACAGTACAGTTTGTGAAACATGTCAAATGTAAAGACCCAAAATGCCAAGTACAGAAGTAGTGTGACATACGTCTCGAAACGGAATCCATGGTAGTACAACTAATAACTTTTCTCTATTTGCTGAACACAGATTTTAATGGTTCTTTTTCCAGCCCCACTGTTAAATTCATTAACTGTTTACACGTCTCCTATACACGTATGTAGACTTATTTTACAAGCGCGACAGTTTTGTTAAAAAAAAACAAACCTCCACTTATATAAATATGATTTAAAAGCCTTTGTGTTTAGGAGAGCAAATTATAATATAATCAACGAGGCCTTATCTAGTCCACCAAAACTACAATGAAAAGTGACTGTATAGCTTTCTTGCAGAATTCACATTTTGTGCCTTTGTAACTAATTTCCTTCTCACAAGAGGTCCACTGTACTTCACCATCCTGGAAACACTCAGTAACTGTTACAGCTTTTTATCTTGCAATTGGGAAAGTAAGACTTTTAAACACATGAGGTTATCAACTCAACTTTCTTAGTTTTAAAATACAAAATATTTAGAATCCCTATTATTTTCATGCTTAAAGCCCTGCGATGATACATATATGACTTAGATACTTCTTTGTCCAGTTTTCATTATAGCATGGTTGTATATATATTGTAGAAATTATGATTTTCCTGTGGATCAATTACATTTTTAGATTTCAACTGAATCAAATAGAAACTTGATGGCACTGACACTTAAAAACACATAGTATAGTGTGGAGAAGGAAGAGCAAATGAATTACACAACCCATTATAAATGCATTAAATCTTTGTTATATACATAATGGAATCCTGCTTTACTGCCAGTTGCTACTATGCATCTGTTTTTGCTATTATACAAAGTTTTCCGACCTGAAAGCACACATCTACTTTTTTTAAACAACTTAATCTATTGTAAAATATTGTACTGTATTTTGAACATGATTACAGAATCAAAATAGATAATGGCACATTTAAAAAACTCAGTATCCTACAGATGATTGGATAATGAGAAAAAGTGTACCTACAATCATCTCATCAGAAACAAACTACATCATGGAATGTTAGTTATCCAAGTTCGCACAGTAAATAACATTTTAAAACTGCAATCACCTATCAGCCAGCATCACATTGAAGGCATCTTTAAACATTCAAGCAAAAGACTGCTGGCATTAACTACTGAACCATTCTCACGCACACACCACACACACCACATTATAATTACATTGTTTCCAAGATACGGTAGATACTGATTTTTTTTTTTTTGTTGTTTTTCAGGTTTTTTTTCCACAAGAAAAGTATCAAAATTTTTGCTACTAAAAGATGACAGTGCTTACACAAGAATTAAGTACAAGTTAGCTTGCAAATACAAGACAATGACAAAAAAAAGTCTTGAGTTGTCTGAAGAAGGATTTTAGGCTTTTCTGGCATCCAAAACCATGAGTAAACTCCTTAGTCTGCGACTCAAAAATCCACAAAATATCAACCTACTCTGGAATACCAGTATTCCACATTAGATAACCCTGTATTTTACAATATGCTTACTGGTTTCAGCCTAGCAACAAAGGGTAATTATAGATATCTATTCTGACTGGAGAAATAAAGCTCTCCTCCCCCCAGAATGAAAGTGTTGGAGGGAAAAAAAACCCCACCTGACATCAATTTAAAATAATAAAAAAAAAAAAATCAAATCTGTTTAGTAATGATCCTCACCTAAGATAGGTATGTGCATAAGAGTACTGTATCTCATATACTGTACTGGCCCTATGAAACAAATTAAAAACCTCAACAGTTAAAAAGCCAACCAAAAAGCTATACATAAAACAACCCAAACGTTTTCCCCCCAATGTTCTTCCTCTCATAATGTGCAAAACAACAAAAAGGCAAAAAGACTAAAAGCAAATTTACTGTTACTGTCTTCCTCTTGCCTAGTGCTTTATGACCTTGCTAACATTACAAAGTCAATAGGGACTATGCAGAACTTTGGTATAAAAATGTCACATAATATTACTATCACAGTCTTGGGGATGACCTTTAGTAAATTCACCCCAATGTTTGCTGAAATAATACCAAATTAAAAATGAAATAAACCACATTGTACTGTACACACACTTTACACATTAAGCACAAAAAATAACTAGTAAAACTAATACTTAAAAAAAAAAAAAAAAAGTCTTTTGCAAAGAGACTAGAACTGGTGTTCTATCTCATCTTCGCCTGCCAATTGTTAAAGCCAAATTTAAGTTGGAGTTTTAAAAATGAATAATTTTAAGCTACAATTTCTCCTAGATGGAGACTGGTCTTTTGTTGATTTCCCTTTAAAGTCACATATGTATATCTAAAACTGATGCAATGCAAGTTTTTAATCAACTTCCTGAAGGCTGCGACTGGGAGGGAGGCGCCATGACGATCTGGGAAAGCACCGGCTCCGTACTCTGGTCCGCCATCTGGGTGAGAACAGAGGTGGCCACCGCTTCTGCCTTGGAAGTCGAGCTTACGCCATTGGAAGTGCTGACTGAACTGTGCTGAATAGCTTCCGTGTGGGGACTGCTTGGCACTGATATGTCTTCCGAACTGTCGTCTTTATCTGCAGCTGAAGAAGAAGTATTAGTTTATTTTTCCCCCTGGAATGCGGCCCACCACATTCCTGGTAACAACAATCACTCCCAAATTCATGGTGTAATGCAGCACAAATTGCAGAACAATCTTATTTTCATTTTTAAAAGAAAATACTACTTTGTAAGCAAAAAATAAGGACTGCAGTAATGGAATATTCAGGAAAGAACATTTTTCACATTTTCGAAGTCATAGTTAAAATAGCCTGATTTCTTGCCTCGTAAATCAGCTGGTGGGTACCACATTTAATTCTAATTATGACTGCTCATGTCAATAAAAATAAAAGTTATAGATTAAAAATGCTACCACATCTCTTGGTTCTATATGCATTGGCATTAGATTTTTAATATATGCAAGTGCCAATTCAGTTAACCCTATTCAACAGTCTTTCATCTTTGCTACACCTCTATCAAGATCTACAAGATCTCATATAAAAACAAGTAAGAAGGAACACATGCAAACTTTTGCTAAAAACAGAAAATCTAGTGCCATTTCCTGAAAAATACTGCATTACTGAGAGTAGCACATTGTTCCCCCCAGACAGAATGAAATGGCAGTAAGTAGGACAACATGTATTGAATACAGTCTCCCCATTGTAACACCTGCTCCTCCTCTTCAGAGCTGTTCTTATTCTCCTATGAATCTCATTCTTCTTATTATCCTGCTTTTGCTGATCCCCAATTTCCTTGTTGGCCAAATCTTTAGACTCAAGAACAAGGGTTAGTTTTAAATGCTCCAAGCCTGAGATAGAGACGAAGTGATCATCAACTTTCAGACAGAGAAAGCTATCGAAAAAAGGTCTTCCATTGTTCTGCATCGCTTAATATATATGTTGTTAACTCAAAAGAAATGTCTGTAAATAATATCACAATGGTAAGGAACATGAGAAAGGCTTGATTTTCTGATTTTGATGGGCTCAGAAAGACCATATATAAAATGGAAGAAACAGTTATGTAGCTAACAATGTAGACAAAAAGCCTAGGCTTTTTAGCTTTTTAACAGCTCCCCAAGCTTTGCCTCAAACCAAAGAAAATGCAGCATGGTCCAAGTTAGAAAAGAATCTATGGAAGTAACATGCGCTGTACATTAGAAGGCTGAAAATGTACAGACCTACATCACCTGAACTTTCCTGGAGGCTATATAGTTCCTAGACATGCTGTGTCATGAGAAGGAGCGAGCCATTTTGGTAACAGAATGCAACATGGGCTAGACTGAGCTATAGAAAGATACAAAAAATACCAAACAAAGCACAAGAGGACACTTTTGAGGATGCACCTTTTAGAGTAGTCAAACATTGGTGCTATTTGCTTCCAACAGCATTCAGTCATGTAAGGAACCAAAGAGGGATTTCAGTCTTCAGAAGAAAAAACCCCACCAAAACTAAAATGGAAGCGAGTATGCAGTGCTGCCATGTGACCCAGAACTCCTCTTGGTCCCCTGACAATCACTAGAAAGCAAGCCTCATGGTAATTCTCATCAGGCCATCCTTTTTTTTTTTTTCCTCATTTTTTTTTTTTTCCTGCAACTCTAATTTTCACATGTTTTTTTTCCCTCACAAGTTTTCACCTTTTTCCTGCTCCAAGCCCAGAAAAAAGCTGAGAAAATACAGGAGTATTGCAGAAAACTTTCAGAAATAATCTGGTAGAAGAGCTAAAATGAAAAATAAACAAACAGCATTTAGATTTCTCCTATACATGGCACTTCCACACACCCTCCGCCAATGTTTAAAGATGCATTCAGAACCAATAGCTTCCTTCTTTGGGAAATAAAAAAGTTTAAATAACCATTTTTCTGATTTCTCTGTCCTGATTGACACCCTCTTTTGAAGCAGGCACAAGACTTTTTCCATAAGGAAAATATGATCCCAAGAACAATTTTCGACAAAGAAAGGGGTATCTGCATTGTGCTTTTCACTTGGCCTGAGACAAAAATGTGAGCGGAAAATCCAAAAGATCTTAAAACATAGTAAAAGTGCCAAAAATACCCTGAAAAGCAATAGACTATTTGTGCCTACTGAAGTGCATAATACATGAAACCCCATTAGATTGTGGACTTAGCTGTTAAAATACGGTCTGCATGGTATGAACTAGCACTGTCTCAGCAGTGCACAATATTCAGCACTGCAGGAGCCCTGTAAGCTGGTGTCTTCAATTTCTTCCACAGAGACAGACTGTTAAACCACTCAATACACTTTTGAAGCAATTCAACTTAGACTAGTTGATGAACATAATGTTTATTTAAAAATACTTTATACGAACACCCTTTTCATGAACATATTAACTGAAACCATTTTTTCCTCTCACAAATTGTACTGTGGTATGTCCCTTAGCCAACATGCTTTCTTAACAATATTCACACAAAGATAGTATGACAAAATCCTTTCAGAGGGATGGCATTACAACTATCATTCATGTTGAACTTTTATTTTCAAGAGACTTTTCCAGAAACTAGGTGAGCTACGCTTCCGATCTCCTTACATCATTTTTTTCTAAAATGTAGGCTTTTTCAGTATTTTAGTTCTTACTCATTTGGCACTCTTTAGTAAATTAGGAACACCATAGTTCTTCTCTGAGGGCAGAAAATAAGCGTTACTAAACAGGCCAATCGTCAATTCTTCAATGAATAAATCCTTAGCACGTAATTAGTTTGCCAGTTCAAGACTTAGGTTTAAATATTTTTCATGCCAATTCAGGAACACACATCCTCTAAACATCAAAATTCAAGAAATCTACAGTTTTTTGTTGCTTTGAAAACCTTGCATGCATAATGTTATCCCCTAGTAGCTTCCGTATGAAATTATGTTGTTCTGTCAGATGGGAGCCATAATGGCCTCATCCCTGCAGCAATCATTGTTAATATAAATCCCAAACATATTTCTATACTGTTCCAATTTACTCCGAGATGCTATTTTCCGTCTTGTCAAATGACTGGAGATCAAAGGACCAAGATTTATAAGCTCAAAACTGACAAAATCAGTATTCTAAATATATATGGCAATAGAGAGTTGCTAAATCTCCTGAATCTTTTAAATTAAAAAATATTGCCCATTCTGATGAAATTGCTCACAATGACTACAAGTAAAGATGGTGGCCATTAAGTTTTATCGCAAGCACCTGAGGATCTGTTTGCATGCAATACAAAATGTTCCTTTATTCTCCTGAATTACTGACACTGGCAAATTAAAATGAAGTGGCTACATATGGCAGAAACAATCTTCACATTTACAAATATCCTGAAATATCACTAAATCATAAAAACGAAAGCTGTGGGTTATATATTATGAATGTTGCCTAATGCATTCCCAGCTCAGTTATTTGTAACAAATTTGTGTACAATGGACAAAATTGGCCATTTATTCTATAGCACCAGCAGCTGGTTCTGGCACTGTGTATCATATCCAAAAAGGAAGTTACAAGTCAGGAAAGCACAATTAACCTTTAAAATGCTGGAAGGATGAAAAAAATCAAATGAGCAACTTTAAGTAAAAATATGTATAAGAAAAACCCATGCTGCTGAAACTCTTGTTATTCCCTTCAGTATTAGAACTGCTTTTTATAATACCCTGTTTATAGAAAAGTAGTCACCTAATGTGGAAATAAAACAAGCTAGAAGACATTGTACAGTAGGAGCCCTGAACCTGCATCTTATTATTTTAACAGCTTGACTGATCCTGGATGTAATGGTAAATGAGGACAGCTGTTATATTACCTCTACTGAAATCTCATTACAATGAAGAAAAAAAACCCACAAGGACCTTTCACTGTACTAGGCTAAGTATAAAAAAAGGGTTTATCATGTGCTTTTAATACTTAAATTATATTTTCCAAAGCAGGTGGAGTAACCAATAGTCCTTGAATGCTAATTATCATATGCATTTATTAAACCAACATAAAACCTTCAATGTTACACAACATTTCAACTGAAAGGACTTAAAATATATTTCTAAATATCACATATACATTTTTGTCTTCCAATAACCTTTGAGATTTTTGAAAAAATATCTTTAACGTTACATTAAAACTGCACTTCTCAATTTTAATGTTCATTCAGTTCACTTTGGCAGTATTTCATTGATGCAGCCTAAGGCTATAGGTAATGGAACATTACTCACTATGATAGCCAGATTTCTTCTGCATGGCGGTTACAGGGCAATCTTTATGAGCCAGAAGAAGCTGTTTCAGCTGTGCCACTTCATTTCTCAGCAGGGTGACTTCATTCTAAAGGAGAAGAAAGTTATGTACTTTACCAGGCTCAAACTACACACATTTTGAAGGTAAGTATTAAGTTTTATAGGATTTTCAGTTGTTCATTTAGGGGTAGATAAAATACAGGAAGTTTCCATTTGGTATATATTGCAAAAATGTATATATTTCTTTTATCTCAGAATATGCAAACATCAGGTGAAACTTGGCTAACTTTATTTTATGATTTTCTTAAACTAGGAAATGCTTTTTCTGGAAAATACAACATATGTTTTTCAGTTTGCAGATGCAGAGTCTACATATAGTCTCATTCACATGATCCAGCTACAGTAAGACTCTTCTGCAAAGTTTTGTGATGAATCCTAATCAGAGTAAATCTACATTTA
The DNA here is from genome assembly GCF_004027225.2 of Strigops habroptila. Lineage (NCBI taxonomy): Eukaryota > Metazoa > Chordata > Aves > Psittaciformes > Psittacidae > Strigops > Strigops habroptila. The sequence goes on along the minus strand of NC_044281.2, from coordinate 18,430,969 downwards.
ACTACCCACATTTTAACAGATGCCACAGCCAACATGAAAAGAGGTAAAAAATAAAATAAATAATCAGCCAATGCAGAATGAGTTTTGGTGATTATATTTGTACTTGGACTTTGAAAAAGAAAATCCAGTGTACTGGAAACTAATTTAGTAAATGTTAGTTGATTTCCAGATCAGTTTTTGCTTTGGCATCCATACATAAACATGTTGTATGAAGGAATCCTTGATAATACTGACAAAATCCTGAAATGTCAGTTTATGTCACTAAAGCAGAGAGTAATCTAGGAGACAGCACCTGCAGAATCTAGTGACTGGGTTTATTTCCACTACTGGGCGACCTTGAGCAAGGTCATTTTACTTCTTTGTGCTGCAATTTCCTCATTTGTAAAACAGAGGACAGTGATACTCACCTCTCCCATAAAGCAGTTTGATATCTATAGATGAGAAGCGCTACATAACTGCATCATATGTGACAACCCAAATTAAGAAGGGAATGGCATTTTGATAGACCCATTTTCACTTTAAATAGTAGAAAAATGTTTATGTATCTAGAGAATCAAGTTATCTGTAATGCTCTGTGATCCCCTTCTCTTGTCACAATATATGCTTTTCATGGGTTATTTAATTTTAAATATAAATCCTTTCCATTGATACTTGAAGTTACTTAAACTATAAGAACCTTTGCACATTAGCATAAAATACCACACACGACATAATTGTTTGGTAAATGCGTATTTTTATGCATTTGGGAGCAAGTTAAAGAAAAAACAAACAAGGGAAAAGTGGATTGCAACTAAAAGTATTTGGGAAAAATAAACCGCAGGAAATTCAACATATTTACTTGCAAGCTAGAAGTAAGGCAATGGATTCCAAAGCAAGGAAAACAATATTTAAGAACAATTTGAGTAGGTTTAATTACACTAAGTAACACATTTTATAAGCATCTGTAACTAAAATAACAGAAAGGCTCCTCTTTGTGTCCTCTCTTCCAATTTAGAAAACAAAAAATTTCAAGTCTTTGTACTTGCAAAATCCTCTTAAGCTATTAAGGACTACTTTTCTATTCATTTTATTGTGTCAAAAAAGTCTTTTACCAACTTTATATTTATAACAAAAGCAAGAGTTGAAATAAAGCCAAAAATCTGACTTGATGGGCATTTCTAATGAAAGAAAAATGCGACTGCAAACAAAAAAAGTTGCAATTAAAAAAACCCAACCAAAACACCTACAAACTCTCTACTAGCCAGCATTACATGTCCTGACATCTTGGGCTGTTAAGAAAGGACACTACTTCTGCCTCCAGCTCTCAGTTTCCTCTTAGTTCACTGTGTTATTACTGAGAAGCCACAAATCTGGATGCCAAGCAGGCAGCTGCTCAGAATTGACATAGCTGCGAAAAAACCAAAAAAGTGCTGATGTGGTTTTGAGATGCTTCTTGATAATGTACAGACGCAGCAATGTCCAAGAATATGAAACATGCGTCTGTTACTTCCTTAGTTTAAAGGAACATTAGCAAAATAAGTGATTAAATTGGGGAAAGCTTTTCAGGAATTTTCTACCTTAATCTTCCACATTTTAAGGAAGAATTTTATATATAAGCAGCACATATAAATATGAAATCGCTGTTCATCAGTGTAATAAAACTAGCGTTTATGAACTTTTTTGAAAATATAGTTTATAGATTAATGTAAATGGTATTATAAATTATAAGAATTTTGCTACCAGAAATAGAAAATGCAAATTATCTTACATTAAAGCAGATTTAAAGAAAAATGGAACAGCATTCCTATACTAAAAAAAAAACCAGTTTGATGTATTCTCATTGAATACATAGCTAGCACTGTTATTAACATGAAAACTGTGTGCCCAGTAGCGCTACATGCAATGCACAAATCATCTCTGAAAGTAGAACAGAGTATGTCTGCTAGACACATGGTACATGGGAGTGTCAGAGAAAGGCTGTAATTTACGTATTACCAGTAAGAACCACTTCTAACTGGTAATAAAGTGAGGTGGCTAGAACCAACTCCCATACACACTGTAATTTCTTATCATGTATGTGACAACAGCACGTCTTTCCATCTCATTCAAAACACGTCAGCATGTGGTGGTCATTTAACACGTTGAAAACAGGCTAACAAGAAACACATGGAATAAACACTTCAACAGTTCACATTAAGAAAGATTATTTCAAGTTTTCACACTGCAAAAGTCCTCCTCATTAATGAGATATCAAGTCAAGTGTGTGCGTCAACTTTCTTTAAACAAACATGAAATATACCTCTCATGCTGTCTAGAAGAATTTTTATGTTCCCAGATTTCAAAAAGTGCTAAGATTAGCAAGCAGGTTTCTGGCAGAAAGTATATCTGTTTTTACCTGCACTTCATTTTTCAAAACATACTTTCCCTTCTGTAGTCTTACAAAGGTACACCACACAGTGTACAATATGTTCTTCTGTATCTGCCTATTTCTCCCTGGATCCAAAATGCATATGTAGTAGTAGGACCAGATTAATCCTTACTCAGCAAGGTGTGGGACAATATTTGTGAGGTATATTTACCAAAACTATCATCAGACACAGGTAGATGTGACTTAGGGGCATAGGGGATTGATGTGGCTCAGTCAAACATTGCTCTTCCTGTTTCTTTTTGTACAACTTCAACAAGATACTCCTATATGGCAAAGGGCCTTTTATTTATTCAAGGCCAGGCTGGACGGGATTGGAGCAACCTGGTCTAGTGGAAGGCGTCCCTGCCTGTGGCAAGGGCGTGGAACTAGATGATCTTTAAGATCTCTTTCAACCGAAACCACTCCATGATTCTATGACCTTTACTTATGAGCATTTCTTTCATAATTTAGCCTTCTGAAAGCAGCTTCTGCAGCATTAGTACAAATCACCACTTGACTGCTGATTCTTTAAAACCTACGATGACCTTGTGAGGCAGATAGGCCATTCTTCTACTAATACGTTGCCCTCTAAGATTATTAAAACAACAAGGACCAAATATAGACCACATCATGAACTTTGGCATCTGATCCTGCAATACGATGGAGTGGCCACTGGGGACACACTGTCAATACTTCCCTAACGTTATACAGCATGCCATACCCTGCAGTGTTGTGCAAAGGCACAGAGGCAACCCAATGTGGTATATAAAATTTAAGATCAATGAACAAGTTAACACATTAGTAGAAAACACAATCCACAAAAACAAACAGTAAATAAGCTTTAAAAGGTTGGATGCATGAAAAAAGACTTACAGGGCAAGCCTATAATAAAGACAGCCAACCTAACCTATATATATTACTGGCATGATGCAATAGATGGAAATTTTCCCTTAAGCACAAATTTGGAAAATAATGCTTAAAAAGGAAGTTACATTTAAACACTTAAAAGAAGAAAGTAGTCAGAAGTTAATCTACAGAAAGCTGAAAACTACATAACAAAATATATACGTCAACCAAGTAAACCTCTTCAAAATCTGTATGTACTGTTAGAGAGCTTCCAGTCTTAAAAACCTTGACATTGACACTCGAAGCTCTGGCATACACATTACAAGAAAGCTATTATCTGCGTTGAAAGAAGTCAGAATTGTTATGTGAAGCAATGCAATGTAGTCATTTTGGTATACCCTGCTCTTGGAAATGTGACATCTCAGTAAATTCAGCTGAGCAGGTCATTTAGATATTAAACAAAATATGAACTACTAAACCCTAACATTCAGTCTATAAAACTGTACTAAGGCAAAACTCCAAACTTATTAAATTTACTATTAAACATAAAGTAAGTAATCATGGGTCATTACTGTCCACTACGCTGATCAGCTGTGTTAGCCTGTCAAGTGAAAAATTATTATGGAAATACAGGATTGATTAATGTTTTCACATGAAGCACAGTTTAATTATTTCTCTGACATTCAATTTTCTTTTCAAGTCATTCTGCTCTTCACAGTTAGCGGGTTTGCTTTTGGCAGACCGTAAGAAAATTTTGCTTGAGTTCACTATTACTGAGTTAACTCTTGGAAATCTAGAAATCTTTTGGCTACAGTAGTTACATCATTTTTGGTTATAAAAATTGGTATGTAGAAGTTCAAGGCAGTTCACATAATACCAAAAATTACTTCCACTAAAAACACCGAAATATGCCCAATCTTTTTTGTCCTTTGTTTTTCTCCCTGTGCATCTACCTCCACTTATTTCTTAGGTTGTTGAAGCTATAGTGCTATAGTGCATTTGTAATTAATGGATTTACCGTGAGGACTGTGACTGCATTAGAGGAACATGTTAAGACTGTGAACAGATATGAGAAGACTATGTATTTGCAAGAAGTTTATCTAATGCTGGTCATGATTTTTTGAATACAGGAAACGATTTCATGTTGTGTGCTTAGGTAGGAATATCTTACATTTTACAGTCTGGGATGCTGAGTAAATACTCAAGACATGAACATGAAGACAACCGATACACTGTGATTTTGATTACATGATAAAAAGTAATCTCAACACTCCCTGCTTTCCTTTTGGTCAAACTGGAACATTTTCTTTATCAAACAGCATGAAAGAGAAGTTTCAATAGGAAGGAAAAGATCTGTGAATTTGACTCAGTGAACAGCTCTGACGAAAGGAAAAGTGAAACTTTAACATATCAAAATAATTTCCATTGCATTCTCTAAATGAACGCTTCATTTAGGAAATGACACTATTTTTTCTCTCTGTGATTTCCAAAACAAAGCTTTTAGACAATACTTTGTGCCAATTCTCACTTGCTGCTGGAAAACATTAAGGAAGTATGCTTTAACATTTAATAGTAGTGTAAGCAAAAGAGCCATAGATTGCTCTACAGGGGGAGAAGTGTGTCCACGTGACAACTTTCCAAGATTGATAACCTCACGATGAGGTGGAAAAATTACTTGTAATGTACACTAGACTACCCTCTTACAGTCGCTCACTATAGGATTTATGCACACTAGGAGGGCAGTGGGGGGAAATTTGCACTGCCACTGCCTGAGCTGTACCTGTTGTGTGGACAAAAGAGGCCTTCAGTTTCCAGTGATGTCAATCTGGCACCTTTCACGAGCACTACATTCACTTTAAAGGAAAAAAAGTGAAGTTAAAAAGAACCAAAGGAAATCAAACCAAATCTTATTTAAATAACCCAGGCTGTGATACAAATTATTGAGAGCAAGATGTCCGTAAGGTAAGGCTATTACTTTGATAATATGCCTTTACTACAACACATCTTGTCAATGCTTGTTTAGCGTCACAGTCTGAAAGTTATTTAAAATGGAAGGACAGAAAGGTACGATCCTGACGTTTACACATCTTGAAATCTTAGTATTCTTATATTTTTATTCTACTGCTATACGCAATTAGTGCTGAATTATCAATTCTGACCTGAGCCACCAGCTGCAAAACCATTTAATTTTAGATTTCATGCAAAGTTTAAGTTTCATTGATCCATGATCAGTGAGAATGGGAAAACTTACTCATTTTTAATTGAAATAAAAAAGTGTACCTGTAACTGGCCATTTAGTGAGCTCAGGTCCTCCGCTTTTTTCTCCAAAGACTGCACCCAGACTTTCCGTTTCTGCCGGCATCTGGAAGCAGCAGCCCGGTTTCGCTCCAGAAACTTTCTTCTTTTCTCATCAGGGTCTTCATTGGCAGCTCTTCTTCGACGACCACCTGTATTTGGTGTTTGTGGAGTAGGCTGAGCTGGTGATGCCTGAAAACAGTAAAAAGTATTAAAGTATATATATTTCTCTAGTGGAAAGCTATGTCCTTTAACTCTATATCTATGTTTTAAAACTTTTACTGTATTTACACTTCTTACCATGTTACATTAACATGTAAAATTTTAATCATGGCTCTAGATTTGGTTTAAAATTGCTCTAAAAGAAGCCAATCACTTCACAGAGTTAAATTTATATGACATTTACATTTTGCGACTGTATAAACTCTGGAAGCAGTGCCTCTTTATGTCAACTCTCAGACATTCTTTTACCAATTCTGATGACAGAAGTATTTACAAAAGGTAAAATTTAAAAAAGTCTTCCACTCAAAATAACTTTTAAGTTACATTTAGCAGGAAATAGATTTTCTACTTCTGACCTTTCCGCCAAATACTCCTCCTACAAACCTAGTCACAACTGAAACACTACACAATTTTTATGCCCAATATATAGGAGCTGTTTGACAAATGCTGTCAGTGCTGATACTTACTGATCCCTGGATCTTCAGATAGCAATTTCCTACTTGTTGATGTGTTCTCCTTGGGTGCATACCAATTTCCCTTATATCCACCCACATATTATGAACAGATCAAAATATTGCAATATTTTAAATTATACATTATGCTCCTTTCATAGTTGTATAGAGACCCTAGGCAAAGACTTAATGAATTATGGTAACAATATAATGGATCTTAAAATCCTTTGAAGTTATAGGATAGACAGAATATAACTGTCTAGATGACATATTCACAGGTGCACCTGCACATTCAGTCTAGCACAGTAAGAAAGCTTTATTTTAAATTAAAAACCCTAAACACGTATCAGTTGCCATATTGATTTGGCATGAATTCCAGATAGCTAATAATTAAAAAAACACCTGGGAACTCAAATTAGCCTTTTAGGAATGAAACACTTGCAATCTTCTTTGAACAATAATTTTTTAAATACTGATTTCAAAGTAACCACGATATAACCAAACAGCAAGCTTTTCATCTTGAAAATTCTGCCATATGAGATTATGAAAATATTCTTTTAAAAACTGTAAGGTAGTATGGGAATTCTCATCTATCATCCCAAAGGGACAGCACATCATTCATAAACTCAGAGCCCCACTTTCAGTACCCAGGATAGCACAGTACACTTAATCACACAGCTGAAACTTGGTGCGGTAGCCCAGACAAGCAAATCAACATAAGCATGATACCTGATGCAGTTAAAAAAATTTCTGAAGAGTATTTATGATACAAAATATTCAAGAGATGGGATATAAATACAAAATAAAAGCACATAGCTTTTTCAAATATATATTAACCAGCTGTACAATTTTCTGTTACCAGAGAGTTTCCTGTTAGCGAACAGAAATCAGGAGGAGTTGGTTCTAAATTTGAGCAGATAGATAATACCTACTTTGAAATTAGCATCTTGGATAATACATTTTAGAAGCATTTAAAGAACATGTAAGAACTATAAACATTTTACTGCTACGTAATTATTAACTCCTAGGGGAGACTGTAGCACATGTTAACCTCTATTTTACAAATCAAGAGTAAAGGAAAAAAAAAGATTGGGTTTTTTGCATAACAAAAAGGGGGCAGGAAGTACATGTCTACTCTGTTGTCATACCGGTGTTTCAGTTGTTGAAGTTGCAGGTTGCTGTAGTGATTGTGGTCGTGGTTCCTCTGACTGAGTCCTAACCAATCCACTTGGATGTCCCTTGGCAGTATCTCCATTTGTTACCTGAGGGTGCTGTTGGGTCAAGGCTGCTTTCAATCTCTGAAGCAGAAAAAAAAAAAAGAGGGGAAGAGAAAAAAAAAAGGAAATATTCTATCATGCTAACTTGAGGAGTTATTCATTATTTATATTAGTAGTTACTTCCATTTTGGAAACAGAAGCTCAGCTCTAAAACAGCTGTTTCTTTTTGCAGGCTTTCAACAGTGATCTAGGCATACATCTACTAATTGGTGACAATTTCTTGCAAGCGTGACAATAGCAATGAGGCTTTACATAGGATCTCAGCAAGAGAACGATGGTAAGCTGTATGGAGAAGTAAACAAAAAGCCTCCTTTGTGATGAATCATGCCCGCAGAGAGATGACTGGAAGGCCATGAACAGACAGATGCTGAGGCTGGTATTACGCAAGGCACAGATCAGTAAGATAACCACCACACGAGGGAAAATAAGCAATAAAAAAATAACACAAACTTCTTTCAGGTTTATAAATCTTAGCATTCTCTATCCATCTTTAAGTAGCTTGTAAACACTCTGCTTTTTCATGGTCTTCACAAAAACTCACCTTTACAATCCTTCCTATAAGTAATTATTAAACAAAAGCCAAGATCTTTGCTGAAACATCTCAATAATGCACAAAATAATAACAAGATTCAGGTTATATGTAAAGATTATATATAAATACGCAACCTAACTGTTACAGCATGCTATTTTACATCAAAAATTTTTAAAAGGTTTGAAGTTCTTCCTTTGTTGCACACAGTCAGTATGAAGAGCAGCAACTTCAAAGTTCAGCTGTATATAATACGTTCAAGACCTACTGACAGCTTTATAGATTATTTTAAAGCATTTTATTGACTACCTCTTGAAAATTATTTCACTCCCCTTTCAGTGAAATCTATTAAAACTATAACAAATAATATAGTCTTTTCACAAATTCTTAATCTTAAGTGATAAAGGGTCATACTAAATTTCAGTAGATACAACTGCTTGCAATTCCCAATTCTTCCTTAAAATTTCATTAATATTGTATAATTCATCACGAATTTTCAGTTTTAATGAAGAATGTACATTACTAGACAAACGGTCTTAAATAATGGTTTTCTATTGAGCACTGGACTTTTAAAGAATCCAATACAAGTTTACGAACAGATTAATGACTTAATACCTGACATTTTGTTAAAACTCTGATAACTTGTAACATCATATTTTGGAATATGAACGAAGTATTGCCAAAGTACTAATATTAATATGATGTCTTAAAAATGCTGGAGCTAGGCTGCATTTGGCCAGCTCAAACTAAGCAGAAGACTTTGTACCTATTTATGTAGATATTTTCTATAAGCTGTAATATACAATGTCTCTCAAAAATTAAATCACTGGAATATAGCAACAGCTCTCTCCTCCCTTGCATGATGATAGGCTTTCCTGGGTCCTATTCTACAATTAGAACAACACACTGCAGATTACCTCTGTCAGAACTGCAAAAAAATCTTCAGGTCTGCAATACGGCAGTTACATCAGCTACCAAATCTATACAGTTGACTGTAGTATCTAACCACTACCAGCAGATATCCCGTTTGAAGACTACGAAGAGAACCGAGAAACTCCATTGTTCCTCTGCAGGCTTGCTATTAAGGAATCTTTCGCCAGTGACGTCTGTAGCAAGTTTTTTCTGTGGTGACTGCTCTAGATTGAATTAAAAGTACAAATTATCTGTAACACACCAGGTACAATGTGTCTGGGTCAATCCACCACATTACTCAACCAAGACACAGTAACTTGATGTATCTATACTTCTCTTCCACTGCCGTCAGAAATAAAAATGGTGAGGTTTCACCCAACTGAAGCATCTGAATGTGTAAGTTCAGTGATAATAAGCTAACTTCTAATTTTCATGGCAACAGAGCACAAGCATTTATATGGTTAGTATGTGTATGGCCAGAATATCTGGTCTACTTTGCACATGACTGCATGAGCAAATCCTTATGTAAGTATCCTCCACAAAAATACCTCAAAACAACAGATCGCTGAACTCCTAAAAATGCTTTGTAGTGTTTGCTTAAACTTGGTTACTTAAAGTTTCCTTAGCATATCCATTTCCTTAATGAAAGAGAGCCCAAGTTCAGAAGATCTGGGAGATGAAACAAAACTAATTAGGGTTTGTTTAGGGTCTTGGTTTTTTGTTTGTTTCTTTTTGGTTTTGTGGGTTGGTTTGTTTTTTTAATATGCACATAAAGCAAGTAACTGTTACTATTGTCTAGCTCCATTCTTTCTATTTCCACATTTCTTTGTTAAAGAAATATATGCAAAGTAAAGCTAAAAAGAAAGGAAGTTCATGCTATTAAATATGTATATTTTACATTTAATTTGAAAATGACAGTAGAAAGTGAAAGAAATTGAGCAATACTAAGTTACAGAAGATCTATCATTGGGCAGAAAGGATGTGCAGTTGAAGTAGGACCTTCCCAATTGTAATACTAATGTTTAACCATTATAATTTTGTAAATTTAAAAGTAAATAAACTCCTTTTGAAAATTACGTTGTTAAATGTAAGGTACTATGGAAACAGAAATAGATAATAGTTGGGTTTACTTTTCTATTACAAAGTTTAAAAGCTGAAATTTAAGTTATGATTAACATTATCCATAAATGCAGAAATATTGTGAAAATCTGAAGAATATTTACAGATTTTCACAAGGAGATTTCCAGCTCATGTATTTAAAAGGTTTCATATTGTAGAAGGTAATGCTGGAGTAAAATATTACATGGATAATGGGCTTCCTGTGAGTAGGGAGATCGTTACCCGAAATACAATGAGAATCTTAGTTTTAAAAATCAAGTACACATGCAAACAAATATTAGAATGAATGTATATAGGTGTTATTATGTGGAGAAACCTGATGACAACCAAGGTTTGTTTGATATTATTTGATTATTAGAGGCAAAGTAAAATAGGCATTTTCAAATAGCTTAACAGCTTTTAAAGTCTTTATTAGCAAGGTTTTATCGTTCATGTATATCCTTGAAAACAAATCCTCACCACATCTGTCAAAATTTGGTAGGACTAGATCATTCCATCAAGAGCTCACAGAAACAAGATAATATTCTCCAGAAACAATTTGTGAAAAACTCAGATCCATATTTCATATCTGCCACAAAAGCTCATCAGAGTAATAACCCTCCTTCTCCTGGGTGTTATCCTACCATCTGCTGCTCTATTACTTATCTTTATTTTGCAACTAATTAACAGCATAATCTTCTAAATTCAGCAAGTTAATTATCATTATTGTGGTCTTTGCAGCATCATCAGTCCTTATGAAGTCTTGTCTTTCCACCCCCAGAGAACATATGAAAATGAAGTAGGTTGTGAGAGGGCCTGTTTCTTTAGAGTAGGCTCATTAGGTGTTTGCTGATTAGCTCGGCACGCAGAGAGACAGGTCAGAAGAATTCTGCTGAACACAAGGTCCCATGCCGGGCTCCAGCAAGTTAATGTCGGTTTCTGAACATTTGCCAAGCTGCCCTCTGTCACTTCTCAGTAGTAACCTCCTACAGAAAGCCCACTGGTTGCCCACTGTGTGCAAGGTATTTCTCAGATTGTGACAAAAGGTTTTATATGGGTATAAATTTATATAGGTATTTATATAGGTAGGGGGAGACAGAGGGAAATATCCAGTGTTAAAGCAATTTTTAAGTTCTTTAGAAGCTTCTGCAATCTATGCAGAACGGTCTGAACATTAAGTTTGCATCCACAAGCTGTACACTAAAAAAAAGGATGTTTTACAACTAACTCATGTCTCATGTTTCATATACAGAAAGCATACAATTACAGATCTTCTCACAAAAGGATCAGAAGCAACTCTGTAATGTTTAGAATCATACATCCTTACCTTAATGAAGAAGTATTTTTGTTTTGGCTCTTTTAAACATAGATATTGCATCTACTTCTAAGCCTCTCTAAAATACCACAAAACTGAGTTATGCATTTGATTTCTTTAGCATAGCAACAAATATGGTGTCACATAAAAAAAATTACAATTTATATTATTCAGTGTGTCACAGAAACCTGGAAATCATTTTTACCCCTACTGAGTGTCATTCTCAGTACAAGATACAAGGACATTTTCAAAACAATAGCAGTAAAGGGTCTGGAGCACAAGTCTTATGAGGAATGGCTGAAGGAACTGGGGTTGTTTAGCCTGGAGAAAAGAAGACTCAGGGGGAAACCTGATTTATCACTCTCTACAACTACTGAAAGGAGGTTGTAGTGAGGTGGGGGTAGGTCTCTTCTACCAAGTAACAAGCGATAAGACAAGAGCTAATGGCCTCAAGCTGCATCAGGGGAGGTTTAGATTGGGTATTAGGAAAAATTTCTTCACCAAAAGGGTGATCAGGTATTGGAACAGGCTTCTCAGGGAAGTGGTGGAATCACCATCCCTGAAAGTGTTCAAAGTGTAGATGAGGCCCTCAGTGACATGGTTTAGTGGTGGTCTTGACAGTGCTGGGGTAGTGCTTGGACATGATGATCTTAAAGGTCTTTTCCAACCTAGTTGATTCTATGATTCTAAAAGACAGCTTGTGTCTGAATAAAATCCCGAGTCATATTTCACTTTAGTTCTATAGGCAATAGGAGAAAAAGGATCCAAGAACGTTCAAAACAGTGCCTTTCGCAGGTGTGAATGGACCAGCTATGTTCACTACAATGACTTCAATATTGGACAATAAAATTAAATGTTAGTTCCCTTATCTTTAAAGGGTTTTAAGACTTCTAGGAGAGCTGAATTAAAAATTGAATTGTGTTACAGGAAGGTGCCTATGCCCATTACCAAAGACATTTTCTGCCAGTTATTTTAAGCATTAGCTTTTAGAAATCAAAATGTCAATTTTTATAAAATCATGAATTAACTTTAGTAAAAGAAAGATATGATGCTCTATGTACAGTTTGGCATATGCAAGTCATAAGGAAACAACAGGTATTTATCAAAATACAAGTGTGTTATTTTCACAGTAATAAAAAGATAGAAATTAAGTTCCCCAAACCCATATATAAATAATTAAACTCCATAGCATTAGGAAATAATGGCACTACAATCTCTAATCTGATTTTTATCAAATTAGTTCTCACCTTCGCTTAATAAATAATGGAAGCCTACACAACAATAGACTTTTGTAAAAAGGTAAAAGAGGAAAGAATGATTGAGATGAGAACTGAAATCAAAGCACAAAATGCTTTTCTTATTACAAAACTCTACATTAGTTCCTTGAAACACCATGCAAGAAATGAACTGCAGAAATAGCCTCTGTAGAGAAAGGCACAAAGCACAAATGAAGGGAAATGCCTGGGCTCCTGCCTTGGTATTTCATCCAAAACATAAGGAGTTGTGCCTTCTGCACAGGACAGATCTATATCTGATAACAATTCAGCAATCTGGGGATATTGTATCTTGAAGTGATAGTTACTGCAAACAGTTCTTCAAAAATTTCACTCAACCTCTGAAGTAGGCAGACCTGTGTTAATTAACAATACCTTGAAATAGTACAATCATACTGCAGAATGCCTTAGTAGGAAAGTATGATCTTTGAATAAAAGAAAGATTCAGACAATGATGGCTAAAAGCATATATGACAAAACCCTTCAGAGATACAAAAACATACATTAACTTTCCAAAGTTTGCATCCCATACACTATCAAATTTACTTCAATATCTGAGGAATAGTTACAATGTTAGGAAACTGAGCATGTTTTTTATATTTGCTTCATATTCTATTTCTGTATTTTATAATACAATATTAAAAAATCCGTGAGACTGCAAGGTCTGTCTATAAAGAACAATAAAATGTGTCTCAAAATAATAAATAACGAATAAAATAAAGCAACATCTAAGAAAATTCCAAAGATCTACTCCAAACCTCCTTTCAGGTAGTTGTAGAGAGCATAAGTTCTCCCCTGAGCCTCCTCTTCTCCACGCTAAACAACCCCAGTTCCCTCAGCTGCTCCTCAGAAGACTTGTGCACTGAGATCAGGCTGACAGGCCTGTAGTTCCCCGGATCCTCCTTCCAGCCTTTCTTGTAGATGGATGTCACATTTGCTAACTTCCAGTCAACTGGAACCTCCCCAGTTAGCCAGGACTGCTGCTACATGGCTGAAAGTGGCTCAGTAAGCATTTTTGCCAGTTGGCTCAGTACCCCTGGGTGGATCCCACCCAGCACCCTAGACTTGTGTGTGTCTAAGTGGTGTAGCAGGTCAATAACCATTTCCCCTTGGATTATGGGGGCTTCACCCTCCACCCTATCCCTGTCCTCCAGTTCAGGGTCCTGGGTACCCAAAGTATAACCCGTCTTCCTATTAAAGACTGAGAAAGAAGGCATTGAGTAACTCAGCCTTTTCCTCATCCTTTGTTCCTATGTTTCACCCCACGTCCAATAAAGGATGGAGATTCTTCTTTAGCCATCCTTTTGTTGCTAATGTATTTACAGAAACATTTATAATTGTCTTTTATAGCAGTAACCAGATTAAGTTCTATTTGGGCTTTGACCCTTCTAATTTTTTCTCTGCATAACCTCACAACATACTTCAAGTCTTTCCTTCTTCCTAAGGTTGTAAATTCTCTTTTTAACAGAGTTTAGCCAAAGCTCTCTCAGGCTAGTCTTCTTCCCCACTGGCTCGTCTTTTGGCACATGAAGACAGCCTGCTCCCACATCTTTAAGACTTCCTTCTTGAAGCATGCCCAGCCTTCCTGGACTTCTTTGCCCTTCAGGGCTACCTCCCAACATAAGGGAGCAATGTGGCTATGGTAGGCCAAATGACACATGAGGTGTGTTCCCAATGTTCTGCTAACATACCAATAAATCCACAAACTGCAGTATGCTATTAATAGATGAAACATATACTGTGATGAAACATACAGTGTTCACCTACTAAAGTTCAGTGTGATAGCTTGTATTTCAACTTTAAATGTAAACTATTAATGAAATAAAAGGCAAGCAAGTAAAACTAAATATTAAGTCTTCTGTTGGCTTAATATGAACACAAGTGGCAAATAAACCTGATTACCACACCTTTTCAGAATTTAGTATGTAGTAAGTAAAACTATATTCAAAAGATACATGAAAAAGAAAGGATATGGCACCACAAGCTTAAATTTAAAAACTGAAATGGAACTTTACAGTTAACAAACCATCACGTATCTGCCAACAATGCATCACATGGCATAGTGAGTTAGTCTTCCTGTTGGAAGCTTTTCTACATAAAGTTTCTCATTAAACTGCCTTTACTTTAGAAGTGATAAGAAATTATGGTTTTTATTTTTGTGAATAGGCACTATATAAAAGTAAATGAGCATAAGAAGTATATGGAACTCTGATATTCTTGAATTCTGCTCATGCTTTATATTAAGCAACAAGAAAGGAAAGAAGAAATACTGCAAATACCCTTTTTTACAATCTCACTTAAGAAAAAAGATAAGCAATCACTGAAGTGTATATATTTGCTAAATTCTAACGAGAAGACTAATGAGACTGTTAAATTTTAAGCCTAATGATCTTTGGTTTTCTTTGCATCTGAGTGATTGCTCCTTCTAATGTGAGATCAAACTCTTCACCACATACATGTATTTCCTTTCCCCTTTTAAAGCTTTGTAAAAACAAATCACTCAGTAATATGCTTAAAAACCTAATTTCTCACTCATCTAAAAAATTTATTTGGAACCAGTTGCTCCTAGATTTCAAAGCAGAATTCAGTGCATGAGTCTCCTAAGAAATGCATGATTTCTGAGAAAACAGTTCTTGTTTTCACTTTCTTACACTCTTCTCCCCTATATTTAATAAATTCATCCCATCAGAGCTAGTTACATTTAAATATTCAATTATTAAAAGATTCCTTTTCCCATTCCCAGTGGTAGAAGGATGTACAGAAACAGACCTCCTTCCCTTCTGTCCCTCTTTACACTATTTTAGAAGTCATCATGTTCAACAACAGAGGAAAATGAAGGAAGACCTGACAGCACTAGGAAAAGTCAGTGCACTAGTGACCAGCTCTCCATCATAATTTCAGTATTTGGTGAATGTGGTCCAGTGTGCTTACTATACTGGAATCCCATTACTCCAGACAGCAGACTAATTAGTATTCAAAGACTCAATGGTTTCTATATTGTGGTTTGAGAAAACGGGTAAGGAAAGAAAGCCCACAGGTTTGGGTCGAAAGAAATGAGATATCAAAGGATGTTAAGGGCATCCTCCCACTTAACAATATTGATGTACAAAAATATATTTTATCTAGCAGGTGTTCCTGATTCTTTTTTAACATGCAGTAAAGAGTCAGAGGAGGAACACTACTTCACAAGATAGATACTGTTTAAAGGGGCATCTTATAAGTACATAAATGGGTTAATTATTGTTTAATAGTAGATTTTCTATTGCTTTAGAACAGTTGGAACAAACAAGAGAGCAAAACCAAAGAAGCAACTACCTAATGTTGCAGATGACTTTTCAAGAAATTGACCAAACTACCACCATAACTGGACCACTATTACTGAAAAAAAATAAACTTTCTTCTCCTTGTTCTACTCATGATTTTCCCAGATAATCCCCAAACCCCCAAAATGGCCCCAACACAACAGAAACAATCTCCACACAAAACAATTTCTTAACACACATTAGATATGTAGTCAGTACTACATATCTAATTACAAAACTCTTGTCAAATGAACTACATTCAGTTGAGATTCTGAAATCATTGTTAAGAAGAAACCTTTTCCTAGCTTTTTAAAGAAATATCATATCCTTTGGGAGGAAACATATTCTGCTTCTCAGAAGGTGATGTTCACTGTTAAACATGCTACTAATCTTGTCTTTCTTCCAACTAACATTTCTTGTCCTCCAATACAGGCACAAGGAGTTTATTTTAAATTAACTAGATTTTTAACTAATGATTGAAAATAAGATCAAAACGACCATTAATAACAGAACTAACATAGGCTGGAATTTGAAATATCTGTAAAGTAAATGCAGCTGTTATTTTTCTGTTTTTCTTGAATTTGTACTTGCAGAATTTAGACTAACAAAAGAAAACTAGAGCTGTTTTAAAAAGCAATAGAATTTAATTAATTGCTCAAGTTACTCTTCTTGAGGAATAATGGAGTTTTTCACTTACCAATTTAGCCTCAGACTGCACTGGCTGTGGGGAGGAGGGCCCTGGGATTCCTGGGATACTAGGCACCATGGTGACAGGTCTAACAAGCTGACCAGATAAAGTATAAAAATGAAGAAAACCTGAGTATGTTATCATAACAGAGAGCATATGACAGCACTACCCTCTGAAGCCAAAACAGCTATCAAGCTGCTTAAAACTAAGTTCTATGCTGCACTTATGCAAATCTGCTCCACTTTCAAATTAATATAGCATCATGCTTACTTACTGGAACTGCAGCAGGGACATGCACATTAGAATTTGTGATAGATGCAGGAATAGCAACAGGCATGGTTTGTCCATTAGGAAGATGTAACAGCAGAGGAAAAGGACCTGGAACTGGACTGAAAAAGGAATGAACTATATAAAAGAAAACTTATTCAGAGAAGAGAACAAGTTTACACATTATTTTAAATTGGTTTGTTTGTTTACAGCCGTAATGTAGTATTTATTTGGAGATCAAAACCATGAATTTAGTGATGTGGAGAACATGGAATTATATTTCACATGTAGTGAAAGTTTTATGTTTCATATGTAGTAAAGCACCACATTACACCAAAGCATCTGAAATTTGTACATTAACAGCAGAAACAGTAACTGAAAGTAAACAAGACAAAATATTTTCTAATTCCATAAGAAAACATTTTACTAAGACTTATGTGACTTACACTACTGGTCTGTTGGAGGATGGAGCCTGGGTAATAACAGTACTAGACGTTGGTGATGGTATTGCCTGCTGAATAATAACACTTGAGTCAGAACTCGTAAGTAGTACATTAGGAACCTGCAGCGATGCTGGACGAACTATTGTTGATGTAGGCTGTGCGGTCTGCTGCAGTGACACTTCCTGAGGGAATGAAGAAAAAGTCATCAGTTTGTAAAATACAATTATAGACCATTAATTCTGACTGTTAAATGAACACAGTTAGATGGAAAAAAATCAGGATTTCTATCATATTACACAAGTAGAATAAGTTACACAATTAAAAACATTCAAAACCAAGCCCTCTCTGGACAAATAATTTACACCATCAAAGTGAAATTGTTCTAATGACAGTGATTTTAGTTTATGACAAACCCTGGCTCAATTTATGCTAAGGCTACTATTACTTATAATTCAGCTTTGTTCAGGTATTAAGGGTTTTTGTGCCAAGAAACCCACAGCACTATCAGCACCACCATGTCTACCCATACTCTGAATAAAAAAACCCCAACATTTTATGGTGTCTTTATGTACATTTCAGGTTCAGTCCATTCTTCTGAATTTAAATAAGAGAAACAAAAGTTTCATGGTTCAGTAAAAAGGAAAAAAAATGACACCAAAACAAAATTTGTCTTTTTTAATAAGTCTTTATCCCTATCCATGTACTTCTCTTAACTAGAGTGCTACTAAGTTAAAAATACTTGGAGTGTTACATTCATAGCTTGGCAAAATATATGCATATCCTGATGCAGAAGAAATTATTTGAGCACAGAAATTAAAATTCCTCAGTTGCATCTAAGTAGTAGACAGACTTGACTATAGTTTGTAGCTTAGCAATCAGGTAAAGTACCTTATTAATTAGAATGTAGTACCTGCATTTGCTGTTTCTGAAAACGTAGAAATGCCTTATTGTAATCAATGCCTTCCTCCTCAGGAAACCCTTGATATTGTCAGACTTCAGATTTACCTTCAGACATGATTTTTCCTAGTTATTTCTTCTTTTGACACTAGCTACTGCAATCAATGGCACATAAAACTACACTCGTAAGACCAGCAGTATTTAGTTACTCCACTGTTCAACCATAATTCAAACAAACATCTCAGACCTGTGTCCTATAGGCTACATTGATTACCATTTGCTCTGAATTAAGCTTAAGCTTTTAAAATACATCCACAAAGCTTTAAGTAGTAAGGTCTCAGTTGTCTTATAGATTGTTTTTATTTTATACATCCATTGCA
Source organism: Strigops habroptila (assembly GCF_004027225.2). Classification (NCBI taxonomy): domain Eukaryota; kingdom Metazoa; phylum Chordata; class Aves; order Psittaciformes; family Psittacidae; genus Strigops; species Strigops habroptila. The sequence goes on along the minus strand of NC_044281.2, from coordinate 18,412,386 downwards.
AAATATGTGTGCTCCTCTGAGCACTTTATAGACCTGAAAGTGGGCTGGCAAACTGGGCTTTAAGAAACAAAGGACATTAGGTGATGAAATTTTCTCCCTTCAAAAGCTCAGAGGCTAGGTTTGCCATCAGGGTTCATTAGTTTGTTCAGGCTTTTCCCCAAGGGACCTAAAAGACTAGTTACAGCGAACAAGACGTTTTGGAGAATAACAATGAGCTGTACTGAGGAAAGCAAGAATTTTTTCTTTAGTACAATCTGGTGTATTTAAAAATGTTATAATATCTGAACACAATACCTAGAATTACAGATGAGCATTCAGTCACAAGAAGAAAACATTCAGTATGGAATTGCAGAAACAGAAAAAAAATTGAGAAGAGTTAACTAACGCATATTCTTAGGACAGGATTAAACACTGCTTTGCAAGTGGGGAATTTGATGTAACAGCTATACAAACCTTATTCAGTGAGAAGAGCCATAGGAAAACATAAAGAAGACTGAACTGTTTGATTGTGGGAAATTAGAGGAAGGCATAAGGGGAGAATACTTCCCCTGATAATCTTTTACCAACGGTCAATTCAGAAATTAATATTGTGTCATTCTTCACTGGTTTCAGCTTCACCCTTTCCTACTTGCTGGTTGCCACTATTACCTGTCTCATTACTGTGAACAAGGAGCCACTAGAAAGTCCATTCCCATTGTAGGGATCTGACACAGGAGCACCCATGTTTACTGCCAACAGAAGTTTAGGATTTTTTTTTGTTCTTTCTTTCACCTGAAACATCCTTATACATGGCAACCACATATATATGAAAGTATATGTATAAATGTAAATTTAGATATATGAACACCACAGAAGAAATAGCTATGGCAAAGTAATTCTAATTCCCATAAAAAGGGGATGAAGACTGCTGGCTAACAGCAGCCATGAAGCCATGTATATAGCTTTAATCAAAAATGTAAACTAAACAGATATTCACACATTCTCAGCAACAGTAATCCTGTAACAGCCCCTTCTGTGTGGGTTTGTGCCAGAGGCTTCTGTAAGTACCTGTCTCTGTGGATGGCGAAATAGCTACCAAAATACAGAAGGCCAAGAAGAGAAGTGCTGAAATGCAGTGTGTGAAAGTCTCCCAAGAATGGATAAGCTCCAGAGAAAACCACCGCTGTTGATTTGCAATGAATCATGAACTCAGAACATCAGCTGAATCTGCATGCTAGCATAAACAGGATATACAATTCACACAGCATCCAAAACCACAGTGCGAACCATACTGCAAGTATTTCATATCTGAGAGTAAACATCATGCAGTAACTTCCTAATGCTATCAATGAATATATAGAAGTCTTTATACAGTAAAGTAGAGGACCAGAACTAACAGTATAATTATTACTGTACGAAAACAATTGGGTTTAAAATAATTAAGTTAGGCAATTAGCTATTTGACAAGAACTAAGCAACTTGGGAAACTGTTGAAGGTCACCCTTTGAAGTACTGTTACTAAGAAACTATAATGAGTTTGAAAGCTCTTAAAGAATAAATCAGGTTTCATTTGCTTATTTTAAGACTAAAAGACTTAAAATACTTCTAATGGTATCTTGGTCTGTTCAAAGCAGAATATCAACTCTTACTGAAGCCTAACAGAACTCAGGGAACTCTCAGAAAACTAGGAAAATAATTCAGTAAAATTTTTTGTGTCTCTAAGAAATTCCTTTCACAACTACAAGGAGACTTAGGACTGTCTTGCACATACAGTAACGGGCTGTAATCATTTAAGGCTACTAAAATATATTCAGCCAACAAAGTGATTATAGTGGCATATGTAGACATATTAAAACCAGCTATGCCCTGAAAAAAAACCAACCTTCCCTCCTTCAATACACATACAGAAGAAGAATATAAAAATCTGAGAAAACAGTAACACTCCAGTCACATTTCTCAACTTCTGCAGGCCACATTCAGCAGCAGCACACTCCATGCGGCACCCTCATCCTTGCTCAGCTTGTCTCTACAATCAGACATTATAACAGCATTGAGCAGCAGCAGCTTTTCACTTCAGCACTGTTACAGTGACAACACTGAAATTACATCATGAATGAAACAAGTTTATAAGTACTGCCAAGCATTGAGATATAATTTTCACTTGTAATGCTGCTAATGAGATACTGAACCATTACTGTATAAAGATATTATCTCCTGCCAAAATTACAGTACTTAGAATAAGTATTTGCAGCAAAAAAACAAACTAACTTCTAAAATAAAGATGAAATAAAGACAGCTTAAGATGTGGACTATGATTTGCTTAATCTAAGCAGCTCTTCACATGTATTCCTTTAAACTACTTTTATTATTTTTGAGACTACATGATTGCCTTCATTACCTATGATTACTCATCCTTGCTAACTAATAAAACTCAACAGAGCTTTGTAAAAACAAATCTGAATTGAAACTCTCTTAAATTTCTGTCACACACTTAAGGCTCTTCTCACACTGGTGGCTGTTGGCAGGATAAGAGAAGGGGTGCAAGCTGAAACCAGGGATGTTCAGCCTGGATCCAAAGAAAAACACTTTCACCACAAAGTCAGCCTGGCATTGGAACAGGCTGCACTGGGAGGTTATGCTACCTCCCTTCTCAGAAGTTTCAAGACCAGACTGCGTAAGGCCCAGAGTAACTCGGTCTGATATCGGAGCTAGCCCCTGCTTTGAGGAGGACATTGGACCAGGAAATCTTGCTGTTCCTTCCAATGTGAACTACCTCTGTGTCCTGCCGGTTTTTGGGAATAAGGTAGCCAAGTCCCTAAAACACAGGCTGCCCACTGAAGATGCATGTAGAAAAAACAGTGACTAGAACAACCGTACTGCTTTATTATGTTTTGCTCCTAATATTTTTATTTATTGAAGTAGGAATAATGAATTCCACTGACTGTGCTTCATTTCGTGTTCTTCAAGAGAACTTGATATGACGAAAACACTGCAAGTCACATATCAAAGTTACTATTACTATTTAACCATTTATTCCTCATTTAGAGCAATAGTTCTAAAACTGATTTGACTGCAACATCCTGTAGTGACAGATAATCCCTCAGCCTTCTATGAGTATTTACATAAACACTAAACAAGCAGATGACCAGAATCACCACTTTCAAACAATACTGCTATAGCTTAAAGAGTATAACATTTGAAACAAAATTATCTGGTCCTCTGCTTTGAAAGACAGCCCATTCATCCCTGTACATTTCTGTAGAACATACCCCGTTTTTCTACAAAACAATTTATGGTAAAACATAGGGTAAACATAGAAATGTACACATGAAGAATCACAAACGGTTGACGTTATTTAAAAAAAAAAAAAGCAAAGAAACTGAACTTTCTTTTCTTGTTTATGAATGATGATGCACAAAATAGTTTAAAGAGCCCCTTCAGCCTTCTCTAACATAGCGTGAATATTAATTTTACTTCCTTTCTAGCTTTACTGGATAGTCAGTGTGAGGAAAAGATATAATTGCAGCGAGCAGAGCTAACTAAAGAACTGAACAAATGAAGCACATATCCACAGGAATACGGCAAATGAAAATTCTTCTCCTTTCAACCAGCTAATTAGTGTGGCTATCATCACGTAAAATAAACTTACAGATTATGAGAAGATTCAAATATAAATTCCAAAAAGGAAACAAAAAAAAAGGTCTGACCTTTTCATCATTGGTAGTAGACTCTGGATGAGGTAAAGGACTATCTTGATGAGTTGTCTCTACAACGGAAGGTTCTTCTATTTTATTTCTTATAATTGGCGTGGCAAGAGGCGACAGATCTAGAGGCATCTAAGAGCAACAGCGTGAAACAAAATTACTCAATCTCTAAAACATCAAAATACAGCAGAAAATGTAAACAACTAAAAAGAAATATCAGCCTTATCAGAACAGAGAGGTGCTGACGTTTGGAAGATCTTAATGCAGATCATTACCAGTCAAAGTTATTCTTCCAGCATCCACATGAACACCAATGTTCAATAAACCTTTGTCTTTTAACACCAATGTCAGACTAAGTATTTTCTTCTTGATAATTAAAAACACTCCTAAAGTTTTCCTTTCCCAAGAATCACAGGAAAAATACAGCTGAGGAAGGACTATGCTACACAGAAAAACCACAGTTATAAGAAAGTATTATCCTTCTACAAATTATTATATCACATGTCACAAAGGACAAAATCCAAACTACATTTCCAAATTAAGAAAGCTACACTGGACAATTAATTTCAAACTTATTGCAGCAAACGATTATTGGAAATGCAAGTTTATATTACTACACAGATAAAACCCACCAGGATATCTGAAATGCCACAAAGAAATTGTTACAAAAATACTTAAAGCAATACTATAGATTTGGAAGCCTCTATTCCTGTCTAGTCTGCTAACAGGTACTTTAGGAAAAGACTTCCCCCCAGGCTCATCTTCTATTTATGTCCTCCTAGATTTTTTTTTTTCAATTCAATTCCTACTTTTCCTGTAGAATATGTTACTAGTGGGCAGGGAAGACTGTTACACGTGGGATTGCTTTTCATACCACAGCTAAATATGATATGCTATAGGAAAAAATAAATGACCACCCCTAGAAAGTGTGGTATTATGGCAGATTTTTCCACCTCTTGCCATGATTGCTTAGGTATAATAACCAGAGATACGGCAGGAGTTTATTTCTTCTCATAATACAAAGGGAAGTTTGGAAAATTAATATCAATTGAAGAAATAGTTAAAATGTTGAAAATATTTTGCAATACCTATAACCTCCTCCAATGCAGTGGAGAATTACACAGAAAATACAGTATTAGTAAATCCAGAATCAGAATTACCATATGCAGTGAAGAACAGTTAGCACACATCAATTAAAAAAAAAAAAATTAAAAAAAAAAAAAAAAGATTTGGTATGGTTGCAGTAACAAAACAAGTGTGAGGCTTTGCAAGGAATTGATAATAATCCATCCTATTCACAGATACCTATCAAAATCTTTATTAAAACAAACAAAACACAGACACTGATTCTGCAAAATCAGTATTCATGAGCATAAAAATATATTTGTTAGCACTGCCTATGTAAGCTAGCCAGGTAATCAACCACACACAGGCAAAAGTATTCAAAAGGGACATTGAACAAGATTTTTCATTTGCAGAAGTGTTTAAACGTTTGGGCCCCATACCAGTTATGACTGGGAAGTACTAAAATGAACGGAAGAAACCACATTTAAATGCACAGGAAGTTCCTCATAAAAGCATGAAGTTGCTGAACAAATACAGTCCAAATTTTTCTTATATTTCAATCTGCACATTAAAAAAAAAGTAGATGTTTGTGATCAACAATTTCTATGTAAAAGTGATTTCAACACATAGTGAATATAATTATAATCAAATTACTGATGCTTCCTTAAATTTAGTCAGTATTTAACTCTCATTATCATGACTATTGATTCTTACAAAAACATAGATATTTTAAAACTAATCAAAATGCTCAGTGTTCACATATTATTCTTTTGACATTGTTTTCTTGCAAATGTTTTTCTTTCTGCAAAAACTCTTTACTTTTCAGACTTATTTTTTGCTTATTCAGAACCTAACAAAATTTAAATCGAAGCTAATGATTAAAGAATTAAGACAAAGTCAATGTGCCCCACTGTCCCTGCTAACTTTGCAAGATTAATCAGGTAAACTAACCTTCAGAAGAGTAATCTTAGATTTGTATTCTCCCATACAACATAAGTAAGCAGCTGGCAAATGATTACTGGTATAGTTTAGAAGGCAATATCTAAATCCAAAGTTTGGGGTTTTTTAATGGAAATTCTGATATGAAAAAAGTAGAAGCTCTAAGAAGAAAAAGGTTTTGAACATACTTTCTTAATGTCATCTTCAGAAGCCTTTTTAAACTCATTTTCAAAGGGACTTGCTAGTTCATTGAATAAGCCCACTTCTTCACAGTTCTTCAAGAATCGAGTTGGTGTTGGTGTCTGATCTGAAATGAAGTGCATAAACAACCCACAATTTTATTTTGAAAATACTATTTATAAACCTACTTATGGTAAATATTTTTCAGAATAAAAGCAAACAGAAAGAGACGACGCGGTAAGGAACTCTCCCATGCCTCGCAAGCAGGCCCCTTTCAGCATTGCAGGGAGGCCAACCAGAAGGCAGACTCCACCTGCTGGAGACAAACAACTGAAGTTTGCAAACCACTAAGCCCCTTACAGTTTTGGAAGGGTATCAAAGCATTTCTTCTGTCTGTGTCCAGAAACCAGAGGGAGCTATTCTCAAGTGCTAGTCTAGCACAGCAGATCACTTCAGTGAGCAAGCAGGCTCTGTTTTCAAATAAAGGTAAAGGCTACATATACAGGCTTTAATTTAAAAAATAGACAGAGAAATGCACAGCTCACAGGCAGCTTGCTTTTTTCTTCTCATATTCTGAAGAAAGTAGTGATTACTTTTAAGCGTGTGAAACTTCTGAAAGGAAGTGTGATGTTACATACAATTTTCTATTGACTCCTATGATGCCTGTGTAGTCAAGTTGGAATCATAAGACTTTTGGTATCTGCACGACTACTGCATGAAGTAGTTTCAAATAAGTCTTTATAAGAAAGTTTTTAGTACTATGTGCATTCCCCTTATTTCACTATTACTACCAGGTCAAAATTAACATTTGCCACAAAGTTACCTGCACTTAAAATACTGTAAAATGGTATTATGTGCACCTTACTAATGTAAGCTGGCATTCACAACTAACAACTGGCTGCAATGAGACAGACACTGCCATGGTTTCATTCTCAAACACCTGATTATTTGTTAGGTCCCCTTTCTTTCGAGGTCATTGCCAGGGATCACGTAGATCAACTTAGAATTTTAAAATGTGTAACTGCTGGTTTAAGACTAACAAGGGTTTTTGTCTGCTTGTCCTAACAAATCAGCCTCTTACAAGGAAACAAAAAATCAAAGTATCTGAAAGCCTCTGTGAAGTTCATTTAGGCTGTTCCACGAATGAAAAAAACCCACAGTCTGACTATAACATTAGAATAATTAGCATGTGCTATCTTCATTCAAGAACTTTAAAATTTATAATAAAATCAGTCATCCACTGATGATTACTCCTGATCCTGGACAAACAGAAAAAGTTAATTACAACTGACCAAGGGTATACCATGAATTCAGAGGTAGAAACACAGTAAAAGTATTTTGATTTTAAGCTAAAATTAAAATAATTTTTTTCTTTCTTCTACTATCCCATTTAAAGAATAATAATTACCAATTCATTCTTCTAAAGTCACCATAGTATGTAAAAACCACTATGTATTTTAAAATTTTAGAGACAAGTAATACCGATGAATAATTCAACACAATTTAATCTAGTTACAGATCCTGTTAGGCAGAGCCTTTATTAGTGTGTTCTTACTGAATGCTTCTTACATAAGTTAATCAATTATTAAAGTATTGATACTTGAAAAATATTTAGATTATACATCAGATCTAACTAAAAGTTATTTTTGGAAAATAGCACTGCCTTCAAATTCTGACAAAAGCTAATTATGTAAGAAAATATTGCCTAAGCACACATTGCAGACAACTATAATGAAGAAAATGTTTCATATTCTCTTAACAGAAGTCTATGCATTATGTACAGGAAAAATCTAAGCACTATGTACAGAAATAGTCTATGCATTATGTACAGAAAATACATAAAACATATGCCCATTCCAGCAGAAAAGTGAATAAACTAGTTATAAAAGTATATACTAACCAGCCACAATGACACTATCATTACGAGCCGGACCAAATTTCAGTGTCATCTCATGTTTATGTTTATGGACAGCCAAATGATCCTCATTGGTAAAACGCTGCAGCAGAAAGTTTTAAGAAATAGTTGTAATTTTGAGTGTGAACAAAGTCAATACAATTCTACAAAAAGTAAATTTTCAACATGTAACAGACAACCCTCTTAGGCAGATATATGTTGTTCCTTGGTCAACAGTACCAAGCAGAAATATTACAAAACTCAAATGATGGTCATAGTAACTAAATAGTAATGGTATGAGGGCAATGGTAATGCAAGTACCTGCATTCATCAAAAGCCCAAGATAAAATTTCAAAGTGCTGCAGACTTCATCAACTGTTCGCAAACAGCCATTTGTCATACTAATGGATCATGATAATGTTCAGCAATTGACTACCACTATTTGATTTCTGTACTGTGTATATTATCACAATAGTGAGAACTGATCTGTAATTGCAGACTTCACTGTATTTAATAGCATAAAAATAAAGTATTTTAAAAAAAGCTCCTGCCCCTGACCATTTACTATATAAAAAAAGAGGTAAATAGAATGGGAAACACTGGAACAATGTCAGTCAACTGAAAAGCTGTTAACGAAATAAACCTATGAAAATTTTAAAAATCTCTTAGGTTTTCAGACGTATGCCAGTTTTCTGCACATATGCCCCAGAATTTGGACTACACTCCCCCCCAAAAAAAAACCAAAAAAAACCCCAAAAGCAGTAAGCAGACAAACTAGGTGCTGTAAAATAGATATTCTCACTTTTACCAACTTAAAATTTGCTATGCCTCTCTAATTCTGGGCAAAGATAGTGTTTCACCTGAGATAATCCAAGAAAACATTTCCCAAGATGCAGGTTTACTAAAAAGAATATATTTTATAAAACATTCAAATCCTTACTTTTCTTCATGAAGTTGATTCTGAAATTGTTTTTTATTATTCCTCAGTCATTTAAGCCACTCCACATGTATCTTTTAACAGATACACACCAAGTGTCATCTCTCACAAAACAATACAGAAAGCTTAGTTGACCTCTGAGTACATTCACCCTGTATATTTCTGTGAGAAAGGACACGTATATGTGGAGCTGAGAGGAAAATTCAAAATGCAGGATCACTGAAAGACAGGGTGATACAGGCCAGGCACTTTTTTTGTTAGAAATCTGTTGCTAGGGGTTCCAAATGCCCAGCTCTCCATAGCTCCTCCACCTTATCTTTGTGTTATACAGAGCTTAAGCCAGAAACTTCAGTGTTCTATCACACTAAGACATTTAAGTACATCTTTCTGTCTCACTATGAGATGGACAGGCTCCTTCAGAGGGAATAGGATCTTCAGATTCTGACACTCTCTCCGTATTCTATAGTATGAACTAGCATCTGGAGAAGCCTTGCCTGTTTTTCAGGGACACTTTTTCCTTCTTTGCTGGAATCAAGGATTGCTGTAGCCCCATGATGCATCTTCTATGAGATTTAGTGGCCAAAACACTCCTGACAGAGCTTACATTGAAATGACATTCAAATAGGATAGGGACAAACATGTTGATTAGGAGAAGGCAGTTCTCTTCTGTTACTTTTGAATGTGTCTGAACATATCAGACAGAATAAGAAATCTTAGTTCTTTCCCGCCTTAAGCACGGAAGACTCCATTAAGACAAAATTACTGCGGTCATTCATCCTAAAAACTAAGTTATGAGAATAAAATTGAAAAAAAACCAAATAATTCCAAGTGCACTAATATAATGAAAAAAAATATAGCCTGTTCAAGAAATCAATTCTATATAATGGCAGGAAGACATAATATAATGAAGAAACTCAGCTTAAGAAATAAATTCTATGTAAAGGATGCAGGGATGTCCATCTCATGCAGCAGATAATGCAAATTCATCTATTTTCAGGTTACTAAATTCAAATGTTAAGGCAGTTTAAACCACGACAGATCCCTAGAAATATGTTTCACTATTTTACTTTTATTTTATCAATGTTAATAGCTTCAAGTCAGACCATTACCTGGCCACATCCAGGGGCAGTACATAAAAAGGGTTTGTCATCACTCATATTCCACAGGTCGTTGTGCTACCTGTATTGAAATGAGAATGGAACAAATTTTACTAACATTGCGACAAATTATCAATACATCAACATCTACAATATTTTAATATTCCATGGGCAAGCATTTCTGCCTTCTGGCCAAACTAAGAACCAAAATACCTGGGATTCAAGTAAAGTCTGGATTCCAAACTGTCAGGAAAGTACACAAAACCCAACAGACACACAGTAGGTTTTGAACACACACCCCAATTGGAAAGGCAAGTATTTGTACATAACATGACTGAAAATAGAGCAAGATAACTTGTTACTGAAATTATAATACAATTAGGTAATAATGATCCAATCAGGTAATAATGATCCAATTCCCACAATTAAAAAAAGAACAAAAAAGCAGACAATACCAAGTGGTTGATTCCTTAGTCTTTTCATGATCTTTAGAGCTCATCTTTAAAAGCAGGTCAGCAGATAGCCCTTTATGTAAACTGCTACAAATTTAACTAAAACCCCCATGTACTCTAGTAATGTTTCAGCTACACAACTGAATTACCAACAGGCTAGAAACTATTTAAGAAGAGAAGAGATATGAGTAACATTTTGTGCTGTTTTGCATACTCACCCCACATACTAATACACATACCTGCCAGATTTCACATATAAAACTGTTTCATAGGGCAAACTATCATATCCTCCTTTTCATGGCAATGAACTGTAATTGGAAGAAGATATTTATTACTGTGCATGTTAAACATGTAATAATACATGGTTTTGTAAAGATAAATGATACAGTGCCCACTATTCACCTATGAAACACAACAGTTTTTCAAATAAATGGTTTACTTCAATACATCCTCTAATTAGTTGTGGCATCTGTGGTTTCACCCCGGAGGAAATACATTCATCTTTAAATATGAATATTTGTATGGAGTACTAACAATGTTAGTTCTAAACACTGCTTAGCTTGATGAAGCAAATAAAGATGAATAAAGATGTCTTTATGATTAAAGATCATAAGCAGGATAAATCCATCTCTCCCCTCACAGGCTGGTCATGAAAAGTTCCAAGTGTTCTGAAAACTGTCTAACCATCCTAAGAATGTATTCTTCCGGTACACTGTTCAGCACTAGACACAAGACAAATCAAGTAAGCGTAAGCAAACTATAGATCTGTAGAGAACACATTATCTGATCCTTCTGCCTGCTCCTGTACAGTAAAAAAACTATTGTATAGACTTTCTGGATATTACTTCAAGGAGAAGGATAGCCCAGTGCCCTTGGTCATGGGCACTGAATAGCAAAGAAGCAAAATATGGTGTGAAGGAGATTCCTAAGTGCCACTTCTAAATATATACCTTCAACAGAATGAGGATACTGAGCTGAGATCACAAGCCAAGAAGAGACGAATGGCTGCCAGAAACTTTAGAGCCTTTGGCACTGACAACTCAGGGAAATTTACATTCCCAAAGAAAGGATGCCAAAGCAAATCAGGAATGGAGATTGTTCTGCTGTTCTTCGCAAAGAATTCATAACCTGTCTCAGGTTTCTGAAGGGATTAAATATTTCTTGAACTGTTCAAATTATGAACTTGGTACTGTCACCAGTACAGTATTAACAAGGTTATGGGCAAGTCTCATAGGCAAAGTTATGGGCAAATTCTCATGACCAAGGCTAAGGCTTAATCTGAAAAGTAAGGCACTTATCAATGAAGCTTTAGGATTACATCCCTATGCTATCTGGAACTTCAAGAGACACTTAAAAACTATCCCATAAGTTTACTATCTTTGTTTAGCTATGCAACAGTCAGATTTCTTAAATGCATATTCAAAACTAACAGAGTCAGTGTTCTTTAGAACTCAGTTTGCTTTGTTAGATCTTGATCTTGGGATACCATGTAGTTATACATAGGTACAATATGCACAAATGGATACATATTATGAGCAGAAGAATTACATCTGTATCAGAAGTGTCTGAAGGTGTAGGAAACAATTCTGTTTGGGGGTTTTTATTTGTTTTCTTGTTCATTTTTTGTCTGTTTGTTTGTGCTTTTCTTAATCTGAAGGGTGAAGATTTTGATGTCCATACAGGGCATTTTTTCCGACTCCATTACTATAACTTACTGTCATCTTTTAGCATTTTTCTTAGATCATAAACTGTAAAGATAATTTTTTCAAGTCTGCTTATGTACTCCTTTAAAGGAATATTACCAAAACATGCATTTACGTATGAAGTTGTTATCTGATTCCACGTATTGGTTTGCAAAGCCCGTGAATTTCGAATGTCTGATACAAGCTAAAAATCAATCTTTGTAAAAAAGAAAACCAATCTTGTCCTCCTGGCAAACTTACTGGAAAAAAGTTGGAGATAAATTCATTTCCTGATCTTTGTAATATTATTTGACTGCAGGCCACAAGGAATTTTGTGAGGTAATGCCTTGTAAAAGGATTCCAGCTAACATCTGAGGGGAAAAAAAAGTACCTTGAAGCACTGAAATTGTTGCACTAAAAGAGAAAGAAGTTCACTTATGCATTCCAGCAAGACCTCAGACATTATATATCTAATCAGAAAGCAGATCTGACAGCATGGGAAAAAAAGAGCTCACATTGGTAAATATAGCCAAATTGGTAAAGATTTTATTTTAATATTACAGAGATGAATGCAAACTTTGCATCTAGAACAAAGTAACTCCACACAACAGTGCAGGCTGAGGGCCAACTGGCTTTCAAGAAGCTTTGGGGCAGAACCTGCAACTCCTTGTGGACAAACGGAACATGACTTAGCATCATGTCATTTGCAGCACTGAAAGCTAACAGCCTACTGGGCTGAATCAGCAAGAGTATAGCAACCAGATGAAGGGAAGTGATTATTCTTCTTTATCTGGCACTCATGAGACTACAGCTGGATTGCTGTGTCCAGATTTGAGCCCCTCAAGACAGACGACAAACTGGAGAGAAACCAGCAGGGACCCCACCAAAATAGTTAGCAGGCAGGACTATTACACACAAGAGGAGTACCAGGAACAAAGTTTGTTCAGCATGGAGAAGGATGGCTAAGGAAGGATCTAATTATGGTATTACACTACCTAATGTATTGTTATAGAGAAGATAGATCCAGACTCTGGGTAGTGTACAACAAAAGAATGAGATGCAACATTCACAAGCCACACTAAGAAAGTTAAAAGCAAGTATAAGGGGAGAGGAAAAAAGAGAAACAAAAATCACTCAGTGAGGGCAGCTGAACACTGGAACAGGTTGCCCAGTGGGGCTGTGGAATTTCCATTCTTCGAGATAAAAATTTCAGTGGATGAAATTCTGAGCAATCTAGGATAACTCTGAAATTTGAAGTGTACCATAAAGATGCCATAGCTAGAAACAGAGGTGAACAACCTTTCAACTCAGCAAAATCTGAGTAACGTTCTGACAGTTTAAGAAGACTTAGTGCGGTTAACTTTACAGCCCAACAACTAATACTGTTGGTGCTAGGGAAAAAAGACAAACAAACCCCATCTTTTGCCTCCTCTGTGTCTTCTGCACTGTTTGTTGCCTGACAGGAATAACAAGACTAACACACACTACGGAAGGCAGATTTTCAGAAAATAAGTTTATGATTGCCATGCTGATTTCAAAAGGCTGTTGGAGACTGACTGCTCTAGAAGAGAACATCACACTAAAAAAAAAAAAAAAAAAAAGTAATTTAGAAAATACTCTTCCCCTGAAAACCAAAATAGCAACTTAAACGCCATCTTGACAAAAATGTTACTCACCCAACCAAATGAGAAATAAAGTATGTAAACTGCTAACCCAATTGCTAGAGATGAATTGTAGCCACCTTGGATTGTTACCCAGGCAACGGCAAACACCTTGTCCCATAGTAAAAAGATGGCTCCTGAAGCAATCCAATCTGAATGTGAAACTCCAGCCTTAATTTATCTCTTCAGATAAACTAAACAATTCAGTGCAATGATTCTTACTACAGTCCACTGAACTGCAATTTTCTTCTGTAAGCCTTCCAATCCTAAATTCCTTTCACTAGCATAAAGACACCCATACATAGAATTCTCTCGAGTCACACTGAGAAACAGGATCAGTGCTGAACATGGAAAAATCATGAAATAATCTCTGCAATATAATCAACTTTGGTACTTAAATCAGAAAGCAGTATCTCTTTTTTGATGTTTGCTCTATACTTTCAACACAAAGGTAGAATACTTTCACATCATGTCTATTTAACATGTTGTAAGATTTGCAAGCAATTAACTAATATTTAGGACAGTGTGCTTATTGAAAAAATAAAGATGTTTTCTACGAAAAGACACAATGTTTATATAAATGTACTACAAAAATAGCTTCAACAATTATTTGTATATTTTGTTAAGATTTTTAATTGAACATCTTAGGTACACTTTCTGGAAACTATTACTACACACTCTGAGGCTTGCTTCTAAAATATCCTCCTGTAGACAATTTGTAAAAGAATAGAATCGTATGCTGACTTAAGCAATGTCTTGTTGACTTATTTACTGGTAAAGGTTTTTCCGTTTTCTCTTAATTCTCTACATACAGGAACATGTAAAATAGAACTAACACCTCATTTTTTTTTCTATTAAACATTTAAATAGCTGTTTAAAATGTGCACATATTGATAAACCTTATAAAAACCCCTCCAAATTTGCTGAGAAAAATCATTCTTCATACATACCGAGTAAAGATTCATTAGACTTGTAGCTAAAGCCTCTACACACTTTACCTGTATAAGGCATGCTGTATGCCAAAAGACCTCTATGCACTAACCTGCTCGTGGGCTGTGCAGTCTTACCCTGTAATTACTTATTCTAAGCACTGTAGCAATACCGAGGCTGCCCTCCTGTAACACTAGAGCTGACACTAAACAGCATGGAAGAAAACAGACTGAACTCAACACAAAAAGACAGACAACTATACACATACCTAAAAACCCCAAACCAACAAAATAACAAAACCAACCACCAAACCAGCTTTTTAAGGTCAGCATTCCTCTATGGGCCACCAAGCAAGAAGAGATGCACATTCTCCCAAGTGTGTCACTCCCCCTAAGCTGGACAGTCCATAGAGGAAAATCTGACAGCCTGCCAGCTACTGTAGTAGGCTGATTTATCTACTATTGCTTACATGTGACGCAAACCACAGTTTTGTGGCAAGACTGACCACCCGCATGTGGCTCCAACTCAAGTAATATCTGTACATTCTGGTTTGAAAAAATGAAAGTTCAACAAAAACTGGTTTAGGCCATTGAGACAAATCAGAATTACAGTAGCCCATCAGCACTGAGACTCCCCTGGGTCTATACGTTACAAAGTGCTTAAGTTACAGTATCAGTGATGTCTTTTCCTACGGATGTTTGCATTTCCTCAAGACCAGTCATGTCTATTCAACATTTCCTTTTATTCTTTACATTTGATCTGGAATTGTGCCCCTTTTTACTGCATGATGCAAACCCTTACTGTATACAGAATTATTAACTCTTAGTAAGCTTTCCTGTAGATCCCATCACAGTATGTAGTTGCTTTAGGTAGTATAAGATTTTTAAGATTTTACTTTAAAGCTTCATTTTTTAATAGGAAACTGAAGCATAAAAGGGCAAGGTCAAAAATTTTCAAAGTCTTTATCAACTTTAAGAGTTCTACTTGAGGCGCATACTTTTTCAAAGTGAAGTGGACTGAATATATTTGCCGCAGTAAAGAATGACATTATCCTAATGATTATCTGAAGAGCTGAATTTAGTGTTTTGCTTGGCTCCATACAAAAATTCTAATAGATATGCTTCTTTAGAGTAAAAGAAATAAATAAAATAGAAGCTATTTTTGTTTTCCAAATTTAAGCACTTCAAAATTCAAAGAGATGGCTTTCTCATGCAACCAATCAATGCAAATCAAAATGAAAAGGGCACCTTCTATACTTTCAATACTTGCACACAACATTGCACAGCTTAAATTTTCATCACCTTCCACATTTAAGCCTATCTTTATTTCCACCGTTTTCGATAGAGGCAGACTTGCAAGTTCTACTTTCAGTAAAAATCAGAAGTTAGTATGTAGAATACACCACTTCATAAGAAGAAACATAAATAAATAAAAACATAATTTGTATTTTAAAGGAAAAAATAATTGCTTCACTTACCTGGAGGGACTGGAACAGCTTTTTTTTTTTTCCCTGTTTCCTATAAAGCAAGAGAAGAAAGATGAAGCAAAAGCGGTGTAATTAATACTTGACCATTACAGTCCACTCTCAAACACGTTCTGACTGACTGTATTTGTGTAATGCCATAGAATTTAGCATTCCTAAAACTTAAAACTGAACGATGAAGAGCATGGAGGAGAAAAAAACCTGAAAAATAAAAATACTCCTCCTCTTTAAGAAAGTGGGATCACCAGAAAGTAGCTCAGTAGATACTGCAAGAAAACCGTAACCTGTAGTCCAGAATATTTAAAGGTTGTAAACCTCAAAAACTGGCAAGCAGTTAAACAGGAGCTCCTTTTTCACACTTCACTGCTTAACACAACGGTTGTGCTATTTCCTAGAAGACACATGACCTGTTTCAGAGAGTTCTGGGGAAGAATAAGGAAGAATGTAATGCCTGTAGCATAACGCTCACATTTTTTCTTTCAAAAAAGTCAAATGTTGGGCACTTTTTGCTGATGCTATTAGTTAACTTCTTGTAACTGATGTCTAAAGTTAGTTCTGTACCTTTCATGGTTTGTCTAAGATTCTATAAAGGGGAGAGCATCTGGACAAGATGAAAAGATGCAAGAAGTGAGGATGATTGACTTAAGTTCAAATAGGAACAAGAAAGCCAGCTGGACAGTCACATGGACAGAAACAAAGCAATTATGTCACTTCAGCTTTGTAGAAGAAGCAGACTTTTTCCACATAAAGGTACATTTCTGGTAAACAGAGAGCACTAATGGAAAAATAAAAGTCCTCAGGCTTAACACTTCCTGTTGGCTGAATATGGCAGCTCCTAAGTCACCCCTCTGGCTTATTTCCAGAGGCACCTTGGTCTTTCTTTGACCTACTAGAAACTCATGCTGTTTGAATTACAGCTCTTGTAGATAAGTGAAAGGCCAATGAACCTCAGAGAAGATATATATAGGGGTTAATATTCCACTGATATTTTCACAATTTGCTTAGAGAGACATTAGGACTTACCTTCCCCAGCTCATTTATCTAGGTTTGAATGTCTTAATTTTGCCAATCAATCTAAGAAACATTAGAAATCCAATCTTGTTTTCCGACGCTACTTTCAACAACTACTAAAAAAAGCTTAACAAAAAGTTATTTCATTTTTAATTTTTCTTTCAGATTGCATCCCTGAAGTATAAAACTGAATACAATAATTAAGAATTTAATTTAAAAAATATTTAAATATATCATAATATCCCACTACAGAACTCCCATTACTCATTAAAACAGAACGATTTTCTTTCCTGTGAGGAATAATACAAATGACCACTGTCATTTACCTAGAAAGGGAAACATAGTACATTGCTTGGAATAGAAAGGAAGCTCCTATCTGAGCTAGAGATGACTGAAAAGTTCTCAGGCTGAACTGAAAGTGACGAAGAACAAAGTTGGAAACAGTATGGCATAAACTTGGGAAATTTTTTTTGCATAATTATTAAATATTGACTCATATTTGTATCACTATATCAAGTGCACATTATTGATTTGAAACAAATGTAGTTAAGTTACGCAGGGGGACAATGATAACTTGAAATCTATGCATTGTTCAAAAAAATAAGTTAATAGTATTGAACCATGTTTGCTCCTCTGAAAACATTTAATGTGTTATTTTTATACAGAAATTAAAATTATTTTAAGGAACCATAACAAAAAATTAGAAATAACATATGAATTTTTAAAGTTAGTAAAACTTCTCAAAGCCAAAAATGTGCATTTGTAAGTTTAAGCTAATTAATAACAGAAGGCAAAAAAAAAGAACAGCTGATGACAGAAAAGGAATTTTAGGCTCAAGATACACCAAAAATTTAATTAAATTAGATTCAAAGGAACACCATATCTCAGGCTGCCCAACACTATGGTCACACAACAGAAGTAGAATGAAAACCAGAAGTATTTATAAAATGACGTATGATCAAATATAAGACCTGAAACCACGTTATGTTAGATGCCGCATAGTCTAGATGTTTCTGGAAACAGACATACCAAACATGATCATATTTCTAGACTTCAAATCATGATAGAAATAACAAATACACTGTGAAGAAGAAAAAAGGCTCAACTAGTTGATTAAGTATTAGCACGCAATATCAGTACTAAAACATAAACTCATAATGGATTTTAAAAAAAGCTGCTTCACTCCATGTACACATTGATTTTACTATTTCAAACTTTTTGATGCATTATCTAACAAGCAGTCCCTGACAAAGTTAATATTATTTAATAAGACAGCTTCCCAATTTTGATTCTGGAATGCAGAATTATAAACACTAAGAGAATTCAAGTGAACACCTAACTTGACTACAGTTTGTCCTTCTGAAATTATGTCTGCAATCGGATGCCTGTTAATAGATGGTAACTTATCTTTAAGAGAAGGCTGAAGAAATCATGTCTAAAACACTTGTGGAAAACCAGGGCCACAAGGCAAGGTCCTTCTCATCCTATCAGCTAGTGCTGAATTTAGCATCGAACACAGACCTAGCAGTACTATGACCTTAACTTCACCAACATTTGTTTCTATTAACTCTATCTAGCTTTGCACTCAGCAAGAGCTTGGGACATTACATTCACTGCCATGAGTAGAATATGGCAAGAATAAAACAAAACCATTATTTTAAAACGTGGAAAAGAAAATACAGCTTGGCCATATTTAGGGTCACTATTTCAAAAGCAGCAGCTGATTCAGAATTTTGAGCTTTATTAGAATTTCTCATTCTAGTGCAAGGAGACAGGTGTCAGTATCAGCATTTGAAGATAAACATCTCTGGGAGAAAGCAACATAATGAAAAACAAATCAGTGACACAGAGTGCATTGATATGACATTGAAACATACTCATGGATCTCACTCCAAGAGAGTGTAATGCAGAAAGCTTGTAGCATGAGTAAGACTGCAGAAGCAACATGGCAGCACACATATTCCTTAACTCCAAACATAAAGTTGCATCATGGCATAAAACATCTGTGCCTAAAACATCGTGCAGCCGTCAGTGCTTGAAGGTTTGGGATGTGTTTTTTTCACGTGAAAGCTTAGGAGACCTTTTATTAAGACAACTCGAGAGGCATAATGCACAATAACAGGCAAAGTCAATAGGAGAACTAGTCCAAAAGGCCCACGTCCCAGGCAGGCCTCCACCTGGTGCAGAAGAGCTGTTCTTACCCTCCCTCACAACACACCCCACGCCCCCCCGTACCCCTCTCAACACCCTCCGCACGGCACCGGGTACGGACCAAGATCTCCCTTCAGAGCAGAAGACGGATGCAGGGAG
Organism: Strigops habroptila; assembly: GCF_004027225.2. NCBI lineage: Eukaryota > Metazoa > Chordata > Aves > Psittaciformes > Psittacidae > Strigops > Strigops habroptila. Next base: position 18,393,062 of record NC_044281.2, on the reverse strand, counting down.
AGGCCTCCTTGGGGCTGAGCTGAGGCGGCAAGGCCAGGCCTGGCTGCCCCCTTCCTCCCGCACTCCCCCCACCTATCACCTCCCGCCGCGGGCCAGGCCCAGGGCAGGTACCAGCGATGCCCCCGCGGAGCAGCCCACTTCCGGATGCGGGGCGCGGGGAGCTGCATCCCCCTTCACCACTCGCCTCCCCGCTCCGCCCCGCCCCGCGCCCTCGGGGCGCCCGCCAGGACCCCTACCTCCGGGCGGGTAACGGTCTCCGCGGCGCCGGCCGGGCCGCCCCGCCCCAGCTTTAGGGGCGCCGGGAGCCGCAGGCCGCGGTGGGGGAGGGGGCTGCCGTGGAGAGGAGCGGCGGCGCCATGTTACTGCCTCCCGGGTATCCCCCGCCTACTGCCGGGGGAGCGGGGCCGCTCCCTTCCCTCCGCCCTCGGTGCGCTCGCCCGCCCGGGCGCCGCCGCAGCGCGGAGGGAGGAGCCGCCGGGCCGCGCCGGGCCGCGGTCGTGTTTACAAACTCACCCCGGGAACGCGGGCCGAACCGCACATTAAAGGCCGGGTCCCCCACAGGCTTCCGTCACTTCTCGCGAGAGCTCGGCTGACATCTCCGCGGGCAGCGAGGCGGTGCGGGTCACGTGGCGGAGCGGGGCGGAGCGGGGGGCGGCCCGCGGTGCCGGTTGGGCGCTGCCGGCGGCGGACGGGGCGGCCGGAAGCGCCGAGTGCCCGGGTGTGGCCGGGGCGGCCCAAGGCGTGGCTGCGCGGGGGTTGCTCGGTCCGGCCGCGGAGGGGTGACCGAGGCGCTCGCTGCCTCCCGGGTGGCCCTCGCATGGGGCTCGCAGCAGCTCTGCGCCCAGCGTTCAGAGCAGAAACGCGCCCCCGGCCCTGCCGGGGACCCAAGCGGGTGTGGCTGGCTGAAGACCTCGCCGACCACACCGGCGCTGGTAACGCTGCCGGGGTGGAGGATTTGTGCAGCCATGCCGGGTGGGGAGCGCGGAGGATGAAGCGCCCATCCTCTGCTGCTGGCTCTGCGGGAGTGCTGGCAGCTGCTGCTGCTGCGGCCGGGGGAAGGAAGCAGAAAGCGGTTAGAGCCTAAACCGCTGCAAGGCTTTGCTCAGCAACAGCGCCGTGTGCTCTCGTCACGTCTAACTTTTGGAATAATCAGCCCTCCGAACCCGTGCACTGGCTCTATTCATCTGGTTTCCCCGTCTCTGTGCATCACACCTCCCATGTCAGGAGCTAGGTGTGTGCCTGAAGCCAGGGTTCTCCTAAACGTGCACCCGATGTAACATTGTACCAAAACCGCTGCAGCACTATACAATGAAGGGAAGTACCTAAATTTTACAAACGAGGAAGTGGAAGCATTTTGCATTAATTAAAAAACCATCATCATATATGATATATGCCGAAACAGTTCAGCCACTATGTACCCTGAATCACAGATGAAGTTTTAATTCTCTGCCTGTGTACTATTTGGAACTGTCTTACTCTGAGACTGATCCGAGAGTATGAGAACATGAGTAACAACAAAAAAATATCTCTTTTTAAAATAGTAGTATTAGTTCCAGTAAATTACATTTTGTCTAAGTTTCCCTGAATTTATGAAAGACAATACGGTATGTTTCATTTCTTGTAAATTGTTTTGGTGGGCACTGTAGAACACTTTTGCAAAGGTCTTTAAGATAAGGTGGGATAAAAACCACTGCATAAAAGTACTTAAAGGTGGAATTACTCTTTACTGTAAGCATGTTGCAAAAGGCTTAAATATGAGTGGAAAAAGAGAAGAATAAACATCTTATTTCTTCACAAAGCATCTAAAAGCTGTATGTAAACAAGTATTTTTAAGTGGTTTAGCTCTACCATCACATGGCAGCATCAGCCCGGAACAAAAAACCGAACCACAAGTTATTCACCTTTCTTTGGTCTGAAATTGGTGCAAAAAACCCCCATAAATGGAGTGAAAGCAGGAAAAGGAAAAAAAAAACAAAAACAAACCTACAAAAAGGCAGCAGGATGGAAAGGATGAATCACTTTTACCTGCAGCAATAACTTAAGTGTGTAATTTGTAACATAAACATTTCCTTCATTATACATTAGGATAATGCTGTTGTGCACATCACTTTCAGAGGTGGCATGCTGTCTGATCTACTGGGACAGCAGCCAGCACAGCTATTCAGAGACAATGTAGATCTCTGCTTCAGCTTGAACACTGAAACATGAACAGTCTTTGGATCTGGAGAACCTACAGTATGGATTTCCATGAGCTGACAATCTCTAAGGTCAGCAGAGTCCATGTCAAAAGAAACTGTTAAAAAGGTTTCGGGAAAATGAAGCTTACAGTGTCACCTCATGGAACTTTTAATCTGTTTAATCTATGAAAAAGATTTCTTGATGTAAACTCTCATGGAGAAGATCAAGTTTGGGTTCAAACTTAAACGGGAGATTTAGGTTGGATATAAGGAAGAAATTCTTTATTGTGAGTGGTGAGCCACTGGCACAGGTTGCCCAGAGAAGCTGTGGCTGCCCCATCCCTGGCAGTGTTCAAGGCCAGGTTGAACGAGGCTTTGAGCAACCTGGTCTAGCGGAAGGTGTCCCTGCCCATGGCAGGGGGGAGGGAACTAGATGGCCTTAAGGTCCTTTCCAACCTAAACACATTCTATGATTCTATAAGAGTCCTTGATCTGCTGCTGCCCAATCACTGCAAAGAAGTTGAGGGGTTTTTTTTTGTTTGGGGTGAGGATTTGTTGTGGGTTTTGTTTGTTTTTTATTTTGGTAAAAAAAATTTGATCTTTTACACATTTACAGTTGTCTCTTTTATGAGCATTTTAGGAAAACTGAAGAATATCATCTGTCTTTGTAAGACCACTGAAATTGACTGAACTGCTGAAGTAACCACTGAGACTATGCTATTTTTCAAGAACAAGGAAAATACAAAAATAGAAAAAGGGAGCCAGTGTGCCCTGTGATCATTCAGATGTGGAAATCCACCCATCACTTATTGTCTCTAAGCCCCTTATTGTCTATAAGGAGGATAATCCTCTGTGTGAAGCTTTGTTGCCATGTTTTGAAAGTCCTTGATTAGTCTCTATCTGTAACACTGAGATCTGATTCTTCCAAGATTGACATAACCAAACAGCAAGTTTGCTTGGGTTTGGCTCACATTCACCAGTGTAAGAGTGAGTTAAAACACAACAAGCTTGGGGAGATGCTACTACTAAAATAGACAGGCTCCACATCCATATACAGGGTCACCTGAGATGTCTACTGCCTTTCAGACATCACAGAGATGTGATCGTAGAGAAAGGGGTGTATGTTGACAGCATGAACCACATGGGAAAAGATGGGATGTAAATGCAGAACTCGTTATTCAAACCCGATTCAAGTAACTCCTGGTGGGTCCTGTGGCTTTCTTACTGAGGTTACACAGCAATATCTTAGGCAGATCTTCCTACACCAAACGCAATCACAAGTCAGCAGAACCATTTTATATGGTTCAAATAATTTGGTAAGTACAATTAACAGAGTTGGAGCTAGACTTGACCAAGACAAGTTTGATCCCCGTTTGGGTCAAATCCCAGTGATAAGGAAATCTGAAGCTTGAATTAAGCTGGCTCATTAGACCAGTCCACAATATTAGCAAATATGGATTGCCACCTCAGATGCCTGCAGAGATCTCTACAGTACTGAAAGAACAGAGCAAAGTTCACCTACTGGAAGCACAGCAGTACACAGATGAGCTTTAGCCTAGAATTCTAATGATCATTATCTACCTTTTATCCAAGGCAAATGCACTGTATGTCAGCTCTGTAACACAACAGTTTATGAGAATGGGTAATAGTAAGCTCATAAAATAAACACTGTGTGAGCATAAACCACATGGAAGATAGCTGCAATATGATTTACCTCCTAACCCTCTCTCACCCTGCAAAAAACCCCACCTCCAGACCTAGTCATATAAGGGACTACTGTGCTAGAGCTGAATATTTAAGGATGCTGCATATTCTGCACTCCTAAACCTCACATATATAAAGGGATGCTCTCTGTATTTACACAGCAACTTTTAATCCTTTTGAGAAGATGACTATTTTCTCCTAAGAACATATGGGAAGATTAATTTCTCATGCTAGGTCCAAGTTAGGCCACATGAATCACAGAATCATTCAGGTTGGAAAGTATCTTTAAGATCATTGAGTCTAACCATTAACCTAACACCGCCAAGTCCACCACTAACCTATGTCTCTATGAACACCAATGTGGTATTTGAATTTGGATGAAAACAAAGGTCTTACCTGCACCTTGCAATGACCTGAGAGCCACTCGTAATTTCTCCATTTCCCCAGGGATAGGCAGCTTACCTTAAAAAATTTCCTAGATTTAATTCAGTAATCACCCATTTAACAGCAGCCTGACAAAGCTTACTCATGTTCTTCCAAAGTGCAGCTTACATTTGTTGAATGATCAGATCTATTATTTAATATTCTGAACAAGCTTGAGATGCTATCACCCCCCAACAGATTAGCATATAGTAGCACACAGCAGGTTCCTGTAAGCATAGGCAACACCGTAAATGCATTTAAATTGTTAAAAGACAGATAACAGTGAGAAGCAAAGCTTGATACTGCAGATACTTACTTAATAAAGATGCTTTGATCCTACTGCTACTAAAACAATTTGAGATAATGCAAGGCTGACTTAACAAATTTAGGAAGCTGTAAATTCTCCCTCTTAATTAGGTGATGCCAAGAATGCAGTAACTACATAAGAGGGTAATAATCAATGATGTGCCACAATTGCGGACCACCTAAAAACGTGGACTACCTAAAGCAGTTGTTAGCTTAGTTCAACTGGGACACTTGTCAGGCCCAAGTGGAAAATTTTTACCATGGTGATCAAAATTTATCATGTAAATGAAAACCGACACAAAGTGAACTCTCCTTTCACTGTTCGTGGATTTGTGTTTAGCTCCTTCTAGCAAAAGTGGCCAGAACACCTTATGTGCCAGCCAGCCGAAGAAAAAAAATTGTGCAGAAACAGCTCTGGGTAAGTTTGAAATGCAAGTGAAGGAACAAAGCCGGCAGTACAGCCTTTCAAATTTAATCTGTGTATCCTTTGATTTTTCAAGGCTATGCTACATTAATTTTAACAGACAAGCGATATGCCCATATATATTAATAAATAAAATGTTTGACTTGAAGTCATTATTTGAAGGGTTCTATGTGATATGTCATAATCAGGAGGAATCCGTGGTGACTGAATGACAAGATGCTGTCTTCCAGATATCCTAGTGAGAAAGATAATAAATGCAGGCAACAGGTTGACAGTTAAAGTTGTTATCTTTAATGAAATGACTTCGGAAATAGCATCAATTTCCATGACACCAACATTTTGGGAGTCCCATAAAATGCAGTTACATTCCAATGCCAATATTACAGGCAGATCTCCTTTCACATGGCAAAGAGGATCAAGAAAGCAACCATCAGACAGAAGAGACCCATAGCTTCAGACAGGGCGAATCCCAGGATAGCATATGAGAACAGCTGCTGCTTCAGAGAAGGATTTCTAAAAGAAAGCGAAGGTGTAAGTCCTTTTTATCTTTACAATTCAGATGTTTTTCATACAGTTTAATGCATCTGACAGATTCAGAACCTCATACTTCCTTGCCATATATTCCGTAACAGGAAAATCCCGTAAATCCAAGCAGGAGTAATTTTTAGCAATGATCTTACTGAAGACAAATGAGTTGGCAATTAAGACGAGATTCAGGTTATGCAGACTTTATATGGCTGTTCCAATTAAGCACAGTTTTTGACGACTACATGCATATATGCTTTTGAATTTGACTTCTCCACATCCTCCCACGCAGGAACTGCCAGCACTATGCTTTAGAAATTTACTTCACATCTGTGACATTAGAACAATATTCCAAGGAAGTTTGTCTGTAGCATTTTAAGTAACTCTCAAATACAGGAACTGAAACCACCTAGAGCAAAAAAATAACTACACAGCAGTTTGCTGCAAAAATGCAATGAATTATCCCTCCAAGTGTCTGGGAGAGAAAAAAAAAATTCTGAAGTAACATTCTACAGCCTCTTATTGACATGTTCATGCCAAATTAAGGAGACATTACTTTTGTACTGAAAATACTTATGTTTCTTCAAGTGGAAGGTGAACTTCCTTGTCTTCAGTAGGGCTTAAGAATCTTTATTAAGAAATAAGACATTAAGTCTTAACTGGTTGAAAGAGCAATGAAGAACATGAAACAGTCTGCAAAGCTTTTTTGTATCTGTACCAAGTCTGCTCTTCCATGATACCACGTGAACTATTTCTACTACAGGAACATTGTAAACTTATCTGGAAGAAGTTCACCTCTACTATAAAATCCCCACCCCCTTCAGATTTCATTCAATAAAGTAATTACACAGTCTGAGATGCAAAGCCGAATGTGTTGGAAAAATGAATTAAGCACCTATGTCTAAGCAACAATCCTGACTACAAAGTCTAAAGCATACAAACTCACATTGCTTATTACTAGTTTTCATGCAGTCTCTCTTATGGACTTCTCCCCTCACATGGGCAAAAAAATCCAGGCTAGATTTTTAGTTCAGTTTTGGAACTGAATGCTGAAACACTGGACTTTGGTGACCAGAACTTTGACAAAGTCTAACAATCTCAGTTCTTTCATGTCTCTTCACTAGGCAGGAGTGTACAAAGTTCTGAATTTAACAACAGAGCCATCCCAATGAATGAATACAGTCTCATATTATTCTATTTATCCATGTTTATCACTAACAGCAATTATTAACGTAATTTATTTTAGTGCCATCGTCCTTATTACCACTTGGCTTATCTGGGGGTACTGTCTCAAGATATATCTGCATGCAATTCGAGAGCTTCGTAAGACAGAGATTGATTACCTGGCATAACCAATGATTAGACTACCGAAGACTGTTCCAATACCAGCACCAGAACCGGCCACACCTACTGTGGCAGCACCAGCACCAATAAATTTGGCAGCAGTGTCAATGTCCCTGCTGATAGCACTAGTCTGGAATTCTCTAAGTGCTAGTCGGGAGACAGTATTTTGGGCCCCATTAAGTGTTGAGTTGCCCTAAGAAAACAAAACATGAAAAAGATTATATTCAGACACAGACCATCATCTATGACCACTTTAATAATGTTATTTTGCAGTTTCAAAAGTTGTATTAGATCCAACATCTAGTTCCTCTTCCAAGTGATGAGACTATAACTAAAAGTTAAAAAAAACTTCAGTGTTACCTGTTCCACATGAAAGCAATCAACTTTAAATGTGAAAGACTTTTCAGGGGAAACAGCAGGGCAGCAACATGTATTATGAGGTGCTTGACTTAAAGCAAGTTTCATACTATAGGTATTTGAGTTAGTACAAGTGAACTCTAGGTTGAGGACATTTAGGCTCACCAGGTAATTTAGGAAGATACAGAATTTTGTTTATAAGGTACCTCTCCATTCTTGACCTCTGGCCTAGACAACACAGATGCCGAAATTGGTCTGTATAAGATTCTTGATCCAGCACGGATCTGCATGAGGAGGAAAAGAGCTGTAAGAAACCCCACATTTGATCACAGCTGTTCCCATACAACAGTCTGTAAGATTCTAAGGCTATTAGCTACTAAGCCATTTGTCTTACTTGAAAGACAGCAATCTTTGTATATCTGGATATACAATAAAAGTTACAGAAGCTAACACAACCACGCAATCTGATAGCACTGTTTTCAGGAGACATTATTGCGAACAGCTACATCATTCAATGAACTTGTACATGCTTTAGACTGAGAGAAAATGCAGCAAAACAGCGACAAAAAAGCTAGGCAGACCAGCAGGCAGCAATACACATTTTGAAATTAAAAAACCAAAAGCCATCAAAATGAATTCCAAAGTTGTTAAATGCACAGACATAACCTAGACTTTTAAATCTAGTCAGGCATAAATGAATGAATCCTCTTTCACAAGCGGCCTGCATATGTCCTTGGGCTTTCAGCAGTCTAAGGTCATATCAGCTCTTGCACAAAGCTCTTCCTGCAGGGCAAACCTGTGCCTGCACCTTGCAAAAGGAGACCTTCTGCAGGCTAGAGAGGACGTTTTCAAGCAGGACAGCCCCTTGTCTCTGCAAGGGCAAAAAATCCAGGCCTCGCATAGGACAAGCAACAGGCTAGAGTTTGACCTACAGCAAGGTGCAGAGCGCACCAGGCCCAAGAGCTTTTCCTTGCGCTGCCCTCCCCCTTCACCGCCCGTGCGGGAAGGCCCCTCACCTTGGCAAAGGGCTCTAGCCCACACGAAGGTAGCGGGAAGACGAACCCAGACTTACCGCAGCCGCCTCCATCCCCCACCCTTTCGTTCTCGGGCGGGCAGCCCGAGGTAGGGACTCGTCGCAGGGGCCTGCCGAGGGGCTCAGAGGCCCCATCGACTGCCGGGCGCCCCGCGACCGCCGCCGCCCGGCTGCAGCCCGGGACACGGCGTTCGAAGCGGCCCCGGCGCCCCCCGCGGGCCCGGGCGCCCCCACTCACCAGGGAGGGCGAGGCGGCGAGCTTGGCGCAAGCGAACATCTTAGCGGGCGGCGTCCCGGTGGCCACAATCCGGTGTCTCTGAGGAGAGAGGGGAGAGGGTGAAGAGATCGCGGCGACAGGCGGGAGAGGCGATGGTCGCGGATGGCGCGGCGCCGCCACTCACCCGCTCCGGCTGCCGCACCTCAGAGCCGACGGACTAGGGCTTCTGTGCGCAGGCGCGGCGAGGCCGGCGGCGAGCGCCCGGATGCAGCGTGGCGGAAGGAGGCGGGCCGCGCCGCCAAGGTCACTTTGTACCGGCTCCATTGGCGGCGGCGGGGGGCGCATAGCGGTCGCCATCCCGCCCCGGCGCAGCCGCAGTCGCGCTGTGCCCGCCTCGCCACGGGGCGCAGGCGGGGCGGGGATGTGTCTGCTGCAGTGCTCCGTGGCGGCCGGCGATGTTAGGCCGGAGCCGCGCACCGGGCAGCGGACCCAGCCCGGCGGCCTCGCTGCCGCCGTAACCCCGCGCCTGGGGCGGCGCGGTGAGGGCGCTTCTCCTCCGCGGTGCGGAGAGAGAACGGGGAGAGATGTAAAGAGCTGCGGCGTGTTCCGCTGCGGGGAAGGAGGCGTGAGGGCACTGCGGCGCGTCACTGGCTGGTGAAGCAAGGCAGAGCAGCCCCGCCCCGGAGTGTCAGTGCGTGGCGGGAGCTGCTGCTCCTGTTGGGGTGCGGGACGCTCACGGGCTGCAGAGACGAACCCGGAACTCCTCAAGTCCCAGCGTGGCAAGAGTCACAGGCAGAAAAAGAGGGCGAGTCTGGGAACACCTGAAGTGTTCAAAACATCCCCGCTATTAAGTCGTTTTCGTGTGACGAGCAGGTTCACATCCAAGTAATGAAGAAATCTTTTTTAATCACGCTTAATCACAATAAGATTATCATTGCTGAGCTGAGCATGTGTTGCCGAGGTGACCACTTTAATCACTCACATGTTCTTTAGTATTTTTCACTTGACATTGGGGATCGCTGTTTGAATGGTCATTTACCACTGTTTAGTAGTATTAGCGCCAACTAGGAAAAATGCAGAAAAATCCATGTTTTGGGTAAAACACTGGAAACATATATTTAAGTTGCAGCAAGACTTTTATTTGATACAATCTGTTCCATAAAAATAAACTCTGAAATAGTCTCTGTGTTACAAACTGTCTCCAAAGGGACAAGTAAGAGGATATGTGCATTATATTTAGGGATAGGAACGTGGCACGGTCTCTTAGGAATTTGCTGCTGGCCTTTTCCAAACTTACGTGAAGTATTGATGTTGCCGTTGTTGACTGAACCACAGGTGCCACGCAGCTGAGACATACTCCATAACAGCAACTTGAACACCTACCCACAAACACGATCAATAGGCCCTTTCAGCAGATGCATACTAATGTTAACGATAATGTTGCTTTTATAACCTACAGAGCTGTGCCTTCTGATCCTTTGGTACAGCAGAGTTGTACTGAGTTGAAGGTCCAAAGGTCAGAGAGACTGGTACAGTTTGAATTTCCCAGCTTTCTGCTCCCTGCCTCAAGCCCAACAGCAAGCTTGGTTTGGTAATGGTATGCATCCAGAGTCCTAGCAATAGGGCAGTAAAAAGGGAGTCTATAAAGGACACCAAAGAGGTTGTAAGTTGCCTGCTTTTTTGTTTTCTTTTTTTCTTTTCATGTCTTACACTGTTCTCTGCGAACTGAGGTGAATGGGCAGATCTGAAGTTCCTGCTGAATGGTTATTCCATAGACAAACACCAAGTAAGAAATAAGTATTAATGGCAAAACCCTTTAATGGTTAGACAGAACTTTTCACTCAAAAAAAAAAATTTCAATCTATCTGCTATTGTGGCAACAAATATTTCCAGCACCATGAAAACAAAACAAAAAACGAAACATAAAGCAGATATGGATCCTGTGCTGGTGGAATGACTTAAATGTAACATGTTGCTGTGCACTAACATACAAAGTACATCATTTACCCCTAGGAAGTGTAGCAGCGAGCAGGCCATTGCAACAAAGAAACTCACTTGTTCGTGGAAGGAAGCACAGCGGTTAGAGACATGCTTTCTTCTCAGGAACGTAGTAGTCTGGACCTCCAGTCGTCAAACAGATCTTCCCAAAGCTGTCATGAATGGAGAAGGAAGAGGACATTAAACTCCTATATACTCACAGTGCCAAGTCACATGGATTGAAAAAAGCGTTAAATGGAAACCCTTTTCTCTCATGAGGAAAGTGCCCTCTTCTGTCACGATTTCCACCTTGGAATGTTTTGCAAAAAATGAATTCACAAGCTGGTCTGAACAATGTGAAAACCACCATTAAACACTTGTTTATTGTTGCTTTTAAGGCATAACAGCTGATATTATATTTTGAGTGCAACTCATCTGCTTCTTTCAGAAGGAGTTAGAAGAGCGGTTACTGATCTCTGGGGACCATGTTCAGTTTCTCGCACTGTTTTCTATCTGGTTGACCTGCTGCTAGGTCCCCAAGGAAGTGCATCAGTGCACTAAAGAATAGTGTAATTTCCAATTGCTTACAGCATTTCTGAAAGTCTATTCTACTTGGAATTTTATCTTAAACTCCCTAAATCTCTTGGAATAGATTCCCAGTTTCCCAACTATCTCTCCCAGACAGAACCAGTTATGCATGCGGGCAGTGGCCGAGGCTGCCAGAGGAGGTTTCCTCCCCATTCTGACTCTGGCAAAGAAGATAAAGTGTAGCTGTTTGAGCAGTACACTTCTCTCTCACAAGTCCCTACTGTTAAGCCAGGTTTATGTCAGGGCAGTAAGAGCAGCAAGTGACCGCAAGCTGTGGTTCACTAGTGTGGCCTTCTCCTTTCCCAGAATGGAAAGTTCATCCCAGGTTTCCTGAGCTTTTTTAAGGTTTTCCCTTAAAGCACAAAGATTCTCCCAGTCATTGTGTCCTTATTTTTAGAAAAGCAACAGCCTGTGTCACCCTCACAGCCAAGCAGCTAATTTCCTAGGTGCACCATGTAATAGGTCAGTCCTACAGTGACATGTAGCTTCACTTTGTAACCCAAAAATGAATTGGTATCTACACATATTGGACTCTTACGACACATGAGTATCAGAACAGACAGTGCATAAAAATGATATTTTTGCCTTGACTTCTTAAAGAGATCTGTGAAGTCTTACATCTGTTCAGTTTGCCATTCAGAAAGCAGATAATAAGGAAACTGGGCAAAGTACCTGTAAACTGGCATATCTGCCCTGTAGATACAAGTTGGTTTTCCTCCAGGTACAGATGAATTTTGGCAATTGCAGATTGGTTCAACTGAACAAGTAAAATCCTGTACAATGCTGAATAAATTAGTATGTCCAGAGTGCTTTGCACCAAAGGGTCCATCAGAATTCAACATTTATTCTTTACAACTTATGAAAGATGAATGTCTGTTCTGTATTAGCTGAAGGAGAAATCTTGGCTAGTTGGGAGAAATGTGATTGCCCAAAGCTTAAATAAAAAGTTCTTCTAGATCAAACCCTATTCCTTCAGGTTATATTTTATCTCCCAGCGGAGAAATATTAACTCAAAACATGCCACATACTCACACTGATCTTTTTTTTTTAAAATCTGTTCTGAAGAGGAGATGTGTTTGGAAAACGTATATATTCCAATAACTCTTAATTGTTGGAATACCCCCAAAGGATTAAATTGGCTCAAAGGCCCCCTGAGATTGTCCTAATGTTTGTGAAATGTTTTGAAACATAAAGTGGTGTTATTACCTCAGGGTTAGCTCTCTAGAACTTCAGGTTTATGATGTAGTTTGCAGGGCATTGATTGATATTGATTTACAAAGTCAGGGGGTTTCAGTGTTTTTCACTAGGGACAGTATCTTGCACTTCTACTTTTTCCATTCACAACTGTGTGGTTGAATCTTCCTGTTCAGGACTGTATAGGTCTCAGATAACTGGAGCCACAGCTTGTGGAAAGAAGGTATACAGAGCAGACCTAGTACACTTCAGCATATTTAAACCAATTTGTCTCTAAGATGAAGGAATGAAGCCATTATTAGAGGGCTCTGCTTTAAGCAGAAATTATCTTGGTAACACACTCTAAATACCTTTTTACCTTATTGATTATTAGCAGTTGGCAAATGTTGACATAAGTAATGTTGGGAGTTTTAATTGCCGAGTTGGCTGAATTGGAAGTGATGCCTATTAAGAAAGCAGATGATAAAGTTTTCTCACATCATTGTAAACTTTTCCTTTACAGGGGAAAGGGAGAATCTGTTTCTTGAGTGATCTTTGTCCCTCAGAGTACTTACCCAACCTTTTTTTTTTTTTTGCTAAAATTAGTTGTCTTTTAGTCTCAACAGCTCCTTTTAGTAGAGAACTGAAAGAGATTAACAAAGTAGGGCTAGTTTAGGCTGTAGAGCATTCTGCTCAACAGTTCATTGACTATTTTAACACCTGAGTACTAAAAACAGATGGTATTAACCACAAATATGTTGTCATGTTTATACTTAGCAAGAACCTGAAAGTATGCTGATCTTGTTGAGACCACTGATCCAATTTGAATTGAAAACCATTATAACCCTTGTCATGTCATTTTTGGGTCTCTGAGATCTGCCTTAAATGGCACAATGATTATATATGTAGGCTCTACTACTACCATAGCCACTCTACATAACAAAATGGGATGTTGTCAAGAGGAAAGCTGTTCTGCTACAGCAGAAATTCAGCATGGAAAAGAGGTGTTCTCATCTTCATCCTGCCTACTGCATTCTGGTGAGATAAAGGCTCCATGGAGCCTTGCCAGAAAAGACCAGTAGATCTGCTCTCACTCTGGACAACAAGCCCTGTTTTCCAGCATTCAGGTTCTGCTGGTTAGCTTCAGGAAGTTGTACAGCAGTGTAGACACGTAAAACCAAAACCACCCTTCTGTAAAACCCAGCATTCATAAGGTGGAAGATGATCCTGTACTTTTTTAAACTAATTTTGTGTGTCAGCAAAAACTACAAATTGTCTAAAAAATTCAGATGCCATATTTTAATGTAATATTTATTTGTATTTGCAATATAACTCAATGTGAAATGAAAGGTTCATGAATAGATTTCACTTTATGCTCCACATCTGTTACACTGTATGTGTCAGGATTGCCACATTTGGGGTGAGTTTTCATGTATTTAAAAATCATTATTATGTATCTACCTAGTACTTTTTGAAAATTGTTTTTTGAGGAAAAGCAGTAATAAAACTGCTGATGTTTAATCAAACTAATTATTATGAGTACACATAAAATTTAGAACCTTTGGAATGAAAGTTACTCTTCATGTATTACTTTAGAACACAAACTTTCTTAACTATGGTGTCTTACTCAGATGACTCACATTATTTCCCTAATCTGTGTTGTAAAAAAACCCAGCTGATATCTGAAATGGTCAGTCAGTTGACGGGATAACACACACATAGATTTCTAGTTTATGGAATATAACTGAATTAAATGAAAATAAATTCAACAACACCTTTTATTCCTACTAACAGTACTAAACACCTTTTTAATAGAAAATGAAGTTCAGCCCGAAGTTGACACTGTTAGCTGCACTGGTTAGAACACAATGTCAGCAGCCCAATTATAGCACGTTTCATATGGCACATGCTTTCTGATAAAACACAGATCCAGAGAAACCACAGACAGCCAAAATTTTGGCCATATTTGAGCCAGTGTTTCCAAAAGTATATATAAATTTTGGTTGCTGAAGTTGAAGAAACCCAAAATGGAGGGATGTTTTGTTAGCAGGCTCTTTCTGAAAGTACAGGGTTTTTGTGCAAGGGGGATTGCAACTCAAACACAGATTCTTAGTTTTAAAATACAGTACCTACGCTCTTTTTGTTAAATATTTCTTCTTCCTATTTGTCAGATGCATGTAAATGATCCTAGGCAAGTATTTTTGGGCAATATATTTTGGATGTTCACAATCTGGAAGGAGAAATAGGAAAGGTAGCTGTTCAGTGCTCAAAAAACATAGGAATTGTTATTCCTGTTTGGAGATTAGTGCTTTGGATAACTGATGTGTTATGGCTATACATGCCATGTAAAGAGCAAAAGCAGGATACACATGTATCTGCCAGGATTGTGGCAGAAGGATTTTGTTAATCTCCACCCTCTCCTCCGAGAGTATAGTTCCAGTTTATAATCCCCGGTGGGAGGGGAGATGGGACTGTAGACTATTAATACATACAAGATTCATTTGCTTAATTGTGAATGATGTACCTTACAACTATGAGTTTAAATTCTCATACACTTACAAATTGCTTTGGGATCACTGCCTGAAGGCGCTATATAAATGAGGAATATTCATTAGCATCTGAAAACTCTTCAGTCTGAACCACTTAGCAGAAAACCTGTGGAATCATTTTGATTGCAGTGCACAGTTTCTGCCCTCTAGGACCTCGTGCCAGTCTGAATACAGAGAAAAAGTTGTTCTGATTCAACTGAGTACTGTCATGATTTGTGTGGCTCAGATGAGACGTTTTTAAATTGCTAAAAGTAATTTTGCTTATAGTTATAAAAGAGATCATATTTTATTCTGAACCTAAAATACAGAAACTCTGGACAGCCTGCTGTTTCTAAATTCTTGGAAAGGACTCTGTCCCTAATATTTAGACTTGATGAACTTACTGGTTCTCTGGCATGCCTGCATTCACTTCCATCTGTTGTGCTGGCATTGTTCCCACTTGGAATTATCTATGCCAATTTCAACAGGGCATAGGTGCTAACCAAACATGGTTTTAGAGGGACAGCTTTCATAACACAGCAAGTGCCATCTCTTTTGCCAGGAGATCCTGCTGTTTGCAAATAATTCCAGCTTAAGGCCACATGCTTCATTACATGGGATCACATCTGTAGATGCTTGTGGGCATTATAAAAATCAACAAATGTCTACTGTATTTCTCTTTCAGTTTGGCTCAGCACTCAGAATTTTGCATGTGGAGAATGAATGCTCTGCACCTTGTTAACAGGAGAGAGCCATAGGCTGTTATATGCTCTAAGCAGTCTTCAGAGGTTTTTGCATCAAAGCTGGGGCAACAAACTGTAGAGGTTTACCAGAGCTGTGCTGCTTTATCAAGTGGTCCTTGATTGCTTTGTGTCTATAGTATATTCTGAGGATGGAATGATAGAGGATTGTCTTTTTGCACCACAGCTGTTGCCTTTCCAGATTCTGAACAGATTTATGTAGAAGGCATATTCTGCCCCTACTCAATTGTAAAGTGGCATATGTGTACAGCAAAATTAATACTGCTTATTAAACTTTATATTCTGTATAATGCTCTATATAAGATATGTAAATATTATAAGAATATATTATACGTATCATATCAACATATTATAGCTGCATTTGACTCCTGTTTTGCCCCACTGAATAGATGAGTTGTGTTAGCAGAACTACTCGGTACCATATAAGGCTTGAAATGGCTTAGGAAAGAGCAAAACCTGTTCATGAGCCTCAGCTGGACAGCCCACTATGCTCAGATTTTAGATATAATTTTGTAGTTAAGCAAAAGAATATTTTGCCCACAATATATCTCCAAGAAGAATATTTGGAATAAGATTCAGGGCAGGTAATTTCCAGCCATACATTTCCAGTCATGATTGCTGTCTTTCAGATATTTTGCCATTCACCCAGGATGTGTAGAAAAGAAACCAAAAAACACAGCCCTGTAATGTTTTTACAATAGTATGCTTACAGTATAACACTAGGAAAGACTATGTTCACATGTTCTGCACAGGAATGTACTTTTGCAAATCATGGGAGGCATTTTTAGTTGTTTTCCTTACTAGCAAAGCTGTTTCCATTATATTTTACATCTGTTTTAATTATATTTTTTTAATCATAGGGCTGTTTTAATTATATTTTACATCTCCTGAAAGAATTTTGATTTTAAGAATGTGGAGGAAAGTAAAATTTTTAAGGTCCTAGCATTTTCAAGGATACAGAGTCATATGTAGGCACATGAATGTATTGGAAAATTCTATTGAGAATCGAGGTCTAAAATTACCAAACATTTGCACTGACTGAATGTTTCAGAGTAGCCACGTGTACGATTCTTGTAAGTTTTTTTGTTTAGCATAAGTCTATGAAATCGGGTACAGTTGACAAGATTTCATAGGCTTTGAAGCATACTTAATGTGCTTCTCCTATGCTATTGAAAAGTCAAACTTCAAAATACTGTCTTGAACTCAAGAAACAAGGATAACCAGTCTCATTTCACAGTGCATTACTGTATCTATTCCTAATCTTTGCCTCCTCTCACCTGTCACCTGTCCTTAGTCTTTTCAGCAGCTAACCTGACCTTCTGGACTGTTGGCACTGATTTGTTTCCCAAACCACTTGGACACAGAGGTACTTCACCCCTGCCTCCTTCATTTCCTTCCCTTAGCTCCTAAAAGTACTCCCCTGTAACAATTGTATTTCTTGGAAATCACCTGTCCCTCAGGGAAGGGGAGCTGAGCGGCAGAAGAGCTGTATGTTATTAGTGCCGTAGAATGAAAAACCTTGGGGCAGATGTTTGAGGGACCAGGGGTTTTCCAACCCAATAGATCTGAAGGAATGAAAAGAAGGTAGTACTCAACAGCCAGACAAGGAGCTGCCTCATCTAGGGGCTGTTGTTGTTTTGTGAGAGCTGTATTTTAATCGTTCCTTACCAGTCACAACAGCAGAGTTATAAGGCGGTAATCTGGCTGCCTGGTAGGAGTCTCAGCTGTGAGATGTTGCAGTGAGCAGCCAGTCCATTATCTCTGAATCCAAACCTCAAATCTTTCCCATAAAATATGAAGTCAGCCATGGTATTCTTGTTAGGAAGGACCTAACGGCAGCATAGCCAGGTCAGGCAGTGGAGTAGCTGTAAAAAGTGACCTGTGTTTGTTTAGTCAGCTTGGAATATTTGGTTCACTGAAACTGCTATCTCAAGAACACCAGTAATTAAAGATAGCTAATTTGAAAAAGCCATGGCTCAATTGTTCCGATTCATGGCTGGATTGTGTTTTTTAATGCCTTAAAAAATGACTAATAGTGTGTATAAATAGTGACATCCAGTGTTCAGTTGGATCAACCACAGGTCTATGTTCCATAAGGTCATTCAATTAAAAGATTTATTACAGAGTCTATTTAAAATGCCTGTGTAAAGGTAGTAGGCTAATTTGAATATTAACTACCTGTCAACTTCAACACACCTCCACAATAAAAATTTCCTTCCTGACTTGTTGGGGAACAAGAATGGTGTGGCTCTTGTATAATGCTTTAACTTTCTTTTTTATGACAGCAAGCGTCTGATTATTCCCAGGTGTTCTTGATTTCTGCTTTCTCTGCTCCTGTTGCTGTGAATGTGGCCATTAGGGCAGCAGTCATAAAGGATGTGTTCACCACTTCCTTCTGTGTCTGTCTCTTTAACATAGCCACAAGTCCACCATCTTCTATCCATATTAATTCCCTGAGGTATCCACACAGTATTTGTATTGACTGCCTTAATTTTGATCTTCTCTAATCATTCCCTGCCAGATGGCAGTTAAAGTTTAATGGTCCCTGTAAAAATAGTTCCCTTTCTTCTTTTAATCAGTCACGTGTGTTTGCTTAGCTAACTGTTAGATGTTCAGAAAGCATGAAGGGACCACCAACACAATTACTTCAAAATACACATCCGTATTGTGATTTTGATGTTATGTAAAAGAGTAAAGGGTTATAGGGTAAGCAAGATTCCTGGAAATCAGCATGGGCTACACAATCTTAAATTTTCTGTGTTTCTTTAGATATATTGGAAAGATAAAAGTAATTATTTATGATATTTAATATAATCAAACATAGGTTAGCGTCTTCTGAGCTCAAATGTTTGTGTATGTTATGGTAGAAAGCATGAGTATTTTGCTTTTAGGGATGAATTGAGCAATATATTTAAGCAGATGCTTAACTTCAGGCACGTGTGTATGGCTAATGATAGATAATACAGCCTTGAGCAAGGTACTTTGGCATATGCTTAATGTTAGGGCCCTAAGCAGTTCCACTGAAGTTATTTACTTCTTGCATGTTTAAGACTACATATCGACGCCTAATGACACAGAACCTAAAATTCTCCAGTATGTGTTTACTTGATTGAGGCTTATTAGAGGTGTGAGGGTTTTGTTGAATCAAGAACTTAATTCAGTTGCATATTCATGCTATGCCTAAGTAGCAAATGATTTTAGAGGCAAATGGTTAAAACTGTATCAGACACCTATGGAATGAGCAGGTATTATTGTACCATTGAGGAATATGGAGAGCCTGGAAAAGTGATAGGCTAGGGATATAATCCAGCTCACAGTGCTGCCAGGGAAAAGATTCCTGTGGAATTAAATGAAGGCTGGATCAGGCCCCGAATGCCTTGCCCAGAGCAATACAGGAAATACATAGCAGAGTCACTAACAGAACCCAGATCTCCTGATTCAAATTAGATGACTTCTGTATCTAACATCTGTGTGCACTGCAACTGGATGTGTCATTGCAGCCTACACAGGCTAGATTCTAGATTAAAGTTTGCGTGAGAACGCCTATGTGTACTGCAGGCTTCACACCCACCTACACATCCTAATAAAATGAGACTAGCAGAAGTGCTGGCCACCCTCCATTATTCTCCCTGGTGAAAGACTGAGAGAGTAGAGATCCTTGTACCTTGCTCCAAAGCATGTTTTAACAACCATCTCCGAAACACGTTACCAGATATGACAAAGTAAGCACTTCAGCAATACTCCCTGCCCCATTTTTTTGCTTTAAATTACAGTGATGGAACTCAGTTATGCAGAACTTCTGACCACCTTAGTGCTTTCTGATTTTGCCATGAATGCCTGTGACGTGGAGTTGCTTCAGCTCCAATTTTTACAGTTACACCTTAATAAATGATTAACTATTTGGTTCTAACATAACAGAAATAGCTGTGATATTTTGCTTAAGATTTTGACTTGAAGGAAAAATTTCTGTGCTTCATCTAGATATCTTTCCTCAGTTCCTATTTACATGCAGCTTTTTTGGGAAAGATTCAGGCCAGACAGCAGAGACGTAGAAGGGTCTGTTTGTATTATGGTAATAAGTGGGTGACCTCATAGAGATCAGGGCCTCAGGGTACTGGCTGCTGGGAAAAATGTAATAAAAGCCAATCCCTGCCCAAAGGAACATGAAGTCTAAATACACAAGCGATTTTGTAAATCTGGGACACAGAGAGGTTGATTTGCCCAGTGTCAGACTGTGGCAGTTGCTAGTGACTCACTCTTGATCTCTTGTGTCTTAGCCAATGGCCTTGACCCCAGCAGCATCCTTCTTCTCTATTTATATTTAATTAACACGTCAGCAGAGCTCAGCTTTGCTGAAGTTTTGTATATCTGAGCTGTAAAATCTGTCAGCTATGGGAAAGTAGACATAGCTTTATTTTTCTCTCCCCTAGCGTTCTCTCCTGTTTCTCTATCAGAGAAACATGCACTGGTTCCATCCCTGCTTGGATTTACATGATTGCAAACATAGGAATGATCAAAATAGAGTTTGCTGGGCTGATGATGGCTAATAGCAGGTGTTGAAGCAAAGGCATTCCCCTACGGACACAACCCATCATGATTGGGCTGATGCCCAGTTCATAGGAGGGAACATGAATCTTTCAAATGGAAAGGGAGATAAATTGCATCTGAACACACTAATGATGATAATGTAGAGAGACAGATGTGGTAGCTGAGTATTAGAATCCCTCTATACGCTCTTTACATCTATTATACTAACACATTATATACTATTGACTAAGACAAGCCAGATGCAATACCAGAATGTTGTTTGGGTTTATCCTCTAGACTTCTCCAAATTTGTGCTCCTCATAGGTAGAAATATTTTTCACTGGCAAATTGACACAAAGGTTATTTTTATAAGCTTATATGAAGAGTGCATTAGAAAGCATTTGCTTCAGATGCACAACTTTTGTTAAAACATTTGCACCTTAAAAATTGAGATAGCTACAGCTCAGAAATCCTGATTCAGGGCAAGGAATTTTGTTTCCTTGTCCCTGGTGTGGCCACTCACACCTCTGCAAAGAGGGTGCCATGCAGAGACTTGTAATTCAGAAGTAGCTTGGATCTGCCTTACATAACTGTAAATGACATAATGATTTCACAAGGTGAAAGGCAGCAGAGGAGGAGGTGTAGAGCACTGCCAAGTGAGTCTAAGCATGGAGAATATGCAAGAACCACGCAGAACATTGATACACCTGATACAGTATATGCCAGTTGTTAAGGCAGAAAGCCAAAGGTAATGAGCACTGAGAATTATGAGAGCTCCTTTTTGGCCCAGGTCCTTGCCTGTAATTGAAGTGCTATCCTCTACTGATCCTTCAGGTGCTATTGGAATGATTTTATCCAGGCTTCAAGGGAGAGCAAATCCCTAAAGAGTGGGGGAAACTTTCTTTACGTTATAGCTCTGTGCTAGAAGCAAGCTATGGATGTGACTCATGAGTATTCTTAATAGTTTTCAAAGAAAGTGAAATTCCTAAGTGAGGTTTTGATTTTAATTTAAAAAGTTATTTTTATGTGTGCTGCAAGATGAATAGAAAACCATATGTATGTTTAGATATTTATGTTATTAGAACCTATGTATACTGTTTTAATTGCATTTATATTAAAAAAAATATTTTTATACAGTATTACAAAAAGTAAGGCGGATAATAGCCATCCAGGAATATTCTCCATCAGTCTGTAGCTTCCATCGATTTTAACGATAGGATATTTCTTTTTCTTTAACCAGCTTCTAATGTTTTCATAGACAGGGATTGGTTGTAAGACATTCAAGTCGTATTCTTGAATAAAAGATTTTAGTTTCTTTTTATCCTAGAGAGCTCATCATCTACAGTATTGAATTTCAAGGAGTTTGTGGCTAGTTTGGGATGCTGAAAATTTCTCTCTATTTCTCTGTCAGTTCCCAGCCTGGAAATCTTTTTTAAAGGATATTCTATACTTGAGAAAATAGTCAGACTGAGAAATCAAAGACTAACTTGGCAATCTCATTAAAGTTCATGTAGCAGCCACATAGCTTTCCTCACCTTCCACTTTGTGTCTTTCTTCATATGTTTGTACTTCAGTTACAAACTATTTAGGACCAACACTTGCTTTTACTTTTGGCAGGGGCCTGAAACAATTGTGCTGCCTAAATAATCAAATCTATTTTTTAATCTATTCATTTTATGGTATAGGTATGGGGCATCTGAGTTCAGAAACATCTTTCAGAAATGTCCACTTGGGAAAAACATTCCAAAACTTTTAAAGAATGAAGTAGTTAGTAATCCTGTGAAGCACTGAATGCATAACTGACATATCAGAAAGATAACCAAAATAATTCTTGAAGCTGCAGATAACATGCAAGTTTCCAGATAACCATAGTGCAAAAACTGTTTGCTGATAGTTCTATTTTTATTTTATTTTGTTTTTTCCTGGGATCCCAGTGGTGTACTATAATGAAAGGGAGGAACTGTTAATTTAATTTGAAACTGGAAATGCAAACCAATGGAAAAGTTCTGTGATTCAATCATTGAGAACCAGACTGGGTAAAGCACTGCACTTGATTGCACACCTGCAAGGATGAGGCAAACTGCTGTCTCTATTTGTCACTGCTGTCATTGGTCTGGGAAGACACATATTTAGTAAGTGTCGTGGTTTGAGCCCAGCCAGTAACTCAGAACCACGCAGCCGCTTTCTCACTCCCCCCCTTCTTCCTCTCCCCGCTCCCAGAGGGATGGGGAGGAGAATCAAAAGAATGTAACTCCCAGGGGCTGAGATAAGAGCAGCCCAGTAACTAAGGTATAACACAAAACCACTACTGCTACCACCAATGATACTAATGATTAGTGAAATAACAAGGGGAGAGGATACAATTGCTCACCACCCGCCGACCGATACCCAGCCCGACCCGAGCAGTGATCTGGGCCTTCCGGGTAACTCCCCCAGTTTATATCCTGGGCATGACGTGCTGTGGTATGGAATACCCCTTTGGCTAGTTTGGGTCAGGTGTCCTGTCTCTGCTTCCTCCTGGCTTCCCCTCCTCCCTGGCAAAACATGAGACTGAGAAAGTCCTTGGTCAGAGTACACACTACTTAGCAACAACTAAAAACATCGGTGTTATCAGCGTTGTTCCCAGGCTGAAAGTTAAAAATCACAGCACTGCACCAGCTACTAAGAAGGAGAAAAATGACTGCTGTAGCTGAACCCAGGACAGTATCCACCCCTTATTCCATACCATTCACGTCATGCTCAGATCCCACATCTCTCAACACACCATCGCCCCTGTCCCATATATACACATATATATACACCCACACACAAAGAGAAAGATATCATTCCCTACTCCATGGACCAATCCCTATAAAATTGCAGAATTCATCCAGTCCATGATGTCAGGCTCCACCTCTTGTAATAGTCTTTCAGGGCAGGAAGAACAGTGTGTAGTGTTGGGTTGTTGCCTGCTGATGACACTGCCAAACTCGTCTGGTTTCCTCAAAATTTATTCTTTGTTGAGGTAATGATCGGAGGGAAGTCAGGGTCAATTGCTGGCGACCTCAAGATATCTAGCTGGTGGGCTATAAAAGTGTTATAGAGCAGGCAACAACATACAATTGAGTTCATTGGCTGTTTTCCCCCAAAATTAAATCCCCTTGAGGTACACATTGGACTTCCCCCATCTTCCCGCATTATCCACTAAGTATATCCAGGTCCCTGAGCAAAAGCAACCCCACGAGTGGGTTTGCCTTTACCTGAAGCAGGAATAACCCAGACTGTCTTCCCCAACAAATTCTTTATGTGCACCACAGGAACTTTATCCCCCTCTACAGTACGTAAAAGTTCTGATTGGGCTGGGCCAGCCCTGTTGGCAGATCCCCTACTGTTGACCAACCAGGCGGCTTTTGGTAAATGTGTATCCCAGTGTTTGAAAGTCCCACCACCCGTTGCTCTCAGTGTAGTTTTTAACAGCCCATTGTACTGTTCGATTTTCCCAGAGGCTGGTGCATGGTAGGGGATGTGATACACCCACTCAATGCCATGCTCTTTGGCCCAAGTGTCTATAAGGTTGTTCTGGAAATGAGTCCCATTGTCTGACTCAATTCTCTCTGGGGTGCCGTGTCGTCACAAAACTTGTTTCTGAAGGCCCAGGATAGTGTTCCGGGCAGTGGCGTGGGACACAGCGTATGTTTCCAGCCAGCCGGTGGTTGCTTCCACCATGGTAAGCACATAGCGCTTGCCTTGGCGGGTTGGTGGGAGTGTGATATAGTCAATCTGCCAGGCCTCCCCATACTTGTACTTCAGCCATTGTCCTCCATACCAGAGAGGCTTTAGTCATTTGGCTTGCTTGATTGCAGCACCTGTTTCACATTCGTGAATAACCTGGGCAATAGTGTTCATTGTTAAGTCCACCCCTTGATCACGAGCCCATCTATATGTTGCGTCTCTGCCTTGATGGCCTGAGGTGTCATGGGCCCATCGGGCAAAAAATAATTCACCTTTATGTTGCCAATCTAAGTCCATCTGAGCCACTTCAATCTTAGCAGCTTTATCCGCTTGCTGGTTGTTCTGGTGTTCCTCAGTGGCCCGACTCTTGGGTACATGAGCATCTACGTGGCATACCTTCACCACCAGGTTCTGCACCCGAGCCGTGATATCTTGCCACAGTGCAGCAGCCCAGATGGGTTTACTTCTGCATTGCCAGTTGCTCTTTGTGCCTCTCGTTTGCTTTTGCTTACAGGGGCAACAGACCTTGTCGCAAACTGGCCATTTGGTTTAGCTGCAGTATTTGTCACTGTGGTTGGAGTGGCTGCAATGTCTGCCACTAGGATTGGAGTGGCTGCAATGTCTATTGCCGGTGTTTGAGTAGCTGCTGTGCTTGTCACTGGGGTTGGTGTAGCCGCGGTGCTTGGGGTAGCCGCATTGTCTGTTACTGTCGAGGTTTGAGTAGCTGCTGTGCTTGTCGCTGGGGTTGGTGTAGCCGCGGTGCTTGGAGTAGCCACATTGTCTGTTACTGTCGAGGTTTGAGTAGCTGCTGTGCTTGTCGCTGGGGTTGGTGTAGCTGCTGTACTTGGAGTAGCTGCATTGTCTGTTGTGGTCAGGGTTTGAGTAGCTGCTGTGCTTGTAGTTGGAGTAGCTGCGTTGTCTGTTGCTTTGCCATCAGATCCAGAGACATTTTTTTCCCTTTGAAGGTGCTGGATAGTGCTGAGCAGGGCTCTGTAGGCGTAGGCCAAGCCCCAGCACGTTGCAGCGAGTTGTCCCTCTCTGGCATAAACAGAATGACAGCACACCTCGTTTAAGTGTTTTACTAGTTTTTCCGGATGTTGCACTTGTTCAGTGGTGAAGTTCCAAAGCACTGGAGGGGCCCACTGGCCTAGATACTTGCCCATACTATCCCACACACCCTGCCACTCATGACTGTCCAGCCTCAGGGAAAATCTCTTGGTGGTCCTCCTATATCGTCGTCTAACCCAGAGTTGAACCCAATACTGCTTAACTTTCAAGATTAACCGAAATAGGGTGTTCCCAGGGCTGGATGGCCGTGGGTAAAACACACTCCGTATGTTTGCCCACATGCTGATCCCCAGCGCAATCAGCAGGCAGGTCTCAAGGATATTCAAAGGCCATCCAAAACCTTCAGAACTCTCAACTGCTGTTGCAAATAGGCTGGTGCGGGAACAGGGGGTGCAAGGGAATGCCTCCTTCGTAGGTTGACCCCCCGAGGAGAAAAAAAAAGATATGCAATTGCTAAAGTATTTCATTATATACTTCCCAAAGTATAGAGGTGATGGCCATGCTGGAAGCACAAACCAGACCAGTTTCATGATCAATGGGTCTATTGTATTACAAGTCATTACCATGAAGTACAGTGAAACAAGAACCTTAGCCCAGGCCCCCCAGCTGATAAACACTAAAACAGCAAATAGTGGCTGTAAGTAAGGTACAACGTGCTGAAACTCTGAGATCAAGCACAACAAGTCTGAGAGCCAAATAATCACCATTGTGACAAGTAGTAACAATGAATGCTTATCACAAATATGATTAGACACACTCTGGTCAGATCTGTCATTGATTAGACACACTCTGGTCAGATCTGTCGTTATCTCAACCCTTCGTGCCCCACATTGGGTGCCACAAAGAATTGTCGTGGTTTGAGCCCAGCCGGTAACTCAGAACCACGCAGCTGCTCGCTCACTCCCCCCCTTCTTTCTCCCCCCGCTCCCAGAGGGATGGGGAGGAGAATCAAAAGAATGTAACTCCCACGGGCTGAGATAAGAGCAGTCCAGTAACTAAGGTATAACACAAAACCACTACTGCTACCACCAATGATACTAATGATTAGTGAAATAACAAGGGGAGAGGATACAATTGCTCACCACCCGCCGACCGATACCCAGCCCGACCCGAGCAGTGATCTGGGCCTTCCGGGTAACTCCCCCAGTTTATATCCTGGGCATGACGTGCTGTGGTATGGAATACCCCTTTGGCTAGTTTGGGTCAGGTGTCCTGTCTCTGCTTCCTCCTGGCTTCCCCTCCTCCCTGGCAAAGCATGAGACTGAGAAAGTCCCTGGTCTTTGTGTAATGAGTACACATTACTTAGCAACAACTAAAAACATCGGTGTTATCAGCGCTGTTCCCAGGCTGAAAGTTAAAAATCACAGCACTGCACCAGCTACTAAGAAGGAGAAAAATGACTGCTGTAGCTGAACCCAGGACAGTAAGTAACATTAAATTCACTATGTCTGTTACAGAACAGTGCAAATAGTTGCTAGTCAAATTATGGGAAGGGCCTCCTCTGGCTGTTCCATGCTACCTAGTATCTTTTTACCTTGTGGTAACAGGAAGAAATAGTTTTATCAGAAGGGCATTTGAAACCGGTTTTCATGAAGAAAGCTTTTCTGAGAAACAGAAACCCAAATTGTAGTATTAGCTGAGAGAAATACAGCAAAGCAAATCCATCTTTCTCACAAGAAACAACATTAAAGTAAAATGAGTAGCTGTATAATGTATCACTGCTTCTGTTAGAGTTCACAAGTGGAAGTTACACTGGTGTATTAAATTGGCAGCTTATCCCCTTTGATTATGCTGTGTCCACCTAACTCATGAGGAAAGTGTAAGAACATTAAAGAACTGCTTTTGCACACATTATCCTTATATTATGTTTTGCATTTTTAATGCTTAGCAGAAGCTGGTGTTTAAAACGTAGCCATGCAGCATGGAAAAAGAAGGAGTCATTAAATTGCATGTCATACAACAGAATCATCAACAGAATCATCTTGCATTTAATTACCAGATTTCTAAAGCAATTACTAAATTTGGCCCAGGTGCCTGCCTAGAGGGAAGCCAAGTTTTTCTTCCATTTTGAGAAATTAGCCTCCATGTTTTTCTCCTTGGAGAAGGAGTATGTAGTAAGAGTACTGCTTGGCACAGGCGGCCACCAGCATGTAGGATGCTGTGCAGGATACCTGAGTGTAGGCAGGCACAGTGCATGTAGGAAGACCTGTCACGACAGAGCAGGCACAGGTGGTGGCTTTACCTGCCCAGCAGGCTGTGGAAAGAACTGGCAAGACAAGCTAGCCTTTCAGGAGGAGTTAGAAAAGAGCCAACCTTCCCTTTTCAATTGCATATAACTATTTGTTTCTTTACAGAGGACTCTACATCCTATGTTTTTCTCTTATTTTCCTGTATGTTCCCATGATAACTTGATAGAGAGCAAGTATCAAATTTGCTTTTAACTACAAACAGGCATTTAGTAAATGCCAGAAATGACAGAACACTAACAGTATGGAAACAAGTAAAGAGCAGTCATAGCAAAAGTGTGTTAAAGAAATTGGCTCATCTAATGTAAAACAGTAAAATGACGAAGTTCCAGGGCTGAATTATTCGCAGAAGTAATACCATTACTTCACTTGGGAAGCATTACTCAGTGGGGTTATAGCTGGAACATTTTCAACCTTAAGGATTCATCTTCAGAAACATCATTCTTGGAGTGCAAAATATCCTGTACCTCCCAGTCCTAGCATAGGGTTCTGTTACTAACTCACATTTCTGCATATCATAAGCTTCAATTTGCTCGTGAGTCATTTTGCTGTTCAAGAACTGTGTAAATTGTTAATTTTGCATCAGTGAGGGTTAAGAGTCCAAGGAATTCAGCTTTCATTGAGGTGTGGGACTTTCCTACACTTGAAAATCCTACCTCCAATATTAAAATATTTCGCTCTTTTTTGTCCATAAGCGAAAATTCCATGCAGTTACTTGTAAGATGTGGTAAGGTATCTCAAGAGATAAGGTCATCTCCTACCATGAAGGGGACTATTCAGTGTAGTGAGGAAAAGCATTTGGTTTTATTTATTCATTTACAAAAAATAACAAGAAGATTGACACTAATTCAGGTGTGCAAAGCTGCATGACATGAAAAGCTTTGGGGAGTTTTTTCCTCTGGTGTCTTACTCACACATTGGAAATGTCTTGCCTGGTGAGATAAACTGATAGATTGACAAAAATACAAACTCTACCTAACAGGAACTGCAGTAAAGCAATGTCTTAGTCCACCATGCGATAGAGAAAACACCATGCTCATAGTATCCTGTCTTTCTTTCTGTTACACAAGAAATCAGATTGAGCAGTATTGCGCTAAATTCCACTTATAAATACTGTGTAGAATACTGACAGTCTTCAAACTTTGATTGTTCTACTTTAAAACTGATGTAGGGGTGGTGGTCTGGAATTGCTGATAAACATTTTCTCTGGGAAAAACATGTGAAGTAACTTTTACTATACTAAAAGTTTAACCTCAGTTAAACTTAGTATGTTTTTAATGTCTGCCATTCTTCTATGATTGTGAAAATGTGGTGCTTCCTTGAATGGTTGCTGCACACATGGAAATTGCATCGGCATTAAGTGAAAGTAGCTTGCTCTTGTAAGAGAAAAAGTCAAGAAACTGGAACTATGTTATAGTTTTCATTGTATTCCTCTCGAAAATACTGTCACTGCTGCTGGTGTTTTTGTGCTGGATTCCTAATGTAAGAATTACAAGTCATTGGAAAGTGTTTCTGTATTTGCCAGAAAACTGCATTCTGATGATGATAGCTCACACCACTCACCTAAGCCTGGCTCCTTATGTACCTGCATGCAACTGTGTAGTCATCACTCCTATTGTCATGTCACTGCTTCCAGGGTATCCTAGACAGATCACAGCCATAAATATCTCTTGAGGTGAAAGTAATTTAGTCATGTAGATCTCTGTATTATTTCAGTCCAAAAAGCTCAGCTTAAATAGAGACTTATCAACTGAGCTGAAATGTTTCTGTGATATGCACTGATGTGAGATCAACAAACCTATTTCACGTAGGTGGCTTAAGGAGACTCAGATCTTTAATTCTAGCTGTGCTATCACATTTTCCTGAATGCTCCCTTATCCATAAAAAAACAAAATAAGAGCAGAAGCAAATTTTCTTGTGGCCTAAATGCATTTTGCTGTTGGTATGTATCTCTTTCAGTTTAGACAATAATGAGTGGGCAACATACCTTCTTTTTGTCTGAATGATCGAAACTTTAACTGCAATGTGCTTTCCTTCATGTCTAAAGGTACTTTCCTGCATGTGTAAAGGTACAATCTGTGCACTACGCACTAGATCCAGGCTCAGATTCTTCCTTCAGATGCACATGTACAACTTCTATAGCAGTCAGTGGAAGGTGCATCTGCAGATTAAATGCTAAAATACTATGGCATTGCATCCATTTGCTTCAGCTGAGGATTTTAGTTCAGAGAATAGTCAGCAAATCGTAATTCAGTGCTTTAGCTCTTTACCATATTCACATTATGAAAATAAGAACAACTTTCACTCACGTGGTATGAAACAAAGGTTTCATATAAGGTATTTAGTGGACTTGGCTCGGAAAACATATGAATGTTATGCACATACATCTCCTGAGTAAGCTGCTTATTGTTTCACTTACAGTACCCTGAACAATTTCTGCTGGGAAGAGGGTGTTGGCCATACATTCACAGAATTTTGGGCAGAATCGCTCCTCGATGCTAGTTTGTATCCTGATTTTGATCTAATGGTTACTTCAAAATGAGTCTTTTTACATCAGGTAGTAGGGTAGTTTATAAAAACTCATGGTTGAAAGTACATGACATTGAAGTAGCTAAGCCACACCGAACAAGTCAGATGAAGCAGAGCTCAGTTTTACACAAAAATGTGGATTTTAGCTAATTTACACGTATAAGCTGGGACAATTTAATTTGTATTATGAAACAGTTATAAATCCACGATGTTGATTGTAATTTTATTCTTATCTCTCACTACCAGCAGAGGGAGCACCAGGGAGTGAGCTGCATAAACCTTGCCGGTTTTGTACACTGGTACACTCCACATCCTCCATCAGCCAAATTCCGTCTGCAAACACACAATCTTCTAGTGCTGTCAGCAGGAACCGAGGGAAAAGATCAGAGGGTATGACTGATCCTTGAATGCATCCAAATATTCCTATTTCCTTCAAAATAAACTCTTGTCTAACCCCCAATTAAATGAGTAGCATCATATTTACAGCTTTGTGAAAAATACATGGCATGTGAGTGGTATTTGGAATAAGATCTGAGACGTGGCTACAGAGACAATGGCCATCACATCTTGTAAGCTGAAAGCATGCTCCAAAGATGTTTAGGAAACTTTAGTTCTGATTTTGAGACTGAAACCACAGTTCTGCGGGAAAACACGTTTCAGTTATGAGAACGGTAGTTACTCAAAACCTAATATTTTGAAAGATGTTGGAATGCATTTCAAAGTTACCACTTGTTACAGACTACTTTCAGCCCTCAACAGATATTTTAGCATTTTCATTCAACCCTCAAATCTGGCAAAAAGTGGAACTTCATGGCTGTGGAAAAAAACATGTAATAGAGAAACATGTAAGAAAAGATTGCATATAAAGCTGTAAAGCTCATCTCCAAAGCTCTAGATTTTCTTTAAAACTTTTGCTGGGGGAAAGCAGTATAGAGAAACTGTTCAATAACTCCTAACTGAGTCCTAATACGCCAGTGAACATGTTAGGTGGCTCTGTGACATTTTACCCATTTCAGTAATCATCTATACCAAATAAGAACACCTATATTGTTGTGACTTCATATGAAGTATTATAAAGCTGCCTCAAAAAATCTTATATCAATCAGCTTGGATTTAAGATTGTTCTCCCATATTTTCTCACAATAGCAAAAGCACTTGATAACAAGGGATTTGAGAGTTAAATCAATGTATGTGCCCAGCCAACATCACCCTAACAAAGACATTTTAGACTTGATGAAAAGGCTGTGCACATGAAACCTTTTTTCCTTCAACCTTATCAATGGAAGATACTCCCTCTCACTACAAATCTGATGTGCTTATAAACACAGCCAGAACAAACCTAGCAGCTCAGCTCCTGCCCAGGATCATCTTGGTTCAGTTCATCTCAGAGACAGCCATCTAAAACTGAAAACTTTACTTTTATTACATTATTTCTAATGAATGTAAAGCAGCGGTAAAATTGGGGAACATGGCAGTTACAGAGACTTCATATTACAGGCAGAGAAAAGATGAAGAGTTTTGCTCTTGCATACAAAGAAGTGAGGGATCTCAAAATCTTTATGGGTTTATTACCATCCCACACATCTATTTGTTGGAGAAAATGCCTAATGAATCATTACTGCAAGTTACTCTCAGCCTATATCCTGCTAAGGATCCAGTTAGAATGGCTGGCATGTGAGAGGTGGAGACATGCTATCCAAAGCATTCACAGCATTGTGTAAGTAAATTATACTTAGTCACCAGACAGATCTGACCAGAGTGTGTCTAATCATATTTGTGATAAGCACTCATTGTTACTACTCGTCACAATGGTGATTATTTGGCTCTCAGACTTGTTGCGCTTGTCACCAAAATCCATTTCATGTATCCACTCTCTGCTTACATGTCACAGTCACTCCTGTAGTCTTTACTTACAAAATTAAGTCTTCTTACCTTGGGCAGCATGAGAATAATGACAAACCACTCTTCAGAATTCAGACCAACATGGTCCTCCCAGTTACTGATTTGGTTGAAGGCTGGGCATCAATCAAAGATTTTTAGTACCTGCAAAGAAAGAACTTAAACTTTTATATCTTCCTGACCAAAAGTTTCTCTGACAAAGGTAATATTATTGTGTCCAAACAGCTTATTCAGTGGGCTGTACTGCTGTTTGAGTTAAGCAAAATTCAGGTGGTTTTATTTTGTTAAATAAATACAATTTTTACTAGCTTTGAAGGAAGGGCAGAAGGTGGATTACCAGTGTGACTGGATGATCTCTTGTGTTTACTACTCTTATAATACTTTCTCATTCTTAGGCCAATTAATTAAATATACACCTTTTTTCAAAAAGAAATTCCTGAAAACAGCAGTGTGGTTTTGTTTGCAACATGGGATATTATTAATTCATATGCTTTCATATACATAAGTCATATTAAAAATTGCTGTCATTAATATTTTTTATTGGATTCTTTGAAAGGGAATTTGGAGCAAGCTTTCATTGTATATTTTGCATGTTCTATTTTTCCATTTTGCTATATCTGATTCCTTTTGAAAATTGTTTACCATTTTTATAATTTACCAGAATTATTTACAATGTTCAGAAAGCTGAGTGGCTCACTATTGTAACCTGGTAACTTAAATACTATGTATTTCTCTTTCAGGTAGCTCTAGTCACTGGATGTTAGTGAATTACATTGTGTTTACTAGTGTAGCTAAAATGGGTCTGAGTTGTTGGATCCATAACCTATTTTTGCCTGCATTCTGGAAAAGTGATTATTTCTCTTAAACATATCACTGCTCTGCAATGTTGCTTTCTGATCACTGGCTAAATCAGAAACATTTTTTGCTGCTAACACTGAATTGTTGAAGTTTCTACATGCTTTAAGTACAGAAATATTTGTAAGCAACATGATTGTTTACTTTCCTACAGCTTATAGAGAAATCTGCTACGATGTTTTCATTGAAAATGACAAATATACAATGATACTGTAGGCTGTCTGCTTTGGTTGTGATCCATGAGTGTATGTGTCATTTAACAACCACTAAATATATGACAAGCATATACAATTCTGTCTGAGCAGGAAAGGAAATTTTATTGTTCAGGTTTTAGTCACACATGCCTTACATAAAGTTGTACAGTCAGATCAGTATTTTATTGTTACTTACCATGTGTGTTGCACCCCTTAGGCATGAAAGAGCAAGTCTGAAAGCTTTAACCTTATCTGCAGAAAATTACTTCAAATAAGTTTATAGTCAAAATAGACTTTCTTTAGGAACAAAACAAGAAAGATCTACATATCTTATAGATCTCAGCCAGAGAAGAAAGCTGCCAATCTTAGTTTCATTAGCTTCTTTCCTAAACACCATCTCTTCTCTTACATGTTGAAATTCTTCATGATGCACTATGAGAGACCACTAGTAAACTGTTATCTGCTATTCCCATACCTGCTCTATCCCCCTAAAACTCCTGATATCCAGGGTTGTCTTGGCCTAACAGACAAAACATTCATATTCTTTTGTGGATAAATTTATCAGAATTTACCCACATAAATTTATCAGAACCACATAAATTTATCAGAACCACCAGGTAGGTGCAGGGGTAGGTCAGTGATGAGCAGTGAACTCGGCAGGATACATCTGCACTCTGTTCACACTTTTTGGGTTCCTTGTGCAGCACAGTGGGAGAGGGCAAAAGGAGAGGTGACGATTTTGAGGCACTTCTGCTGATAGGGGAAAATTTCAGAACGAATTCCAATGGCTTGTTAACTTGGAATACACAGATTACATTTTCTTTTATGCACATATGAACCAGAGCTTATTTTTACTGGTGTACTACTGGCATTTATCCCCACCATTTTAAGAAGTATGTTAACAGCCTGCAATGCATGAGAAGAGCAGGATATGAACCTACACAGGATATGAATTTATAAACGTCAAAGAAGTGTAGTAGCAGCAACATGTAAATCAAAGTTCATAAAGCCAGGAAATACCTTACTTTAGATCAGCTGATACAAAGTAGCAACATATTTATTGTTTAGGGGAAACAACAAGTACTTTTGTGGGACCAGACTGAGGGACTGAATGATCCCTGATTGCCAGGCAATGCCCTGGCAAGGAATTAGTATACGACAGAAGAGAGGAGAGAAAATAAGCTGTATTTCAGATTCCAGCATGCAACACACCAAAAACCCTGAGCAAGGCCTCTGAAAGCCAAGTAAGGAAGCTTGTCAGCTTTTCTGTTTCTTTGGGCACTTTATCAAGACAAATTGAAAAAAGGAAGAGCTACAATACCTTCATTTAAAATGCTCCAGGTAGCTGTCTGAGATATTTTTTAAACAACATTGGCTGAAATAATGGAAAAATGAAGAAATAGCACCAAGAATCTTTAAGACATTTATCCTGGAGGAAGTTGCTAATCTTAAGCTTCAGATAAACTAATACAGTGCTTGCTCAAGCAAAACTTCAGTATAAGTTCCTTTGAAAGTGGGGAAAAGTTTGATTTTCACTGCAATCTTTTCTCTGCAATATTTACACAGAAATAAAGTTTTTGTATATATAGTTAATGCTTGATGACTTTATTGTCGTCTGAAGATTACAGAACTACTGCCTGAAGAGCAAACCCTCGAATTTAGCTAATTAGTTGATAAATTTTTTTCTGATTCTAGGTTGGTTTTTTTCTTTTTTAATCAAAATAATTTCGGATTTCTGAGCAACCACCCATAATAGGAAACAATCCTTATGAAACACTGGAGAGTGTAAGTAGAAGGTGTTAATTATAGCTGAATGCCCAATTCCCCTCCCCCCCTCTGGGCTAAGCACTACAGTTTTAGGTTGCTTTCATTTTAGTAACCATTTGATCTTTCCCAGGAGAGGATTTTGTACTATTTCTTTTAATCTTCTCTGCATGCAGTTCAAAACTGGCTCACTGAACTCAATTTCAAGTTAGTGTTTGCGTTTATGAGCAAAAGATTGCAGGATCTACAACAAAACAAATAAAAATAATGTTTATGAATGTCAGTTAAAGAAAATTGTGTGAAGTAAAGTTAGATGCATATGATTGAATGATGCTGTTACCCCCTCTGCTTACTATGGTTTGTGGGAAAAGTATAATTTAGAAAACTTACACCTTTGTAAAGTACAATAAGCTTTTCCATAAAGCCTTTTCAACTAGTGAACTATCTATGAAGTAATTTAAAAAATATGTTGAAAATAAACCACATTAATGCTTCACTCTGTGCATATGAGGATCTTCAGTAACTAGAAGCAATTAACCAGACAGAACAAAGTTAAACAAAAGCGTAAATCTTTGCAGGGTGGACATTCTATGCGGTAAATAATGTAACACTTCCACCATCAACAGATAACATGCACTGTGCTAACTTCCACTGAGCACTAGCATCAGTGCCAGATACATGTATCTTGCAGCTCTTAACTTCTATGGATCTAAAGTCTCCAGAAATCAAAACAGCTCAATTGAATCAAACTAGATGGGATTCAAGTGGAAACAGGTCATGCAGTCAGCTAAGAAATTGCAAAATGTGTTTACCCACCTCAAAATATTGCTGCATATCCCGTTCCTTTTGTAAGAGTGTCTACAAATCCAAAAAACTTCTTTTCCACTTCCATTGTTTCAATAAAATTCCAAAGAGACATTCATTTCCCAACTTCCTTCTAGCACAGCAATAGCAAAATATGCTGCTGGTGTTAGCCATAACCCTGTACACAGTCCGGGTTCAGACAAAATGACAAATCAGCTGTAAGACCCAAATGCACAAAGGAGAAGTTGCAGCAATATCCTAATCATGCTTACAACAGACAAATACACTGCCAAAAGTATTGAATAAATACTTGACAAAGGAAAAAAATCAAGATATAAGGAAAACAAAAAATAACAAAAAAGAAGAAATGGCGCATCTAGCACAATATGTACTGGTCTGGACCCCACAGAATGAGGATTTCTGTGCATTAATATACCAAAGCCAGACCAAGTACCTTATTTGGACTGCCTCTACTCTTAAAACTTAGTGAAGCAAATTTATACTCAGGGCCCATTAAAACTGACTAATTTCAGAGTTGTTGAATTTAGGAGCATTGTACCACATAACTGGAAGCATAAGTTCATGTCGTGAGTGTTGAGTTTTACTAAGATGAAATATTAATTAATGTTTATTCTGAATATTGATCGCTTCAATACCCTGAATTTAGATACAGAAGATTAGATGTAATAGGTTGTTTCCACATGTCACAAATAACCCAGTTGCTCTTTTAACTGTAAATTCTGCAAGCATTTTTTTTTCCTTACCTAGAAATTTAACAAATTATTTTAAATTAAACCGTTTTTCCAGCACTTGTGAAAACATGCAAGTGATAGAACTGGCAGTATGATGATTGCTTTACAGATAAGCATTTGCTTCATCATCTTCAAGGACATCCAGATTTACGATCTAATCTCTCAGCCCTTTGACAGGATGCATTTGAGTTTGATTAAAAAAGAAAACAAATTGCAGTGCAGATTTATTAATGAAATCTGTGTGACCTTTTCACATATGGAACTCTCTCAAAACAGTGAGTTTAAAACTGAGCATAGCCTCCTTAGCCGCTTTAGCTTTGCCCGTCCCGGTATGCAGCGTGGTTTTGGTGTGCTTTTTCACATTGGCAAGTGTAAATTTTGGAAAGCCATCTCCCCCTCCCCCTCCTTGAAATTTAATTGCTTAACCTACATCCTAATTCAAGTTGCTCATAAACCTTAGCCTTTGTTGTAGGTCCAACAGCTGCGTTATGTCAGTAGCAAGTAAAACCTTCACAAAGTTCCGGAATGCTGCAAGACATTTTATAGGTGCTGCAATAAAAGGCAAATTGAATTTACAAAAATGCATTTGTCACTGATTAAAAACTTACGAAGTTAATTGGAAACACTGTGTAGGTATTGCCACACAACTAGAGGTGTAATTGGTGGTTTCGATTCAGGTGGAGTACTGGGGAGAGTAGCCGATCATGTAAGGCCAGCAATCTTATTCATGTTTCTTCCCCTGTGAACAAATAGGGTATATTTACTGGAAAACTTGCATGAATGGTCAATATTTAACAGCATTAAGTTGTTAGCCAAGGAGTAGTGACCACTTCTAGGCTCAATTTTCAAGGCTGTATCAAAGTGAAAATTGCAAGTATCAGTCAGTGCCCACTAGTAATTGCAGCATATCTTGGGAAAGTTTTCCAGGCCTTTTCTCACCAGCTTGTTTTACGTTGGCAAAGTTGACACCATGGTAACAATCGTTGCTTCAGCAAGTGAGTAGGGGAGAGGGAAGTAACCAACAGCCCAGGCAATCAGCACCCTCCCCCTGGAGCTGAGTGAATTATCTCCACATAATCCACTTAACCTTTGCCATTGTGGGACCTGGAAAGCTGAAGGTATTTTTAAACTTGAGTCTTTTAATTGCCAGTTTATAGCGTCACTAGTCCAGCTCAGCTGGAAATAGGATGATTGGAAAATAGTTCCATGAGGCAATAGCTTTTCACCTCAGGTAGGAGTCCTAATTATTATTAGTTTTGCGGCTCACTGTCCTCTAAGACTGTGAGGACAGTGATCTATAGTGAATCCACAGGTGATGGAGTTTCTTTAACACATTACTACTCCTGGTTAACATTGCAAAAAAGTCACAGATTTCAAACTACTTACACTGTTGAACCTGGGTAACAAACATATTGTCATGCATTGCCAATATGTAGAGAAACCCAAACTAACAGAAGATATTGTGGGAACAGCTGTATAGTAATAAGTTCAAGTAACGTGAGAAAACTGCTTTACAATTTCTACAATTTGCAAGCTCTACTTCCTAAAATAATTTATGAAAATCCCATATAATCTCCTTATCAGAAAACCAAAAAATGCCTTAAGCAAATGCCGAAGGATGATTGTCCATAGTTTTCTAAATACAAGCTATGGAAGATTTCATTAGAAAGTGATTAGTTCAGTAGACAGAGAGCCTTCTGATATATTCTGGGATGTGGCTGTTTAAAATATAAACAAAATAGTGCCTGCCTATCTTATTGATGAATATTCCACTGTGCTTGACTCTGTGTGTTAACATTTCAGTGGTCATCAAATCAGGCAAGTAACCTTGTACGTGTTCCTTACAGAGGTACCAAGAAATGGACACTGCACCTTTCTTTTTCAAGAAACCCCTAAAACAGTCAGGAATTATAAAAGTTCAGCTTCTTTGTAAATCTAAATCTTAGAATCCCTGGATCGCATAGGTCCATCTTGCCCCTTCAAGATCTCTGGCTAAAAATGGGTTACCAATACCTTTTACAAATACTCAGGTAACCCCCAGCCCTGTAGCTTTTATTCCTCATTCTCTTCACAATTTTAAGTTTCCCACCCACTGGTAGAGACAAAGCGAGCACATGAATTTCTTGCGCTGCTGGTTGCACTCACACTTCACCATGCAAGAATGTGGCAGACCTATAATGTTAATTACTTTTCAGCAATGCGGATATTTAATGTCCCTCATGCTTATATTGTATATACCAATCAAAAAAATAAAACCCAATGATACACACTCCAGGAGCAATCTGAAGGGGAACTGCTAATTCAGCCATCTCCTTGGTTAACATTCTTTGGTGCATACTCAACCAAAGGAAAACCTCCCTATGTGAGACCTTAGCATCAGTACAGAAAGAGAATTATTCTGGGAAATTGATGCCAAAACAGAGTTTCTGTTTCTCACCGTGCTCTCTGTGTCATCTCCTTGATCTTTTATTAATGATAAGGAAGCAAACAGCAGTAGTCAGGATTAAGAAGCAGCAGCAGGGATGATCCAAATATTCCACTCTGCTAGTCTACAATTCAACATTATATGGCGGGGACACCATATGACATTATTTTTCACTTTCAATCTTTGAAAAGAAACACAGCCTAAAAAACAGTAAAAGATTTCTAACCCTGAATGTATATTTTTTTCCAGGCTCACTGAGCAAGAAAGAGCGTTTATTTCACATTGATGGTATCCATTCTCGTCTTCATGCGTTCATGCCTCATGCTCTTCTTTTCAGAGAATGCAGAAAATTGAGAGCAGCCATACCTTTCTTTCCTGAAAACTTTGAGTATGTAGAACAGATTATCTGTGTGTTTCCTCTTGTACAAATGGGCACAGAGACAGAGAGGGAGAAAATGCTTTCAGAGCTTTACTGGCAGCTTCTGAATGTGGGAGATGATATTATCTGAAGTGATGTTTTATATAACTGGAGAAAAGTTCCTCATTTATATTTATTCTCCTTTATTGGTTTAACTTCACTTGCAGCCTATGAGGTGGATCTCCCACTAAGTCACAATAAGATTGTTATGATTTCAGTCATCTTTTTCCCCACAGAGGAAAAACACCACTTCTCTCTCTCAGCCCAAGGATTGTAACTCCAGGTCATAGATAATGCAAAAAGGCAGAAATGAAGCCTCTGTGAAAGAGCATGGTGCCTCCCTCCTTCCTGTGACTGGCTGCAGCTGACCGAATGGCAGACAGACAGCTCTGAAAATTGTACATGTGCACTATACCATAAACTAAATTGGATGTTGCATACCCATATACTCACCACTTTCATCTCGTGAACGTGCATTGCTGCCTCCCAAAGCAAAAATTTTTGACTTTGATATGATTGAAAATACCGGGCTGATGTAGCACACTGCTGAACAATTTAACCGACTTGATTAATTTGTTCATTCTGATGAATGAGGCATGATATTACTGCTATTATTTTAATAACATTATTCAAACTTTGTAAAGTCCTTATCACTGATGTCTGATTGCAGTTTGGGGGGGAAAAATATCACCCACTTCTTACCTGAACATTATAGTAAAGTCAGGTTGCCAAGAAGAGGTCTACATTCTGCAAGGTCCCATGGACATGAGCTCGAACGGTTTTGATTAATGAACCAATGTCATGAACTGCCATTTCCTTTATAATCCCACTGCCACTATCATTATTACAATTCATACACTTTTATGTTTGTGAATATATGTACACTGTGTTTGCTCATCTAGCTAGGCACAGCATGTCATATTCTCTTGGGAGAGAAATTGTCAAATGCAGAAAAAGTTCACAGCATAATTAAGAAATGAAGTATTTTTCCATCTCATGATATATTTCTTGTATCACACCTCCTACTCAACTGGAAGATATTGTTGTAGTGGTGGAGATAGACAGAAGTTGTGATTGCATTTCAACGGCTGAGGGTGAATATCATATATTCACATACTGATTTATTTTAATTTACAGGAAGTGTTTTGTTGGGTTTTTTCCCACATAAATATTTGTTTGGGTATAAGCAGTAATAGGAAAGTGAACCAAAGGAAATAATGAAGAGCTGTAGGTGATGCACCAGTTAGAGGGGTTGAGAACTATCTCTCGGAAAGTAGGAGCTATGAAGATTTGGAAATCATGTCTGAAAAGCAGCTGGAAAAGATATCTCGGGATGACAAAGTAAGACCTAATGTTATTTTTCAAAATGCAGATGGAAATACTGAGAAAAATGTGGAAAATGGTGATACACTCTTCATCAAGTCTATTTCTGAGGTAAGATGTTCTATGTGGGATGAATCCACCAATATGCTCAGAAACCTCTGAGAAAAAGAAACAACAAAACAAACCCCCAAGAAACCAAAAAACACCCCCCAACAACCAATGGAGAAGTGGGAACCCACCTTTCCATAGAGACTTGGAATAAGCTCAATCTATTTAGTTCATCCAACAGTCAATCTAGAGATAATTTGATCGTGGTCCATAATTACCTACAGATGAAGATGTTTGATATTATAAAACAGTTAAGCTAGTGACACAAGCATAGGAAGATCTAAAGACTGGAAAAAAGACAGCAAAGCATAAAGTGAGAATAAAGCACAAAGGGTACTTAAACACTAGAACTATTTCCACATGGCAGATTCATCTTCATCTGAAGATTTTATATCA
The DNA here is from genome assembly GCF_004027225.2 of Strigops habroptila. NCBI lineage: Eukaryota > Metazoa > Chordata > Aves > Psittaciformes > Psittacidae > Strigops > Strigops habroptila. Next base: position 18,352,506 of record NC_044281.2, on the reverse strand, counting down.
AGTTTAATGTCAGTCTGAAGAAACAGGCTACCTTGCCAAGAATGTAGAGGTTTGATGCATGGATCGTGAGGTGGATATCTACTGCCTGTTTCATCCAGGAGGCCTGGTGGTAGCAGATCAATGCATTAGTAGCAGCTTGTGATCATTGCTGATTAAAGGGAGCTCCGAAAGAATGTGTTGGTGGCTGTCTGTCCCTACCAACATTTAAAAAAAAAGAGATTTTTAGGTGTTTATTGGCTTGTCTGAATGAACTGTTGGCCAGTTATAGACCATAAATCTTCCTTCTGAATTAGAAAACAAGGCATATATAATCTGTTTTTAATGTCAGTGTGAAAGTCTATTGGCAGGAGCCAATGTCCATAAAGTACACCTTATTACCTAGACCACTAGGAAAAAATTAGCAAATTACTCCTAGCTGGTTCTCCTATTTGGCCAGACTTTCTTCAGAGTCGTCTGTGAAAGCTGCTTCAGTACGCTAAGCTCCTAATAAATTGAAACAAAATGAGGAACATTCATTCTGGAAGGAAAGCGTGCATTATTAATGTTTTTTTTATGTTGATTAGAGCTCAGGGCTGCATTCCCTAAGCAAGCATTTTCTTTGAGATCAAGGTTATCAGTGAAACTTCTGTTTCCATCCTGTGTCAGACCAAAGGTTCACCTGTTGTACTGGTCTAACAGTTGCTTGCAGCAGATGCCTGGCATGCACAGTATGATGTGTTACGTGGTATGTCCATGGAGATTGCATCTGGGTTGTTGTATTTCCTAGTCAGCAGTGGATTTATACTTTGCACAACTAATTGTCAATTTTAAATGCGCCATCTCCTTATTTCAATGTATGCTGCCTAGTCTTCCTGTTATGAGCAATATGAACAAGCTTTGCTTTCTTCCCTATATTATTGATTACTATTGGATCACCTTCAACCATCTTTCAAGGTAGTTTTTAACCACTTAAGAAGTCCCAATCTGTTTGGTAATGATTTGCAAGGAACTGCTCTGTGTCTGACCATCCCGCTGTACTTTGACATTTTCCTAATTCTGCTGAAACTTTCTGTAACACTCTAACCAGGACAATAAGCTTTATCCAAGATAAGGGCACATCAGAGATCTAATCAGTTCAGTATTTTCTTTGACAGTTCTCTCCAAATTATTCTTGACAGTATTTGTTTTATGAAAACTGAGGAATACCAGGTTCATTGTTTTCTAAAGCATCTGAGATCTTTTTTACATGGCAGTATCTTGCTTAGAGCTGATTTCTCCATGTACTTCTTTTTACCATGTTGTTTTGCCCTTGTTGACATGAATTTCAGCTACCATTTTATTGCCCAGAGAGTAATTACGAAAGTCATAGGCAATTTCTATGTATGGCTTTCATTTGACTACCCTCAACAATTTTATATCTTCAACTTTGTCTTTTGACAATATACATAATTTTTCCAGCTTAGTGTTTAATTGAAAAGAGAGAAAAAAGAGAAATATCTTTATATATATATACACACACAGAAATAGAAATGGTGCTTATACATTTAAACACCATCTCATCTGCTACTTTTCCTCTTTTAATTTCTCTCAGATTTTTGCTGGTTTGTATTACTTATAAGTTAATTTCAATCTGTGGGGAAAATTAGTGATGGATTATGAATATTTCTTCAATCACAAATTCAGAGCGCTGGTAACACCATTTCTAAGGTATATGGTGTCTGACTAACAAATCTTACATTTTATTGTCTGTCACATTTTGTTCTCTTTCATATTTCACATTTATGGTATGTTCAGACATACCCCTGTTTTGTTAAGTAGGAATCTGTGTGGTCTTTGATGTAAGACATAATTTATTTGACAAGGAAATACGAGTCTGTGCCCTGAATCTGCATTTAATGGATTGAGAATTTTTAGCACTGCAACAAGAAAGATTCTCATCCAACATATCATGGAAGAAGTGAATTAAAATACACATATATATATTTTGAGGAGTAATTTTAAAAATTCTTTATTGAAGGTAGTTAGCAGGTTTTCGCACATGTCTGACAACCAAATACTAAAAGTGATTGATTCTATTATCTGTTCATAAGGGTATTTTCATATCTATGAGAAGTGAGTGCTCCATTCTGACAAGCCTTCAGTAAATATCACTACATTGCAAATGCAGACTAGCTTTTGGTAGTGCATTAAGGCTGGATATAAATAAAACCCTTTTTCATCAATGCAAACTTGATGTGAGTTTGTGCTTGTAATTAAACTCTCTGCCACTTAATCATTGATCAGCCCATTAAAAAAAATTATTAATTGATAACTGCAGGATTCTTCCATGGGATTTTACACAGGGCAGTATAGCACACCAAGAGCTTTCCAGAGACTTCAGTAAAGTGCAGTATGTTTCAGCTTGCCATCTTATATAGTCTTCTGCTTGTTACTATTTCTGTTTGTTATCTTCACAGATCTTCCAGTTATCGCTTAAGCTTATAGGATGCTCTCAACCTGAGGAAACTTTTAACATTTATTAACTCCAATGCAATCCCTTCCTACTGTTAGTTCTAGTGATATTTTCATATGGAACATAAGGACAGATTTTTTTTGTCACTTTCTTTTCTGTCAGGATTTCTGTTTCTGAAGCTATGTATTACAAAGCTATTTCAGTGCCTCTGAACAGCATGTTTACAGTATGCCTTTGTCTACTTTTCGTCTTAGCAAAAGGAAACTTTAAGTGTGGCTATTAAATGAATACTAATATTTTGCCTAAACTTCTGCTCCCATAGATGTCAATACAATGTTGCCATCAACTGTCGTGGCACCATGATTTGGCCCAAATATCAACACATAGTTGTTGTCAAAGAGCCCAGTCCTTCATCGCTGAAACAAGTGGTAATTTTGCCATTCATGTCGGTAGAAAGTGGACTTCTAACTACTGAAGCCCTCTCTCTTTCACAGAAACAATAAAACAAATAAGGTAGGCAATTTTGCTTTTTTCCACATCATTGTAACCTCAGAAAACTCCACAAAGCAGCCTATAGATATTCCAGTGTCAGTAAAATTAAAATAAGAGATCCTGAAATCCCAAAGATATATGTGTGTTTATATATATATATATATTAGTTTAGGAATTCTTGTAAATCAATTATCAGGAGATGAATTAATTTAATTTGTGCAATTCAGGTGGTTATACTTTTGCTTTTTGGACTTGATTAATTTTCTACTACTAAAAGTGAAACAAAGATTTTTTCCATGTTTTTATAGTTTTACAGGTTTTTTTTCCCCATTGAAATAGAAATTAGCTAGGTGTTGGGATTTGCTCTTGAGAAAGGACAAAGAAATTGCCAGGCAATTGCTGATTTTTTTACGCAATATTGAATGTAAACAAATAGATCATCAGAAATAGAAGAAAACATGATAGTCAAATTATGAGGTTGCTGTCTTCATGCTTTATCTCTTACCTTTTGGTGTCTGCATGCAGGGACTGAAAAAAAAGGAAGACTAAGAATTCAGACGTTTATAAAATTGGTTTAGAAAATTCCAGTCACTGATGGTTCAGATTTTTATATTTATACTTTACATTAGGCAGGAAGGTATCATGGTTACGACCGCAACAGAATTAGAAATGAGAGGGCATAAGCAGCAATTAATATTAAAATATTTCACAGATTACTGTCTTTTGATTACTTTCTCCCCCAACTCAGCTAAAAACACTTTCCTTCAGGATTTTTTTGTGACACTTGCAATCTGCAGTTGCTTCCTTCATACTTGATTTTCTCTTTGTTATCACTGGTTGAATTAGGTAAATTTTATTTTTCCTAGGTAACCCTAGGATCATCACCTGACCCAGAATGTTTCCCTTTTCCCCTTCAATCCCTATTCAGGTCCTGCAGCAGAATGGGAGTTTTGATGACTGTGTATCTATTCCTAGGACTAGAACCAGAAGACACCTACACATGTAACACATCAGTTCATAGGATTTCTTGCTTACATCTATTTTCTTTTTCAGGCCCTTTAGCAACATAATGAAATAAAATATACCTTCCTTATGCCTCTGATGCTGACAGGCTGTCCCAGTAATTTGAATCTATAGCACACATATAATCTGTTTCTGCTTTGCGTGCGCTATTGGAATTCTCCCATCGCACCAGCAAACTGTACTCCTTCCCACTTCAACCCAGCCAGAATTAACCAGGAAAATGTTACTGGCCTATGCAAACTGTTCTTTCTTGATATTTTACTAGCTCAGTCTTTTGGTGGTTTGGAGGGTTCCTGCCCCTCCACCCCCCACACCAGTAGTGCAATTTTAGCTGCTTTATAGAAGACTGAGTTTTGTGTCCAACGCTTTGCCGTAATTATGAATGTGAACCAACAAAACCCCAAACAACCACGATGGCATTCCTCATACAGTGCACCATAACAGCAGCATTCTGTAACAGAAAACAGATATTGCTGCGTCGCTGGCATTACAGCCATGGAGAATCATCATCAATAGTCAACATCAAAAGGTCCTTACTGACTAGCTAAATCTAAAAGTCAAAGGAAGAGGCAGATAACATTTATTTGCTAGTGAGACAAATGGCAACAAACTTTTCTAATACCCCGTAATATAACAAAGGCAATCTATGTTACAATCAGTACTAAGACTGCACTTGTAAAGCTACCCAAAAAGCAAATTTTGTGTTTTCGTGACATCTTACAGAGCATTTAGGGCTCAGACTAGTGACCTGGAAAGCCTGTCATTTTTTGCCTGAACAAGGATTGCAAAAACCAGACTGCATATTCCAAAATTAAAATGAAAATAAAGGTGAAGTAATATACAGCAACAGCCTCCTTCAATGGTAACAGCCTCTCTCTCGTTTTTACCTTGCCTGCAAATTTGTGCGACAAAATAATCGACATTTTTCATCATTATGTCTTTATATCTTTCATAAGAGAAGCACTCTCCTTGTTATCTTTATTCACTGCTGTAAAAAGGAAAAAAAAAAAGATAATGTCCCTTACTTCATAAAACAATGCCTTTAAAAAGCTTTCATTTTAGAGCTAGCGTTAGGCCATGATGAATTGCTGAATGGTTGATTTCCTGACACTCTTTCTTGCTAACCTTTCCTGACAGCTTCTGGATTGCTCTACCTAGCAATTTGCACTATAATAATGGCTACAGTGAGATGTCTCCTAACTATTTCCTTCATTTTTAACAAGATTCTTAACACCCTCTGTAGGTGACAAAATGCAATTACAGACATGAAGTGTCCCCCCGAGGATGGTTGTTCACAGATGCCACCAGTACTTTAGTAGTGCAACTGTTAAATGAAATGAAAACAGAGAATCAGATTCTCTAAACATCCAGTTCAAATAAAAATTTAATTAAAAGTTATTAAGGAATTTTATTGATTAAGAATCTTAGTAATTAAATAGGGTAGTTGACATTTTTTTCATTTGGATTTGTTCTTCCTTGGAGATCTCTAATTGTTGTATGGCTTTACATTTATTGATAACTCTTTTTGATGAATACAGATGCCACCTTTTATGGTAGTCGTTGACAGAGTAATCATATTGTGAGAAACACCAGGCTTATGTAGTAACAGGTGTTGCAGTTATACATGCTGATATCCATTGGGAAAATGTGTTTGCTGCTATCCTGGGTACACAATAAATGGAAGGTGTAATAAAGCACAAGCTAACATTCTGAAAATCCTTACAACTCTAGGAACTTTATTGCAGATTACAAGCACTTTGATCTCTGTCCAGTATTTAAGTCTGAATTATCAGACTAATTACACAGACTATGTTCATTTTCAGTGGTAATCCTTTTGTGCAATGCTATGTGAAATGATGTGCTATGGAAGAAAAGGTTCTGCAGTTTTGCCCGCGGCCACTACAATCCAACTGTTTGAAAGAGTACAAAGCAAATCCAAAGTCATCAATACCCAAGTGTGTAGACTCTGCCAAAAAGCCAGATGCTGCTATGGGAAGCATTATGTATCTTTTCTGGTTTGGCATCTGGGTCCTGCTATGAGCAATGATGCCTAATATCTGTAACTTAAGGTTCTACTGCTGCATTAATAACAACTTTTTTTTGGGGGGTAACATACATATAAAGAGTCCCTTCTAATCCTCCCCTCTCCCCCACAATTTAGTCATTTGGATTGCTTCAAAAACAAGCCAGGTGCAAAGTCCTAAAATCTACTCTCCTCAATCACCTTACTGATTCATGTGGTAGTGTGGTATCTGTTGCTGACTTCATATACTTTTTCTCTTGCTTCTGATTGCAGTGTAGGAACCTGATCAAACCAGACTTCTTAGAGACAACTGTCTTCACTGAAATTGCTTCTTTTCTATACAGTCAATTTGGGATTCAGTCTTAACTATTGGTTACCTGATATTAATGAAGGCTAGTAACTATTAACCAGCTGCTCAAAAGAATTAACAAATTAAAGAGAAAAATTTATTCTCTCCCACCCATATTTAATGCACCAACAATACCCCTATAATATCATTGGAATTCTTATCTCACTTTCAAATAAAAAATATATCCCTCTTTTTATGTGCACCATTCTAAGAATTAGTATAGAGCAGCATTACCTTTGTATAAGAGTTTCCTCCAGTATGTTATTTTTCGTGTATTACTCAAATGATATATATAGTGAGGGTGACCCAACCGCACTCTTTCCTGAATGGAGTGGAGATAAAAGCAGCATTGTATTTGAAATCAATAGAAGTGACTTGTGGCCTGTGATGGGAGTGTCTGGCTCCAGAATTATTAGCTGGTGTTAAGTGCTGACAATGCAATAGGATCTTTACAAGACATAAATACAGTGAGGGATCTCCAAAAGCCTAATGCTATCCTGGGAAGTGAGTTTGGTCATGCTGTGACAGAAAAGACTCACACTCACACTTCTCCAAAGACAGATGAAGAGACCAACCTGAAGCATCTGCTGCCAGATATAGAATGAAAGCCTGAAGTGCTCTGCATTAAAATTTCCACATGTGCTATCCTAAGCACTTTAACCAACAGCAATTTTGATTGAATTCAGAAAGTTGGAGCAGACCAGAGATTTGGACACATATTCTGAAAGCTACTGACTTTCATATATTGAGGGATTTGGAGATTACATTGCACTTAACTATAGTACTCTGATGATTCCTGGTAATTCCCTGTTTGGTCTTACTAGTCTTGTTGGCAGTAAGACTACTGATAGTCATTGTGTCTTCACAGTCATAACTGATTTCTAGCTGCCTGGAAAAACAAATAAATCTGAAAACTCAGGGGAAATTGAAACTTCTAAAGCAGTCACTGAACAGTTTGAGAAACTGGAACTGAATATGGAGCAGACCTTTCCCTTATCACTGACCACAGAGAAAGATGAGCCTGACTACCTTAAAGCTGATGTCTCTCCAAAAATCCCGTGCTCTGTCCCTCCCTGTATGTGCCAATTAAATGGAGCAGCTGCATGGAGCTGCTTCTCAGGGACGTGCCAACCCAGGCAAGCAGCCTATAGGCTTCTTTTACTAGCTGCAGGGAGATCTAGAAGCAGTAGAAAAACCATGACGTGGTGCAGTGGTATGGAGGCCATCACCTAGTCTGTAGTTTGAGTCATGTTTGATATCAGTGCACTCCAGTAATTCAATTAGGATAAAAGTATCATGGAAAGAAATGAGCACATCCACTTCACTAAGAGACAGTCACATATACCATTATGGATATGAATTGCTGCCAAAGCTACCTGTTACTGGAATTACCAAACCACAAGAGCAAAGAGATCTAGTACAGCCTCCAGCTATGCACATACAGATAAAGTACGAGAACGCCTGCAGTCAGGGAAACAAACAGATGCAGTTCTGCCATCTTTTTCTGATTATAAAGACATAGAGCACCAAGCTATCCTGTACAGCTTGTTCAATCTCAATAACAGCACATGCATGATCCACAAGAGTGGTGGGACTACAGGGCAAAGAATGCCACAGGAAATGAGAATGATCCTAAATCATTATTCTCCTTAAAGTCATGATAACTATTGAAGGACGTGCTTTATTACTATATTGTGACCTTCCCAGGCAATGTTTTTTCCCCCTGTGTATTTGATTGTGCCCCACTTCCTCCCTTAATCTGTGTCTCAATGTAATAAAAACTACTATATCCTTGAGCATAAAGGAAACGCCTTTTCTTACAGAAACATTTACCTGTTTGTGAATGATAAAAAGCCAACATTCTCAGCAGGTATAATAAGACCACTATAACCCCCCCCACACACTGAAATGTTATTAAAAAACCTGAAATCTCAATTTTCACCTACAGTCCTCACAACACTGTGCCAATACCTGCTGCACCTGAGGAGCCCTGGAATGACCCTTTGCAGTCTAACCCCCACCTCATCTATTTCATAGTTGTCTGAAACTTCTGATAATGCACAGAAAACAAGTTTGTAAACAGAAAACAGCATCCAGTTTTGTTTTTCTTAGTTTTTTGGAGGCATGGTGGTGATAGGAATAGAAGCCAGAGGAGGTCTTTTGGGCTGGTAGATCACCTAAGTAAAACAACTCAAAATATCCTTTTCATTCCCATCACAGCAAGAGTGTAATTACATAAGTATTCATTTTTATATGATCTTCCATATTTCTTACCTAACTGATATCCATTTAACTATTTTACTCACTCTACAGCATGAATAGTTATATTTTTGAGCTCCCAGTTCACTATGGTACTAACACCATGCTTAACTTTAAGCATGAGTATGAATCTACTAAATAAGCTTTGCTACAGGTCTAATACTACTATACTGAGATAAGACTAATGTCGCAGGAATATCAATGCATTTCAAATGATAGTAGAACAACCCTATATTCTTACGAGAACTTTAAAACCACCATGAAATACAGTTAATACAGTTAAAGCATGTCCATGCGTACTATAACTGTAAAACTGAATAAGGAAATTAAAATGAGTGGAGAAGTTGTTACACGAAGTCATTACAGAAATTCAGCGCATAAAATATGACTAAGCTCCACATTTAAAATATGCGATATTTATAGCAAGTATGCTATTTATCTATTGAAGTTGGTAAATATTGGCTGTTTAATAGCTTTAGCTCCATGCTTTAATAGATGGTAATCAGGCATTTTCATCTGGATGCTCCCACACTGAGAGAAGCTCCTGGGCAAACAGGAGCTTTTATCCCTGACAGAATTCTGATTGGTGATTTTAAATGGCTGGATGTGGTCTTCTCGCCTGCACCAGAGCAGACGTAGTAGCCTATCATGTTGTTCCTGTTGCTGCCAGCTCTTTGCTAATTTGTACAATGATAAGCACCTCTTTCCATTGCTCCTGGTAATCTTGTCATTTTCATGATGTCATCAGCGCAAGTCAGAAGAGAAAAGGTCAGTGGTACAATGATGTACTGCATATAAAATGAGCCGTTAAAAAAAGAAAAATGGCTAGACATTTAAATGCCCAAGCTCACCAAGGCACGGTAATAGCTATCCTGACCATCTCAAGATGTATTTATTATCTGATTCCCATCATAAGCAAATAACTTCCCATGGCGCTGCATTTTCCCACAGTACAGTGTGTGCTGCACAAGGGAGCCTTGCTAGGCCCAGATAGACCAGTGGGAGTCTGGATAAATATACATTTAATGACAGCCACTATAGAATCATAGAATGATTTGATTTGGAAGGGACCTTAAAGATGACCTAGTTCCAACCCCCACTATGCATATTTCCTGAATCTTTTGCACGTTCCTTGTTCTGCCTTTTAATTTATCTAGCGACTATACTACAGAAATATTTACCTCCTTCTATGCAAGAGAGTAACCAAAAGCAGTGTAACAAAACCTTTGGGTGCCAGAAATGAAATAAAGGAAATAAAGGAAAGGAAATAAAGGAAATAAAGTCAAAATTCAGACAAAACATGTTATCAAAACTTTTGAAATCAAGTTACTATGTTCACATGTAATGGGAAGGAATAAGGAAGGGAAGGGAGAAAATAGAGAGACAAGGAGCCACAGTGAGCTTCCCACTAGGTAACCTGTGCTGTGTTGCTCAGCCTGCAGACAGACCTCATGCATAGGCACTACTTGAGGAGCCCTCCATTGTTCATGTGTTGCTCTCTTATATGCGAAAGTAAAGCTGAAGAAAAAATTGTGTCAGGTGCTTATTTCAGAGGGTAACCAGCTGCAGGACTTCCAGCAAAAGTGGAAAGCCAGGGATTGAAGTAGGCAAGCTGAAAGGTTGATGTATCCTTGGCTGCAGGGACAAGATCTGCAGCTCGGCAGATCACAAGCATAATGTGCAGCACAAGCAAAACATCTCTTCGTCAGATCTTACACATTGCTTAGGAACAGGGAGCTCAAGAAATTTCTGATATTGCCAGCTACTTTTCCTTATCCCTTTCTCCTCTAGAATTATGACTCATGTCCTTGCAGCGACCTTCAGAGCACAGAGCACATCACTCTGCTCCATTTAGCCCGCAGCTATTTCCAAACTGACAGAATCAGCACGATTTGGTATGCTTAGCTTTATACAGGCATATTATCAGCATTTTAAATTTGTGGTAGTCGCAGCACTTTGTGGATTTCCATCACTATTGCTTACACAACTAGCAATGAGATAAGGAGAATATGGGATTTTAATTGTCCTCAAGTAAATATTAGACTCACTGATTCATTGCTACATTTCTATGAGATGTGTTTGCCAAAGTTAGGAGGCGAAAGTGTGAAAAGCACAGTGCCGTTCTGTGTCAGAACTGAGAGATGACCAGCAATAAGCCATGGGTAAGAGTGAACAGATGCTTTCTCTCATGGCTAATGGTGGCACAGTAAGGCAACAAATAGTACTATCTGAAGAACATATTGTAATGTTTTCCTTATTTATCAGTGATCTTTGACCACAGCTGAGCACTGAGGTGATAAAATGCACAGATGACTAAGTTATTCAGCTTGGTAAAGACAGGGGAAGGCTATGAGGTTGAGAGAAACCTAACTAAACTGAGTAAGAAATGCGCAACAGCAGTTGAAATTCAGCACTGACCAACAGGAAGTAGAGCATGCAGAAGAGGATACCCTGAGCTTCTTGCCATTTAACTCCCACCACTTAGGAGAAGGGCTTGGGCATTATCAATGTGAATGCACTGCTGACAAGCTGACTCAGAGTGAGAAAAGCTAAGGGACTTCTTCCACATGGGCGTTTTATCATGTGTTTCTCTGAAATTCTAGGCTTTGTTGTCTCCCACAGGTTGGGTACTGGCAAATGCAGCAACTGATTCCTTTCAGCAATGTGGTCCCTGTATTCTTCAAGTTAAATATAGCCAGTTTCATACCACCATTTGTATTGCACATCTATAATTTATTGCTTTCATTTTAAAATGTGGGGAAGTCATGTGATTTTTATGAAGACTACACCACCAGTCTATTTGTATTGTATTTTTAGAGACTTTGTATTGATTGAAAGAGAATTGGCTAACCTGAGATGTAAACAATGACTGGCATTGGCCTTAACCCATGTGGTTAATATCACTGATTTGTCATGCTGAGTGACGTGAAAAGACGAACGATTGGTTGTTGATTATTGAACAGCTCAACACAGGGCACATTTGGCATGTCAGATGAGAGGCTATTCTAATGAGCTAGTGCTGCTGCTAATTACTTAAGAGCCAGTGCTTCCTCTACAACCTATTTTGTACATCTTCAAGATGTTTAACTACATTCCAGCTCAGTAACAGATTGCAAATAAGATGGTTAGATTCAAGAATCCGTGCATATGTATTCCTTTAATGTTGTCTCATGTGCACCTGTCTGCTAATGGAGCCCTTCATTCTGCGGTGAAGACTAATTAACATATAGCACAGCAGTCAGTTTAAGAAATGTTACATTCTTTGTATTGGCTGACAGACTTGTCTAATTGAACCATCCCCTTGTACTTTTTATTTATTTATTGGCTTCAGGAAAAAAAAATATTGTACCAAGCCTTGAAAATTGTTGAAAGAATTAAATCTTGAAAAAGACACCTCTGAATATATGTGGTCCATTGTCATGACACTTTTCTTTCAGGTCAAAGCTTGCAGGCATTATAGAAAGTATGACAACAAGTAAGTTATAAATATTTTATCATCATAGAATGATTTGGGTTGGAAGGGACTTTAAAGATTATCTAGTTTCAACCCCCCTGCCACCGGCAGGGTTCCCTAATTGTATCTCAGTACTGAGCATGGTGATCATAAATATCGGTAGTTTATTTTCAGAAAAAACTCCTATTTTTTTACTGGATGTGAAATCAAATTCCTCTTTTTCCAGTAGCATAGACAATACCCATGCTCATAACTTCTGTAGACCTGTCTTAAAACAAAAAATATTCTGGCCAGACACATGCAGCTACTCAACTCCACCTGCTTAGAGCATACATGAGGATATCTGATTTGGGGATATAGATACATGGTCCAAAAGACTGGGACTAACACCATTACCCTCAAATGTTTTTAGTCACTACTGATCAGGAATTATTCTAACTGGCAGTTAACAACTAGCTAGCACATTTTGATTTCAGATATGATCAGGTAATTTAAAACTGTACCCAAGTTAATCTAGACTTTCTAGAAAATCTAGTCTGCTCATATGAACATGGGACTCTTGGTGATAACAACCTACATTATGTGCACAGACAACAGCAGGAGAAAGTGTTTTGCAGATTCCCATGCATTTCGTTCTGTCAAAACAGTAGCTTATGTTAGTTGCCATGGTACATGTTAGTAATGTTAAAAAAAGCAAAATCACATGATAATGCCTTTTTGACAGAAAAGATTAATGAGAAAAATATAAATAACCTTATATTGATGTGGGGACACATACCTCTTCTAATAATGGGGCTATGACTACTTATTTAAATCTGAGTTTAATAGAATCAAGATAGTTGTCCTGGAAACTCTAAGAAGTTCTTTTCTTTGTAGTTTTACTATGCTATCTAGAAAGTCATAACAACAGCAACAGTGTCTTCATTTAATTTGTTACATTTTTAGTTTGAAATTCTTATAGTAGCTATATTGTTTTTACTTTAAAGGGTCTTTCTAAAATCTGACTGCAAATCGAACACTGAATAAAGGAGGTGAGCTTTTATGAGCCTGAGGGGTCTAGATAGGTTCTGTGAACATTAAATAATGGGTACTTTAGTATTATTTCTTTTCTGGGCACATGTGCAAAAGGGCATGCTACATGCTAACCTGCAAAAAATACATATTGAATGCTTCCCTCCTTTGGTGAAAGCAAACATGTATTACAACTGCAAACCTATTTGAGTCAAACATTACTGCAAATGCAAGTTTTTTTTTGGTGCACTAACACCATAATTTATGAGTGTTAAAATTAGTAATTTTCTTCTACTTTTCATCTAGATATGTAAGATATGAAATGCTCTTTAAAAAAATATGTGTTTGTAATCATTTATTTGGGGTTCTGCAGTTGAAGCACCTTTATGTTTTTCCTGATGAAATATTTGCTGCCTCCAATCACCTGGGGAACATTACCTTGGTGAAGCCACTGAAATATGCTCCATCAGTCTCAAAGGGTTTTCCTAGCCTACTTTTCACCCTCTTCATGCCAATTAAGCTGCCACATTATGTATGATAGTGAGGGTCACTTGTTTTTTTCAAGTGTTATTCTGAATTGGTGAAGATGACAGAAGCATACTGGTCTAGTGAATAATTAGAGTGGATCTTAAAATCCCAAACCCCCATCTTGCACTGCCACACGCTAGCTGCTTTTAACCTTAGCTCCTGTCTTCTAGGCTACATGCATTTTTGCCAGGAAAACCTACCATGGTATACTGTGCTGCGTATATTTTAGGCTGAAAATATACCGAATTAAATAACTAGAGAGATGACGTTGAAAAATATAAAACATTTGAAGTAAATAAATATGCAACATGGGTTACTTCCACAGGGTAAAACACAACATTGCTAGGACACCACACAGCATCAGTTATACACAGCATCAGTTATACTGTTCTGGCAGATATCTGTAGGCAATCTTTCAGGTTTTGAATTTGCATACATCAGTTTATAAACACAGTAAAAAGCAATTCTTCTCAATGCTTTCAAAGCAAGAAGTGTTATTCTAATAATCCTAAAGCAGTTATCTCCACTGCACTCAATAAGAGTTTTATACCTGATGGTAATTATCTATTTATAAAATAACCAGCCCAGAATATCTGTACAGTTTTGCCACTGCACAACATTAGAAAAACCAGGAAGAACAGAACAGAGCAGTATCTTGTAGTTTCCTGCAGTGCCAAACATTCATGAGTCTAAAACAGCCTTTCCAAAAGGGAGACAAGTATCTTAAGTGTCCAGGATTAATCCACTGCCCAAGACATTTAACAAAAAGGCTCAAAGAGAAAATTACCAACTGCGAGTGAAGTTTTTAGTGAAAGAGCAGAGATACTTCAGCTTGGCTAGCTTCCCTCACATAGCCATTAACAAATTTTACTGCAGCAGCCATCACCAGAAACAAAGGAGGAAATGGTACAGCAAGGAAGGGCTGAGGAGTGACCTTTCTTCCTCCTTCCTCTCATCTTTCAAGTTGGGGCAATGATGCATCCTGTGACCAGGCTCCTTAACTGAGCTCTAATTCTGTACAAAGTGTAAGAACTAGAAGATTTGCAACATAGACCAAACATTTAAACCCAAAATAAATGAGATTAGCTCTCAGGAAGTACTCAAGCAGCTTATAGTCATCTTTTTCTTTCAAAATGTAGCCACACAATTGTATAACTTCCCTCAACCTCAACCTATTCTTCATTACAGTCTCTTCCTTAACCTCAACTCTAGGTAAGTTGTTTTGAAACTGTTAGTTATTCTTGGTTAACACAGCTCTGGCACAATAGGATCCCTTACTACTGACAGGGACACTGGACTCATCTCAAATATAAGTAAATACCCAGAATTTACTGGAGTTGTTCCTCTGAAGCGGGTGCAGCCTCTGATTTATTAACCATGTGCCAAAGCAGAGGACTATAGGTTCCTCTTATCTTATGCCTTGGGTCGTCTTGATCTTCCAGCTACAAGAGAACACCTTTTTCTCAACTACTGGAAATAATGCTATTTGTTAATTGCAAAAGTGGCTGGAAAGAGAACGGATGTTCCACTTCACAGATGGAGACATACTGGGCAGATGACAGCAGAATTACGGTTTAGACCATGGCCTATGCCTGTTTCGAGCTACTGAGGGCTACGCTGGTTCTCTCAGCCCCAAATACATAGGTCCTTTCAGCCTCAAGGGTGTAGCGTACCTTACATGTCAGTGAATTTTCTCTTTCCCTTGGAACATGAAAAGAATTTCAACTCAGTATCCTTCTATAAGGACATTTCAGTATTGGTTTGTGTGGGAGTTAAATCCACCTAGGACTTAACCTGGCAATTTGGGTTTTATTTCTCTCCCTTTTACTTTACACAATTTGAAAAAATAAGCTTGGCAACAATATAAAAACTGAGTACAGGCAAACCCACACAAACCCAACCAACCCACATCAGTGTTTATATGCTGTTTCTTTAAGACATTCTGAAGTGGTATAGTAAGGGCAGTAGCAAGCAGGTAACTTGGATATAATGTTTATTTTAGAGTTAGTGATAAATCACTGTGAGATAATAATGGGAGCATATGTCTCCAGCAGCTTTTCAAAAAGGTGTTCTATTCTAAATGTAAACTAGCGGACCAAAGAGATAGTGAAGAATTATTTCCTCTTTCCTGGCAGAAATAGATATCTTTCTTTAGCATATTAATGATGATACATTAAAAATGTTTACAGAATACCATCACTTGAAATTATGAAATGAATGTAATTAAATTGTCTACAAGCCCTTAGGGCTGTGAACACCAGCTTAAGCATTAGTGAGACAAATTGCCAGCCAGGATTCTAGTGGTTTCTCTCATGCTGGGGAGAAATGGAAATAGTATTGCAACTGAGAGCCATACCACTGCATGAAATGTGATGCTGGAACATAGCTGAGAGGAAAATTCCCAGCACTAGCTAGCACCAACCTGAAATCCTGCCCATGTGAACAGCACTGCCAACTTCTGTCTCTGACCAAGGTTATCCAGGAGGACGTTTACTATCACCTATTTGATAAATAGTTTACTTTGGATGGGCTATGGTTAGACTAAAGTGGCCTTATTTGGGGAAAGAAAAATAAAATAAAAAACCATAAGGGACAGACCTAAAAGGGATCTTTGCCTGAATGAAAAAATAAGTTTTCCCAAGGGATGTCATCATCCTTATGGCAAACAGCTGTCCTGAGGACAGAAGCAAGCTCTTCCAGCAAGGCTGTGTGACTAGACTAAGAGATATCTGCATTTGCAGACTCTGGAGTCACCACTCTCTTGTGGCTCCCCTGGATGCTCATTGTTACCAGTGTTTGGCCCAGCTTCTCTACTGGCTGATATTCTTTTGGGTGACTGGTTCCCTCAAAGTGACTTTTCTCTGTGCTCAAATACAAGGGGATCCTCTCTCCACTGCTTGTCAGACACATGATTGCCGGTTAGCCATGGCTATAAATAATGGAAACAGCAAAGTGCTCTGGTCACCAAAGAACAGAAAGTGGAAAGAAAGTCAGCAGCTAGGATCTGAATGGGGATGAATGTTTTTGAAACAGGATTTAACTAGTAAGACCTTATTAACAAGTCAACTCTATCACCCACAAAACAAAATCCTCCCACCTCCTTTACTGCTTTGAGGAAGAGTATGATCATCTGTGTTAAAGCTCCTATTAGGCCTGACAGAGCAGGTCACTTGGTGAGAGAGAGGATACAGACCTTCAGTGTCCCTCTTGTTTTTAAGTTGCCAGCATTTCCACACCTGCCTGGACTCAGACAACATAAATTCCTTGCGCCTTGTAGGCACTGTTGAGTGAGAAGGGGAGAGCATCTTTCCTACCTCATGACAGCTTGTCACTCTGGACTTTTAACCATTGCAGCCTCCCTCAGATCTAGAAGCCTCACTGAGACCACATGCCTCCTGTTCAGTCTGAGTATCTGGCAACTGTGGGCTCAGAAGATAAATACCCATGGAAATCAGGAGAAGCTGTTTGTATGTGATGTATCTATTTCTGTACACATTAGAGAAAGAGCCTCATTGACTGCACCAAATTTTTCTTTTGAATCTTACAGTATTTGATGTTTTAATCAGAGAAACATCTGGCACTAACAGTCCCTATGCTGCTTAATATGTTAGGCAGGATTACTTCTGTCCTTTTTCTTTCAGTTCTCACTTGAGCATCTATTATTTGCCACTGTCAGAGATAAGATACTGAATTGGCAATCATTCATGTGGCAGTTCCTGTATTTTTATTTTCCTCCAGTTCCCATCCAGAGTGTTTGAAGAATGGCATTACGGAGAAAAGCTATGAAACATTATTTTAATTCATCTTAAAAATGAAGATTTTCAAACTTGCATGTATGTATTTGTGCAAACATACCCTATGCTAAGGCATCTCTGCACAGTAGACAACATTCAGAGAATCTCTCATTCACTAAAAAGTCTGAATTCAATTTTCTAAACGTATGTTGAAGAGAACAGTCTCACAATTAAGATAGTTGCATATGGCGTATTCCATCTCAGTTTGTTGGTTATTTCAGCAACACTGCAAGTGTTTAGTAACTTTGAAGAAAAAATTTTGCATGAGAAAACACAAATTGCTGAACATAATTTATTTTTCTCCAGTTTGGGAACCATGCAGATTCCATACGTGTTAGACATACAGAGCTTTCGACTCCAACTGCAAGTAAAAAGAAGGGCAGGATGTGCCCAGAACAGGAAGCCCCAAGTTTAAAAGCAAGCTTTTTTTTTTGCTATATGTTTGTTGTATTCTTCTCAGAAGTCACTTTGTGTTTTCTTTGCACTCTCGCATATAAATTGGTGAAAATAAAGCTTATGAAGCTGTGCTTCAGAGGTATCTTGCAGCTTAAAAAACTGATGCTCAAATAGTGCTTTAAACATAGACTCTCAGTCTTTCCAAAGGTTTGCTTAGAGAAAAGAGCTCTGCATTTCCAAAGTAATATGTTTTGGAAGTGTCCAAAACTGGTTGAGTTTAAATCTCCCTTTTTCTGCTTGCCTACCTGTGTGTACAGTATAAAGGCAATTTCCAAACGGAATGTATTAATGATAGCAAGCTGCAACTCGTTAAAACCCTTATGGCAACGATTCCTTCATTAAGTACTTGTCCCAGTTTCTTGGGAAACACCTATCCAGTAGGATTAGGGTTCTGTCTAAAAATTATGTAAGATAATATAATGAAAGTTTCTGTTACACAGTGCATGTCCCAAAAGGGTCAGATCTTAATATGAATAAATTATCAGTAATAAGTCCTAATTCTGTAAAATCCCTATGGCAGTGATTCCTTACTCAGTTTGGAAACATCGAACAGACAGCTTGGACTCACACAATGAACAGAATAAAAGCAAGCATAAAAGCCACACTGAAAAGTTGTCTTAGTTCTCAGGAAGCATCGATCCATTGACATTTGGGTTTTGTGTAAAGGGTATGTGAGAAAATGTAATAAAATGTAATATAATGGATCATTCTATTACATGGTATAGGCTGGAAAAGGGACAAATTTACTGTACATTGTCAACTTCCAATTTCATATGCTACCTGCTCATGCAGTTAAGTACTGCAGGCAAACTCTCTAAACATGAAGGGTATAGATACTGCATAGGAGTTTCATCACGTACAACAGGCTCTTCTATGCCCAGTGCACATCGAGCAGGAAATGTCTTCCTGCACATTTGAGGAGAGGTTGTGAGCATCCTTTCTTCCCTCAGGCTGCAGGGGCTGTGCCCCTGGACTGCCTTCTTACTGTGCAGGTATCACCCACAAACACCAATGAAATGGGCATCTCTGTGTTTGACATCTTGCTTTGATCAAGCCTAGGTTCTAAGCTAGATCCCCTGGGTACTTAACTGCCTCCCAGGCATGGTCTGCTGGTGTCTTCAGCAGGCACTATCTGATGGCTGTTCACGCAGACTGAACTGTAGAAGCAACCAGAGAATAGCAATCAAAGGAAGGGTGTGCATGTCACAAACTGAACAGCTACCTCCTCCTAGCTGATGAAAAAGCAGGCCTATTCCAATTAAACACCACACCTAAAACCCTGCCTTTTCAACTCAGAACCTTCTACTACCTCTGTAACCAGAGGGGGTTTTGTTACCCCTGTGACAACCGCTGAGATACAGAAGATGTGTGGCAGATTCTACATCCACCTGGACAGCATAGTTCCCATCTAAAAATTGTATTTGTTACTGCAAAGCAGAGCATCTGAACAGGAGCATTGAACTTCATGTGAGCAATCACATACGAAGTCACTATAACAGTTTCTGTATTAGATGTACCACTGTGGACAGCCTGAAGACAACATCTGAATATTTCACCATACCACGGCCACAAACAAATCAGTGGATCTGAAATGTTCTCCAAGAACTTGCCACCAAGAACTTGTCTCTTGTCTTACCTTATGTTGTTGTTCTTGGATTCACAAGAAGTCCTTTCAGCATATATCAGAAGCTTCATCTAGCTCAGAAAGAAGTCCAGAACATAGTTGCTTTTATCACCTTAAAAGGTGGGTACTTATCACCACCTCTCCAAAACATTTTTACATTTAATTAAAGGCTGCCTCGAACCCTGGAGCTCTCCTTTTTACTGAGAGAGCCAGTTATACTGAGAGCAAGTCCCAGAGGGTTCTTTTTCAATTAGCACAGATGCTTGCCACAGCACTCCAAAAGGGATGGCTTTTGCTTAAAAATGAATGTATAGCCTAGAGCTAATGAAAAAAGAGGTAGATTAACACCAGTATTTAAAAGATTTCTCATGCAAACATCAAAACTACAAGGTAAGGGAGTCACTCTGCTGCTTTATCAATTCAGTATTCCCCTTTAATCGTTGTTTAAAATCCATCTTACTTTTTTGTACCTTTGTGGATTGCAAGAGCACCACTTGCTGTTAACAATGGCACGACATTTATTTTCTATGTTGCAGCACTAGTACCTCATCCCCTGACATTCTCTTAAAAGACACATTAGGATGAATAAATTTCTGCTATTTATACAGCTAACCTCAGTGTGACTATAGAAAACTAAAAAGAATAAAGAATTTCAGGTTACTAGTAGAAGTTAAAAAATAAACAAACTCAAAACAAATCGCAACACTCACCAGTCTTAGCCCTTAGTAGTTAAAGCATTTTCAGACTCTACCAGATGTGTTAGAAACACTTAAAAGCACTTCTCAGATACCTAAGAAGTACACATTCTTTTTTCTGCTAACTCAGCACTGCAGAAACTAGGCAAGAAAACCTCAACATTACACTTCCTAATCACTATTTTCTTCCTTTAGTAGGAGAAACAGCCACCCCACTTACTTCTCTTACATGAGCTTTTTGGACTACTATTACCCATTTGGCCTTATTTCAAGGAATAAATCAAGATGCTGGGTCTGAATTCAGGTGGCAGCTCTTAAGTTATAATTAAGAGGGTTCCTCCCAAGACCAGGTTTTACCTCCATCTCCACGGAACTAGTACAAAACCTGAACACATCAGGTTTCAGAGAACAATCTCAAACACCTAGGTCTGTCACCTGTACAAAGGCATGTGACAAACTTAATACAGGCCCTGAGTCCTAATCACACTAAAAGCAGAGTTTGATATGCAAGTCCTAGTCTTCCTGCTCTGTGCTGATAAGGTGATCTAGCTGTCTGGGCCAAGACAAAGCCGCAACATTATGGCCTCTGAGACAGGGCTGTAGAAATACTTTCTTTTAAAAGGACCAGGGAAAGATAGTAGTTTAGCTGCTCCAGCATGGAGGGAGATCCTCTTGCAGCAATACAAATTAAGCTGGTCAAACAATTCTTCATTTCTGGGTCAGGTTCTTTTGAGGGAAGTCAGGACATGCACTCAGGGCACCAGCACCTGACTGTGTGTTTCCCTCAGGTGACTGAGGTTTCTTGCAATTTGTGTTTTCCTGGCCATAGTGTTTCAGCTTTGGCAGCTGTAGGGTTTCAGGACTCAACTCTAAAATCATATGAAATATCTGGGGCAGCTCAGTTCAACATAGGCTGTCTCTTGTTGGAAGTTACTTACTTTCCATCTCCATACATCACGATGCGTTTGGCCATCTCTTGTCCCCTCCAAGAAAGACAAATGTGCACATCTGGTCCAGCGCTCTCTGCAGCTCAGCTGTTCTGACTCTCCTCTGTTCTGCTCTGTAAGCCATGCTTGTTTATGCCTTGGAGTACCAGAAGGTAGAAATAGCCTGTATCAAGTGAGATGTGGAACCACCAGGCAATAGTTATCTGCTGCTGAGTATGGAAATATGCTATTTGGAGTAGAATAACAGCAACAGAAAATAGTGAAAGCAACTCATCTTAGAATAACCTTACCATGGTGGTTAGGTCTTTCCTGGGAAATGTTTAATTCCTGCATGCCTACAAGGCAATCTAACTTAATCTTAAGCAAGAACTTCATATCTAGTGGTTTAAAGGGTTAACAAAAAAGGGGAGCTCCTCCTCCATTTTGTAAGTTTCAAATGAAAAATATGGCCAATCGGAAGTATCAGAGTACTTAAAAGCAACCCACAAAGTGTTTCAGTTCACCTGGAAAAGCTATTTTAAGAAAGAAAATAATTAACAAGAGCACAAAACAGTACCCTTTCCTGATGGAGTGACATGAGTCACAGTTATGGCACATCTAAATCAAACTTTGAAGATTCCATACAGAGGATCTCTGTAAACAGGCATGTGTATTTTCTGAACCCTTGGATATATATTTTTGATCAAAGTTGTAACCATTTTGTGTTGCAACACTCCTCTGAGGCCACTCGTGTACCATACCGGCTTGAAGTGGTACATCTGTTCCTTCATTATGCCCTGCTCAGGTCTTTAAATACCTGGAGCAAACCCCAGACTCCAGATTTACCTGCTATTTTAATACAGCTGAACTATCTCTTCTCTGCTTGGCAGTCAGTGTTGTTGCACAGGCTGTATAGTTGAAGATCATAAATTTTTCTTTGTGCCCAATAAATGAGCTCTTTCAATAGGTTAATGTTTGTATCCTGCAATTATTTCAAACAGGTGGGCACTCTGACACTTGCCATTAGCCAGCCCACAACACACAAATGTATTGATCAAGTCAAAGATGCACTTCTGACTTGTGCTAATCAATGTATCAGTTCTCCAAGGGTTTTTACAGTGTAATGAGCAGGAAATATATATACCGCTGCTAAGTTTCTCCCTCTTCAGGGAGCAACTGAGTGCACTTATAGAAGAGCTGATGTACTGATTCGCAGTAAAGTGAAATGACATCTCCAAATAAAAATTTAATCTTAAGTACGTATGTAAAGTTTTAAGGAAGACTGATAGGCAAACTTGCTAAGTTTGCAGAATTATAGCACTTAAAATACAGCTATGGAGCTACTGTGCAATTGTGCCTTTTACTGTGAGCTTGCCAATGTTTACTAGAGCTTGACCTGCTTTTAGACCCCCCAAAGGAAGCCAAATGATGCCACAAGAAGTGTTTTTGATGCGGAATTAATAGTTTCTGTTCCCACTAAACTGGACCCAAACACATTCTTCAAAATGTTGTTGGGCTTTTTGCTGTATCAGTGGCTGATTTTTTATTTACCATGCTTCACCTTCAGTCTTGGAGTTGCAGCTCTGTGTTAACAGTGTCAAGCAACAGTCATGCATTTTCTGTTAGTCAACATTATTTACAAAAATGAACAAATCAGTTCTCTGCACACAGTCATGCAATCAAAGCTTGCTGAAGGCTGACATTATAAACATATTGAATTCAAATTTACAGTTAAGATCAAAGATCTCTTTTTTCACATGAGATTTGTTGAGCCACTCTCTACTGGCCTTTTCATTAAATATTCAGAGAATAAAACAACTTATCTCCAGCCAGCGATGTCATTTTCCACCTTCAGTAAAGTTTGGTGTGTTGTTTCTGGTAAGACAACTGATAAAGTGGCAGATAAAAGGCTTTAATAAGCTGCAGTTAGGATTCTGGGTCAGCATGAACCAGTGTTGACCCCAGGGGAGGTCATGAAGAGTATCTGAGGTTACCTAACGTTTGGTAACACAGCAAAAAATGATGTTGAGGAAACAAAAATCCTCTAAACCCTTTTTTTTACAGTGAACCAGCTTACCTGAAGTAGATGACAAAAAGTATACTGTAATTAATCCCTGCAGTTTTTACTGTATTCTCATAGTTACATTCTGCTCATAATGACAGGATGGGGACTCCATAACTCTTTTTTTTTTTTTTTTTGTCTGGATGTCAAAATGTATGCATCAAATATGTATGTTTGGCTATTACGTGTCTCTCAACCAAAGATAACCGAAACAGATACTTTTATAAAGTCTTTTGATACCTGAACACTTACACAAGCTTTATGTAAAAATATAACTGAACTCTGCCACTGGCTGACCCATTTCTCATTGCTTACTCTATTCAGGAGGCAAAACTCATTCTAAGAGGCACAAAAGGAACCTAGGAATTCTTAATCTCAAAATTCAATGTCTAATCCACTGGCACAGCGTGTGTCATATATTTTAATGGCCAGCGTATAAAGATACAAGTGCACAACTGCAAGCAGATAATAGGTTTACTCTTTTAATGGAGGAAGTCTTGGCTGCTAATCTGAAGGCCCTGGGTTCAAACCCTACTGATGACCCTACTTAAATTGTTGTTTTGTTAAGTAGAGACTTAAATATGATTGATATAATTTAAGCTATTTAATCTTCTGTTATAGAATGATTAAGATTCATCCATCTGTTCTATAATCAAAGATGTTAATAAAGTTATGAAGCTAATAGTATAACAAGTGTTTTTGCTAATCCCAAATTGTTGGGATAGTTCTCATCTGGAAGCAGTGAGGGACACAGCAGGAGGAGCAGTCCATCTCTATTAGGAGTGATTAGTATAACTTTAAGCTATAATTACATGGATACATTCACATAGGAGGCTGCTACCCAGCTATTAAGTATCCTTAAGAGGATGATCTTTTGTACCAAAAGGCCCAGCAGTTTTTCTGACTTTCTGACAGTTGAGAAGTTTATCTCCGCCAAGTGCCTGAAGGGTGACTCCTGCATACAAAGCGCTTCAGATGGATAGCAGCTTTTATTTTTTTAAGTGGCTCACAATTAAAAAAAAAGAAAGAAGATATATCATCTTTCTAAGCTTGTTCCTCTAAGGAGATAACCAGCAGTTAAGAAACATGAGGATTTTACTAAGTTGAAGGCACCTTGTGCAGCCTGCTATTCTCCAGAGTTGCCTTGGAGAATCAATGGAGAACATACTGAATATCAGGGGAATGTCTGCTACCTTAGAGTCTGAGAACCACAGTGTACAACCACAATGTGCCTTTCGTAGGTGCCTGCCAGGAACAGCTCCGGGCAGGACTGGTCTGGCAACTCATAGGTATCTATCGATAAATCCAGCAAAACAGGGACACTTCATCCTTCCTGATGGCAATGCATTTACCTTCCCCAGTGCTAGTGTACTCTCTTCCTCAATCATTTCATGCTTGCAGATAGTTTGCCTAAACATTAATGAAAAGTACACTGAGGTCTAGAAGTCAGGAAAACCCTCTTTTTGTGCAAAGATATGCAAATAGAGGATTCAAAAGGTAAATCTGATCCCTTAAGAACTGTATTTGTGAGACTGAGTCTGCAAGAAGTTAATGCCACAGTGTGCAGACGGAAGAGTTTTGACAATCTATTGCAAATTTAGCCAAACTGTTAACATCATTGGAGAGGGCTTTGAAGCCAGGTCTCTGATACCACAAATAATGTCACTGTAAGTGATCCACCTTAAAATCATGCATGCCCCCCATCCTCTGCTTCCCTTTGGCAGAATGTTATTTAAACTCAGGTTTCTGCTGAGTTGGATGGACCTTCTTCTATTTTTCCATTTGAATTTTAGATTGGCCTGAAATGGGTCTTTTTCTATTTGGCATAAATTTTTAAATGGAATCTTCTTTCTCTCTGTTTTTATTCCTTTGCTATATGCAAAGCCATTATCATATATCCTCCCCAGCTTTATTATTACTAGGCTAGACAAGCCTTCTACACCTGGAGCATACCTATGTGCTGAAATACGATAACGTACACAAACCTAGAGGGAGCCGCAGACGTTTGCATCTTTACCAGATTTATTGCATTGGTGGTTTGGAGTTGTACATGCTGGCTGATTAAAGGATGACTTTTACTTTACTACTGATGTTTCTAATGAAATTCCAGATTGCAGCCCGAGTTCTTTTTAATGTTGCATTTAGTTTTGTTAAATTTCAAACTTCTTTTCCCTAAATTCTGCCTATATAATATTCAAGACCTGTTCCAGACCATCAGTGCCTTCCAAATTTGCATCAGCTGCAGAGTTCATTAGCATGTATATTTTGTGTCAAGGTAATCACAAAAGCAATTTTTTAACTCTTTATATTTGATCAGTACTCTCTTTCCAATAACTTTCCCATTCAGCTCAGCTAAATCGTAGAATCATACGATGGTTTGGGTTGGAAAAGACCTTAAGATCATCTAGTTCCAACCCCCCTGCCATGGGCAGGGATGCCTCACACTAGACCATGTCACCCAAGGCTCTGTCCAACCTGGCCTTGAACGCTGCCAGGGATGGAGCATTTACCGCTTCTTTGGACAACCTGTTCCAGTGCCTCACCACCCTTACAGTAAAGAACTTCTCCTTATACACAACCTGAATTTCCCCTGTTTTAGTTTAAACCCATTACCCCTTGTCCCATATCAACTGTTTAGCCAATTTCTCATTCATCTTCTTCTTCTGCCAATGCTCTATTAACTAACATCTACATGAGACATTTCACCAAAACCTTAAACAAACTTCTAGTTCAATACATTTTACTCACAGTCCCACATTTGACTTTTTAGGTTTTTTACCTTCAGGGTTCTCAGTTTTTCTTAAGACTGTATTTTATTTCTTGTGCCTTAGCAACTGGAACTGGAAGGGAGTGAAAGGACAACAAAAGCATGTTTATATGAAAAAAAAAAGAGAGAGAAAAAAGGAAGAAATATTTATTGTTTCTTCAAAATTCTGAAAGTTTTTAGAACTTAACTCAAATATGAATGTTCAAAGTAGAACTGTAGAAATACGTACTAAGGAGAAAAATAAACATAAGAAATTAAGACATGTAAAATATAAATATTAAATATAGAGTCACCTAGAAACTTCCCCAGTGTCTTTCCAAGCTTGCTGTCTTCTGGCAGGTTAAAGAATCTGTTCACGTCCTCATAGTCTTTATTCACTTTCAATTTTTTTTCAATTTTCCTGAGAAAGAACTGAGCAGAAACCAACCCAGGACTACAGCTTGTTTTGACATTTTATTTACTCCACAGTGAGATAACTTTCAATGATAAAATATCTATTTTAGTTTTCCTTCTGAATAGTAAGCTTTGTGGGGTTTTTTCCTCCTTACCTCCTTTCCTGTTTGCATCCATTACTGCCATGAAGAAAGTTTATCTCACAAGTGAGGAATCAACACTTGTCTTTACCTACAAAGGGAAAAAAGGGGAAATTTTTCAATGCTTTTCCACCAACTGTGGAATCTGCAAATAGACTTTATTTTATCACAAAATTAAATATGTTTAGAATTCTCTACTCACATTAGTTTACATTTTAAGTCACTTTGGTAACTAAGTTGCAAAGTTCCTGATACAACCATTAGGATGAAGCCTCTCTATTTGCAAGCAAGTAAAAGCAGCTAATTGCAATATAAACAATATGTCAGACACTTTCTTCTGCCCCACAATAAATAGCAAGTGCTCAGATCTGCATATGCATTAAAGAAAAAAAACATGCATGGATTGAAGTGAATGCATTACAAAGAGTAATATGACGTAATATGACGTTAAACAAAGATGCTGCTGTGGTACAGCATCATCTCTAATTTGGCTGCTATAGAAAGAAAAACACTTTTTAAAGAGCAAATGGTGCTATGTGCCAGAAAACTGCAAAGCCTTCATGCTCCTCCTTTGCAAGCAGGTGGTTATACCTATCACTAAGTCTATATACAAAATCTGCCATAAATTGTCTCTGTAGTTAGATGATATTGTTTCAGCATAAATAAGATTTGTAACACACACATTTGGGTCTAACTGAATCACTTTATCTCCTAGCAGAAATAGCCTGATACGGGAGTGTACCCTGCATTCTGGACCACCATTGCTAAAGCTTTCCTAATGTCTTATCTATTTGCCTCACCATAAAAATCATGAAATGTCAAGTGTTCTCTGGATCTCTGTGCTCTGAGTTACAGTCTGAATTAGAGCCTTAATCCAGAAGAAGTCAAGTAGTTACATCACTATTCTGTTCTGACAGTGGCTGAGGCTGAGGCCTTTTATTTCAGCCCTCCCATAAAACATGAAAATAAATGAAGCAGTTTATTCCACAAGGGTCCTTGAATACCCAGAGCTTTCTGTGTGATCTCTGGGGTAAGCATCACACCTACTCCCTGCCACAATGTTCCAGAAGTTGTTGTGTCCTTTAGCCCTAAAGATTTGGGCTGAGTTGAAGCAGTGAAGGCTCACAGTCCTTTTCAGTGATTGTGAACCAGCCAAGGCGGCAACTTAATATCCGCTCTAAAAAGCCAACTGGTCAGCTACGATGCCTGTGTATTAATAAACCAGCATACTGTGGCCTCCTGGAGAGCAAATCACAGTCTTAAAAGTGATCGGGAATATTTGATTAGGTGGTAACTTGAGGTTCACAAACAGTTAAAGGTAGATTTTGGCAGTACTGAACCTATTTTCATTTCTTCATTTCATCTTTCAGCAGAAAGAATTCCCATCGCAGTGCATTACAATATGAGAAACAAAAAGGTTTCCTCTATCAATACCGCTGCATAAATATGTCACAGCCACTCTGAAAAGGAAAAATTGCTAATCAGATCACATTATAAAAACTAAATGTTGGACCAGAACACTGAACACTTTGTAGAATTTTTACTTTATTTCACAAAAGAGATTAACTGGATTCAAGATGGGCTTGCAGACAGGCTATTGTAAATTGGACCAGAAATCATCAGCCACCTACAGTCTGAATTTGACCCCATTATATTAAACAAAGAGCCCTGAGAAATAATTGAGCTGGGAGCTGCACAACAGCCTAAACCCCCGCTGGCTGACAGTGTCCAGCAGAGAACAAATGAACCCACTACTAATGGTAGTCAACAGCTTCTTCAGAGGACTGAACTTATCAGCCTCTAAAGAAAAAGCAATATTCCGCATGGTCCTTAAACAACCAACATGATGTAGAAAACTAGGCATATTCTCAGCTATTGCAGTTGTTAAAGCTCTTCTGAAATCAAAAGGTCAATGATAATTTAGATCAAGATCCTGTCAACTTCTCCTTGCCAAAGTGACCATGTGAAAAGAGTAACAAAGAAGTTCCAGCATTATCCAGTGCATAGGACCCTTCCTCTCATGTAAGCATTATAGATGGCACCATCTCTGGGCAGTCTGGGTGCAAAGATAGAGCCCCCAGAAGCACGGGTGCACGATTATCATACGTTATCATGCACACGGGTTGACTGAACAGGGGTGCTCCTCCCCAGGTGAACATGGTAAGTCCCTAATGTGCCAATAGCTCATCAGAAAACACTGTCACAGGCTCTGAATTTGGTCCTTCCGCAGTGATGGCAGCTGTCTGAACGATGGAGGCAAGATCAGGGTTTTTCACTTTTGCATTTTTAACATAGCAGAGCATTAAGTAGCTCCTGCTCTAGAATAAATTGTGCAGATCCACTGCAATGTGATTTGCAGGCATAATAAGGAGTACTGTGAATCTACAAACATAAAAGTGTTGAAGGCTTTCTGGCAGCGGTCACTGCTATCAGCTATGGCTGGTGACATTCACGCTGCAAAGTAAATGGAATAAAAACAAGCTTCCTACCTAAATTAGTTGGGATGCAAAGCCCAGCTGCTATGCAGAGAAAAGGGAATGAAATAAACCATGCCCTACTTATGCTCTCCAGCACACCGTGATTTCTCTCTGAACGTTCTGCCTCCATTCTTTTGCTGAAGTGAAAAGTGCAAGTAATTAAACCAGGACCTGGAGATGCTGCCCCATGCCAGGCCTGATCTCACCACCTCCGTGGTGCTCAGGCAGCTGCAGGAAGGGTGCAGACCCTGCAGAGCACTGCTCTCTGCTGAGCTGTTGGCGTGGGAGGGGGCAAACCCGTCTGTCTAGTCAGATGCCATGGAGAGGAGAAGGTCCTCCTTTCCCACCTGGAGCAGTTCCCAGCTTCACTCATTCCTCCACAGGGCCTTCAGCTGCAGGGCTTGTCTTCAGTAAGGTTTATACTGGGGAAGTGGGTGGCCAGCAGAGATGTCTTAACTAACCTATAAAAAGAGCTTGTACAGGCTGGAAGAGTCTTTCATTGTGTGAAAAACTATTTTTGTGTTTAAATTTAACTGAAAATTTTTTCCTTGACAAATGGATCAGTTAAGGTCCTCTCAGGGTCTTCCAAATGCCCTTCTAAGAAAAGGAACTTGCCGTGTAGGTCTGAATTTCAGCACAGCCTGATGCAGAGACAGTGTATCCCCCTGCAGTGTGCACACAGGGCACACCAATAATCCTGGTACCACATAGCAGGTCAGTCTGATTAGGACTCTTTTGCCATACATTGTGTTTTGTCTTCTTTTCTGCAACCGATCAGGGAATCTCAGAATTAATTAAATCTCTTGATGTACTCTTAGACAGCTTGTGGAAGAAGTGGTAAGATATTAGAGACACTGAACTTGTTCATTTGATTTCATCTCTGTAACCTGAGCTCCAATTTAGTGTTCTATCTTCTATCCTCTGGAAGATTAATTACTGCACCAGTTAGCAAGTCATCTCACCATCTTTCGTTTGTGAAGAGTGCAAGTCAGTAGAAATGTAACTCAGGTATTACTCTGGCTTTGTACATGACCGATGAAAATTCACTTAAAGATTTAACAGTTAAATATATTTAGCACTACAACACTTTTCTTAAAGCCAGCTCCAGAGCTAATTCAAGCATGGTCGTGTTACAGGTGAAGGAATATGACTAACATTTAAATTCTACTTTCAGTTGTCTCAGTGTAGACAGAGACATCTCATTATAGACATAGATGCCTTCAGCCCTGCCTCCCAGTATCAACGGAGTTTTCTGGATTTACACTTCTATTAGGGAGCAGATGTTAATTCTTTAGATCTATTATTTTTTTTAACGTATCAGGGCTTTGCAGGAATGGCAGCCTTAATGTTGGCAGGAGCATCGTAAAACTAATTTTGCAGTTCTAGGAGGGGACTCTCTCCTGTCCCTGCTGGCTCTGCAGTGGTCTGATGACACAGTGGAGGGAGCATGAACAGCTCTGAGCCACCAGGTACGAAGGCATCCAGATCGCAGACACCTCTGCTCTGGACCTTTCTTCTGTCTAAATAAAATGAGGTACACAGTGAACTTAATGAGGCTGCATGTTCTGGTAGCTATGCCATGAGGAGGTTCCAGCATCAGGTGACCAGGTGGCAGCAGGTTCGCGCTTGTTCCGGAAATACAACTCTGGCAGTGAAACAAAGTACAACAACTTGAAAACATTGTGAGATAGAGACATAGGAAAGGAAAGCAGTATCGACATGCTCTTCAGCTTAAGAATGACACGTTCAAGAGTCTCTAGGTTGCTGGAGACTAACTTTAAGAAGTTATTGACCAGAAGAATATTAATTCTAATTTCTCAGACACTCAGCCAAGCCTATTTGCATGTCAGAATGAAATTGATTAATTCCCATCCATTCTCAGAAGTCCATAATAGGTGCAAATTTACCCTTAAACACAGTTGAGGTTTCAGATAGTCTTGGTTAATGCATTTAAGTCCAGCAAATGCAAGCACTAGCCACATACAGTAAGGTTCAGAAAAAATGTTACATGCTGGCCAAGGCAAACCTAAGTCTGCATCACAGCTTCCCCAATGATCCTTTCCTTACTCCCAAGAGTATAGCTAGCTTTGTAGACAACCACTCCTTATAACCTTGACCCTTATCACAATTATACCTAATACAAAATGAACCAACTTCCAAAACTGTGCTTCCTTATGTGCCAAAACCTGCCCCAGCCCTGGCAGGCACTTGTTTTGCCAATGAAACACTTACCCATCCCTGCAGTCACTTTGTTTCTTAGCACTACTGTTAATAATTGCTTCTTGCAGTGCCCGCCTACCTTGTTGTTCTGCTTAATGGCATCAACATTCCCATCCTCAGTATTTGAAACATGGTACTTACAGTCTTCACAACACAGACACCAGTGATTCTTCCCTAGAAGCTCTTGTCCCAGGAAGGCCAAGGGTAGTTTCTCAATTTATGCCCTTAGGGTTAATAGATTTTTTCAGTGTATTTTTTTTCCCCAGGACCCAACCTCTGCATAGTTTCTTCATACAGCTCCTAAAAGACTGCTCACAGCACCATCAAGAACCCACAGCAGTTCCCTCCACGAATACTCTGAAGACTCGTATTTGTTTTCTTAAGCTTCTTTTAGGTTTCCTCAGATATACACCCTAGAAATGCATGCAGGAGCAAGCATCCCTGCCTGCTTTAGCAGGGCACCAGGTTGCCTGTTACAGACAACATGCAACAAGTCTTGCATTAATTCAGATGTCCATCCCTTATCTTGACATCTGAAAATGGCACCTTCTGGCAGCTTCCCCTTTGGTATTGTCTTTCTTTTAAGGATGATGTATAGTGGCAATTTTGCTTTATCTGCTAAGACCACCAGCAAAGTGGCAATCCTGTTTTTTCATTGGCAGTATTTTTGATTAGTGATTTGGGCTTTTTGATTGTATGGTAATATGATGTCTGAAAAACCCAATGCATGTCTAAAGGAAAAAAGGGATGTTTGAATTGTGTTGCCTGTATGCATTAATAAACATCTGTGAATTTTATATATTGCTACACAGTGTTGAAATTCTACTATTTTTTCATATAGCTAAAACAGACTTTATCCCAGTGTTGTTTTACATCTAACATCTTGAGCCTGAGTATTACATCATTTATACATGCGAAAAATGCTAGGTTTGACTTTCAGTTCTGCAAGATCTGTGGCTGTGAAGAAATTTTTAATTGTGATGGGAACCCTGCAAGGGTACTGTTCTAAAACTCACAAGAAATTTCTGTTAGAAATTTCCTAATCTGAATAACCCATTCTGAATTTTACTATTAATAGAATCATATTTTTCTTCTTTCTATAAAACCCATAGAGAGACACAGTCATCAATCTATGGAGAGGTTTTTATATTTTTCATACCATGATGCATAAGGTTTCCAAAGCATCTTCAAAAGGCAGGAATCTACTTCTTTGAGTATTCAGTAAAAATGGCAATCAAGTTGTTTTATAGACTAGGGAGGAAATTACATGTATATTATATAATACAAACTATATCATATATATAAGCTAGGAGTAAGAAAGCAGTAGAAAGAACTCATTCGGCCTTCAGCTTTGAAGGAGCCAGTGGCTCAGAACAGCTGCTTTGCCTGCTTTTGTTTGTCATCTTGAAGAGGAGGAGCAGGAGAACAGCAGCTCTCAGAGCTTCCCCTCCCTGGAGTAAGTGGTGGAGGCTAATTAGGCAGCATCGCTACTGAATGGCTATACTGGAGTAGCTAAGGAAGATGCCTGTCATTACTTACCATCTTAATAATGCATCTTCTTATTTCATCTCTTCTAACATCTGCCCATTACTGTAAATCTATGCTTTCAAATGAAAAAGAAATCCTGTAACACAAAATCTCATTTAATGATGAAACTGATAAAGCATTTGATTTCCCCAGTGCTGACCTTCTTAACGTCAGGGTACAAGACTTCTCCCTCAGTACCCTGGTGTATTCCTTCACAATGTTAAGAGATGAGTAAACTAGTAGGTCTTTTCCCCTGAATGATATAGCTCAGTTTAGAGCTGGAAACATGGGAATCTGTGTGGAAGACCTGTCTTCTGGTGATCAAAATAGCTCATGAACACTTTCTGTTATGAGCAAATCAGTGGGAAAAGTGGGGGTTCTACAGCTTATTAAAACTACAGGAGTTCGTAGCTCTCAATATTGCACCATGTGAGGGTCATTCAGCTGCCTTGCTTTCCAGAGACACCTATTTTGTGCTATTATACAAAAAGTGACACTAAACACGTGAAGTAGAAGAGCGGGGTTGTACTGTGCTCTCTGAAGCTGTGTAGGCACAGCAATCCTTCCCACAAAAAACAGCCTTGCTGAGCATTCCTGAAGCGTGTTATGAGCACAGAGTGCATAGCAGTAGTTAGATTAATTAAATATGTCTGTCCGCATGCATGCCTGTGGGTTTCCTGGGATGCGTGCCTGGTAGCACACGGTGGGAGACATGTTGCTCTAGCCTGTGGCACAGGGACACGGGTGATTTGGAGCAGATCCACAGATCTGTCCTTGCAATGCTAAAGCACCTGCCTTGGGATCTGCACTGGGACGCCAAGCGATTGCATTGATGACAACCCACTGCACCCTCATTTCTCCTGCCTTCTTCATCGTACTCTTTCCCTGTTGTAAATCAATGTAGCTCCAGGTGCCTTACCTGTTAGGTGAAGACAATGAGCAAATTACCTTCTTTAATGGAATAGTGCCAACAAAAATACAAGCAGCTGACAGCGTTGGCCCATGTCTCTTCTTAGTCTATCATCTAACTTGTTGCTGATGAAATTAAAGCAAAAGCAGTTTTAACACTTCGGGTATGCTGAAAAAGTCACTACAAAAGTGTTACAAAAAGGTTTTTCCTTGTCGGTCATCAGAGAGGACCTTTGGATTTTAAATCTCTAAAGGATGGGAAATTATCTTTCTGAATTTATGTATAATGGTAAATGCTGATATACAGACACTGGTAGTTTAAGCTTTTGATAAAAGAATCTTTTACCTCACATCATCAGATGTTGTTATGCCACATGATCTTCCTCTGCAATGTCCCTCTTGAGCTGAGGCAGAGAAGGTGATTTTAATTCTTCGTGTTTAGTCATCATATTAAGTTGTCCATGTCTCTTTGTCAATGGCTTTGTCCTTCAGGCCCATTACTCTCCAGGGATTTGCAGAGCTTACCTCTCTGAGATTGCTCTACCAGAAGTCTTCTTAGAGTCTTTCACCTGAATTCGTGGTCCAAAAGACACGACTTACAGTCTTATTTTTTCAGATCAGTAGGAGTGACTCTGCCAGAAAAATAATCTTGATAAATATTTTTTTTTAATCTTCCTGGGGTTTTGTTCCAGTAAAGAATTTGAAAAACATGAAATGTCCGAATTTTCCACAAAATTAAAATTCTGGCTCCCCACTAACATTCTAAATGAGCATTAAGACCCACCTTTCTATCAGCAAAATGCCTTCTGATTTTTCTGTTGAATGTGCCATTTTGTGTCACTTATAAGCTGATAATAATCACGAGGTATCTGCATTAGGCATGAGCCCACCTGCCTTTTTGAGAAGTGTGCATCTTGATATGGATCCAAACTTTGCACCTGAGGCCCAGAGCTAGTGGATGTGAGCAGGTTTTGGAAAAGAAAGCTATGCCATGATGATGAACATCCGATAGATTACCCTGAAATTGTAGCAGCAATGACTTCAGCTTGTTTAGAGACACGAGGCTCTCAAGTACAGGCAAAAGCCAATACTAGAGGAAGTCACCCAGCCCTACTAGAGCAGAGTAAAGGCAGGGTGCTTGCTGGAGTCCTAGCCCCGGAGCTGAGGTCATTGGGAAAACCAATTTTACTAATGATGTTACACCACACCCCTGCCATCCTGCATGTCTGACATAGAGGTGAGGTGGTAACCAAGCTGTTAACACTAGAAGCAGAGGCTAACAGAGAGATGCAGAGGAGATGCTGCAAAAGCTGGGAATAGTAGATGATGTGAGCTGGGTGGGAGCCCCGTCCCACCCCAGCAGACACGGGAGGCACTGCTCTGGAAAGCTGGAACCGTGTTACAGGATACACACTGCAAATGGCTGATCCACATAGTCCTTCAGGCAATAAGCCCATTTCTCCGTGTTTCAGGATCAAATTCATCCATATGTGGGAAAAAGCTCTCACCAGTTACAGTGGAGGTTTTGCCACCAGCTTTGCCGTAATGCTTGTACAGGAGTACTGGGCTAGTATCAGGGAAGAGCTCCAGGACTTCACTATACAAGGGCAAGACTACAGTCTTGTATGCGATATGTCTTTAGGTGATAATGGCTGAGAACCATTTGTATTTTGAAAAGCGAATGTTTATACAAGTTGGCACCTGAGACCAGAGTGACTGAAGATCCTTGGACCATATGATGTGCTTTGCCCCACTGCCAAAGCTCAGGGGAATTAAATCCCTCGGCGTAGTTAACAGGTACAGTTGTGAAGGCTCTCAGGCGCCTTCTTTCCTGCAAACAAATATGCCCCCCACCCTCCTTCCTTCCACTTAGGCAATGCAGTGCATGGTTGTTTTTATTATGGTTCTGTCACTTCGCACAGTCCAGTTTTATTTCAATAATAAAAATATAGAAATATAATTAGCATCTTTGTTTTAAGGCACTGAGTTTTTAAATTACCATGTGTGACAACTGTTATGGCAGTGAAATCGTTAAAATCATGTAAGTGCTTAAACCATGTAGGCCTGGGAGATTATAGTTTCATTAGAGAAAAGGCTATAAAGTTAGACCTAGGTAATTACCTTTCCCATTAATGCTTGAAAATTCTTTGCTCCACTGAGAAGTGATTGTGGTGCATCATGCCTTCTGTGCTTTTACATTCAAACGGCAGGAGCTTTTATTTCATCAGCACAAACTGCAAGGAAACAGCGGCAGCCTTCCAGGTGTACTTTGCAAATTGGGGTTTAAATGTGGAACACATCAAATTAAAATTCAATATTAATTATTTTGTCTTGCTAGCAGCCTGAGTAGTTTAAAGCAGCAAGGGTAATTGTCTAACTCATTGTATGTGTCTACAGCGAACTTAATCATTATGTCAGCTTCCTAATAAAAGGTTATTATAGAAACAAAGATCCCAATTTTACATATGGTAGGCAAGGGAGAATTCGAAGAGCTAGTCTCCAAGGTAGACTTGAGGTTCTTGACAAATGATGCCCATGCTGTGATCAGATACTTAACAAGAAATCTCGTTATTAACTAGGCCTGTACAGATAATTAGCACTTGAGCTTCAGATTTTAAATCTGGCTTGAGATGTATAATTTATCAAAAGCCCTAGCTCACTGTCAAAGTCCTATAAGGCGGCAGTGTTATTGATGAATTGAGATTAAGAGCAGATTGAAGAGAAAATTAGGCCACTGGTTAGTCTGAAAGGTCTGATTTCAATATTTGCAGTACTAATTTGGTATTATTTTGGTAAATGGATGTGGTCCCCAAGTGCTGCATAGTATAAAAGAATAAACTGTATATCATTATTCTAACAAAAAAAGTATTGTTTACTGTATGCTGAATTTTGCAGCACTAGCAGTCTGGTTAATAAGCTGCTTTACAGGATAAGTGTACCTGTTTTTATTGCATTAATTTATTATAGCACTTAGAGAAAGCCAGGCTTTTATTCAAGGTTAGAAAATGTATCTTCTTTACATTAAAAATTATATTACATTAGACTAACGATGATTGAGTATGCCAATCCCTAATTTAGCTATTTCATTTATATCTTTGAATTGTCTTTCAAGCATTCTTTACACTGGAATGCAGATAAGTACCATTTTGTATATTCAAGCTACGTAAAAGACCAATCTTTTTTTAATGATTGCTGGTAGCAATTCATTGCAAGTGGTTCCAAGGAAAAAAAAATGAAAGAGTGACTGTATGCAATCTATCTACAGTAAACTGCAGCTGCAAAGGTGTTAGATACACATTCATGACCCTTAGTATGCTAAATCTTTTTGATACACGTAATAAAATGACATTTAGGGCAATATCTGATTTCCAGAATTACGTTAGGTAAAATGTAAGGTTGGAACAAATCCTGTTTGTTTTTTCAGGGTTTAATTCTTAGCCCAAGAACACAGATTGTATCAAAAAGGCTCTCTAATTTTTACCCTATATCCTGTCAAATATATGTCAAATGCAACTGTGTATCATGTATATATGTATCTTATATATCACATCAATATCCTCCAGCAAAATAATAATATCAGTGGTTGCCTGTTTCCAGGAAACTTTGCACTGACAATCCCTTGTAACCCGTTATTGGCAGCAGCTCCTTTCCTCTCAGTTTCCAGCTGTCCAGCAGGGTATGCCAAGTCACAGCAGGACCTGAGGAGTGTTTGTATTCAACTGTGGCACCTAGCTTTATGGAGATTTGCCTTGTATATTGTGCACTTGCAGACAAGCGGGATTTCCAGGGCCCAGCAGGGACTCCCCAGTGTTTATGCTGAGGTGGTTAGCTAGTTGGCAAATTGCTTTGGGCCAGAAACGTGTGACAGAGGAAAATGTATTGCATTAGCTCTTCTATCAATAACATCTTAACGCTGACTTATAATGCAGTTGCTTTCATGCCGATCCAGCCTCCTAATTTTAATTTTAGGATTGATTAAATTTTGCAATCAGGCTTCTTTGGAGAAACTGGAAAGAAAAGGCTTTTCTTCCTTCCTTACAAATAATATACTGTTAAAAATATAAGCAACAAAATATAAACAACTTCACTCTAATAAGCCATTAACTAGTACATATTTACACTGATTTGGAAAACATCTAATCTTTTTGTTGTATACATTCTAATCATTTTAAGAAGACTTACAATAATTTATTCTTTTAGCTGTTACTCTGCTGTACATACTAGAGTAGCATTTTGCAGGACCATTTGAGTCCTACAGGATTTTTAGTAGATTTGTAAGACATCAAAAAAAGGAAGAGTACTGCAATTCCTTACACACAGAAATGCTAATTTATACTTCTGTGAGGGTTTTCATTCAGTTCTTTCCAAGTATTATTCACATATTATGGACTGATTCTGATCTTGTTCACACCGAACATACTTTTGCTCTGCACTGATGCAACTTGAGAACAGGAGACTCTCCTGGTTGAATTAAGACTTACATCTGTGTAAGAGGTAAATCTGAGGAGCTTTAGGGGTCATTTAAGATAAAAGTAATCAATAAGCTACAGCTTAACTTTATTCAGAAAAACAATCTAGGGAGTATTTTACATCTTTAAATGACATTTTTGAGTGTATTCAAAGCTAAAAAATATTCAGATATTTCAGAATTGGGAAGAAAAATTAATACGTCTGTGCCAAACAGAAGCATGGGGCACACCGCAAGGCTTTGTCAATTTAGGCCATTTTGGAACTCAAGATAAGGCTGCTTTCTAATAAGCTTAGCTACCCAACTGCCTGACTTTGAAGTCCCTTCACATGAAACATTCCCACAGCTTGTAAGGGGAGCTGTGCACACAAAAGATCAGCAGCAGAACGCGTGTTTCTATATTTGATTATATCCATAGAGCAAATTTAATAACTATAAAAGACTTTTCATAAATTGTGGTAGGGAATAACAGCTACCCAAGATCACCATGAAAAAGAATGGAAATAGTTATTATAGAATACCTGGTATCTTATGTTGCCTTATTAAAAACAAGGGGTTTTGGTACTCAGGTGGTTTGTATAGTTATTCCTACATTCCTTTTATAAGTGATTTGGTAGTGCTGGTGCAGATGACCACATGTGGACTGTATGAACACTAATTCAGAAGAGAACCAGGCTTTAAGATTCCCATTGATATAACTATGAATAGTGACTACTTAGTGCAATTCAGGGTAATAAAAGAGGATTCTGCCAAGATAAATTCCTTCAGCTAGCCCAGGCCATTCCATTGCTACAGATACCATTGTCATCTGCATGCTTTCAATGGGCTGAGCTACAAAATTCCAGGAGAAGGATTTCCCACACTTAGATATCGCTAGGAGAAAGGCGAAGTTGTGCGTCTACTCAATGCGTTCCCCCACCAGTTGTAAACATACTAACTTGGCGTTACCAGTTCAGAACAGGGGTGCAAGAGGAGAGGCTCTACTGCTGCACGGCGGAGATGGCAAACATACACCTGAAAAAACACATTAAGTCACGAAGGGCCCGCATGCTCTCGCTGTCTATTTTGGGACGGCTCATGTTCGGGACGCTCTCCCTGCCGCGCCCCGCAGCCCGGCTCCAGCCCGCGGCGCGCGGAGCGGCCCCGGCCACGGCGCCGGCTCCCGGTCCGCCCTTGCTGCCGGCCGCCGACAGGGGTCTCCAGCGCACTGCGGAACCGCCCGGGCGGCGCGGGGCCGGGGCCGGGCCGCGCCGGGGCCGCGCCGCGCCGCGGCCGGTAGCCCCGGGGCGGGAGCGGCAGCCGCAGCAGCGGTTTGTGGCTGCGTGCGGGTCCTCGCAGCGGGGCTGTGTTTTGTTTACTTCAGGCGCCGCTTTCCCCGCTTTTAAGAGGAGCGCGGTGCCGGGGCTTGTCTTTCCGTGGGGAAAGAGCGAGAACAGCCGCTTCAGGGAGGGAGAGAGGAAGGGAGGGAGGGGTGGCTTCGGTGTGAGGCCGGGTGGGGACCCAAACTTCGATAAAATACAGCATTCTGAATACAGAACGAGGTAGAATAATGCGAGGCTGTCACTTGGCGTGTCAAAGCCTTCCCCTTTCGCTTTCCATTAACCAGCTATTGCCAATAAACCTTACACTCACCAGTGCCTTAGTATTTGGGCAACAAAAGGCAGAAAAACTCATTTTGCTATAGGTGGTAGTAAATAATACTGTTATTCTATTATATGAACTAGCCATTTGCAAGCAGTTAATTTTAGTACATACACAGAGTTTATCTTTTTTTTTTTTGTTTTTTAATTAAATGATTCAGGAAGACAACTGTCCGGAAGGCGAAGGGCATTTTCCAACTGGAATACAGCTCTATAGTCTGTGACAATGTACAGTGGTTGATGAGTTAGTTCTGGAGGCTTCTGAATTTTAATGATGTTGGAGATGATATTGTGTGTCCTTCAGCTTGTTAGAGTGACACTAGCACTCCATAAATCATAATACCTGTGTATTGTAAAATCAATACAAAAGTGCTATCTCAGCGCTAAACCTTAATAAGTTTTTCAGTGGTCTAACAGCTTAAACTTTGTCGTAATGCCATTGGACCTGTAGGTTAGGATCGGAGCATGCTTAATTTGTTTTGTAATAGAGACTTTTCTTTAATGAAGGACCGATTAGTAAAGCTTTGGTTGCCACTCTGGTGATCAGTTAGCAGAACAGCCTCTGCAATTAAACTCGTGTATCTCTGTCCTGAAGCAAAAAAGCAGGCTTAAACAGTCAATAAATGTTAATCCAGTCAGAACCCGTCTGTGCCTTTGAAGGCTGCCCATGAGGGGTTTTTCAAATCGCATTTTTTTCATCTTGTTTTAAATATGGAGGTCCCCATAGAGCTGGTAC
The DNA here is from genome assembly GCF_004027225.2 of Strigops habroptila. Taxonomy (NCBI): domain Eukaryota; kingdom Metazoa; phylum Chordata; class Aves; order Psittaciformes; family Psittacidae; genus Strigops; species Strigops habroptila. The sequence continues at coordinate 18,312,102 of NC_044281.2, read as the reverse complement.
GTAGTGTACAAGGCCTCCCACTGCTCTGTAATAAGATCTGGCATACTAACAGCATCCTGTACAGATCTGTCATCTTTAGGTTTTTTTGTCCCTCCCCACCCCAGCATACTTATCTATATAGTTACTGGTTATGAAAAAAAGCGATCACTGTGTTTTACATTTCCTACACATGAGAGTAAAAAGGCTGCTTAAAAAATGTTTATCCAAAAGATGTTACTATGGATGCATACAATTTTTATCATTTACAAATACATCCCTCAAACCTTTTTTCATCAGTATTTGTTTCTGTGTGGGGTGATTCTCAGGGGAGGAAGTTTACATTTATACATAAACAGCAAAGCATACATTGGAAGCATTGATCTCACAAACAACTGTCCTTAAAGCAAGCAAAAGGAAAAGTCAAACCTTATCTAGATTGTTGTTGCTCTCTAGGATAGGCTTCACACAAAACACTGCCAGATATCTATCTAATTCTCTTTTCCATTCTTGTCTGCTTATTTTCTTTTCCTATGAACAGGATTTAAAAAACCAGGTTGATAACTAAAAGCAGAGCAAGACTTAGTGGAAAGTTGGCTGATAGAGTTGGGAGGGAAACATGGGTAAAAGAAGGAAGCAATTCCCAATCTTTAAATACTTTCCTTTTTGGAGAAATATAGCCTTTGCTATGAACTTAATCTCCTTCTATTTGCCAGCCTATTTTCTACCTTTAGCTGCATGCATGGTTGTACATAAAGCATTAACATATGTGGAAGAGTGCTTTAAATTTACCCTAATTATAACTGGCATCCCGTTTATGTTGCTGTGTAGAATTCAGCTTTTGCTCTTCGTCAGGAGACTCAGAGCTTCAGACAAAAAGATTGAGAGACTTCTATGAGTCATTGCATTGGAAATGAAAATTTCCTGCTGGAGAGAGAAAAAGAGGGAAAAGAGGGATATCAGCCTCTTTTTACAAAGAGCCAAATTCATTACTAGCACAACACTCTGACTTCCCCAGAGCCACCCTGTTCCCTGCCAGCATGACCTGGAAGGATTTGGAGTACACAAACTGACAAGGAAAACTTGTAACAGCCCCCTCGACAATGCAATTGATACAGTGCAGTCATGCAAGATTTCAGCAGAGTCAGGCAAGAGTTCCAATACTGGTTTGAAATTATTAGATTCTGATGAAGAATATTATGAGAATTTTTTTTTTTAATACAAATACACACATTTAGAAACTATCCCTCTCCCAGTTTTCTCAAGCCCTGCCCTATTGCAAGACCAGTCACAGGCAGAAGTCTATCCAGTAACTACCCAGTGCATGTAAGTCGTGTCAGCCTGAGGCACATATTTAATGATAATTGGAAGCTGAAGTGCAATAAGGAAAATATTTTGTCCTATCGTTTTCTGTGTTTCCCTTTTCATTATACCAGATTCCATCTTTAGTTTTAATTATTTAATTCAGACTAGTTCATGATAGAGGTACTTGCCCTGCCTTACCTCTTATCACTTCTGATTTCAGCCCTCTGTGTTTATTTCCTTTAGTAGCCAGCATTATGCAGCCAAGATCTATCTTGATATTTCTCTTCCTTCAGTCTCCTGTGATCTCAACAAAGTCCCACACAGCAGACTTTGGGTTCCCATTCAGTCGGGTTGTGTGCAACCTTGCAGAAATCATAGAGGAGATTCTGGCAGAAATACAAAAATCAAAACCACAGTCTGCAGGTTTGGATTCATTAAAAACATGAGCAGGGACTGGTAAGGGAAGAAAGGAGTCAGACAGTACCTTTCAAATAAAACAGAAAAACAAAGGGATCCCAAATAGGCAAAGGATATCTTTAAATATTAGGAAGTGCTTATTCAGTTCATGAAGCTGTAGTAGCCACACAGTCCCAGGCAATGTCAGCACAACAGCACGGATATTGATGGCCTGAAAGTCCTACTAATCCACCAATGATATTTGTAAATTATGTTCCTCTATTATAATACATTAATTGTTGCATTGAAGAATCTTTGTTCAAGTGGGATGTGCTGATAAAGTTTTTACATTCCTTTCATTTAATTTTCCAGCATTTTACCACAAAGAGTAAGGCCACGTGTTCCTGACAGCATTTGATTAATCATGTAGTTTAGTCAGCACATCCCCAAATTTAAGAAAAGTGGACTTGAGCCTGCAGGCTTTTGAGTATACTGCCAAAGGGAATCAAAGAGAGCAAACACCTCTTAAAGCAAAACTGTACATAAGATATTTATTATGACAGAAGACCTGCTAAAGCATAAGGAAACACATACAGCATTTAAAGAAGAATATCTTCATGCTCACAAGGTCTATAATAACACAGGCAAAAGTGAGCATGAGGATGGACACAGACTAGCTATGGCTGGTGGTGTTGACCCATAAAATCCCCCTAGGTGTTCTCTGATGTATCTGCTCACCTAGTCCTGCATCATATTTATGTCTGAACTAACCTTAAAGAAAACAAAGCTTGGATGAGCAGAACTGATGTTGGTTTCTTAGCTAGGATCAGTGTAACTGGCTTCTGACCACACAGTCACAAATCCAGCTTGTGTCAGGTCAGAGGAAAGCATCAAGATTAGGGAATGCATACCCTCTCAGTTCAACAGATTCGGTTTATTTCTTTTTACAAAGCGTCTAGTTACTGGGCAAGTATTCCATGCTGGAGATCTAGAGCTGTTTGTGCAAAGGCAAGCTATTTACATAAACTGGGACTGGAGTGGGGAGGTGGGTTCGGAAGGAAGAAGTGAGATGCTAAGCACTAGGTTTTGTTTGTTTCCACTAGGTGCTAGCAATTGCTAAACAACTGCATGGTCACAGCCAGAGCATAATAATTACTGAAAATGGAGAAAAATCAGAAAATTTAAACAGGTTGCTAGGGTGACAAACAGTGTTCAGTTTGTGCCTGAAGCAGCACGTGCATGTCTCCTATGCCCCTTCGCACACTTTCCCATTTGCACGCTCTTAGGTTGCCCACGGGTGTAGGTCAAAGTCACAGCAGCTATTCAGAGTGGATGCTACCTCAGCAGCTGGAAGGGGTAAAAAGAAATTTGGAATAATTATCATGTGAGCCACAGTGGTCTGGGCAGCCTCTGTAATTGTGAGACACTCAAAGACTCCCAGAAATTCAGGAGCCTCTGCCTGTTTTTTCAGTGAACTCCTAGGGTCAGCCTCAGGTGGCTGCAGGAGGTGAAACTTTAAGTAGACTACAGCCTTATAAAATATCAGCAGACACATACTTGAAAGCCTAATGATCAGTTTAGCTTGGCTTAATTGGGTTTATGTGTTCAAGGATATCCTGGCAGCTACTCTTGGAGAAAATTAAAGCTGGAACAAAATTCTGCTTCTCTGATGGAGAGCCTGAGCCTACCTTAGCATGAGAGGCAGCTCTCTTAGCTGACTCCTCATACTCAGGGAGATGGGCTGAGCCCAAATATCTCACTTGTTCATCAGCCATCCGCCCTCTTTTTGGCATGGTGAGAAAGCTCTGTGCTTGGGAAGCTAGTGTGTCGGTTCAGTGCTGCTTACTCACTCACTTTATCTCCCTTTCAAATCTCATGCACCCACTGCAAAAATGAGTCCATGATGAATAGATTTTTGAATTGGCTTATAATTGATTATTCTACTGTATAATATTAATTTTCATCTTCAACTGTTCATTGATCGAAGAATACTGGATGTGGATTGTTAGTTTTCTTTGTGACACTTATATTGAAGAATGATTTGGAGAATACATTGGTGCATATTGATAACATTTTCCAATTCCTTTGTGGTTTTAGATTATTTCTCTTTGTTTTTCTTCCTTGGAAAAGCAAATCTACTTTCTATGGCTTGCATTTTTACCTATCTTTTGTAATAATCAACTATTATTAACTGTTAAAAACACACTGAAATAATAATCAAAAGATGCAACAAAATTTAAAACGCATTAAACCAAGGAAGACTCCCCTGAAGAAAAATGGGTCAGCTTTGCCCATCTTAACAGTCTTTCTGAATTCCTTCCAATACTTCCATTTCTCTCTCCTTGTTGGAGCATTTCCAGATGCATGGTAGTGTCCTGACTCCTTGGGCATTTCTAAAGCCCACAGTGAAACTGGAACAGAAACATTTGCAGTAAGATTATTTATGCTACTCAGTTCAAGTCATAATTTGTGGACTTAGACATGTTATGTGAACACTTCTGAAGTAATGCACTGTGCTCATCCATAATATGGAAATTTAACAAACAGCAGTTTACTACCCACAAATGAGAAGAGATCCCTCAGTTCGCCATGTAGCACAAGCCTCAGAAAGGCTGATGTTTTCACTCCTATGTGTAAAGTGGAGGAAGACAATGATGGCTTCTCCACCTCAGTGTTTAGTGGCCTGAACACTCCTACAGCTCAGAGGACACCGATCTCTGTCGCAGAGCTGTTCCAAGGGCTCCAGGGACTATTTGCATACCAATGCCCTCGTGTGAGCTGCTTTTGTGGGGCCTTTTTCTGTCAAAACTGGTTAATGTCTTTCATGGAGTCAGGATCACACCCTGTGACATAAGTTCATCATGCAAGTGCGACAACCTGCTTTAAACTTCCCGTGAGATGATTTAACTTAAAACAAATAAGTGTCACAAGGCTGTATGCTTCTCACCTCAAACCTTTATACTTCAGCAATTAGCTTGCTGCAAGAGACTGACAAAGAATGTAACTACTGTCTTTTAAAAATTCATTTATTTTATTATTGCCTTCCAAAAAGTGGCAAAACTAATTTTAATGAAAATTTGTATTTAGGAAACAATCAACAAACCACACACATAACCACATGCACAGCTTGACTTGCTGCTGGGGTGAACCATGGCATGCCAAGTTTCAGCCTGAAGCTAATTTTTTACAGCCACGTTATAAAGCTCTGAAAAGGGGGTTTTATTGTGGAAATGCTTGACAGAACCATAGTGGTGCTACTGGCTGCCTCTCTAATTAGTCTCAAGATTGGAAAGTTATATTTTGCAATATGTGGTAAGCACTATTGTCCTGATGTTGCTGGTTTATGCCAGAACTACAGCCTTAATTTGGTGCTGTGTATTCTGTTACAAGTTTGAAAAGGCAAGTTTGACTCTCAGTGTTGTGAAACATTTGCACTTTTGGGCAGAAAGCTTGATTTGTACCTTCAATTACATAAACATTGGAAGGTGCAGTTTGGATTTGGTTTTGGTGACAGTAGCAGATCCCTGCTGTGTTCATTCTACTTTGAAGAAGATGTGGAGTCCACATGGTGTTTCTTGCATGTTTTCCAGAGACTACTTTTAAATTCCTTCAATAAAAGTTACTTTTATTCCTGTTTAAGTGTTTTGTGGTAATGTTTACAGAGAAACATCCTGCCAGCAGACTAAAGTAAATAAAAGACAGGACACCACTAATATAAACCACATCATTCTACTACTGTTTGCCCACCACCTGCACTCCCCCATCTCTGCCAGAGCTCCCTGTTGTAATTACACCTACTTGGCTTCCACGGGTTTCAATTTCTGCAGAGTATGCCGAAGGTGGCAGAAGCCATTCAGCCGGCCATCCCATCATTTTGTACTGCAAAGTTGCTGTAGTATTACTGTGATCAAGCAGCTTCTGTATTTTACCATCTCTTCAGCAATAATTAGTTATTTTAAACGAATACTGTTACTGTGCATCGTATCATCATGCTTACCAGCTCTTGTTGCAAGCCTGAACCCCTCTATGCCAGCTACCCAAAAGCCAGTAACAAAAGAGCAGTCCTTTCTCCAAAGGTAGGGCAAACATAAGGGAAATGGATAGCTGCAATTATAAGATTACACAGTCTTGTAGCATACCAAGCATATCTTAAAAACGTGCATAATTATACGAAAATGAGTCTACCCACTGATCTAAGTGAGACAACTATGTGATTAAGTGCTGTGCTGTGCTTTCCTTTTGCTAATTTGTTTGTTTGGGGTTTTTCTCCTAATACAGTACCTACAGTGTCTTGAAAAATGCTACTCACTTACAGTTCTATATAATTGCTGTTGCTGCTATTGTTAGTGCGCTGGGGCTGGGCACAGACCTGTGCATCAGGGGAGGGCTATAGTAAGGTTCTAAACATCCCTATGTATCTGTTTTAAATATACTATTATTCCTTCAAGCACCTACAAATCCTTATTAGTTACTATACTGTCAGAATAAATTCTTATATTTACACCTGAAATCAAACCATGCAATCCCTCTCTCCTTTTGGATGTAACTGAATTCATAGAAGCGCCTCCTGTTGTAGTCAACATCTTGCTGTTTGGCACTACAAGGATTAATAGAGTGGCAGTAAGAAATTAATCTCTTCTCTTTCTTCCAGTCCCTGCTTTCTACTCCCATCCATTTGCAAAGAATGCCTTTGTCTGGTACTTGACACTACCTGCAAAGGCTTCAACATTGAATTTAGGATGTCTGCTGAGGTTACGCTACAGGCAACAGTGGATTATTTTCTAAGTGCTAATCCTTGATGCAGAGATTTGTGCTTGTTCAGAAAAGCAAGGTCTCCATTTCCTCCCTTCTTTATATTTTATTTGCAGCCACCTAGGCAGGAGGCAGCCTCTCAGGAACGACCTGATGGGCTGCTGCATCGCAATTTGACTCAACCAGATCTGACCCAACAAGCAGTGCTCAGAATTAGATCACAGTCTCCACATGCATTAAGATCTACAACCTACAGTAGCTCCGTTAGTCTGCTGAGCAACCAGACTGGCTCTGATTGAAATTACCATTTTGATGCTCTGACCTTCAAATCTCTTAATAAAGCAGAAAATGACCTGTCCGCTTGTCCTTTTGGCTGTGGGGAGGCAGAGTGGCACCAGCTGAGTGAGCCAATACAAGATTTAACTTAATACATGCTCCCAAATACAGCACCAAGAAGAAATAAAAACCTGAAAAGCCTCATCCTTACTTATTTACAACAGGGACTGCTCCCCCTGCCACTAATGGGCCTTCTGCACCCCACAGAGGGTCAGTAAGGGTCCTGCCACTGTGTGGCTAAATGGGCAGCACCTGGGTGCCTTTTAAAATCCAGCACAAATCACATGCTGCAACATTCACTCCAAATACTTTGCACTTAGATAAGCATGTACAGATGTCTGACCACTGTTGAATTACGAGCCCTCTTCAGAGCTTGGAGAAGAAGGAATGGAAATAGAAAGAGTTTCTTCAAAGGAGTAGGTAACTGTAGCAAAGGGAAATAACTGTGTTAATCTGAAGATCACATCTATATAGATAGAATCAGTGATACCCACTCCTAGGGCATTTGTACACTGTGAAGCCTGATGTGGAGGAAAAGACAAACTCATCTCTGAAAAACAAATTCTTCTTTAAGCACTAGATCACCATTTAATGTTAAGTAGTAGGTAAAAGCTAGTAGTTGAGTATAAGCAAGAGAGAATCCACTGAAAGAGACTGGATTATTTTATACCTGTTTACATGGAGCTGAAATTTGGATTTGCATTTCCAGAGCAAATACAGGAAAATACTAAGACAACAGCTTTCAAGGACAGTAGATCATAAGATTCTCTTTCAACCAAGAAATATAAAAATAGTTATGTCATGCTATATGTAAAAAACACTGAACCAAACAATACTCATTTCCCTGCCAGAATTGATCACAAAAATAAGCAACATTTCTGCATGAAACTACTCATCCTGAAATTCAAAGTAAAAGGAGTAAAACAATTAGCCAAGGTCTATTGTAAAGAAAAAAAAAATAAACTGGAGGAATAACAAAAGCAAATGCACAGATATATAAAAAAAGGTTTTGTGTTGTATTATCCACAAAGCTGATAATTGGATCTTATTTATTAAACATTTCCATTATTAAAAGTAAAATATATTGATATTTTTCATGAGAATCTGCAAATACTTTTATTACTTTGTAGAACAGTATTGAATTGTACTCTATAAATCTAATCTGTATATAGATTTTGAGGGTGTTCACTCACACATATTTAGAAGCATGCATAATTAATTTTGAACTGTACTTTTTTTTTCTTCTAGTAAAAAACAAACCTCACAAATTGCAGCTGACCTGGCTTTGTTAATACAAAAATTGCAACTTAATAATAACTTTGGTTTGGAAATCTTGTAAGAGCACAACTTCATGTGAGATTTCCAGTAATTCCTGATTTCAGCCACGTGGAAAATACTCCATAAGCAGCTTTACCATGCTATTTACTCTTCCAGATGAAAATAGCAAGAATGATAATGAGCATTTTTGCTATAGCATATTGTCAAAGCAGATGAAAAGCAAGGTTAAATAAGCACTGAATCATAGAATGGTTTGGATTGGAAAGGACCTTGAGATCATCTAGTTCCAACCCCCCTGCCATGGGTTGGGGGAGTTGGAACTCCTTACACTAGACTATGTCACCCAAGGTTCTGTCCAGCCTGGCCTTGAACACTGCCAGGGATGGAGCACTGAAGAACTGTCTGAAACATTTTAGTATATCAACAAACAGCTAATCAAACTCTTGGACATAAAGAGAGAACCTAATTCTGTTTTATTTTCAATAAAGGTTCAAGCTTCTTGTAGCTGACCACAGATAAACCTGTGATGAAGACTGTGATGAAGGTGGTTCAGGCTTTCTATATTTGATCAAATGTTGCACACCACCATTTCCTTGGTAAAGCAGAAACTTCTACATGGAAGAAAAATGACCAGTGAGCACAAAGTTCCTTTAAGGGGTGCAACATTTTGTTTGTCCCAGACGCAAATAGTACCACAGGTACAGATCCCATAGGTGACATCCAGCTGGAATTTGCAATAGCTTCAGCCACACTGCATTGATAACAGCCTCAGGGAACGGGTTTTGTGCCAATGGACGCACTATACCAGAAGGGGTAGCAGAAGGAACAGCAGAAGGGAAGTGTCTGATTCCTACACATCTTATAGCTGTCACTCTTCTTGCTGCCTACAACTACTTGGGCATGAATATGATGGCTTCTTGCTTGCTTTGCATAAGCAGGAATGCCAGCAGTGCTGTAAAACAACCTGAGCATCTCCCTCACCCCTTTGCAGGGTGGGACCCTGCAAAGGGGATTTCCATCGCCTCATGCTTCCACATAATATTTCTGTGCCTTCTGCCAGTGGGGCCAAGGCCTGCATCACAGCTGGGCTGTAGCTCACCTCATCCCTGGCAGCATTTCCAGGTAACATGTGCATGTTTTGGATGGGAAACTGAAATAGGGGAAAAACAATGTGCGGGGAGAGCACTAGACTCAACTGAAGTGAGGCAGCAACTCTCCTCTGGAAACCTACCTGCGTGACACCGGAGAGAGGTGGCCAGGATGCCTCCAGCTCCAGCCATCTGCACCTTTGCCCTCATGAACTGCAAGGGACCAAACCTGCAGTGTGCTGAGGCCAGCACAGACACAAGCTGCTTTTTAAAATGCTCTGGTGCTTTGTTCTCTGGTGCTTTTGTTTTCAGTGACATCTATCATACATAGAAAGATATTTTTGTGGACCCAAAATTAAAGCAAAGCAGGGCTGTTACATGCCTTTCTTTTTTTTTTTCTTTGAAAAATTGTTCTATACCTGAGACTTCTCTCAGGAAGAGAGTGAGCCATAAAAATTTTATGTGTATATTAGAATGTTAAAAGCACTGTAGTAACAGGTCCTGTGTTTTAAATAAAATATAAGTACTGAATCCTCTATTAGAAGCTGCGTAGTGGAGCCTCAAAGGCTCACACTAAAAATTAAGGACCACTAGCTCTAAACCCAAATAAAATCCAGGGAGCTGGGAATACCAGAGGGATTAATAGCTGTAGCATTGCATACACGATGAGTGCAGGTGATCACAGATGAGACATTCATCCAAACACAAACAGGACTTGAAAGCTGCACATAGCTGCATGTGGGGACCAGCAAAACAGTGGAGTAGACTACACTCAGTGGTGTTCTCGTTGCGGAGTGAAGCAGAGGAGATGCAGACTTCCCATCCTTCTGCCAGCTTCCTACCATCCTTGTGTGGACCTGCTTATTCCTGCCCCACTGCCCCACCGCTCACCAGTGACCCTGTGTCCAGCCCCAAAAGACTCTCCTTACTCACACTGGGGTCCCACACAGACAGGAGTGGCTGCTGCATCCTGGCAGCCAACAGCCTCTTCTCCGGTTCTCTGTTCTTCCATCATCTTCACAGTGCTTTGTGTCAGATCTCTTCACAATGGTGCAGCTGTTTTTTTGCAGGGGAAAGAGCAAGAATTGGTGCTGGCTGTCACACACACTTCTCACTGGCACAGTATCATGCGGCCGTGGGTTTTATTGGTGGTTTTTTGGATTTCTGCTTGTGTATTTGATGTCAAAATTTGACAGGGGTGAACCTCCAAGTGAGCTACGCATAGAAATATTAAGGAATGCTCTCTAGACAAGTCTTACCAGTAATGTATATTAGACCCCTAGCTGCACTTTAGCTGGGAATTTATCTCACTTTTTATAGTGAGCTAAATGTTGTGTATGTTGTCTAGTGTACTGGTACAGCCTGACTGTCCCAGCTCACCCTTCCCTTACCATTTATCCCTCTGCAAAAGAAGTGCTAAGTGGATCTAGAAGCACACTATTCTAAATTGATGGGCTTTTATCTCCATTTTGCATTCTCTCTCCACAAGCACAAACTAGAAAAAATGTAGGAAGTCAGAATTACATGGAATACATATTTACTACTACACAACCCTACTTTTACCAAGCAATACAATAACTGTTCTAGCCCTTTGTTAATCAACAGGCAAAGAACAACAGACAAAATATGCTTCAATAAGCAGAAAATTCATTACCTAAAAAATGAGTAAGAAGAAGAAAATACTTAGTACTATGCTTTCCTTCTGTTTGTTTTGTTAAAATTTTAACGACATGTTCCAAATGTCTGAAACGTTTACAAAAAACATGGGAAGCTATAATCTGCATACTTTTCTTTTAGGGGTCTTTAACACGTCTTCTAAGAAGTCCCAGAGATGTTAGCCAACCCATTATGTATAATGAATCTTGGCATGAAACAACAGCACAGCAGCAGCTACACATGAAGCAGCCTATACCATAAATTATCTCAAATATAAACCAAATTCCCCTTCTTTATCATGTATATAAGGCACCAGCATTCAAGATTCCCTCCAGAAGTGCCGGACTGTGTGTAATATTACTCATAGCATAACAAGGTCTAGTTCTGTCATTGCAATTGCTTCTTTCCTCAGATGATGAAGTGCAGACATATAGCAATAAGAAGGATGTCCAAAGAAATCAAAATATCAACAGGTTTAACAAAAAGTGTGGGGCAACTGCATGAAGAAGCGAATAAGTGCCACTGCAGATATTTTTATACTGTTTAAGTCATCAAGTTCTTTGCTGGTGCAATACGGTGTAGCCCTGCTGACCTCAATGCTGTGAACACGTTGATTAAGAGTAACTTAAGATCAGAATATAGCAGAGAATGTGAAAACACTACCATTCTGCTTGGAAATATATCACAGGCGATGCCACACAGTACCAATATTCAGCTGCGTGTACTATCTCCAAGAAGGAATCCACACCTGTGTGTCTGGGACACTGCTAAATCTGGCTATGAAATCAGCCCATTTTTCCACAGCCCTACCTGCTTCACTACGCAGCAATCATCCCACCAGGGATCTAAGGGGTGATCAAAATCTCTAGGAACCAGAATACAGGCCTGGAAGCCATAGAAATTCAGAAGCAGAGAGATTGCTCAACAGTGAGCTCCTGCCTTTTGTCCCACAGGTATGTATTTTTTAGGCAGGCAACACTGACAGAGTGCTGAGCTAGAAGTTTAGCTATGGTTTGTAAATGTATTCACTTAGAAATACAATGGAAGCCTCATCCTGCACGTGTTGCATTTGCACGTCAAATATTATTGGTTTGGTGGGGTCTTTCTGATTTTATTTCAGCAATACTGCTTTTTTAAACAGTATGACTGGAAAACTGTACGTCAGGTACACGTAATCACCTAAGGTACAAGCTTCTACAGGTGCAATCTAAACTGCATGCTCGTCCCAATGTGATCTTGAGGTAGAGCTCATCCAGCTCAGGAAGGAGAGCTCCCTTCCCTAGGAACGAGGTGAAACCGATGTTATTTGAGAAATATATGACCCTGCAATTATAACCTTAGCTGGTCAGAGTTTTATGCTTTGGATACATATTACATTTTCAATGACTGAAGAGTCAACCAGAGATACTGGATCTGAAATCTGCCACCAGGGAAGGTGGATCCTCTGGAAGTCCATTCTGTAGTACAAGGAAAAGGGAAACATTTCTTTATCACATTGCTTGAGAGAGAAAATTGCAATTAATTGCAAAGTCTTGGAGGTTTGCAATATCAGGAACAATTCCCAGAGAGAAAGATACCAGTACACAGTTAGAAAAAAGTTGCTGAAAGGTATAAGCTACCTACTGAAGGCTTCTGCAACATACATCCGCCAGTACCAGAAAGTGTGTAAATCTGTGGTCTTCCTACAAGCAAATTCAGCATATCCTTATTGTGTATATTCTCTTGTACAGAATATCCATCTCCTAGTATCCATCATCTGTTACACAACACATATATGACAACCTATTATTTAGTTACAGTCAAAATTTGAGCATCTGCAACATCCTTTTCACTTATATACTTACATATTTTTTGAAAATAATTCTTTTGTGTGACTGTTGCCAACCATTTTAAATAATCCCATAGAGCAGCAAAGTAGGAAGCAGAAGCGGCAAATAAGAATATAGAAAATTTTAACTATTTACACAAGACCCATGCCACTTGGGTATTTGTTACCTCTTGTTGCTGAGAGATTCTGCTAGAATTTGTGTATAAGCTGTGTTAGTTTTCTGCAGCAGGATTTGTACATAACAGCAAGTTTCTGGATCTTGTTAGCTCAGGGCAAAAAGTCATGCTTTGGAGCAGTTGCCCCAGCAGGAGAATAAAAGATGATGGTTGGTAATTACATCAGTTTTGCACTGTTGAGCAGATGTTCTTGCAGATAGATTTTGGCTGGCATTTACAGAACATCGCTAGTGAATCTCATGATAGCGTTGGAGGAATGCTGCTACAAGTGGATGGAGCTGCATTCTTGTAATAAAAAGCTTATGAACAGAAGAAGCAAATGAAAAGAAGAAACAAATGAAAAGTGTACCAGCTAAACTACTTCAGAACCTGTTTTTTGGTTTTTTAAAGATTTATATTTAATCTTGAGTAACCTGAATATGGGACAGCTCATTTAGAATTTAGCTTAATAAGCTATATGTTGTACCAGTTTTCAATATCCAGAGAGGACATAGTAGTTTGCATACAGCCAAAATTAGAGTAATGAAAGGAGATTCAGGGCTGGAGGGGCAGCAAAGCAATAGAAAGCTAAGAATACCCCTTACCTGCATATGACTGACATCAGTTTGAACAAAATTGGACAGTGACCAAAATTACAACATACATAGCTCAACCGCTATGACTGACTTTATAGTGATAGATGCAATAGAGTGGAAAAAGTATTGTACTTACATCTTTATAGGCAATGCCAAATGTTTAAAAATATTAACTAATTATCAACCAACATTATTCATCCCTGAATGGAGTGTCATTTCCTTCACTGTATGACTGGAAAATGACTTGCTTAAACCCACACAGCAACTCAGCTGCAAAAATGTCATTGTGGTTCAAGATCTCCCCCTCTCAACCCTGTGCTCAGCCTCTAGATAGGTTTCTGAATAGGTTCTCTTTCAGGTGTTAAGCTCAACATGAAAGGCAGAATGGTGAAAACATGGTCCTGCAGTCTGGGAGACTCTCAGTGTTTCTACCAAAACAAGCTCCTGAAGACCGAATGTATTTTTAAATCAGTCAATTCAATGTATAACTTTCTACAATTTTTTGAACATTGAATGGTGGAAATATCACAATGGGAGCTGGAATCTTGATTTGACTGTGCTGTGGGCTGCCAGCATGTCTGTTAATGGAAGGATTTATTGACAAGAAGTGTTTTAAAAATAAGGCATTTACAATTAGATTAGAATCCATTCCCCTTCATTTTACCTATCCACGGGAATGCTGACTTTCAAAATCCCCTCCTTCTTGTGCTGGGTGAATGATGCTAAAAAAAGCAACAAGCCTGTCCCTACTGACAGGTGCCAGCTTGCAGAATTAGCTATTGGTCCTCTGCTCACCCGTTTCCTGAACAGGGCATCTGAGACTGCACAAAGTGTCAGATGAAGTTTCCTGTGGAATGCCAAGGGTGTTTGAAGTAATAAAAGAGACTCTTTGGTTACCAAATGCTTTGCTTTTAGATCTTGGTTCCAAGTGGGGAAAATTTGGTCCATAGCCATGGGCAGATTTCTTAAGGCATTTAGGGCTAGTGCATACCTTGACTTCAGCTAAGGGTGTTGGGTTTTGTACTCCAGGACTGAATCTTGCTGCAGTACTTCAAAGTGAAGCTACCGGTGCTCCTGTCATGCAAAAGATCTGAATAAGATGACAACTAGAGCAAGGTTGCTAGGAAGAGACAGTATTCAGAACAGGGAGGGACAAACCAGCATGTGTTTATGTATTAATAATCTGAATTTTGAAAAGTAGGTAAAAAATAAACCCAAACCACCTGTCTAATTATCTACTATTGCTTTTCTCCCAGATGTGAACTGAACTAGAAGACAGAGTGTCTGAGGAGTGCACTGAGGTGGGTATTGCTCCAGGGCCCATGGTGGGACTAAGCTGATGCAGAGAGCTCTGATCAGTATAGGTTTCTAGAAGAAGAAAGCAGGCAGCCCATGAGAGTCCCAGAGCTCATACCACTGAATCAGATGGACATTGCCACCTACTACTTCTGTCCTGTTGTTGGAGCTCCCTTCACTTTGACTCTCTCTCCAAGGGATTAAGGTATTTTCTGCAGTACTCAGCTGTCTAAAGACTTTCTGTGTGCGTCAGGAAGGCTGTGTAGCCTCACTGTGAAATACTTGTCATGGATTTCTAAGCACAGCCTTGGAGGAAAGCAATCTGTTGTATCTGATCACAATGCATATTTGCCTAAACAGCTGGAAGAACAGAGAGAGTATTTTCTCAAGTTTACACTCGTGTAATAAACATATTTTTTTCTAATGTGTTTGACTCCTCCACCTGGGGGATAATTTGGTCATTCTTAACAGCAAAGAGTATAGTTAGCCTTTGCAGATGTAAAACACAAAAAGGAATGCAGCAATTCACATGGGTACTTCCTAATGCTGCTGTGGTCTCTCCCGTCCACTGGCAATGTGAGCTCATTCTGTCTTGCTTCCTTTCAACCCTCTTCAAGTGCACTGAAGTGCAACTGGTTTAGTTTTCCTGGGAATCTACAGTGTGAAAAGGAGGAAATGCAGTTCAGGGGTAGCACTTCGGGTGCCATACAGAAAGGCACCCCAAGGAAAACAAGAGGATAAAGAACCAAAAAGAAAAGAGGAGGATAAAAGGAAGGCTGAGATACCTTGCTTTGAAAAGATAAAATGAGATTGCCTTGGTTACAATGTGATCCACAGAAATATCATAACTGTGTTCATGATCTTTTTTGAAGAAACGGTGCTTGATACTCCATACCATTGCCTATGTTTGTAATAAATCAAATGACAGAAAAAAAATGTCACTTATTAGAACATTGAGGTTTACTCTTCAAGTGATTAACTGAGAATCATTTGTATGATTAAATGGTGGAAAATAATTTGCTTTCACTCTGAACCTGTAGCATAGATCTCATTACACAGAAGTGCTGCATATTAGTTGAAGCAAATTAACATTCAAAGACTTTCTGGAGTAGCTGCTAATCACAGGCTGTTAATTACTGTCATTACATTCGACTGCTAAGGAGACTAACACCGAGGAATCATTCTCATGATCTTGATATTTGAAAGTGATTTTCACCAATAAAAACACGTCAGACATACAGAAATTGCAAATTGCTGAATTTGCTGACACAGTTGAAAATTCCGCTGACTGTAAGTACCCATCTGGTGATAGATGCATTCTTGACACAGTTTCAGTGTTTGGACTTAAGAAATAATGAGTATCAATGTCCTATCTAGGGAATATGCAAAGATGAAGGAGCCCTTTGTATCCTTAATTAAGGAAAGTAGTAGCAGAGCTCGCTCACAGATAAGTGACTGTACATAATAATCATGTATTTATGTGAAGGACTGTTATGCTATATTACTATAGCAGCAATTAGGTTTTCACAAAGTAGTTTTAATAAAAGGCATACTTAAATAATAAATAAACAAACAACTATTTTCTATGGCAGATTAATTATACGTGGCTTAAAATGGTCACTGTGCTAAGTGAAACCTATAGAGGCAGATTCTTACAAATGCAAATGTACAACTATGTGCTTAGAAGTGAACATATTCTTTGCTTGTAAATCGGGGACACACAGCCAGGAATTTCAGGATGGATGCCTCCATGAAAAGCAGGCTCATATATGATTTTTGCATGAAAGAAGTATCTAAGCTTACTATACTTGGGGGACTTAGTCGACCAGCCTAGAAACAGTCTCATCAAGAGAGGAGACGGCTCCCTTGAAAATGTCAGACCCCCACTCACAGACCTGTAACATGGAGATGTGAGATCTTTCCTACAGGGTCTTCTAGCAGCTTATTTTTTCAGCTTGGTCTTCAGTTTACAGTAAAAAGAGGGAGGAGCTAGCTCTATTTACAGTACTTTCTCTGATACAGAATAGAATAGGCCTATAGAATTTAGAATATATTTTTTTTTCACATATCTATTGTATTCAAAACATTGCAATGATGTAGAAAAGCCAGATGCTGTAGTATATTAATATTTTTGAAAAATATGGTTCAACTCTTTTTCAGTTCATGAATTATCTGTAAACAGATAACTGTCTTCTTCAGTATATTCATTATTAGAAGTGATTGTACTATAACGTAAGGAAATAATTCGTGAATAGTTGCTCATTCACAAAATAATTGGTTGCAGGTGCTCTATATTCCAGTTGATGGCATGCTGTAAAAGCCAACAGGCTTTTCTGGACAGAAAAAGGGTTACTGCTGTTCCAAGAAGATGATCAGAGACAACATATTGAGAGAGTTTTGCATACTACAAATGCATAGGAATTCAAAAATTCAATTACATTTCAAAGAAATGCAATCTCTTGTTGGGTGTTATCAGTAACCTTCGCAGTAGGGAGTACACTGGGAATAAAGGCTTACAAAAGTGCGTGCAAAGCAGCATATAAATTCAGTAAGTCCTCCTTCAGAGTAAATTAATATTCTGTATTGTCCATGTCCTACTGATGGGCAAATACAGATCAAGATCAAAATCCTGCCTTTGAATGTGCACATGGAGCACCAGTTGTGCCCTAGTTAAGTAAATGCTATTTTCTGTAATTGATTGGCAATTTCTTCAAATAAATTCTTTGAAATTATTCTTATTTTCCTGGCTACAAGGGAAACATTCTACTTCACCCAAAAATAGTGCTCTACTCTTATGGGGAGTTGAGCTTAAAAGTTGAGATAAATAGCTATTTTGAGGTGGCGGTGGGGTTTTGTGGTTTTTTTGTTTGGGGACGGGAGGAAGTTGTTTGTTTGTTTGGGTCCCCTGTTCCTACCTTCCATAGATTTGGAGAAATAGGTAATAGTGACTTTCAATTGATCTCGGGTGATATTGTCATGATTTGACACTGCACCTGAAGGACTTTGTTATCAAGCAAATTAATGAAATTTGGGAATCTACATCTTTTATGATGGTTCTAGTAGGCATTACAAGCCTTGTTGTGGGATATTGGTAACTAGAACCCATCTTAGCCTGATACAAGCCAGTACTACTCAGTTAAAACCCACGAGGTAACTTTGAATCACATGTCTAGTTTGGTGTGTAGAGATGACACTATCTATATTACCAAAAGAAATGTTAAAATAAAAAAGGAGAAAACCAAAGATGTCTTCAAATGTTTTATAAACTGAGGGTTAGCTGTGACTACCTTGTTCCTCCTAAGGAAGTCTGAACTACCTGTCCTTGGCATGCTATCCAAGGATGACAATGTCAATCCATTGTAACTATTACAGATCTGAGCAACAATTCTGAATTGTCAAACTTTTGGGGCTTATACCACAGCCACCATACTACTATGATTAAATAATCATAGGAAATGCTCTGCAAAGTAATTTCTTTTTCCTTAGGTGCATTGGACTCGTGCTTTTAAGGTCCACTAAGTCACTATTAGAGATGCGCAAAAAAATACTGTTTGCATCTTTGGACAAAAAAGGGATGGTTTTAAGCAACACTTCTCCACCTCTTGGGAAGCTCCATCAGCTAAGTTTATGGATTTGCCTTCTCACATCACCATTATGTTTCAAAGTGGAATGCAAAGGTGTAGGTGAGTGTGTGATGCATCAAGTCATTACATTGCAAAACCTACCCATTTAGTATTTCGTGTGAAAATAAAAGCAGTGTTAGCAGCCTCTGCCATCCTCTTTTTCCCTTCTGGAGACCCCCCAGAAACTTCATCCTGGAAGGTGTTGGAAAAGAAGAACTTTCTACCTGCCAAGTCTCTTCCCAGCTTACAACACAACTGACTGTGAGAAGTCTCCAAATCTCCAGTGTGGAGATTCCCTCTCCTTAACCTTCCCTGCAGGATTTCCTACAGCAACAAGGATTTGGACCACACAAGTTTGGTAGGATTTTGTTGCTGCTGCCATCGGCATTTACTGCTGCTAAGTAGACACAGCAGAGTTCAGTTATAAAATCATGTACATGGGAGAGGCTTAAAGTATTCCCTTAATCCCCCACTCCCCTGCTCTGAGGCCACATCATATTTAGCTACAACTGTGTCTAAACAGTTTCTGTACTGGTGATCCCTGAGAATCCAGAGACTATTTAAAGGCCTGCGAGAGGCAGCAAAGACAAGCAAGCTATTTTATCAGCAAGCTGTATTCACTCCATGAAGGTCCACACTTCTATCAGGTGATGAAGACTTGTAAAATTTGCAAAATACTGGAAGTTAATACTCCTGATCATCCATGAAATATGTTTCTCTCTCCTTTTTCAGAAATCTTCTGCCGAGAAAAACTCCTACACAGCCAAGTTTACTGTTCTTCTGTGGCTAGAGCTGTAAATTTCTTGCTTCTAATATTTAAACTTTCTCTGCACTAATGTAATAGAAGTTCTTTTTCTACTATTTAACCAGGCATTATATGTTCTGTACTTGCGCTTTTGATTTCTTCATTGTCAAATTAACAATCGTGTTTTTAAGACATAGGTACTCAAACAATGTTGTTAAATGTTTCCCTTCTGCTGTTATGTTGCCATTACTGGCGGAAATAAAATCAAGCTGCATTAATTAATTTTTGCTGCAGACTTAAGTGATCTGAAATATCTACTGGGATTTTCTGCTACCAAACATAGTGATGTTCCAGACACCTAAGTTGCCCCAGCTGTATTTTTCAGCAGGACATGCCTGTGGCAGTCATGCTCCCTCTTGAAATGTGAGTTACCTTTGGCCCCACTTACTGATATACTTGCTTTCTGCTATTGAACCTCCAACTCATGTTTCAAACCAGGCTCTGCACAGGGGGACACAAACCAGCCAGAGGATTGTCTATCTGTGACCGCAAGGGTGACACTGGGGCATCTGTAGGTAACTGAGACAAGCTGGTCTCATCAAAATGCCCAGTAGTGCCTCATCTTACTCAAATTGAATACTAACCGTATCACTCAACTAAACTACCCATCTTCTTGTCTCATTTATACCTCTGTTGTGGGCTGCCTGTGCTGTGAAAGGCTTTGTCTCTTATAAAGATCTAGCAGGGACAATGACCCTTCTTTCCAGGGTGGTGAAAGTATGATCAGCCCAATATATACCTGGTCATCATAACATGTGACTTTTAGAAGAGATCAACCTTGCTCTCCTTTTGATTCATCCTTTATTTGCATGTGTCCTGGGTTCAGCTTAAACCACGACAGCATGGAAATTTTGTCCAGTTACCTTACCTTGTATATTAAATAAACAAAGCACCCAATAATTTTTGAATTGCAGCAACTTTCTTCTTAAACCTCAAATTCTGTGTTATTCAAATGCTCAACAGATTAACTGTAAATTAAAATGAGAAGTTTGAAGCTGTAGAACATGAAATATACTTGCGTGTGTTAAATGATTTCTTGATCACATTGGAGTTTCCACTGGACTAGTCTCCTCACAGAGTTCAAGCAATTAAACACTATTTCTTTCTGCATAACCGTAAGTTATATGTCCTTTTGGTTAAACATAATTTTTGTGGGATATAGTTATCCAGATTGTGCTCAGTAATAAATCTCCTCCTGCATAATTGATTAAATGTTTGCCAGTTCATCTTGTTAAAATATGTTCATTCGTTTTTATGTGTGGATGACCTTGGAGAATGGGAGCAGGAAGAGGGTAACAACGTGACGGCTGAACACACGTATAGAAGGGGCCTGCTTCATGTAATCCTTGCATGGCAAGAAAAACCCTGCCTGGAAAACACAGAGGTGTTGCCCAGGAGAAGCTTTCAGCGGGGACCCTGAGTAGAGCAGTCTGAGGACTGCAGAGCAGGCAGTCAGCTGCACACACACACGAAAGGCTTCAGTCAGCTCAGGGCACCTTCTGAACATGCAAATCAATGACAATTAAAGCGGATTATGAAAAAGCAATAGTAGATAGTTAAGTCTTTATGTGATTGAAGTGAGCTAAAGGTGCAGGGCCAGATTCTTCCCGTGTGCTGATGGGTTAGAGATTAGTATAACTCTAAGGAGGCATAATCTCTCATTTCCTGGGGACCTTTGAACCTGTCCCTGATGGGAGATCACATAATGACTGGGGGGCAGTTCTCTTATTGAGACTACTCTATTGCTGTAGATGCAGTAACTCAACTGCCCATGCTCAGACAAGACATATTGCGGTAGCATCTCGTGTAATTTTTTAGGATACTTTGGGTCACATTTAATGTGATTAGCCATTTTCCAAAAATGATCTTACAAGAATCCAAAGGCCACAAACATTGCCTGAAAGTATAAACTGTTTTAGGACAGATGTCCACCTGCACCTATACTTCCCCTGCAACAGCTCTGGTTCTTTAGAAGGAGAATTTAAAATATAATATGTGCAGAGTCATTTTTCCTCAGCTGTATTAACCTAGCTTCCAGTAATCAGCCGTTTATGGACTTGCTGTTTTGGATGTTTTCTCTGGATCACTTCATTTAATAATTACAAAATACAAATATTTATGAAGTTGTCTAATTTCTAAGATATTTGTCTAATATCTTTTAAAACTCGTGTATAATTATGGCCTCTAGGAAATCCTGTGTCAATGAGTTCCTCAGGACCATTGCTATTTGTACTTGACAGGGATCTGCCAGTCTAAAGAGTCTGACCCATTGACTAGAAGTAATCTCACTCAAAATAAAACCACAAGAATAGAGAACAGTAGCAGCCCTAGAGAACCTATCATATGATAGCAGTGTATTTAAGAGAGGTAATTTGCATAAAGAGCTAAAAATAACCAGACAGTTTGCGCAGGGCTTCCAGTGGAAGAATTATATGTACATTTTAGGAAGTAAGAGAAGTGAGTTTTCACATTTATGAATGAACACAACTGTGCAAAGCCAGGTATAAAAGCAAATAAAGTTAAAGGTTCCCTGCTGCAGCACGGCAAAATTGGTGAAGTGCTTTCAGCACAGAAATAATGAACATGCTCAGGGCTTTTGGCTGCAGGGAGAGTTCTGGTTCTGGAGGTCTGCAGAAGCTGAAAATGCTTGAAGACTATCACAGTGAAAATGAATTGCAATTATACAGCTAGAGATTATTTTAAAGCAAAAATAGGCCTGAGCAGTTCCATAAAGATACTGAAAGAAAGCTTGAGGATGACAGGGTAGGTGACAATCTGAAGAGATTGCTACTATAAGATGCTAAAAAGAATTTCACAATAAATCAAATCCTCAACTGGATATTTGAACTCAACAGCATCTTTCTAAACATAAACTTGGGAAATTGAAATAGCAGAAATAACCTATAAATCAAATAGATATAGTGATGGGGTGTTATTGCTGCCTATTCCAGTCAATAACTACTCCTTCTTATTAGTGATCAAATTATTTAGCAATGCAAATGGTGACATTAAGGAGCCAACACAACTGGAGGGATGCTGTAATCACTAACAGCTACATCATTTTCCACTGGGACACAGAATTGCAAACCTGAGAAAGTACCATGCCACACAATCTGGATCTAATTTTTTGTGCGTGTGTGAGAGTATTTAATCACTGAGGCAAAATCTTACAAAAGAACCATTAAAAAAATAGCATGAGCAATGCACTATGGATTAGGGACTGGAGTCATACACACTGTAGGTCAGTACAGAACTACCAGCAATTGATGCCAGGAGAACACAGAAATCAAGTGGGAGTACATGGGCTTAAGTTCAGTGCTTTATGAAAGTGTACCTCATTGCCCTGAGCAAGTATCCTCTACAAACAAAGGTTTATCTTAAGGTCCTTTCCAATCTTAACCATTCTACGATTCTATGATTCGTACAAACCGGCAATCTACCACACTCAGTATCACAATAGAGAAATATTCCCATGAATGGAAATGAGAGGAAGACCTTCGTTGCTGAGAAAGGAGCCCAGGCTTCTAAATCACCCAAACTTCAGAGCTAGGTGACAATGGCACTGAACTACAGCAGCAGCTGGGAATGGTGGGAGAGAAAAAGGCCAAAGCAGGGGACAAAGGCAAATGCAAGTTTAGAGGACGCAGCAACAGTTTGTCAACATCTCTGTCAACTTTTCAAGATACAATTCTTCATCTTCATAATGAGAAGCAACCTCAATGCCTGGCATTTTCTCTGTGGTGGGCTCACTCTTTCTCCCCAAATACTTCAATGACCCTTAGTCTGTCACTGGAAAGCTACCAATCTGTCAGTCACAACCTCTGATGTCTCACCAGTAATTCTTCCTCTTGCTTTCCAAAAGCAATTGCTGCATTTGTACCCCTCGCAGCAAATCAATCTCTGCATTTTGCCAGATCACCGACTGCTTTCAGAGCCTCTCAGCCCAGCTCCTCCTCCCATGCCACCCGTCTGCTCACCAGCAACAGCCTTCAGGAGTCCTCTCTGCCAGCGTTGCTTTGCTCTTAGCCTCTTGGACTCTCGAATGGAGCTTAAAAAAGCTTTTCAGCTGC
This sequence comes from Strigops habroptila, assembly GCF_004027225.2. Taxonomy (NCBI): domain Eukaryota; kingdom Metazoa; phylum Chordata; class Aves; order Psittaciformes; family Psittacidae; genus Strigops; species Strigops habroptila. Next base: position 18,288,942 of record NC_044281.2, on the reverse strand, counting down.
TACCCTGTGGTCTTAATAGCACTCTTTCCCCTGCAGTGCCATGCAGAAGATAGAAAGCTAAAAAACGCAAACAATTTCAGTGCCATGTGAAAAACTACATTTCAAAGAACTCTATAGCAAATATTTGTATGACAGATACCTCACAATTGTTCAGAAATCTCCTTTACTGTATGGTGTAATTATAGCATTTTAATGGAATTATTAGGAACAATTCCATATAGTTTTGCTGCCTGCAGAGTGCAGCAAAAACCACACTGTCTGAATCTGAGTTGGGCTGGTCCTTGCTCACTTCCATAATCTGTGGTCACCTCAAGCGGAGAAGGGAAACTGGCTCACTTCATCCTGCCAGCTGTTTCCCCTTCATCGTAACTCATCCTTGTGAGACGACATGCTAGACAAAGCAGCAATCCCCACCCACCTGCAAAGCAGCGAGAATAACTTAATCTAAGGGATATATGTCAGTGTGCTTTACAAATAAGGGCTGCCTAATTGGACGGAGAATCCAAATCACAGAGACCAGAGGAAATTTGCCCACAGCCATGCAGGTGACAGTGGCACAGCAAAGCCCAAACCTCACAGCTCAACTTCACCCACAGGCCCTCCCCAGGACATCAAAGTGCAGCACTGGCTTTGTTTTCTTTCAACTCTCCAATGCAAGTACATGAATAAGGTGACAGCAACAGGGAAGTACAAGTGAGTTTTCTAGCTCCTTCCTAATCTTCATGCACATTTAGAGTAAGTAGCAGTCTCACCATATGTACACAAAATCTAAAAAGATACAACTAGTAAATTCAGGCCAATGTAAAGAGTAAAAATACTCTTATTTGAGATGGAGCACATTGCATTTATCAAGATTACTTCAGTCTTTGGGGTTTTGCAACTTTTCCCCCTTACTCTCTTTTTGCCCCAGTAATTCTAATGAATATGTGTGTGCACGTGTACGGTATGCTGTTTCAGTCTTCTTGCTACATTAGGTAACATTACAAATGTATGCCCCTTCCAAAATCAGAAAAACGTGTGTGGTACCTCTTCTGCTTTGAATGATAGGCCTGCAGCATAGAGCAGGTAAATGCTTTCTGGTAGGAGCAGTATTTTTTCCTGTGGCTGTGTGCTGCTGGAATGTTTATCTTTGCTCGAGTTGCCTGGCTATTGCAAAGCTACTTGAAATGATTCATGGGTCTGACAGATGTCTGGTACAGCTGGATATGTCCTTGATTATCCCAAAAGTCTGGACAACGCTGTCATTCACCATTGCTCAAATTATCTCTGTATTGACTGCAGAAGCCTCTGTGACAGTACTGTAACGGCTAATTACCCAGGATACCTTTGATACTTACTTTATAGTGGTTTAGAAGAGTTAAAAAAAAGAGAGACAGAAAGAGAAAGAATTGGAGCAAAAACATACCAGTGAAAATTATACTCTTATATGCTCCAAAACAATATATGCTTTAGCCTACATGAGAAAATGCTGCATGGGCTAATTAAATCTAGGCTGTCCTTTTAAAATGGACAGATTTCCAGCAAAATAGATAAACAGGAAATGTAAAGAACCCTGACAATGATAAATCATGGACAATAGAAGGAGCTATTTGCCAGGAGAGAATTGTATGTACGACATGCTTGAAAAACGGATGATAAGCAGCCATTTGCCTGCTTTATATGTTGCTGGAAAATAACATGTTCTGCTTAGCAGATAACAAAGAGCGGCCTGGGTAGCAATACCAAATATGTTCATGGCCATGCCCTAAAACTGCCTATAAGGAAGTGCAAAAGCAGAGATGTCGTTTTCCCGTGATATCAATGAATGTGTTTTGAAAAATACAGTTTCTGCAAAGTAGAAGTATATTAAGAAAAGGGGTGAAAGAAGATAGGGTACAGAAGTCTCATTTTTAGTGAAGATGAGGCCTTAACGACTATTCGGGTGAAAAATTCTAGCAAAACTCTTCTTTTTAGGGTTGTGTCTCTCCTCAGGATTCAGTGTTGGCCCAGACTGGAAAAGCAAGTGTCAGCCTTTCTCTCGAGTTTCAAACAATTCAGAAGTTATCCAAGATCCACAATGGCAGTTTGTTCCCGTGAAGTCATGGGAACAAGTCATGAAGATGACATTCCCATTAGCCTCAGTGGAAGGATTTACTTTCCAGAACCAAACCTTCCAGCTCAGGCCTATGTGCAATGTATACTGAACTGGAAGATGCCACCCCAGTGCCTTCTGCAGTGAACAGGTGATTCAGTCCAGACACCAAATTAGAATTAGGTGCATCTGCCTGTTACTGCCCTAGTGATACCAATGTAAAGAACAGAAAAAGAAAGATCACATTTCTTATCATGTGTTCATCTTGCTTACTAATTATACTTTTTACCTCAGTGTAAATAATGTATTTGTTAGGAGATGAATTATTGACCAGAACATTTGGATATCACTTCAGATAAAAATAATAGCTCTCTTTGTAACTCAGAACTGAAGAGTCAAGCCCCAGTGAGTTAAATACTTAGAGAAAGTTGCCTTTTCCTTGTTTGTCAGGTCCTTCAAAGAGCTTACATTTTTTACAGATACATCTTTGATACAAAGTCATTCACTAAAATATATCGATTCATTAAAGAATGACAAATAGAATGTTTGTTGTTTAAAATACAAGGCTTATCCATTCATCTTATTTGGGTAGGAGATCACATGCTGTTATTTACATTTCTTGCTATGATGGCACAATTTTTATAATTAGGGTTCTGCTACTCTTACTTAGAATTCAAAAGTTTTTCTTTTTATGACTCAAAATTTCCTTACCTTTTTGGCAGAAATATGTCTATTTGTAAATTTGTTACAATACCTGTACAAATTAAGAAACAAGAATTCAACATTTATACTGGAGGAGCTAACCACAGGCAGCCATGGGAAAATATTCTATACCTCGTTGCATGGTTATGGCACTGCAAAGGGAAAGAAAACAACATACTAAGTATGGAGCAGAACTGGAACATCTTTTCGAGTCCTATTGCTCAAGATTCTGGAGGCTTAGGTGCAACTGTGTGAAGACAAATTAAATTTCCAGTTCTTGCAGTGGGAACTAAATCCTGACTGCTGCAAAATCTTGCAAAACTCTTTTTTACAAGGCAGGGCAAATATTCAGTTGCGTAATCCCACTGATTCTGTGCAGCAGGGTGTGTGTCAGCTAATGACCTGCCCTAACAACACATTTGAAACTGTAAGCATTAGAAATGCTTTAGAATCATTAGAACATTTGAAAATAAGCATTAGAAAGGTTTTGTTAGAATAAAGCAATCTAATCCAAATAATCAGTTATGTTGATTGTAGTTTTAATTTTGCAGCATGTCAGTGCAGGGGGACTGTGTGAGTGTATAAACGAAAACTATCAGGGAAATGACAAATAAAAACTCAAGTACTTTCTTCTGCTAGAAATACAGACTCTTCCTTGTGCAGTCCTTTTGAGCTGAGTGGTCAGGAACAGACTGATTTCTGATATTTGCTCTTTCAGGTAGCTAAACAGAACTGGGTGACACTGGGAATACACAAAACCCCAAGAACATTAACACCAATTATATTTGGTGACGGGTTTTGCAGTGCCTTAGATTTCAGCTCTGAGCTTCCCTATGGCTTTTGAACCATCAGATCGCATGGTACAATGGCTGATTATTTAATTTGGGGCCATCTCATGTAACAGTCTGAGATGAGTCTCAGTCTTGCAAGCTGTCCTGGAACACCATGGGTAAGAGCAAAACATTGACCAATGGTGTCCTAATTTGGAAATATAGAGGCTGCATTTGAAAATGTGATTTTTTTTTTGTGTGTGTGTGTGTGAAAATCTTCTCAAAAGGCATAAATTTAAAAAAGCTAAATGCTTATGTACTTTGCATTTATACGCAACTCTTCAAGATCATCTACTACTGTGGATGGACAGATCAGCAGGAAAGGGTGGCATAGAGCAGCTGTCTGCCCAGTCTCAGCTCTTAAGCCCACTCTAGGTCACATACGTGACAGTTGGGTCATGATGCTGAGATATCTCCATAGCAGGTGCTGCCCCTCATGTTTCAGTACCTCTTCCATTCTAAATTATTGTTTACTTTTAAGGTGGGTTTTATATTAATGATCCATG